>NC_090659.1:124501499-125101499 GCF_013368605.1 Nyctibius grandis
GTCCTTCTCCTCAGGGCTGCTCTCCATCCCTTCATCCCCCAGTCTATATCAATACCAGGGGTTAACCACACATTACTGTGCCGTGCACGCTCCTACATGTGCAGAAAGGAGAGGAAACATCACACGGAGCAGAACGAGGCCTTCTCGCTTCAGATAAATTAATTGTTTACACACTGCCTGAGTAAACAGTGTCATGTAAATATTGATGCCTCATATGTGGTCTCGTAACTGGGGGGATGCCTATAGCCCTGACCCACAGGGAATGGCTTGTTTGATGCGAGCAGCGTGATATGGTTTGGGGAAGATGGGGAGGATTTCGCCACATGAAAAAGAAGCTAAAAGCGACTTTGGGATTGAGGCTGGCGACTCTTTAAAAATAAAAAAAAAGACAAAACAAAACAAAACCTAACAGCAACTTAACGCCAAAAAAAATTAAACCTCTAGCTCAGAAGCGGTATTTTAAAACTCAAATACACTTCAAAGTCTTCTGGGCGTGGGGTCCCAGTGCAGCTCCCAGCACTTGGTCCTTTTCTAAAGCACAGTCAAGCCTTTGTTTTGTGTTTGGAGAAGAAAAAAGCGACAAACCATGCTGTCCGGAGAGTGCTGGGGTCCGCGGCGCTCCTGCTTGCGGGGGATGCTTTTTGAAGGGTGTAAACTCACCTGTGGCACACTTATGTGCACAAGTGTGGCAAAAGAGAAACACAAGCAATTTTCACACTGATTTTAATAATTACCCTTTTTAAAAACAGTCCCCTGTTATCTCTCGGGAGCAGAGGAATTCCCTCAAGTGCATCAGCCGCCGGGGGAAGAGGCATTTTCACCATCAGCAGCAACCCCCCTTGGGGAGGATGCGCCTCATGTTTCTCGGCATCCTGGCCTCTATTAGGAACAGTGTAGCCAGCCGGTCTGGGGAAGTGATTGTCCCTCTGTACTCGGCACTGGTGAGGCCGCACCTTGAATCCTGTGTCCAGTTCTGGGCCCCGCACTTCAAGAAAGATGTTGAGGTGTTGGAGCGAGTCCAGAGGAGGGCAACCAAGCTGGTGAAGGGTCTGGAGGGTCTGACCTACGAGGAACAGCTGAGGGAGCTGGGGTTGTTTAGCCTGGAGAAGAGGAGGCTCAGAGGTGACCTTATTGCAGTCTACAACTACCTGAAGGGAGGTTGTAGTGCAGTGGGAGTCGGCCTCTTCTCCCAGGCAACTAGCGATAGGACAAGAGGACAGACCCTCAAGCTTGGCCAGGGGAGGTTCAGGTTGGACATTAGGAAGCATTTGTTCTCAGAAGGGGTCATTAGCCATTGGAAGGGGCTGCCCAGAGAGGTGGTGGAGTCACCATCTCTGGAGGGGTTTAAGAAAAGCCTGGACATGGCACTTAGTGCCATGGTCTAGTTGCCATGGTGGTGTCAGGGCAATGGTTGGACTCGATGATCCCAGAGGTCTCTTCCAACCTGATTGATTCTGTGATTCTGCGATTCTGTGGTATCAGCCCTTTCTCTCACATCACATCCAGGTGTGCTTCCTAGCGAAAAACCAACTGCTCCAGCATCCAGTCTCATTTTGGGGTGAATCCAGGAGATTGAGTTATTATTGCAATGATCAGCTTCACTCCCCATTAAAAATCTCACTCTGTTTAGTAACTACCACTGGGCAAGTGCTGTTATATCCCCCTGGCTGCTAGATTTGCTCTGTGCAAGCTCAGGTAGATACATACCTGGCAGCAACGTCGAGTTATACCTTCCTTTACATAAACTAAAAGTTAATTTTCCACTGGGCAGAGGCTTTTCCAGCACTTTAAATCACAGAATCACAGACTGGTTGGGGTTGGAAGGGACCTCTGGAGATCATCTAGTCCAACCCCCTGCCAAAGCAGGGTCACCCAGAGCATGTTGCACAGGGTCGTTTCCAGGCAGGATTTGAATGTCTCCAGAGAAGGAGACTCCCCACCCTCCCTGGGCAGCCTGTTCCAGGGCTCTGGCACCCTCAAAGGAAAGAAGTTTTTCCTCATATTCAGATGGAACTTCCCATGTTTCAGCTTGTGCCCGTTGTCCCTTGTCCTGTCACTGGGCACCACTGAGAAGAGTCTGGCCCCATCCTCTTGACACCTGCCCCTAAGGTATTTGTAAGCAAATCATGTCCACCTTGTTTTGTCTTTCCCACCTTTATAATTCGTTCAGCAAAACATCCGTCTGTCCCCTCCACCCTGCCATACACCTCCACGGGTATCCAGCAACCCCGGGGGGAAATAATCACCCGGTGGCAGCCCCTGCGAAATGAAGTCATGGGCTATATCTGGCCGTGGGTTCCCCCTTCCCCACCTCCCCCCAATAATACGTTTCGTGATGTGGATTTCTGTCGACAGAGCGAGACGCCGGGCTCTCTCCTCCTGATGAACATGTCCCGTGAGGACAATGATGGAGTTCCTGCGAAATTTTTACCGCTGACCTTTCCTCCGCTGTGCAGGGGGAATGTGTCTCCCAGTGAAGGCTGGGGACAGTGGAGAGCATGTTATAATGCTGGAAAATGTGACTCCGTCTTTGTGGAATGCCATTTCCCCCCCCTTTCCTTCCCTTTTCTTCCCCCCCCCCCCACTTTAGAAAAATGCAGCGCTGAAAACTTGAAAATTTAAAGCAAAAAATTGCCGTCTGCTCCCTCCCTCCCCGTCCCAGCTCCGTCTGAACAAGCAGCCAAGCTGTTAAATGCTTTTACCTGCTGTGTCCAAGTCAAAAGTTAAATAATGTGTGAACGAATGTGGAAGGAAAACAAGAGGCAGGGAGGGAGCGCCGGAGAGAGCCCCTCTTACAACAAGATAATTGTTACATTATGAGAAACAAATAACGCGCTGCTCCTCTCCGGGTCTGTGCCCGTGACATCTTGACAGGTACATATGAAGTTAATTATGTGCCTCTCATTGCGCTTCGCTCCGCCGCTGAGGCCAGCTCCTGCAAACACGCATCCCAGAGCGTCATGCCCTGGCAGCCGGCGCTTGCTTCTTGGACGTCAGTGGGTTTGCGGTGGGGTTGGTTTGTTGCTGCATCTCCTTCGCTGCATCTCAAGTCTGGCACTCCTTTCTCCTCCAAACCCTCCACTGATCACCCATCCCACCTTCATCCCCGCAGCGGGGTGTCCTGCGTGTCTATGAATTATTTTTAAGCGCTAGTAGTTGGGTCGATGTGGTGAATGGAAGGGCTCTTGGTCCCTTCTGGACATGGATTCATCGCACCTGCATCAGTGACCAGATGTCTCTGGTTGCCCTGAGCTGCATCAGTGTTTGATGGAGAGTTTTTTGGAGAGCAGTTCATCTGTCTTCTCCCGTGGCTGCATTTAGGAGACGAGACATATCAAAGTCTCCCTCTCTCTGTGTTGACTGTAAGGGAAACTGAACATCACAGAATCACAGAATCACAGAATCAATCAGGCTGGAAGAGACCTCTGGGATCATCGAGTCCAACCATTGCCCTGACACCACCCTGGCAACTAGACCATGGCACACCTCCAGAGATGGTGACTCCACCACCTCCCTGGGCAGCCCCTTCCAATGGCTAATGACCCCTTCTGAGAACAAATGCTTCCTAATGTCCAACCTGAACCTCCCCTGGCAAAGCTTGAGGCTGTGTCCTCTTGTCCTATCGCTAGTTGCCTGGGAGAAGAGGCCGACTCCCACTTTACTACAACCTCCCTTCAGGTAGTTGTAGACTGCAATAAGGTCACCTCTGAGCCTCCTCTTCTCCAGGCTAAACAACCCCAGCTCCCTCAGCTGTTCCTCGTAGGTCAGACCCTCCAGACCCTTCACCAGCTTGGTTGCCCTCCTCTGGACTCGCTCCAGCACCTCAACATCTCTCTTGAAGTGCGGGGCCCAGAACTGGACACAGTATTCAAGGTGCGGCCTCACCAGTGCTGAGTACATGACTGCCTCGGATGGAGGGCCCTTGCTGATGAATACGTTTGGTCAGATGTCTCCTGCTTTACGTGTAGAAATGTGTGGTACACTCACTGAGGACGCTAATTTAGTCTCCCCTTTGTTCTAATATTCCTTTTATTGTGGTTCACGTTCAAAGAGGTGAGGAATTTGATGAGTGGAGGGGTGATGTGGGTTGTCCTTCAAAGTCTTCCCCCAGACCTGCGTTTTTCACGCTGGATCTGAGTTTCTTGAAGAGAGAGAACGAAGAGAGGAGACGGTACATGCATGGTACAAATGGGGCAACATCTCTTCCCCTGCTCAGGTTAGGTGGGAAGAGCCCAGGACTACCCAGGCCGACCCAGCAAAGTGGGTTTGTCTGCATTGCTGACCAGGAGGCCACCAGAAAATGAGCTTGAGTCCATCTGGATGGTCCACATGGCTCACCCCCTGTCCCATGCCCAGCCTGGGATGAGCTTACGCAAGAGTCCTCATGGGTAGGGAGTGCGAGTCTGAACCTGTTTTGACCTCTTCTGTCCCATGCATAGACCCATAGCACTATCCCAGCAGGCTTCACACCCTCAAGCATTGGTTTCGTGCTAAAAAGCACCACTCCGGTGGTCTGCAGCACAGCCCGCATATTATTTCAGACAGTTTAACTTGGCCAAAACACACAAAACAGTTGTTATGTCTTGGGGCCAGAGGGGTAACACATGAGCTGGGGGAAAGCAGCACTGTGTGCAATGTAGCGGGGGTGTGCTCCAGACAGGGACAGACATCCCTGAGCGGTGTGGACACCCGCTGGTCCATACCCCTTGGCCTCCGGGGGGACACTCACTAGTCCTCTGTTATTTGGCAGTATAGACATGACCTACGAATCCCACCACTAAGAGCTTCTGTGTCTCTTTCCATGATCTTCATCTATACCCCAACATTAACCACAGCTCCTTGGGTGACGATGTCGGGCTATATCCCCATCACCAGGCTATGCAGAGTGAAAAAGCGCTGAAGATTTGACAGCCACAGTTCAAAGAAGGATTTTTTTGGACTAGCTATAGCCTGGTCCTGTGGACCCACTCTTGGTCTAAGTGTGGTAGGTGCTTCCCTGGAGCAGGTCTTCTGGTTTGGGTTTGTTGTACACCGAAACATCAATGCAGAAACACACCCTCCCCTTGGACAGATGCAATGGTGATGAAGACCATGAAAAGCTCCCCCCGCCCCACCGAGTCCATATTCTTCGACTTTTGCTTCAACTTTGAAGTTCAGATAAAACCAGAAACTTGAAAGAAAACCTCATCCCAAAGCTTCCCAGAGGCAGCTTCACCCTTGCAGCTATAGGGAGACCACAAGCTGTTTGCTCGGGGCTGGCATACCTCGCCCTGCTCTTTCACAGAAGCTCAGCAGAGTCTCACCTCCATCTCAAACCCCACGTTCAGATGATCTTCATCTGCCCAGAATTTTACTTTTTATTTGCACCCCTCTAATAATGACGTTACTATTCCTCTGTGTGTCTTTGTCAGTACAAATAAACATCTCTGGTGTCTTTTTCTCTGAGGATGAATTTTGGTGGGTTCTTTCAGCTATTAATTTAAGGTACATTATGGATTTACTATGATCAGTGCATTCTGACTTCCTAACTTGGTTGGAAAAGTCCCACAAAGAAAATAATCAATCGCAAGTAAATAAGCATTGCCACACGCTCCACAACAAATTTACGATCTGGATACGCTCAAGACTTCTAAGTGAAGACCACATGTATTTTTTTTTCAAACATTTTATTTGGCAGGTGTTCCTGGAAGACCAGGGCTCAGTGGTGGGGTTGGGAACTGACTGAACATGACCCGTAGCCATGCTTATGAGATTGCAAGCATTTTTAAGGCTCTTGGAGAAAACACCAAACAAAATAGTTTGAAATTAGGTTGAAGGTACTTTCTCAAGATTTTTTCCCCCAGAGGCAAAATATATCACACAAGACTCTTGTCTTTCTATCAGAGATAGAAAGGAAGGTAACTCATTTTGATGTTCACTCCTCTGAGTAGACCTGCCTCTAGCCTACGATGCATTTTTAATATTAGTCCTAAAAACATTCCAGGTACAGTTCTAGATGCTGGAGGGATTTCAGAAATGCTTTTGTGCTGCGTGCCAAAATGCTAAAAGCAGGGCTAGATTGTGTCATCAGTTTTCAATCAAACCTCTCTGAGCCTCTTTCTGTAAGTTGCTAAAAATGTTACACATAAAATGGTGAGCAAAGACTTTCCATATAGCTTAAAAAATGAGGTTCCTCATTGCAACTGCTGTAGGTGGTTTGGGGTGTTCTGCTGAAGGACCTGGTCCCGTCTGGGTTCATATGGCAGTGGCAAGGAGAGGGGAATACTTTTGTTTGGCTTAGTTTGCACATTTGCTCTGGTTTGCACCAAATTTGATCATCATATTTTACATTTCCGCCCCAAGCAGGAAATCTAGACTATGGATCAGTGGCTGCCCTAATTTTTATTGGCAAATCATGATCTTTATTGGTGGAATTATGAGCTAGCTGGACTTTACAGCCTTTGTGTAATGAAGCCAATATAGTACTACTAACACGATGTTTTAAAATTAATGTAGCAAAGAACAAAGGTAGCTTTCTTCTTGCTTTCCTTCTCTCTTTCTCTTTCTTTCCTCCTCTCTCTTATTTCCCTTTTTCCTTTTGTTCTCTCATGTTCTTTTCCCTTCCTTCCTTCCCTGCTTCCTTCTCTCACACAGAATCACAGAATAGTTAAGGGTTGGAAGGGACCTCTGGAGATCATCCAGCCCAACCCCTGCCAAAGCAGGGTCACCCAGGGCATGTTGCACAGAGTCGCGTCCAGGCGCGTTTTGCATATCTCCAGAGAAGGAGACTCCCCACCCTCCCTGGGCAGCCTGTTCCAGGGCTCTGCCACCCTCAAAAGAAAGAAGTTTTTCCTCATATTGAGATGGAACATCCCATGTTTCAGTTTGTGCCCATTGCCCCTTGTCCTGTCACTGGGCACCACTGAGAAGAGTCTGGTCCCATCCTCTTGACACCCGCCCGTAAGGTATCTGTAAGCATTGATAAGATCCCCCTCAGTCTGCTCTTCTCCAGGCTGAACAGACCCAGCTCTCTCAGCCTCTCCTCGTAAGAGAGATGCTCCAGTCCTCTGATCATCTCTGTAGCCCTTCGCTGGACTCTCTCCAGTAGTTCCTTGTCTTTCTTGAACTGGGGGGCCCAGAACTGGACACAGTACTCCAGATGTGGCCTCACCAGGGCAGTGTAGAGGGGCAGGATAACCTCCCTTGACCTGCTGGCTGCACTCTTCCTAATGCACCCCAGGGCACCATTGGCCTTCCTGGCCACAAGAGCACATTGCTGGCTCATGGTGAACTTGTTGTCCGCCAGAACACCCAGGTCCTTCTCTGCAGAGCTGCTCTCCAGTAGATCAGCCCCCAACCTGTACCAGTGCATGGGGTTATTCCTCCCAAGGTGCAGGACTCTACACTGCCTTTGTTGAACTTCATGAGGTTCCTTTCCACCCAGCTCTCCAGCCTGTCCAGGTCTCGCTGAATGACATCACAGCCTTCTGGTGTATCAGCCACCCCTCCCAGTTTTGTGTCATCAGCAAATTTGCTGAGTGTACACTCTGTTCCTTTGTCCAGGTCATTGATGAATAAGTTGAACAGGACCGGACCCAGTACTGACCCCTGGGGAACACCACTAGCCACAGGCCTCCAACTAGACTCAGCACTGCTGACCACAACCCTCTGAGCTCTGTCGTTCAGCCAGTTCTTGATCCACCTCACTGTTCACTCATCTAAGCCACACTCTTTGAGCCTTCCTATGAGGATGTTATGGGAGACAGTGTCAAAAGCCTTGCTGAAGTCAAGGTAGACAACATCCACTGCTCTCCCCTCATCAACCCAGCCAGTCATGTCGTCATAGAAGTCCATCAGATTGGTCAAGCATGATTTCCTCTTGGTGAATCCATGTTGACTACTTCTGATGACCTTCTTCACGTGCTTAGAGATGGCATCCCGAATGAGCTGCTCCATCACCTTTCCAGGGATAGAGGTGAGGCTGACGGGCCCGTAGTTGCCTGGGTCCTCCTTTTTACCCTTTTTAAAGACTGGAGTGACATTGGCTTTCCCCCAGTCCTCAGGCACCTCTCCTGTTCTCCATGACCTTTCAAAGATGACAGAGAGTGGCTTGGCAATAACATCTGCCAGATCCCTTGGCACTCATGGATGCATCCCATTGGGGCCCATAGATTTATGGGGATCCAGTTTGTCTAAATGATCTCTAACTTGATCCTCCTCAACCAAGGGAAAGTCTTCCTTTCTCCAGACTTTCTCTTGTACCTCCAGGGTTTGGGATTCTTGAGGGCTGGCCTTAGCAGTAAAGACTGTGGCAAAGAATGCATTCAGTAACTCCGCCTTCTCTGTACCCTCCGTCACCAGGGCACCCTCCTCATTCAGCAGCAGGCCCACTTTTTCCCTAGTCTTCCTTTTGCTACTGATGTACTTGAAGAAGCCCTTCTTGTTGTCTTTGATGTCCCTTGCCAGATTTAATTCCAAGCGGGCCTTGGCCTTCCTTGTTGCCTCCCTGCATACTCTGACAACCTTCCTGTATTCCTCCCAAGTGGCCTGTCCCTTTTTCCACATTCCGTAGACTTCCTTCTTCCATTTCAGTTTTGTCAGAAGCTCTTTGCTCATCCATGCAGGTCTCCTGCCCCCTTTGCTTGATTTCTTACTCATAGGGATGCACTGATCTTGAGTTTGGAGGAAGTGATGTTTGAATATTGACCAGCTCTCATGGACCCCACTGCCCTCCAGAGCCCTAGCCCTTCTCCTTCCTTCCTTCCTTCTTTCCAGTCATTTAAGTTGGAAAAGACCCTTAAGATCGTCAAGTCCAACAGTTAACCTAGCGCTGCCAAGTCACCACTAAACCATGTCCCTTCTGTATTGGCAGTAGGTCAGTCACTCCAACATGGACACAGTTACTTTGACAAAATAGCTTGGTATTAGAAGAAGAATAGAACCAATACTAGTAAGATGTGTTTTTACTGGTGCAGCTGTGGTGAGAACTGCATCTCTACCCAGCTTAGTCCCACTGATATTTGTGATGGAGCCCTAAATCCAGAGATCACAGATACAAAAGTCACTCTGGACTTTTCTGTTCTGTTTTTTTTCCAAAGCGGAGATCCACATTTCCAAAAGCATCCTGCAACGTTGGTGATTGTGCTGGTCCAAAATGGGAAAGGCTTATTCAGATCACCCTGCTGAGCACCATCCGTCGCCTTCAGAGGAAGCAGAGCCAGCTGGATTAGACACCCACCTTCAGCAAGGCTGAAGAAGGGTGAGACAAATCAAAACTTTTGTGGGTAAGGTTTTGTGGTTGTGAAAACCTGAAACACACCTGAAACACAGCAGCTCCCAAACAGAATGCGAGCTCTGACCTCAGCTCCAGGGCTCCCAGTTGCCCTTTGGAGAATCCTCTCTCCCTCCACTGACTATGGAAGATCCAAAGGATCTCAGACAATTACTATAAGTGCTTAAAATTATCTAGTGTGAATAACCCCCCTCCCTTCACCTTCCCCTAGGCTCTGCCCCAAGGAGTTGGAATAAGGAAGAGAAGGTCAAGGACTGGAGCATCTCTCTTAGGAGGAGAGGCTGAGGGAGCTGGGTCTGTTCAACTTGGAGAAGAGCAGACTGAGGGGGGATCTTATCAATGCTTACAAATACCTTAGGGGTGGGTGTCAAGAGGATGGGACCAGACTCTTCTCAGTGGTGCCCAGTGACAGGACAAGGGGCAACGGGCACAAACTGAAACATGGGATGTTCCATCTGAAAATGAGGAAAAACTTCTTGACTTGGAGGGTGCCAGAGCACTGGCACAGGCTGCCCAGGGAGGGGGGGAGTCTCCTTCTCTGGATATTCAAAACCCACATGGACGCAACTCTGTGCAACATGCTCTGGGTGACCCTGCTTTGGCAGGGGGTTGGACTAGATGATCTCCAGAGGTCCCTTCCAACCCTTAACCATTCTGTGATACTGTGATTCTGTGAGAGGAACAGGGACATGGGGTGAAATCATGGGCTTTGCAACACCCCCCAGTCACTGCTGGAGCAAGGAATGCACCCCAGCATCTCCACTTCTAAACCAGGATCAAACCCACCAAATTGCTCAGCAGTGATAAATTCTAGCAGGACTTTGTGTTTCGCTTCCAAAAAGTAAAAACACCCAAAAACACCAACCCTTTTTAGCCCTTTTTTTGGGTTGTTTTTTTTTTTCCAAGCTGGGAAGGATGAGAAGGATCAGACCCTCGGTGCTGCCGGAGGCAGTGTTGGAGCCAGAGGAGCACATCTGGCTTCTCAGATCCTGGGACAGGTTGGCAGTACGAGCAGCAAGAGAAAGCCACGACGTATTTGTAAACCCTGCGAAGTTACAATAAACATCGAGTCCCATGATGCCCGTTTTACAGCCTCCATCCAGACCAAAGCCTTGCTTCAATATTGCCTGCACGTAATCCTCAGTTTGTAACATTGACTTAATTCGTTATTGTTAAAAACCCCAGAGGAAGGCTAGGCTAGTCCTAACCTCTTCTGGACCGCAGTTCTGAGCTATTAATCTGTCATGTCAGCGTATTTTATTAATACTGTTTTCCTGCGGACGATAGGTAGAATACATCATAAGTCACTTACCATCTGCTGTGTAAGTGCGTTGTAAAGTATCTTTCTTCCACAGATTATTGCTTTGATAGATTAGGGGTTTGTACAGCCGTGATACCTCATCCCATCTATTTTAAGCTCCCGGGAGAGCCCTCATGGCTGAAGTATCATCTGATCAATGCAAAAGTCTTTAACGGCATCTCACTGTGCTCCTGCAGGCTAGGAAAGTGCTGTTACACCCACTTTCCAGATGAGGACACGGTGTCCCGGTTTCGTGCTGCATCGCTTTAATTAAGAGCGTTTTCTCCTTCTCCTCCATCCCGGGGAGAGATAAGCAGGTCTAGAGAGGAACAGCCTTTTCTCCAGACTGAATCGGGGTTGGATATGGGACTGGAAGCTTTCCTAGAGGTGCCTCATAGCATCCCAGCCACTGGGTCATCTGCTCTGCTCTTTGGAGCTGGAACACGTCTACACCACCAGTTTTTATGGGCAGAGCTGCACCAGCGCAATGGGTGACCTACAGACCATCCCAGAGCAGCAGCATCCGTGGGAGCAAAGCTCACCCGCTGCCTTCAGATTCCACCTCACGCTGTTTTAGCTGTATTTAAACCTGAGTGCTTAAGTATAAAGAATTGTGTTGAGATAAAAAATGAGAAAGAAAGAGGCACCACGACAGAAAGGGTTTATTTCCAGCCCAGAGGAGGTGTCTAAAGAAGATAGGCTGAACTGGAAGTGTGCTTGCTCCCTCCCACCGTAACTGCAAGACAGTGTCACTCCCTTTCATTGCGCTTTTTTTCCCCACATTTACAGAGATGGGGAATCTGTGGGCAGCTGATACATCAGCAGTTCCCATTCTGCCTTCCCTGATGCAGTGTGTCCTTCTGGTGGCTATTTTTTTTCCCCCAGTAAATCCTTCTCCATGATGCAGCTGTGTCTGTGCTGTGCTCAGGTCTATTGAGTCCTTGCCTTGGTTTCTCCTTGAGGACATGACTGAAGAGCTCTCTGAGCTGGTGGTACGTCTGAGCCACTGAATGGTTGAGTTTGGCCCCAGGAACCAATGGTTTCTGGTGGGCTGGATCTGCTGTCAGACCTGAAAATGACCTGAACTTAAGTGGTTCTTTGGGGAAAACACAGCCTCTCTGGAGGAGGGTTTGGAAAACAAGGACCAATCAAAGGTCTGATTTGGCAAGATGTAGAGCAAGGGGGATAAGGTGTTTTTAGTGACATATGTCTGGTAAAACTTAATGAGTGTGGGGTTTTTTTGTGTAAAACTGTGCATTAAATGCATTAAGAAATTCAGTGTGTGAAGAGCTCAGGAACAGATCAAACATGAAACACCCATAAAGATGTCAATGAAATGAATAAAGCATATCAGCTACAATCTGTAGTCCAAGAGATGCCAAGGAGACCATGGCAGTTGGGATGTGGCATTGCCCAGCTGGATTTTCCCTGCATCTTGGTCCCCAGATACCCCAAATGAAAGTGGACCACCCCTCCTTGCTGCCCCTAAGGACTTGTGTCCCACACCTTGGCATACTCAGCAACCCCAAAGCCCTCATCTACCTGAAAGCAGTTCAGCATCCTCAGGGTTAAATCAGATTTGGTATCCAACCAAGACCTGGCAGCTGAATTTCAGCCCAGCACGAGTTTTTACGACCAAATTATAGACCCCAGAAAAAGAAAAAAAAATACCAAGAAAAAATCCAGTCCGAGGTTTATAATGGAAATCATGACAGACCCATGATTGTAGTAGCAGGAACAGCATCACTGTAATACAGTTGTAAACTGGTACTGTCCTGTGGGGTATTATAAAAGGAAAAAAGTGTCTAAAGTGCACTTGGTACCTCCAAAAGCTCTGAGGAGGTGGGTGCCACAACTGGACGGCAAAAGGGCTGCTTGCCAAGATGAACTTTAAAAGATTAAATCTCCTCCCTGGTGCAAAATGGCATCCACTGTGTCTCCACAGCCCCGTGTCGAGGGAGGCGAGATGCTGAACCGGCCCCTCCGCGGGGCTCCTGCCAGCTCTTTGCACCCCTTAGATGGGGAAAATTAAACGTATCCATTTCCAGGATGGACAGCTGTCTATATCACAGAATCACAGAATCAACCAGGTTGGAAGAGACCTCTGGGATCATCGAGTCCAACCGTTGCCCTGACACCACCATGGCAACTAGACCATGGCACTAAGTGCCATGTCCAGTCTTTTCTTAAACACCTCCAGAGATAGTGACTCCACCACCTCCCTGGGCAGCCCCTTCCAATGGCTAATGACCCTTGCTGAGAAGAAATGCTTCCTAATGTCCAACCTGAACCTCCCCTGGCAAAGCTTGAGGCTGTGTCCTCTTGTCCTATCACTAGTTGCCTGGGAGAAGAGGCCGACTCCCACTTCACTACAACCTCCCTTCAGGTAGTTGTAGACTGCAATAAGGTCACCTCTGAGCCTCCTCTTCTCCAGGCTAAACAACCCCAGATCCCTCAGCCATTCCTCGTAGGTCAGACCCTCCAGACCCTTCACCAGCTTGGTCGCCCTCTGGACTCGCTCCAACACCTCAACACCTTCAAGAAAGCCCACTTTCCTGAAGTGCGTAAACTCAAATTATATTGGGCAAAGCAATGCTGGATTGCAGTGATTTTTCATGGTGTGGGTCTAACAAGGTGGAGGTGGAGCCTTTTCCTACATTTAAGTAGAAAAAAAGTAATAAAGGTTCTGAACCTCATCTTTATTATTATCTGGCCATAAAGGGAGGCAAAGCATTTGTGAGCTGCTTGCAAATCCCAGCTTCTGAACTCCTGCTCTAGATCGTGGGTTTGCAACAAGTTTGGTCCATCCTCTCCAGGACCTCTTAAAAAGACGGAGCAGAAATGATGTTTGGCTCTGGCAGAGGGTGAAAGCCGAGAATGACACAATAAAGAAACAATGGTCACATTTTATTGCCTTCCTCACCCATGGTTTCTTGAGTATAACTTATGGAAGCTTTGATTTACGCTGGTGCAAGCTTTATCTGCTGCTGTCTTGGCCAGCTCATTCTTAATACCGAGACCTATGGGCCTCTGCTGACTTTCTTGGTTAAATAAATTAAAGCAAATATAAACGTTAATGGAAGCCACTTTATTTATGGCTAGATTGGAGCACTGTCTCTTACACCATGGGTCCAATCCAAAACCCATTAATCCAAAGCCTACTGACATCTCTGCATCAGGCCCTATCTTTGGGGTTTTCCTTCTCACTATGAAAGGGGCAGCTAAAAAATAATGTTAAATGAGATTACGTTATCCCGCAAAAGCCATTCTGCACAAAACTTTCAACCCTTGGCACCTCTGGGGAGGCAGAGCCTTCGGGATATTTTAGTGGCTGTTGTCTGAAGGCTAAAGATATTCCTCCCGCAGCGATGCCTCCCCCCCTTTTCCTCTCCATGCCAACCATCCCACCCTCTAAATATCTCCTCGTGAAACGTTTTGCAATGCATCACACGCCGTTAGTGGCCAAACACATTTTTGGCTCTTCGGTGTGATACAGAACCTACTTCCAGCTCTTCAGACACTTTCTCAGATTATTCCTTGCCAAACCTTTGTTTTTTTGGCCTGGTTGGATGGGAGAGAATTTTCTGCTGTTTATTATTATTATTATTATTATTATTATTATTATTATTTTTCATTATGATTAATTTGTTATTATTATTATATTTTATTATTCTTTTATTATTTTATTATTATTTATTCAGAGATGCTTTCCGCCACATGTACTTGGATAACAGCTGGCTTGCCATTCCAGTGTCTGCCTTAATGCACTCTGGTGTGCTCCTTCCCCTTGCCCCTATATTTCACCTTCTCCAGATCAAAAAAACCCCAAACCACCACAAAAGCAAGAAAACAAAACAACACCCCAACAACCGAAGAACGGTCATGTGCTCTTTTTGTGCTGAAGAGAAGAAGATCAGAAGAAAGGGGCAGCACAAAACGGTAAAAAAAAGTGGAAAAATATGTGAGTTGTCCCCCAGAGTATTAGGATGAGTCAGTAATTGAAGCTGTTGTGTTTTCAGATGGAAGTAGCAAGTCCTGGGTTATTCTCGTAGCATAAAGTCTTAACTGTTATCAATGCCATGGGAGGGATAAAAGGAGCAGCGAGAAGAAGGATCAGCTCCTCAGGGAATATGAATTTTTATAGTTTATCGAGGCTGTGACTTTTCACATCTGATCATGTCCCATTGACATCAATGGAGCTTTTCCATAGAGTTGAGTGAGGACTGGATTCAGAGGCTGAAAGGCAAGAAGAAATTGTTCGGTCAGATCTCCAGCATGGAGAGCGATGGGGAATCTCCCCAAAACAGTTATGGCATCAAGTCCCTAACCTCTGTGTGAGCACAAGTGCATCCTTCAGGACTCACTGCGTTTATAGGCAGCATGGTCCTTCCCAACTGTGACTGTCAAAGCACATGCACACCCAGACGTGGTATCCAAGGCTCTGCAGGATTAGGAAGTTGGCAATCTAGCAGATCAGGATAATTCAAGGAGGTCTGATGCCTTTGTATCCATGTTTAAAAATAAAGAATGCTATTTATATTGCAGCAGCGGCATTTGGGAGCCCTGGCTTGCTTTGCACCAGGCAACTTGTGTGCATGTAGTAAGAGACAAGAGCAGTGAAACTGCACACAAACAAGTGGGGAATTAGGCCGCACCTTGAATACTGTGTCCAGTTCTGGGCCCCGCACTTCAAGGTTGAGGTGTTGGAGAGAGTCCAGAGGAGGGTGACCAAGCTGGTGAAGGCTCTGGAGGGTCTGACCTATGAGGAAGGGCTGAGAGAGCTGGGGTTGTTTAGCCTGGAGAAGAGGAGGCTCAGAAGTGACCTTAATTGCAGTCTACAACTACCTGAAGGGTGGTTGTAGTGAAGTGGGAGTCGGCCTCTTCTCCCAGGCAACAAGCGATAGGACAAGAGGACACAGCCTCAAGCTTCACCAGGGGAGGTTCAGGTTGGACATTAGGAAGCATTTCTTCTCAGCAAGGGTCATTAGCCATTGGAAGGGGCTGCCCAGAGAGGTGGTGGAGTCACCATCTCTGGAGGTGTTTAAGAAAAGACTGGACATGGCACTTAGTGCCATGGTCTAGTTGACATGGTGGTGTCAGGGCAATGGTTGGACTCGAAGATCCCAGAGGGCTCTTCCAGCCTGATTGATTCTGTGATTCTGTGATTCTGTGATTCTGTGAAGTGTTAAATTAACCCATCCATTTCTCTCTGATATCTGTCATCCCAAACATTTCAAAGACAACATGCCAGCACTGACTCTCAGTAGAACCTCCACACCACCACATGCCTCCAGCATCTAAACCGGCAGCAGCCTGGTGAACCTCATGGGCTGCTGAAGGGGGTTCTACCAAGCTGTTGTACCACAGTCCTACAGCCCAGTCTACAGCACAGATGTGGGGACTGCCTGCAGTTTGGTTGCACTATTTCTTACTGAATTCAGGATAACAACCCTCTTTTCCAGGGAAAAAGGTATGTGAGGCAGGTGGGGTGGGACACAGGCTCCTAAGACTCTGCAAGCTGATGAAGCAGCACTATAATCCCAGCTAGGTCATGCCAGCATGGTCACCCTCTGCCAGGCACATCCTCTAGAGGCATCCATAATTCTCCTTAGACCCATCTCACATGGAGGTGGGATCAGAAGAGGGGGTTTTGCATGCTGTCTTCAGACTTTTGTGGCTGCTCCTCGTGCAGCTCAGCATAGGAAAAGTCTGCTGGCATTTTCCCTTCCTTTTTCATGCACATCAGCACATGTGGGCTGCGGGGATGTGCCTAGGTAAGGTGGCTCAAACAAGACCCCATTGCTCTTCCCCATGACCTCACCTTAATGAACTACCTATAATCACCCTGCCAAGTCCTCGACTTCTTGAGCAAAGTGACAAATGGTTTTCAAATCTGCTTGCGTTTCGCTGAGGAGATAACAAGCTTCATGAGTATTTACCCTGCATATTTCCTCAATTAAAGTAGCTTCATGAATATTTGTTCTGCAGATTCCATGCAATTAAGTGAATAACCGATACGTAACAGCCTATGTTTTCCAAGAGCAGGACGGTGTCCAAGCGATAGTGCAGCAATGCTATGAGGAGGCAAAAGGAACAAATGCCTGCCTGTATTTTTATGCCATCCTATAATTAACCCCTGGAATGGCACTGGAATAAAATTCAAGTAACAAATGCTCAGTCGGGCCCTGAATCCATACTCAACCTCAAAAGTGCTATAACTTGCTCAGCACCTATTTCACAAAGTTTTTTATGATTGACATACTCCATCATGGAAGAGGAACCAAAGCCTGTAATCAGGTGTTTGTAGGTTTGTATCTTCCCAGGAGTTGTGACAGCAGGATGACTGCCTTGAGCTCTGCAAAAAGTCCACCTTCTTTTCTGCAAGTCAATCTTGCGTGAAAACCTCTCCAAAACCCCTTTGGGTAACCTGGCCCTAATGGTGCCTTGTACGAGATGGTCCCAAGACCCGTTGAGTCAAAGCAAAACCTGGCACAACTCTCTTTATGGTCCCTGCTTCCCATCACAGAGTCAGAATGAATGTTGGGATCAGGGACTAGATTAAAAATGGGCAGAAATAGGGATGTCTAACAAATGTCTTGCTCACAGATGAGGTGTTTTTACTCTCAGCCAGCATTTGCAAGGCCGGGATCGTAATGGCAGACGCTCCCCTGAACATTTTACGTTACTCCTCCTATTCCAAAAAGGCTATTCAGGCATTTTATCCATTCCAATTGGTCTCCATCTCTCCACTCTTGCAAATCACTGTTATTAATTATGTGCCCATCGCTAAGCCCCCCTACGAGGAGGACTCCAGCTCCAGCACCGCAGTGAAGGAGGAGTTACTGGACTTCTTCGTAGGGAAGAGAAAGCGCTACCCCACCCTGAAGGGATCATCCAGCTTTGGAGAGATGAGCTGACAGCTGGTTTTTATTAGGACGGAGGCCATTAAAAGGCAGTGTTGGGGTAAGGGTGGGACCCTTGGTCCGGAGGAGAAGCATGCTTTGCTCAGTCCCTGGGCTGGAAGGTCAGGCTTGAATGGTCTCCAGCCAAATGGCACAAGAGTCGAGAGGCTCTGCTTTGATTTTCCTCCAGCTGGTGATGGGAGCTGGGCTGGTGCGGTGGGACAAGAGTTGGCCTCTGCTGTGCCTTGGACTGGGTGCTCCTAGAGCATAGGTGATGAGTGATGATATCAAAGACAAGGTGAGGGAGAAAAACACCACTGAAATTTAGGGAACATGAGCTGTGGCTACAGCTCTGACTCTTGCCCCTTGGCAGGCAGGTAGGCAGGATGTTAGCGCACAAAAATCTCTGTTATTTAAGGGCAGGGTAAGGGGAGAAAAGAGGCAGAATAAGGCAGAGCTGTGAGGCTTCAGGCTTGCATTTCACCCTGGAAAATTCTATAATATTTTGCAAGATGTCTGGTGGGGGATAAATCTCAGGTTGCTGCAGTCTTGCTGCAGTACAAGGACAGCCTCACATGCCAGAGGAAGGACAAGGGGTGACCTCGTCCCCTGTTAAACCTGTCCATGCTACAGGTATGAATGAGTTTGCATACATCCTCCGTCTGATCTGGCTGCTCTTGCCAGGGTTTGGGCACTACGAGGAGAACCGCTGAGCTTTTGCTTCCCTCTGGCTGCACCTTCCTGGGACAAAAACCTCTTTTCTGTTATTTGCCTTATGGCTCATGCACCACGGAGGCATAACGGGAGCTGCATCCCCTCCACGTACGTGGCAGCGAGCTGTGGGGTGTGATAGATGCTCACACATTGTCCCTGCCAAGGTGTATTCTTGTTTTAACCCCCTGGCTGGCTTCAGAGCAACCTCATGTTAACAAAAAATCCATGTATCAAAATCTATCTCCCTCTTCCCAGAGATGTGACATTTCTCCCTGGGTGCTGTACAGACCAGGAAGGGCCATATCCAGTCTTGTACCGATTTATTAACCCCTTGGGAGTATCAATGCTAGCTATGAGGCAGTCTAGAGAAAACACTTCTTTAGTATATGCCCTAGTCTTGATTTAATTTGGAGGAAGCTCAGTTACTGAGTCCTTACTTTTTTATATATCCCCTCTCTTCAGCAATTTGAAGATTTTAGCATCCAACAGTCTTCGTTTGTTCTCCCTGTTAGAAGAAAAAGCATGTGGGTGGATATTCAAAACTCACATGATAATAATTCGGCTTTTTTTTTAGTAGGTGGAGGAGCCTTTAATAAAAAGTTCCTATCAATACTTTAAATTGAAACTTAGAGACACAGTAAAAAAACTTAAATCTTCTTAAACTAGTAACTAAACAGGGTCAAGGGCACAAACCTGGTCACCGATCTATAATGTATTATTAATCGGCGTTGATCACCAAAAAAACACTCACCAAAGTCTGGGCAAGGCTTGGGAGATTTAAGAGAGATGTTTCCCAACGCAGAGCGTGGATGTGGTCACCCTGCTTTGGGTGAGGGAGCTTGGGAGGTTGTAGTGAAGTGGGAGTCGGCCTCTTCTCCCAGGCAACTAGCGATAGGACAAGAGGACACAGCCTCAAGCTTCGCCAGGGGAGGTTCAGGTTGGACATTAGGAAGCATTTGTTCTCAGCAAGGGTCATTAGCCATTGGAAGGGGCTGCCCAGGGAGGTGGTGGAGTCACCATCTCTGGAGGTGTTTAAGAAAAGACTGGCCATGGCACTTAGTGCCATGGTCTCGTTGACATGGTGGTGTCAGGGCAATGGTTGGACTCGATGATCCCAGAGGGCTCTTCCAACCTGACTGATTCTGTGATCCTGTGATTCTGTTTTACATACACAAGCCATGCTGAGCCAGTTGTGCATCGGGCCAGTAAATGGCCACTAGCCCCAAGTTATTTGTATTTATAGCTGGAGCCCACGTCTGAAGATGTCCAGAATACTTTTTTAAAAGGGAGGAATGGCATCCTGTCGCAGGGCATGCTGTCACATGCCCTGGCACCTTCCAGCCTCCGGTCTCAGCTAAATAATTTTTTAAAAAAAACCCCTCCAGAACATTTATAAATGGCTCCTTTGACTGTCACATTCAGAACACACACTAACGCTGGGTGAAGTGCTATCCTAACCCCTCTGCGGGTGTGATGGCTTTCATAGCTCATTCATAGCACGCAGCATCTTGAAACTCACTGATAAAACCGTAATACCACACCCCACAGTATACATAACTATGTCATATTAATAAATATTTGCAGAGTGCCATGACTTGGCGCAGCGCTTTGGAGATTTTTTAAATAAAGGAGCACGGCCCCCCTGCTCCAGGAGAGTTTACACTCGGGTCCTGGTTCTGCATATGTTTAATGTTATCCTGAGTCATCCATGAAGGGTCTTCTCCTCTTACTGGGGGGGATGGAAGAAGAAGAGAGGGTGAGGAGGCACATGCATAAAAACAAAGATAAATGATGCTAACGAAGGCAGCATGGGTGGGCCTGGGGCATTAGCAATGGAATATGCCTTTCTTGCATCAACAAGGTTGGTTGAAATCCAGTTGAGGTCCTCAGCACCTGCAATGGTATCCCTCTCTCAATGGCAGTGTTATGGTTTATGTAGTATGAGTCTGGTGAGGTCTGCAATAGCATTAGGACTTCTGCAAGGGGTTGCAGGACTCACCTTCTCTTGCCTCCAACTTACGTTCGAGGCCAGGGATGGATGTAGCTGCGGTCTGGGTGAAGGGAGTCTCACCTGTGCTGTCTACGGTGGCTTTGAAGACTGATATCTCATCACCGTACGTGCTGCTGGTAAATCCTACAAGGACTTGCTGGAAGATTTGGGGAGGGTTTCAAGTTTTGGAGGTTACCACACCTGCTGCAACAGATGACAACAAAGCTTATTTTCCAGGCCAGCAGCTTTCCGACATGCTAAAAAATTTCTTTATACCACCCCAAAGACAATATTCCAAACATTTCTTTGAGTCTAATAATTAGGTCACTTAGGAAATGCAATCCAGAAAATACTGTCCCACTGTCTCCTCTTCTAATAATGGGTGGATACATCCATACCCTACGCCAAGACTGTGTCTGTGCAGGCTGCGGTGCCTAAGAGGGTTGTTTGCTCAACAATCACTTGCTTCCCCTGGGGCTTAAATGCTTTTGGAAAGTCCCAGCTCTGGTTTATTTATTGTCACACTGGTGTGGCCAGTTCTCTTTTATGGAAACCCCGTGGAAAATGGTGAATCGGGTTGTCTTCTGCTGATGATGCGTGCGTGAGGAGCAGGAGACAAATACCTGCAATGTTTCAGCAATGACATCCCCAGTTCAGCAAAGCACTTAGAGCACAATGTGTCACATAGAGATTAAAAGGATTTAAACATGTGCTGAAATATTTTGGCATATCAGGGCCTGGGGGCTTGTCTACAGATGAAATTGTCTCAGATTAAAGGTTTGGCGTGGTTTTAAAGTTCCTAAAGCTCTTTCTCAATAACTCCCTACATGCATGTGGTTAGTCCAGAGCATATTTATCCTATGTCCTTTATGTATACATCCTTTCTCACTAGCCTTCTGGTTTCTTCTGGTTTCTGGACGATACCTCAGAAGGCTGTGAAACCTGGACAGGCTGGAGAGCTGGGCGGAGAGGAACCTCATGAAGTTCAACAAAGGCAAGTGTAGGGTCCTGCACCTCAGGAGGAATAACCCCATGCACCAGTACAGATTGGGGGCTGATCTACTGGGGAGCAGCTCTGCAGAGAAGGACCTGGGAGTTCTGGTGGACAACAAGTTCACCATGAGCCAGCAATGTGCCCTTGTGGCCAGGAAGGCCAATAGTATCCTGGGGTACATTTGGAAGAGTGTGGCCAACAGGTCAAGGGAGGTTCTCCTCCCCCTCTACACTGCCCTGGTGAGGCCACAACCGGAGTAACTGTGTGCAGTTCTGGGCCCCCCAGTTCAAGAAAGATAAGGAACTACTGGAGAGAGTCCAGCAGAGGGGTATGGAGATGGTCAGAGGGCTGGAGCACCTGTCTTATGAGGAGAGGCTGAGGGAGCTGGGTCTGTTCAGCCTGGAGAAGAGCAGACTGAAGGGGGGATCTTATCAATGCTTACAAATACCTTAGGGGTGGGTGTCAAGGGGATGGGACCAGACTCTTCTCAGTGGTGCCCAGTGACAGGACAAGGGGCAACGGGCACAGACTGAAACATGGGAAGTTCCATCTGAATATGAGGAAAAACTTCTTGACTTGGAGGGTGCCAGAGCACTGGCACAGGCTGCCCAGGGAGGGTGGGGAGTCTCCTTCTCTGGAGATATTCAAAACCCACCTGGATGCGACCCTGTGCAACATGCTGTGGGTGACCCTGCTTTGGCAGGGGGTTGGACTGGATGATCTCCAGAGGCCCTTTCCAACCCCATCCAGTCTCTTATTCCGTGATTCTGTGATTCTTAGTCTTTATTCCACCTTTTGACTTCTGTCTCTTATGCCCTTCTGTCCTGATGAACACTGTGGACAAGCAGCTCTCATGAACACTGCAAGGAGTAGATACTTGTGCTCCCAGTGCCATTTTTTTAACGATTCCCCAGCATGTTGACCTACCTTAAGAAACCCTAACAAACTGTTAGGGCACAAGACAGCCACGCAGACTGGGACCATCTCCATTCCATATTCCTCCTACACACCATCATCTTCGGCCATTCAACTCTCATTGCTGATATTTAGACTGTGAAGGTCTGGTGGTAGGACTTGCCTTGCTGTGTTGTGTTTGCACAGCTCCAAGCACAGCAGGTGCCTACTGCAAAATCACTAGTATTATAATTACTGCTACTTACTACTTCTGCTCATATTGATTAATAACAACTGCATTTTCCCAACGGCCATTTAAAAATTAAGGTAATTTGGAAAAAAGCTATTCATACAGAAATCAGGGCATTTGCACAGCAAGCCAGACTGCAATAGATATTCCAGGCAATTTCCTCGTGTAAATAAGTCATCCTTGGAGAACCCTGACAAAACCTCCTCCTCGTAGGTACACGTTTCTGGGGGGCCATGGGGTGGGAAGGGGGCTGGGGAAATGGGAGTCTCGAACATTTTGAGCACTGTCACGCAAAGAAAAATGGACATAGTGTGCAAAGCTGCTGGCAAAACTGGGTCTTAAACAAATAATATAGCGGCTTTGGGAATTTGGGATTGTGTAGACAGGGTTCTTTGCAGTTCACACAGGAAAGCCCATTAGCGACCTGTGTATATGAACGCAATCTTTCCGGCACAGGGACACATACATGAAAATATTATCCTGTATAAATAGCTGTTCCGAAAATAGACCTTTAGGAAATTTATTCTGAGTCTCTCGGTCCTGAGACTAAAGCATTTATTCTCTTCTTTCCTTTCACTTGAAACCCAGGATTAAACTGAGTGGTCAAAATGACACAGGTACTTTTGCAACCAGCACCCATTTGTTCACAGTCCATAGCAGACACAGACGTCTGAAATTCAGACTCGTGCAACTTGAGGTTGAGAAGCCAGTTGTGCTTTTCTTTCTTAAGGGTTTTTTCTTAACCTTTTTCTTTTTCTTTTTTCCTTATCCTTTTCCTTTTTTCTTTTTCTTTTTCTTTTTCTTTTTCTTTTTCTTTTTCTTTTTCTTTTTCTTTTTCTTTTTCTTTTTCTTTTTCTTTTTCTTTTTCTTTTTCTTTTTCTTTTTCTTTTTCTTTTTTTTTCTTTTTCTTTTTCTTTTTCTTTTTTCTTTTTCTTTTTTTTCTTTTCCTTTCTTTTTATTTTTTCCTTTTCCTTTTCTCTTTTACTTTTTTCTTTTCCTTTTCCTTTTTTCCTTGTTCTTTTTCTTTTCCTTTTTTCCTTTTCCTTTCTTTTTCTTTTTCTTTTTCTTTTCCTTTTTCTTTTTCTTTTTCTTCTTCTTTTTCTTTTTCTTTTTCTTTTTCTTTTTCTTTTTCTTTTTCTTTTTCTTTTTCTTTTTCTTCTTTTTTCTTCTTTTTCTTTTTCTTCTTCTTTTTCTTTTTTCTGTTCTCTTTTTCTTTTTCTTTTCCTTTTTCTTTTTTCTTTTTCTTTTCCTTCCCTTTTTCCTTTCCCTTTCCCTTTCCCTTTCCCTTTCCCTTTCCCTTTCCCTTTCCCTTTCCCTTTTTCTTTTCTTCCTCTTCCTCTTTCTCTTTTTCTTTCTCATTTTATTTTTCTTTCTCTTTATTTTGTCTTTTACTTTCTCTTTCTTTTTTCTTTCTTTTTCTTTGTCTAGCAGGCAGTCACCAAGCCTCCATCCCTGATACTGACGTGAAAGCAAAAAAATCACATCTCAACATCTGAACTTTCCACTGATTAAAAGACCAAAGAAAGACCAAAAAATCAAAGAAAAGGAGGTTGCGAAGCCCGCAGGCTGACGGCAGGGCTCCGCGAGGCAGGACGTGCGCTCGCAGCCCGCGTTAGGGCTGCCGGGAGGTGATTTTTGGGGGAAATCCACCTGACAGCCCCGCGCATGAAAAGTATCTTTGTCCTTTAATTGGGAAGCCGGTGGCGCAGCCCAGCAAGCGCTAATCGCCCTCTGGAGAGGCAGCCTTTAAAAGTTTCCGGTGAAAACACGAAACTGGCTATTTTTGTTGCTAATCATTAACCGCTCATTAGAATAACGCCCTTCGTTGCAGCACCGAGTCCAGCAGGTCCCTGCCAGCCCCGGTTGGGGGGGGACCGACACCCGGGTCCGCCGCTCGGGGCAGCGCCTTGGGGTCTCCGCGGAGCTCTGCGAGGGGCCGCGCTGGCCCAGCCCCGGCTCCCGAGGGGGGATGTCCCGGGGCAGGGAGGGGGGTGCCGGGGCGGGGGGTGCCTCCCCGTGCGCGGAGCCCCGCGGAGCCCCGGCCCTGCCCGCGGGGGGCGTGAGGGGGGGGGGGGGGGGGGGGGGGGATGCGCGGGGCGCGGAGCCTCTTTGTTATGCTAATCCGGGCTGACATCACGCCGCATATCAAAGCCGAGGGGGCCGCATATAAGGCGGCTCCGCGGGCCGCCCCGCCAGAGCGGCCCCGGCCCCGCGCAGCCCCGGCCGCGCGCAGCCCGGGCGGAGGTAAGCGGCGGGGAGCGGGACCGGGGCGGGGGGTGCGGGAGGGGGGCGGTGTCCCGGCGGGAGCCCCCCGAAACGCCGAAGGTGCGAGGGTGGAGGTGGCCAAGAGCAGGGGTCTGCGGGGAGACCCGGGGGGGGGATGCAGGAGAGAGGGGAGACCTGGGGGGGATGAAGGGAGAGGGGAGACCTGGGGGGGATGAAGGGAGAAGGGAGACCTGGGGGGGGGGATGCAGGGAGAGGGGAGGCTTGGGGGGGGATGCAGGGAGAGGGGAGGCTTGGGGGCTGCAAGGGAGAGGGGAGATTTGGAGGCTGCAGGAGAGAGGGGAGATGGGGGGGATGCAGGGAGAGGGGAGATTTGGGGGGGTGCAGGAGAGAGGGAAGATTTGGGGGGTGCAGGAGAGAGGGGAGATTTGGAGGCTGCAGGAGAGAGGGGAGACCTAGGAGGGGATGCAGGGAGAGGGGAGATTTAGAGGCTGCAGGAGAGAGGGGAGACCCAGGGGGTGCAGGGAGAGGGGAGGCTTGGAGGCTGCAAGGGAGAGGGGAGACCCGGGAGGGGATGCAAGGGAGAGGGGAGACCCGGGAGGGGATGCAGGAGAGAGGGGAGACCCAGGGGGATGCAGGAGAGAGGGGAGATTTGGGGGCTGCAAGGGAGAGAGGAGACGCAGGGTGGGATTGCAGGAGAGAGGGGAGACCCGGGAGGGGATGAAGGGAGAGGGGAGATTTGGAGGCTGCAGGAGAGAGAAGAGGATGCAGGGAGACCTGAGACCCACTGGGGTGCAGGAGAGAGGATAGACTTGGAAGCTGCAAGGGAGAGGGGAGACTCAAAGACTGTAAGGGAGAAGGAGACCCAGAGGGTGTAGAGAGACCTGGGACTCGGGGGCTGCAGGGGAGAGGGGAGACCCAGGAGTTGAAAGGGAGACTGGACAGCTGTGGGCTGAAGTGACAGGGGAAACTTGGGGGCTAAAAGGGAGAGGGGAGGTGGAGAACGGTATAGGGACACGTAAGATCCAAGGGCTGCAAGGGAGAGGGGAGACTCGGGGCTGCAAGTGTGAAGGGAGATGCAGGGGGCTGCAATGGAGAGAGGAGACTGGGAGGCTGCAGGGTAGTGGGGACACCCAGGGGTTATAATGGAGAAGGGAGATGCAGAGGGCTGCAAGAGAGAGGGGGGACCGGGAGCTGCAAGGGAGAGGAGAGACCCGGGGGCTGCAAGAGAGAGGAGAGGCTGCATGAAGAGGGGAGACCTGGGGGCTGCAAGCAGCCCCACCACCCTCCATTCCCTGTCACTGCTCCCCATCCGCGCTGCAGGTCATTTGGGGATGCACTACCCCTAAACCAGGTGACTGCAATCCTGCTGAGAGCTGCAGGCTGGCAGAGGGGGGTCAGGTGGATCTTTCCTTCTTGGGTGGGAAAGTTGGAAAAATGTGAGATGGTTACTCAGACGTTTATATATATATATAGTTTGTATTGTCTATTCCCATCCCTGGGACCGGACTCTTGGAGGTATCAGACGGGAGTGAGGTGTCTTCCAACCTTGTTGATTCTGTGATTCTGTGATTTTCTGTGTGCAGGAGTGGGGCTGGCTGCAAACAGCCTCAGGGTAAAGAGAAAAGGGAGCTTTGAGTTAAAAATGGCTCCAGTTTGTGGGATTCCTCAGGCTACTTGCTGCTGGTTTGATCAGTGACCCAGAGCTCTCCAGAGCTGTAAACATCACGTCTGCCCCAAAGAGTCACCCTCCCTCCCCTCCCCTTGCAAATTCCTCTTGTAAACGTAACCTGTGCTGGACTGAGTGGAAAAAGGCGTTATTACCTCCCCAAATAACAGGGGTGCAATTGCAGGCCAAGCTTGCAGCTCATGGGGTGGGGATGGGGGGTTAGATCATTTCTATTCCTCACTGAGCTGGGGGAAAAAACCCAAACTGTGACATTTTCAAGGCAAGGGGCAAAGCAAAGAGTGATGTTGGCTGGTCAGGGTTAGTGAGAGGGTTTTAGACCATCTGAGACATTTTACACCCAACTCTTGTGTTGTTCAGCAATTCACAGGAGGGAGATAAGGGGTCTGAAATATCTAAATGGACACTAAAAGGCATGGGCAGGATTAAGGGTTGAAGGTTTCCAGTGTGCTCATGGAGTGGAGAGTGGCGGAGGGGGGGGGGAGTAAAGAGCTTCCAAAGATGAAAAGATATAGAAATACCCTGAAATAAGAAGTCTGCCTGGATGCTTGTGGGAGCAGTGCCTTCAAGGGACACATCAAACCGGAATCTGAGCTGGCATTAAAGAAAAACAACCTATGGCGATGAAATCCTGCCTCTCTTGTAGTCAGTCGGAGTTTTGTCTCGGACTTCAAGGGAGCCGGGAACTCGCCCCTAGAGGTTATTAAAATCCTTTGTAATAACAGCACTTCTCTAGTAACCCTTTACACCAGGCGCTGGGGTTGGGATAGCCAAAAACAGCCGGAATGGAAAAATACACTGCAGATGGCAGAGAAAACACTCAGAGATATTCCTTCCCCTCCCCAACCCAATTGCTCCCCACATGGGAGTATCAAGGCAGAAAGCTGGGACAAATCCAGAGCTGGGGATCAGGTGGGATGTGCTTTTCCCAGGGTAAGGGGTTCCCCGAAGTGATGCCAGCCAGTCCCATCCCAAACCCCTTTGAGGGGGTGGCGTGGGGGGATGGATGCTCACGGCTTGGGGATGCCAGCGTGACACGCGATGGGCTGTGAGACTCCAGAGGTGCAGTGTGGCGGGGAGGTTTTTCCGTTTATTTTATTATTGGCTTTCTCGTGGGGTGGGAAACCACCGCAAAGACCACAAAGAGCAGCCCGGAGCGGTGTCTGAAGCGAATAACTGAAGGGAAACACATTTACTGCTATTAATACCGCCGCTAAAATAAGCAAGCCATGCCCCGGAGACAGAGAGGACCCCTCTAAGAATTTGAGTCCTGCACCTGGTTTGTTTATTTGTTTGGGCTGAAGAAGGGGAAAAACAAAAGGAAAAAAAGGGGGGGGGATCCTTGAGAGCTTTTGTCTCCTCCCGGCTGCTCCCCGGAGACAGAAATGTGATTTTATGTTTACAAAGTTGCAGCCCTTTCCGTGAGCTCCAGGTGCCCGAGGACTTGGAAGAAGTGAGAGGCAGAGTTAATGAGGTGAGAAGGAAAGCAGAAGGGGAAAGAGCAAAACACATTTGTTGTAACAGATCAGAGTGAAACATCTGCGGGGCACGGGCACCTGCGTGGAGTCGGGGAACGCGGGTTTTAGAATTTGTCTTTGCAGAAAAAAGGAGGGGAAAAAAGAGAAATCTGGAGAGAAGGAAGGGAGAGATGAATAGCTGAAGAGTTGGGCTCATCTAAAGATTTATCTATTTTTTTTTCCTTCTACCCGAGCTGTTGCACAAACCTTTTGGAGAAGAGAGAGGGGGGGGGGGGGGAAAAGTGAAGCAGCGAATGAAGTCTTGCCATGTGCAGGGTTAAATGGAAACACACAATCAGTCCATAACTCAGGGTGTAATTCAAGCCATACGGTTTGTCTGTCTGTTGACTCGAAAGGTTGTATCAAGGCTTGGCGAGGGAGGGGACTGAGAGGGGATAATCCAAACTTTTTCGTGATTCATAAACCACTCCTTTGCAATTTGGATAATAGATCTCTCTCTCTCTCGCGCGCGGCCACTCGCTCAACTTCAGAGTTAACCGTAGCTCGTGCTCTTTCTTTCTCTCCTTTCAGGTTGTTCATCTCCAAGCAGGAGCAACACCCAGGCTGCAGGGAAATACAGCGTGCAGAAAATTAGGAAAACTCCTTTTTTTTTTTGCTTTGGAGAAGCTGATTTCCTTCGGCGAGTGGGGGACGGTGGAGAAAATGAAGCCGAGCCCGCGATTTTTCTTAGCTGGTTTTGTGTCTCTGATTCTGCAGACGGGGCTTTGCTATGGGATAAAATGGATGTAAGTACCTGGCTATCTCAGTGCATTTCTAAAGTCTTTGTAGGCGTTGCTGGTCTCTTACTCATTTTTGCAACTGCTGTTTGAGGCACACTGTAAAGCCATTTAAAGAGCAGCAAGAGCTGTGTTTCTCCGGGCATTCATTGATTTCGAGTGTGTGTACTAGGGGCTTGTGCTGACAATATGCCTTCATCTTCCTTCCAAAAATATGCATGGTTTAGCCTCACTTTTTCTTCTCCTCATTGATACCAAAGGAAAGGCACACACTTGAATGCTCACATGAGCCACTTAATGAAGTTTCTGGTGTTAGCTCCTGCCACGCTGGAAAACTCTCCCACCGGGACCGCTGGTCGTGCTGAGTAGGAGCTGAGAGCAGTAGGGACAGCAGCTAAGATAGTGCTGCCAATCTCCAACCACAGGGGATGCTTGACAGATAACATGTTTTTTTTGTGGACCTTTTAACCTTTGGATTTCATGAAGGGTGTTAAAAATGAGGCGGGGGGTGGGGGGGGGCAAAGAAATACCAGGGAGCGTGGTCAAGTCTGGATCGAGTTTCCTCGGAGGTAATGTCACTGCAAACAAAGTGAAAACAGCACTATCTCATTTCTTTGCTTAAGCAAGCAATGAATTAGTTGCTTACTGCAAAATAAACAAACAAGCCCCTCCAACGCCCATCTGGTTTCATGTCCTTGATGAGTGATCTGTCTTTTCTACTCCGGTTTGAAGCTGTGCACAAAATAAATAAGGTGGTGTGAGCTAGCCTCAGAAGAGGAAACGGCCTCAAGTTGTGCCAGGGGAGGTTGAGATTGGAGATCAGGGAAAATGTCTTCACTGAAAGGGTTGTCAAGCACTGGAACAGGCTGCCCAGGGCAGTGGTGGAGTCCCCATCCCTGGAGGGATTTAAAAGATGAGTAGATGTGGTGCTTGGGGATATTGTTTAGTGGTGGACTTGGTAGTGTTAGGTTAATGGTTGGACTCAATGATCTTAAAGGTCCTTTCCAACCAAGATGATTCTGTGATCTTCTGTACAAGAAAAGGCACAATAAAACGCAGTGCCAGGGAGAGTCTGTTGTGTAGGGTATAGTGCATTGAGATGTGGATCTTTGGGTTAGGCAGGGAAATTGGGACAAGAGGTTCCTGTTCTGTTCTTCCTTCTGCCACAGACCCTGTGCTATGTCTAATGCCCATTCCACTGTCCCAGTTGTTGTCATTTGAGGCTCTTCCCACACCACGTTTTGCAAAGGCTCTCTTAAATTTGGATATCTGCAAATTAAAATATCTTGTTAGAGCCAGTGTTTTCACTGCCCTGCATGCAGTCAGGGGAGAGAAGACCTTCCAAATGTTGATTCCCACTCTCCAAAGAGAGACATCCAACACGTATCCCAAGAGGTGCCCTCTGGAGATGCCACGGACTGCAGGGAGCTGGTTGAGACCACACATCCACCTTTTATCCGCATGAAGAGAAGCAGGGTGAATCTCTCCACAGGGTGTTTAAATGCATATGGTCAGGCAGGAGGAATAGTGACCTACTTTAGGGCATCTTTCATTTGCTGTCTTTGTATACTAAGGACGACCTTGGAAGTAGAGGAGAGTCAGGACCTGATTTGCTCCTCACCATCTTGGCTTTGCACCTCGTAGCAGTCACGACAGCTGAATTACATAGCCCAGCTGTTTCTTTCTGCCACCTTCCTCAAGTATTTAGGTGCTCAGCTCTGTATATATCCAGTGCCTTGCACAGGGCACGCATCTCCTCTCTGCAGGACACTTACTAACATGCCCCATGGGTTGGCAGAGCCTAGACTCGTTTCCAACCTTTATTTCTATGCAGTACAGAAATAAAGCTGTTTTGTGGCACCCTGATTCAGCAGGGCACTCATATACAGACCCATAACTGAGTGGAGGGGCTTGCTTATATGCTTGGCATTAGGGCTTTGCTTAGAGCACGGTGCTAAATCCCAGCGAAGGGCCTGGGTTCCTCCGAAGGGCAGGAGCGAGATGAGCTTCAGAGTGAACCTGATAGTGTGGTGACAAGCCATAGACACAAAAAAAAAAGGCTGGAAGGCAGGGCAAGGTCCCTAATTTGCTGGCAAAAGCAGCCTTTTGGCCCCTAAGTGGTTAAGCTGCGAGGGTTGCTTTTGGGGATGGGGTGGGGGGGGGAGGCAGTTGGAGGAAAGAGGCTATTGCTGCTCCTCCTCTTCCCAGCAGACACGTCCCCCCTATCGAAAAGCGAGTGGGGAAGATGAAAGCTGGGATTATAGTGGCATTTGAAGCACGAACTGCATCCAGATGCGCCGCCGGGGCTCCCCTCACACCTGTTTGAAACCTGGCGGAGACCTGCACTCCCTGTCCCAGGGCACTGCGCACAACTGGGATGCTGCCAGCTGGGATTTCACAAAATTATAGTGGTGTTTCTTTTTTTTTCATTTGCAGTTTCTCCTCCTTTTCCCACCCTTATTTTTCTGTGAAAACACAGGCAAATTCCACATCCCCACCCCCCACCCCCCCCCCCGCCTCTCTTTTTCCCACTGCGGTGGTGCTGCCATCCTTGGGGCTTGGGGACCATCCTTGGAAATGGTGTGGGTAAACTCTTGGCAAAAGGAGATCGATGCTACTGACTTTTTACAAGGGCATGTAGTGACAGGACGAGGGGGAATGGTTTTAAACTGAAAGAGGGGAGATTTAGATTAGATCTTAGGAAGAAATTCTTGACTGTGAGGGTGGTGAGACACTGGCCCAGGTTGCCCAGAGAAACTGTGGCTGCCCCCTCCCTGGCAGTGTTCAAGGCCAGGTTGGATGGGGCTTGGAGCAACCTGGTCTGGTGGAAGGTGTCCCTGCCCGTGGCAGGGGGGTTGGAACTAGATGGTCTTTAAGGTTCCTTCCAACCCAAACCATCCTGTGATTCTATGAATATTGAGTAATACCTCGGAGCTGCAATCCCAGCCCTGGGCTCATGTGCTGGGCGCTGTACAACCAAACCCTACCCCTTCTCTCAGGCTCGTGGATGGAGAAGGGGGGAAAAAAAAGGACGGGAAGAAGAGGGAGGAAAGTGCTGCGAGATGTTTTTGGATGTGGGCTTGTCTCAGCGGTCTGCCCGCTGCGCAGTTGTTGTAGGCACGGTGCCAGAGGCGAGCTTCAAAGAGGATTTGGGAGGGGAGGGGAGGGAAGATAAGGAGGTGGGTTTTGCCAGCCAGGCGGGCTGGGTTTGCAAGCCTGAGGAACAGAGAGTGACTGACCTGAAAGGCGATAGGAAATTCGATTTTGATTCAGAGCGTGATGTAATTGCAGGGGGGAGGGGGAGAAGAAAAACACACTTTTCAGCCATTTAGGACTTCCCTGTAACACAAATATCCCCTGTAAATTAGTAAAAGCGAGGAGCAGGTAAAAGGGAGCTATTTGTTGTATTTTATTTGGCTTATTTTTACGAGTTCTGCAATCCAGATCCCCAGCTGTTATAAATCGACACCATGCCCTTCCCTGCCGCGGAGGCATGCACCGCCGAGCATCCCACGCGGTGCGTGGATGGCCAGCATCTCCTACACCTGCCCTTGCTGCTGGACAGACTTATTTTGGCCTCTTCCATCTGAGCTCCAGGGAGCTGCTCGGGTGTGAAGTCATGGTACGGACAGGTCTTTGCAGGATCAGGGCTGCCATGGAGAGGCAGCCTTTCCATCCAATGTACATGAGCCCCTGAGTCTGATTTTTGCGTGCTGCTTTTGCAAACACTTTCCTGTCCTTAGAGCAGGGTTTTTTTGCGTAATTTTGTGGTCCTCCGTGCTTTTGCATTACAGCAGCGGGGAGGTGAGGCAGCGATCGGTCTCAGTGGCAGATCATAGAATCACAGAATGGTTTGGGTTGGAAGGGACCTTAAAGCCCATCTAGTTCCAACCCCCCTGCCACACGCAGGGACACCTTCCACTAGACCAGGTTGCTCCAAGCCTCATCCAACCTGCCCTTGAACAGTGCCAGGGAGGGGGCAGCCACAGTTCCTCTGGGCAACCTGGGCCAGTGTCAAACCACCCTCACAGTCAAGAATTTCTTCCTAATATCTAATCTAAATCTCCCCTCTTTCAGTTTAAAACCCTTCCCCCTCGTCCTGTCACTCCATGCCCTTGTAAAAAATCCCTCTCCAGCTTTCCTGTAGCCCCTTCAGGTACTGGAAGGCTGCTAGAAGGTCTCCCTGGAGCCTTCTCTTCTCCAGGCTGAACAGCCCCAGCTCTCTCAGCCTGTCTTCATAAGGCCAGTGCATGTAGGAACGCTGTCACCTTACCCATCTCCTTTTGCACCCCCTTTAGCTTTCCTAGCGGGGTTTGGCTTTGGCCAAGCAGGTTGCTGAAGCGACTTGTTTGGGTAGAGTTGAAAAACAGATGAGCACTAGAGGGAGCTGCAGCCAGATGTGCATGCTGCAGAGGCCTACAGATGTTGGGATGTCCAGGCACAGGGTGGCTTTTGAGGCACTTCTGCCTCCCTGGGGGTTGGCATCTCCTCTGTCCAGGTGCCAAGACACAGGTTGGACTGTCTCTCTGTGTTGAGCATCACCCGCAATGCAAGAGTGGTTGCAAAGAGGTCGAATGCAGCCAGTGTTTTTTTTGCCCATGACAGCCAGTGGTGGCATTAAGAATCCCATCATTTTTAGGATGAACTTGGTCACTTTGGGAAGTCCCTGCCTGTCCCAGTTGTGGTGGCCTGGACATGCCCCATGCTCTCTGGAGCCATCCCTAGCTGAGCACCATTTCCAGCTGCAGAATTCCCATGGCTAAATCACAGCTCTTCAAGAGCAAAAGGTGGCTCAGCCATGCATTTTGGTGAACCCAGGACATACCCCAGCTCACCGACCTCGAGCAGCACCGCAGCCTTTCTGCAGCCAGCAGAAAGCAGGGGAGAAAATGGAAAGGTTTTGTGCTTCCTGGCAGCTCCTGTTTCTCTCCTTCAAGCAGGGCGGGAGCTGGGACATTGGGGCACGGGCGTCTGCGAGGAGACCGTCTGCCTGGCAAGGGGGCTGCTAGATGAGCTGCCGTGAAAGGACTGCAGGACGGGGATGGCAGGAGGGGAACGGGCTGGGGGTGAGGAAGGGGGGGGACAATGGCTTTGAAGTTTGCTCTTCGCTCTGTAGGCAGCTCGGGAAAACTTGACAAAGCTCCACGGCCTTGCTCGGTGCTCGGTGAGCCAACTCGCCGCTGGCATTGACTTCAGTCAAGCTTGGGCTGGAAGTCAATGGCCTTGTGCCCACTACTGCCAGCGCTGGATTTGGCACCGTATCTGAAAGGAGCTCTTATTTTAAGCTTTTACTTCAGGGCTGGGTTTTTTCCCCCCACTCCTTTCCCTCTTCCTTGTCTTTATTTCGTTATTTTTTTTTTTTTACTATATAAATCCCGCTTCTCTGTCTGAAAAGGCTTTGCAGAACCACTGGAAGCATTCACCAGGGGATGTGGTGGCTTTCCCAGCGCTTGTGGTCCCCAGACCAGGGCTGATGCAGGGCAGGAGCATGGGCTGCCTCTGACTTACCAGGAGCTTAGACAAGGTGTTTGTAACAGTCCTGTGAGCCTTTTCTAGTCGAAAACCTGAGAAAATGAGGCTCCTGTGGATTAAAAATCTTTAATGAGATCGAATGCAAAAAAACCCCAATCATCGCTTCTTTTTAATAAAGTCTACCACACACTTCGCTCTCCAGAGAAGTGTCATTTTGTCTAAATCTTTTCTGTTTTGCCCAAATCCCTGCAAGATTAAGGAGCTTAAGAATAGACATAAAAAAAAAAGAGAGCCTTCACAGAAAGCAAAGTGGACAATTTGAAACAGAAGTTCATGGTTTTACCAAGAGTCCCTCTGTGAGACATTCTTGGATCATATCACACAAGGGAGGATGGGGAGATGCCCTCTAGAGAGAGCCCACATCAGAAGGAGAGGAGATCCTTCCACCCTTTAAGGTTATTTTAAAGGGCACCAATGCTTCACTGCTCAATTCAAGGAGTTTTTCTCTTTTTGGCTTGACCAGGAGCAGTGTCCTACGCACAGTGGTCCTTGTAAACCAAACCATGTATGGCTTTCATTGATGTCTGCTCAGATCTGAAGGTACTTCTCCCAAGCTGCTGCTCCTATGAATAGTCTTCTCATGGAGCCCAGATCTGTAGGAATGGGCCCATACCTCTCAAAGGACCTAACACTGTAGAGCATTCATGTTTTCAAATGAATTTATTAACTGCCTGAGATAATTAAAAGAGTAAACGAAAGTCATGATCCATCCATGCATCATATTTCCTCTGTAATTACGTTTATGGTTTTCTGTCAGTATCCATAACTTCAATTGAAAGCCTTGCTATGCTATATTTAAAGCAGCAGATGTTTGGTTTGGGGCCTGTTTATTTAAAGGGATGGGTCAAATATGTATATTTAAAAAAAAAAACAACCACCCCTCAGTTGTCCTCAGCTTTACGGAGAATGAAGGATGGGGCAGGAGAGTCGAGGGAGGAGAGCATGATGTTAGCAGGAGGAAATGGTGAAAAGCAGCATTTATAGGGTGGCAGCAGGTAAAATCCCCATGTGCTGCTTCTCAGATGAAGGGTGTGAGTCCAAAGATGTTTATCAGAGATTTTTTCCCAGATTGAGGACTAAAGGTTGTTCTTCCCTGAGGGCTGCTTTATTCAGGCTGGCTGTTTCCCCTCCCAGTGCTGGTGGTTAATGGAGACCAGGTGGAGATGGGGTAGAGACCCACCACCAAATCCCATCATGGATGAGACTCTTCTAGGGGAAGATGATTTCCTCTCCAGTGCCCCCCCAAATGGACTTTGTTCCTTGACAATGTCCTTTGCAGGTGGTGGGCATCCCTCCCTAGTGCTGCCAGAATTTGGGGAGCAGAGAAGGGTTGGTGCCTTTCCATGGGTAGGGTTTAAAGTGACAAGGGGTGGGAGAAGACATTTCTGACTGTAGGACAGAGACTGAGCAAACCTGGGCTGTCAGGGCATGGGCTAGATGACCTAATAGGCCTCTCACATTCCTGATCGTGATTTATAAATGCACTTTTCGGTCTCAGCAAGCGACTCCAGTAACTGTGAGTTTTCTTTTCCATCTCCATTACCCTTTACTTTTTCCTCCCAACACTTGGAGATGTTTCCAATTATAGGTTCTCGCAAGCAAAGGCATGAAGTTCAGGCCTGGGAGATGTTCAGAAAACACCTTCTTGCATCTTGTGTTTTTATTCTTGGCGGGCTCCCTGGACCTCAGCTTATTCGACAAGAAACAGCCATTACTGCCATTTACTGAGTTCTCCCCAATGGGGCCACAGTCCTTCCTCTCTCGACCGTCTGGCAGATATTTTCTTCTCTTCCACGAAGCGAATTTCTTGTTGCATTAAAAATCCGTTTCTCTAATGGTGATAATTTCAGGCCATCTTTAATAATGTGATCTCATTGTATCACATCCCCTTTTTTTCAAAACAGGTATGAGCTTCAGTCTGAATTCAACCCTCATCCCAACTTGTAGGTGGTTATTTCTGCTGTTCCTGACTTGTCTGTAATGGTGAGGTGCAGGTGCCTCAATGTAGGCTTCCAGATCCTTTAAAGATGCCCAAGACCTCTATACAGGGTTAGAAGATGTGGTGCAGGACCTATGAGATACATGCATCCTTCTGGAGGGCCAGGTGAAACATCCCAAGGCCTCTGAAGTGTCACTCATCACCTCTGATTAGAAAACTGAGTTGGTGCCCCACGGTAGAGCATATCTCAGAGACCTGAAGCATTCCTCATCTGCCTGAAGCTCAGGGCTGTGAAGCGCTCTCATTTTGTCTGCCTTGCCCTGCCTTCTTTTGCTGCTGGGACACACTGTGCTGGAGTATTTATCATTTTTACTCTACTAGTGACGAGCTGCTTTGGCCTCTTGCCTGATTTGCATGTCAGCCCATCCCTGAGAGTTGCTGATAGGCTTTCTGGGATAAATTTTCACAGGTTTCTGGTGCCAAGTGCTAGGAGTTGGACACACCTCACCCAGCTCTGTGCTTATACAGTCCAGATGTCTGCATCTGAGCTCGGTGCCTGGGTTCCCTCTATAGGCAGTGCAGAAAAAGCGCACTTCTAGGGTATGATATCCTACTGTAGATCTCAAAAGCACATCGGGCTAAGTACTCCCTAGATGTGGCTTTTTCTTTCCGTGGGCCGAAGAAGGACCCTGAAGGACTACCATGAGGTCCACACTGTAGAGGTTTGCAGTCAGGTTACATTCATACTGTCCGAAGACTCATGCCTCTGCCTTCAAGGACATGATGTATCTGAGATACCTGAGCACCCAGAATACCACCAACAGGTTTTGTGTCCACCAGCTCAGGTCCAGCACTGGTTCACATCTAAGGCAGGATGAGTTGCCTTCTGGAGGTGCCCTTGTCCAGACGGAATGTTACATGAGCAACAGTGTGCAAGGGACCGAGATGAACTACAGGGCAGAATTTCTGGCAATTAAATACTCCAGTTTTTACTTTCCCTTGAAATTCACTGGCCAAAACTTCTGTTCACTGTATATTTAATGGATCTCTTTAAATATATGTATGGTGTATATATTTACATAGCTAGCAGAGTGGTGGTTTCCCTTCCAAGTTTGCCACTGATTATCTAGTGCCAGAAATGCCAAACTCCAGCCGCTTGGGAATTTGTCAGTGCAGACCTACTCAGCCCTAGGATCGTAGATTTTCCCTGCTGGGGTTAGCAGTTATGTGCAGCCCAGAGGGAGCTCCAACACACACAGCAGCTGGTTCAAGCCAACCTTGAGGGAGCTGGTGGAACATAGATGTGTTTTCCTGAAAACTAGAGATCAGAGCTAGTACCCCCCCAGTCTTGGTTAGGGTTCAATTTTAGCTCCGTTTCCATCTCATTTAACTTCTGAAGGACGTGGATGTTACAGTAATAAAGTTAAATGCACCCAGAACTGTGTCTGCCAAGAAGCCAAAGTAACCAAGATGGCTTAGGATGAAACTGAAAGGCAACACATTTAACAAGGAGAGAAGGAAATATGTGTTAAGGCAGTTGTGTTGCCAGGATCAGATGCCAGTTACTGATGCAGCCAGCTAGAAAGTTGTTTTATGGGAATGAATAACATTTATGACTGCCCTAAGCAGGTCATAAAGATACAAAGAGAATTACACACCAGGCTTCTGCTGATCGCTGTGGGTGCTTGGGGAAGAAGAGCACAGCCCCGTACGATGCATCATTTGCTTTTTTCTTTCATTTACCTGGAAATATTGGCAATTGCACACTAGAAGAACCAATGGGGTCTTTGGGGTGTTGTTGGTTTCTTCCATGGTAACATACGTGCTGGTGCTGGTGGATCTCTTCTCAGTTTTGAGCATGGTAATCTCTTTGCACGTACTGTCATTGTGCTTCTGCACTACATTTTTGGAGACCAGAGGAACAGACTCGTCTACGTGCAGCAGTGGTGGAACTGGTGGAGGCCCTTGGCATTAACTCCAAGGGAAAGCATCTGTTTTGCAAACTTGGTGGCTTTTCCCTAGGCCTTGCAGGGGATTTGCTCCATAATTAATTACATGACATTTAGCATAATCCTTAGAGAGTGTGTGAGACAGATGCTGAATGCAAAGCACTGATAACACCAGCTTCACTGTTTTTTTTCCCCCTCTGAATACCACAGTCTTGGAAGACCCAGCTTTCTGTTATCATGGAACTGACGGGTCATTTTTCACTCTGTCCTCTTCATTCTTCAGCAAAAAAAACCCTTCCCATAAGGATTTACACATTCAGTCAACTTGGCATATGCCCCAGGAGCTTTGTCCAGGCTCCCCTAGATGATGGGGAGAAATGCGCACTTCTAGAGGGTGTTTCTTCCCACCTACCTTAAACACCTACTTTAGATGAGATAAATCACTCTTAAAAGTTACCCATCTCTCTCACCAGCTTAACCTAAGCACTTATTTACAGGTAGCTAAAATTAAGATGAACACAGGCCAAAGCATTCACTGGACTGGAGGTAGTGGAGAAATTAATATTGACCTGAAGATTAACTTTTTTTCAGGTTTAAATGCCTTTTTGCATGTGCTTGTCTCCTCAGAGCTCTGTCCAAGACTCCTTCGGCTCTGGCCCTGAATCAAACCCAGCACTGCAAGCAGCTCGAAGGCTTGGTGGTTTCCCAGGTGCAGCTGTGCCGCAGCAACCTGGAGCTAATGCAGACCATCATCCAGGCAGCACGGGAAGTGATAAAGACCTGCCGTAAAACTTTCTCAGACATGCGGTGGAACTGCTCTTCCATTGAGCTGGCTCCTAACTACCTGCTGGACTTAGAGAGAGGTAAACAGCACTGCTGGCTCAGCTGGGGACATGAGTGAGTAGAGTCAGCCAGCGTTGTGTGTGTGCGTGCTGGGGCTGGAAAGGGTTGTGCTGCCAGGGGGGACGTGGAGGGACTACATAGCCTGGTTGACCTGTTCTCCGAGACCATTATGGTGCCAGTCATGCCCACAAGCTCTTGAGTCCCAGACCTGGTCTCCCACAGCTCTTACAAAGCATGCCACCAATCTGGTCTGCTCATCTCATTAGGAGTCATGGTGAACTTGCTCACAGCCATGGAGCTGCTGTTCAGGGCATGCAGACTTGTCAAGCAGCACACGCTACATGTGAGGCTGCACAGTCAGCTCTCTTGTGGGTCAGAGCATCCTTGCACGCTCGTGCTGCAGCTCTGTGGCCTCCCACCACCTCCCCTAGCTCCGTGCACACCAGCTCCATGACCTGTCGGCAAGCAGCATCCAGCACAGGGGAAAAAGGGGTCAGGAGAGTCCATGGGGGGGCTGTTTCGTGTGCTCTAAGAGCAGAACACACCACAATGGACAAGTTGCATAAGTCCATGTGCCTCCTTGCCCTGCTGGGGTGTTGCCTCATGTTGAAGAGCTCACTTAGGAGACATGCTCCAAGCTGGTGATGCTATGGGAGGTTGTCACGGTCTCAGCTGCAGTGAGCTGGTGTGTTTGAGATTGTATGGGTCTCTTTTTGGGGAATGTTTAGCTGTCCCAGGAGGCTGAGCTGGAGTTCTTGTCTCTTCCAGGCACAAGGGAGTCAGCATTTGTGTATGCCCTTTCTGCTGCTGCCATCAGCCACACCATTGCCAGAGCCTGCACCACCGGGGACCTCCCTGGCTGTTCCTGTGGTCCCATCCCAGGTGAGACACCTGGACCTGGGTATCGATGGGGAGGATGTGCAGACAACCTCAACTATGGTCTTATCATGGGGTCCAAATTTTCAGATGCTCCCATGAAGATGAAAAAATCAGGATCACAAGCCAATAAACTGATGCATCTGCACAACAGTGAAGTAGGGAGACAGGTAACAAATCCACGAGAGTTATTGTAATTGTACAATCCTCTGTAGTGGTCGGTCGCTCTGTGAGGTTCAGTGTCTCTATCAGCTAGCAAAAGGAGCAGGTTTCTCCCAGATTGCTTTGAACTCCTTTGGCCTGCTGAAGACTGGCTATATAACTCATGCTGGGACTCAGGAGGTCCTGAGTGCTGATGTCAGCTCTATATAACCGTGGGTGGGATGTCTCATTGCCACTCTTTCCACAACCAACGATGGCTCTGGCTTGCTTACCCCAAGAGGTGTGGTGGGGATGGGTCCTGTCGTGCTCTGCCAAGGGCGTTGCACAGGCGAAGTGCTGTGTAAGCGTGGAGGATTATCATCTGCCAAACGTGTCCAGCAGCAGCTGCCTCCCTGCAGCCAGGAGGGATGATTTTTCCTTTTCAAACTGCTTCACTAGTGATTATTCCCATATCCGGCAGAAGCCACTTTTAACAGCTTGCATCTAGTGGGGGGATAACGCTTGCCATGCGCAGTGCTTGGTGCGCACCGAGGTGCAAATCCCCATCACAGCCCTCCATGCATCTGGAGAAATGGGTGGGGGACTGTAAAGGTGACCCCTGCACCCATCTCTGGAGCTGCAGTGGTTCCCTAGGCTGGTCCTACCACACAGCTTGGTCCTTCCAGGGCTGCCTGCACTTGAACGCTGGAGCAGATAAAACTCGGAGCATGTAGAGCTCGTTGGCAGCTTACTGTATAGCTATGGGCTGAACCCACCTTTGCAGAGCACAACCATGCTGAACTTGCCACCCTTGGGTCTTTTTCTCCACCATTCCCACTCTATCAGCTTTTAAATTTTGTAATGTCTTGAGTTTTTGTTTTAATTGCAATGGGCAAATTTTTGTTGGGGACATTGTGTTGCCATGGCTGGTGCATTCACCCCTCTCTGGCAGCACCCTGCCACGTCCTACAGAAATAATAGTGCAGAACCAAAGTAAAAGACTTATTCCCTTGGCACAGTAGCTACTCTAGAGTGACTGTGCAGAAATCAGAGCAGCAGTCCTTTTCTATAGCCGTCCCTGCTAAGAAAGTGCCTTCTATAGCGAGCTTGTGGGATGTTTGGAGGTAAGAGAAGGGCATTTCCTAACTCCTGCATTCCTTTTTGCAGGTCTTGAAAGCCTCTCTTGAAATGAAATGTAAGTGCCATGGAGTTTCTGGGTCATGCTCTATCAAGACCTGTTGGAAAGGCCTTCAAGAGCTGCGAGACATTGCATTGGACCTCAAAAACAAGTATTTATCAGCCACCAAGGTCGTTCACCGGCCCATGGGCACACGCAAATACCTCGTGCCAAAGGATATTGATATCAGGCCGGTTAAAGAGACAGAGCTGATTTACCTGCAGAGCTCGCCCGATTTCTGCATGAAGAACGAGAAAGTGGGGTCACACGGGACCCAGGACAGGTGAGGTTTTCTGCAGTGGGTGCTGACTGCACTCTGAGCCCCAAAGAGGGAAGGGCAAGAGGGGAACATGTATGAATAAGAGGCAAATAACTGGGGGAATTCCTCTGCAGAGGAATTTCTTCATCCCCTTAATATTAGTGATTTAAGGTCATCATACCTGAATCTCTACTGGGCACAGTGCTGTCCCTTTCACAGGCAGCAGACATGCCTGTCTCTTCCCAGGATCTGTTTAATTCCCTCCAAGACAAACCTATTCCACATTTTGGCAGTCAGCATCTCTAGGTGGGCCGCAGAGCCTCTGACAGTCAAATAATTGTGTATTTCCAGAATTTTGCAGAATTTTGGGGATTTTTGTTAAGTGACTGCAATGACTGGATTTCACGCTGGCTCATTAGTTGCTATCTGCCAACTTGGCTTTCTTCAGATCTCATAATTCTTCTTTGCTCTTTCTGTTACTTTTTGGTGGAGACTCAGACAGTCAAGTTGCAAGGTGCATGCCCCTACTCTTTTGTGGGTTGTCTTCATTTTAACTCTTGTTGGACATAGTGGTCTTTGGACCACTTTGGTTCAATGGAGAGAAGGTTTTGCTGGAATGGAAATTAAGTAAATGACCCAAATGCAGAAAAGATACTCTTTGGGTACCTTTGATTCATACGAGGTATTTGGTGAGGGGACTTCAGAAGATATCCTTTGGCAATGGCCATTTAATCTGGAATCACAACTCTGTAGACAATGTATCAGCATTTAACTGGTGGAGCTGGTCAGGAGATGACGACAGTTGAGTGAGACAAGTGTGTCCTTTTTGTCCTCTGATGTTTTGTGGCAGTTACAGTTTTGTTTCCTCCATTAAGACCAAAACCAATGGCTGGGCTGCTCTACAGCAGCACTTACCTAGCAGCTCTGGGGTGGAAACACCAGGCTGATGATCATCCCCAGCCCAGTGGTGGAGCAGTAATAAGCAAATGAAGACGTTTATGGGCCACTGAGGATTGTAGGGAAAAGCATGTGTTGAAACTGGTTTCTGAGGGAAAATGTCATTTGAGTGGAAGCGATGTTTTTTTAGATTTGTATGGATTTTGTCAAATCTGTGTCTTGATAAAGACCTCATTGTTGTGCCACTCTGTTTTGCAACGAAAAAATTGTGGAGGTTATTTGGAAATTAGTTTTATAGGAATTGCATGGAATCAACAGGTTGTGTCAAAACCAAACTGAATTCATTACAGATTTGCCAAGGAAAACATTTTCCATGCAATGAAATCCTTTTAAAGGGGAGGGAGGCATGACTTCTTCTTCATCTAATTTAATTTTACAGCAGATTTTGCCTTTTTATCCCAGCTAGGGATGAAAAATATGTCAAGGTCTTGAATTAGCTTTTTTTTTCTTCTGAGGATAGGAAAATGTGTATTGCAGGCATCCGTTTATCCTGAGCTGGGCGACAGCAGTGATTGTGAGCCTGCCAGGCGAGGGTCCACGGGAAGTGAGATTGAGTGGGGATTTAGAGGACCAAGATATTAAGGCAGGAGGGGATGACTTTCAAAAGGAACCTGTCAAGAAATACTCCTTATTCTTGGATATGCAAGATGGTGATGGCCGTGGAAGGGGAGGAGGGTGAGATAGTCCTGTGTTCAGCTGCAGGCATCTCTCAGGCCAAGTTTTAAGGTCACGTGTAGTTGCACTCATTTTCATCGCAATCCATCTGCCAGCTCTCTAGAAGATGCCTGGTGTCTCAAAATTGGCACATGTAACACAAGCCATAGCAGCTCCTTTTCTGCATTAAATTATCAGAGGAAAACAGTGCAAAATGCACACAATGTGTTTGCACATGGGTCCTTTCTTCCTAGGGGGCAGTGGGGAAAAAGAGGAGAGCTTCCCTATCCTCCTCCTCCCATGGATGCCTTTTTCCCTTCTCAATTTTTCTCTCACGGAGAGGACATCTAAATGTATTTTAGACATGGTGGCTGTGTTCCAGACGGTCGTGGGGCTGTAGAGATAGTGCCTAATGGAGGGAGAAGGAACACAAAAGGGGTGCTGTTAGAGAGGGCAGGGAAAAATGTGGTTCATGCTTACTCTGCAAAGATGTGAAAATGCTCGCATGGAAATAGCCCAAACAGGTTTTTATTTTATAAGTCAAGTCCCAGAGGCATCTTAACATTTTATCCTTGTGCACATCAAAATTTTCTGGGGGTTGATCCCACTGTTTCCCACTAGGCTAATTTTTAAGGTCTTCTATGGCAATTGCAATCAAAAAGGGATTTTTTTAGTGGCAGTCCCTCAGTTCATTTTCTCTCTTCTTCCACCACCTGCCTATTCCCTCTTTGGCCTTTTTCTGGCCATGAACATGGGTGCAGGGATCAGTCCATGGGGTGTTACAGTGCAGACCCTTCTCACCATAGAATCACAGAATCAATCAGGTTGGAAGAGCCCTCTGGGATCATCGAGTCCAACCATTGCCCTGACACCACCATGGCAACTAGACCATGGCACTAAGTGCCATGTCCAGTCTTTTCTTAAACACATCCAGAGATGGTGACTCCACCACCTCCCTGGGCAGCCCATTCCAATGTCTAAACACTTCAGGAGACTTCGATCTGGGCATCTCCAGCATCTTTCTAGCCCTGCTTTCTGCCTCCAAAGGGGTAAAGAGGGGAGGAGACCCCATTAACAACCTCTTTTCCTGTTACCAGATTTAAAAATTCAGACTGCTGCACTTTCATTACAAAAAATGAGTAGTTTTGCATCATATGGAGAAAAAGTCCTTTCCCCCCTCCCTCTCCCTGAGGTCCGGTGCTTGCTCAGAGCACGCTGGAAGCAGGACAGAGGGTGGTGGCTCAGCTGCAACACCTTGGCCGTGTTGGGTTTCAGTGTATGCTGTAGGGAACAATCCTGCACTGGCAGGTGGGTGGAAGGGATAATCTAAGTGGTCGCTTCCATCTCTCTAATTATCCCTTATATTACGTGGACTTATTGTGTGTTTTTCAGACAGGAAAGGGAATTGAATTACCTTGTAGTAGAACCGCGTGAAAATCCACTCGGAAAACGTTCACCCGGTTACTCAAAAGCCTTTCAGAGCTCTTCGCTGAAAGGATTTCAAAGCCTTATTTTGAACAAGCCTGAAGTGTTTTCTAAGACACCTTGGCCTTTCTTAGTTTCATGTTGAAATTAGAAATGGTTCAGAAATCTGCATGCCTCCGAGCGGCTGGGGTGTATCCAGATTTCAAAGCCAGGGAGCTGAACCTGAACCTGAGATTTGAAGCCTGAGAACTCTTTGAAGTGCTTAAAATCTGATTAAGGAGCTGAGTTTTGCAACCGGTGTCGAAGGCTCCTGCAGACAGGCTTGCTGCAGCCTCAGCCCTCATCAACTCCAGCTAAACTCCGTGTGCTTATTTGCCACCATCACACTTTCATAGCCAATTAAAAATGGTCTGGAGAAAAATCTAAAAAAGTTGATCTGTGGAGCAGCAAGTGGATTGTACAACTTTCGATACAACAAACTGGAAAAAAAATGTATATATTCCCATTTCAGAGCTTTATTGGACGAAAGCACCCTATAGCTCATCTTTTAACAGGGTAGTTCAGTTTCTCCTGCCTGAAAAATTCATTATCAGCTTCGAGTAAATGATAAATAATAGCAGATTATAAAACTGAGATCTCTTTTGTGAGAAAAGAAGCAAAAGTATTAACCTTCTTTATCAGTAGGGTGCAATGTATCGTATTTCAAAGGCTGTTTAAGGTCCCTTAAGGGATCCAAGGAAAGGGAAATTCTGCCATGCATGCAAAAGCCTCCAGCTCCTGAAGCCTTGCAGAGATAACTGAGCTGTTTATTACTGATCTTTCCCAGAGCAGCCTTGGAGCCAAGCAAATGCTGCTCCCTCCCTGCTCAAGATGGGAAGTAACTCTCTTTCACTGCAGAAATCAGGCTGCAACATTGCACTGCAGCTAAGCTGGGTTGGTCAACCACCACTCCTTAGCTGACTCACTTTGGCAAAGAATGTGGCTCTTCTTAGGTGGTTGCTCCTTGCTCACATATTCATTCTTTTCTGCAGTATAAAGCATTAGTCTTCGGTGTCTTAGGCTGGTATGTTTTCTTGGACAGGAACATGCATGAAGTTAGCTGAGCATGTATCTGCTGCTCGGTGGTGACTGCCAATCATAGAACCGTAGAATCACAGAATGGTTTGGGTTGGAAGGGACCTTAAAGACCATCTAGTTCCAACCCCCTGCCACAGGCAGGGACACCTTCCACTAGACCAGGTTGCTCCAAGCCCCATCCAACCTGGCCTTGAACACTGCCACGGAGGGGGCAGCCGGTGTCTCACCACCCTCACAGTCAAGAATTTCTTCCTAATATCTCATCTAAATCTCCCCTCTTTCAGTTCAAAACCATTCCTCCTCGTCCTATCACTCCATGCCCTTGTAAAAAGTCCCTCTCCAGCTTTCCTGTAGCCCCTTCAGGCACTGGAAGGCTGCTAGAAGGTCTCCCCGGAGCCTTCTCTTCTCCAGGCTGAACAGCCCCAACTCTCTCAGCCTGTCTCCATAGCAGAGGTACTCCAGCCCTCTGAGCATCTTCGTGGCCTCGTCTGGACTCGCTCCAACAGCTCCATGTCCTCCTTCTGTTGGGGGCCCCAGAGCTGGATGCAGCACTGCAGGGGGGGTCTGACGAGAGCGGAGTAAAGGGGCAGAATCCCCTCCCTCGCCCTGCTGGCCACGCTGCTGGGGATGCAGCCCAGGACACCGTTGGCTTTCTGGGCTGCCAGCGCACGTTGCTGGCTCATGGTGAGCTTCTCGTCACCCATCACCCCCAAGTCCTTCTCCTCAGGGCTGCTCTCAATCCATTCTCTGCCCAGCCTGTATTCGTGCTTGGGATTGCATAGACTTAGTGGCTGGTGGTTACCTCTTTGGCGTCTCGGTGGTCCCAAGAGCAGGGCTTATCAAAGGAAAGATGCAATGGTTTTCAGTGTTCAGTTACAGCCCTTTGCTTTGACACCACTTGTTTCCTGCCACCCCAAAAATATGCTTTGCATTGAGCGACTATGTGGGCAATGAGATTTCTTAGCAGAAGCATTCATATTTAGATGGGGAAGAGTGGTTGGTAGTTATGGGTAGACAACAGCATTCAGTGTTTGGTTTTTGTTACAGTCTCTTTAAGTTTCTGTCACTCAGTGAGGGCACTAGAAGCAATATGATGAACTTTGGCTTTGACTTGCTTATAACGTGTATGATGATTTAGTAATTTTTGGAACTGTTACCAGATGTGCCGCCCTTTTTTCATGGGTTCCAACAAATGATGAACAACGAATAGCAAATAATTCTTCTGTGAGTGTCCAAGAAGTTTAAACTGGAGGAAAGTCAGAAAAATAGCAGCTTTCTGTTCCTCCCACCTGCAGTGGAGGAACTTTCTCAGGGCAATGTGCTCGTAGCTGGTGCCCATTTTGACAGTTGGGCCAGCCGTGATTTTTTGGGCTTTTTCTCGGTTCATCCGCAGAGACCTGGATTTGACCATAAAGTTCCTGAACAGATTTGTGAATAATAAATTTATTGGTGGAAAGAGTAATTTCAGTAAAATTGTAGTGGGTAGTGAATTCAGGGGATAAAAAAATGCAACTCACTCTCCTAAATGTATTTAGTCCCTCTGCATCAAAGCAGTGTTGTAGTTAGGGAACATCGGGGCTGGGAATGACTTTCCGTAGAGCCTGATCTTTTTAGGAGTAAGACTGAACTGAGACCACCTAGACTGTTGTTGAAGAAGTTTGTCTACTCTGGTCTTAAAAACAGTTGCCCTAAACAACCTGTTCCAGGGCTTTACTATCTTCAGAGTTATTTTTTCTTAATCTGAATTCAAACTAATCATAATCTGAAATCAAACTAATAATTTCTTGTCCTCTTTCCTCAGCATAAAAAGAACATTTCTTCTCTCTCCTTTTTGCAATGATCTTTTGTAGATTGGAAAACAGCTCTTCTTACAAACTTCCCTAAATCAGTTCCTTCAACCTTTTCTACTTTCTGAACTGCTCCTCTGACTCTCCTGGGAACATTCCCAAAGTGTGTTGCTTACTTTGCATTGCAATCCACTCTCACAAAATGCTCTCAGCTCCTTTTGCCCCAACGTTATCCACAAAATTTTAAGCTCGCTTTCTATTCTTCATTAATGAAAATACAGGCTGGTTCCAGGATCTCCCCTGACATCTCCTCGCTGACATGTACTATTGATAACTCTCTTCTGTACAGTTGTTCAGTGTCAGTCTCTAGTTGTTCCTTGTGGACGAGAAAGCAATTTAAATGTAGTTAAGATCCTGCCCTCAAAATCTTATATGAAGTTGTGCACTTTGATATATTTTTAGCAATGTCCATTGTGTTACATACTTCCTGGGGGATTTGAATTGTTTTTCCCTTCTTTTATATACTGCTGTACAACATGACGTTACCGGAGCAAGGGGCGCTAAAGAAATTAACAGGAATTTGATTTAAAAGAGAAAAGATAAATTACTTCTTTACACAGCAGTACTGTCTCTTGGGACTTGTGGCTGCTGGAGTTCATGGAGGCAGATGGTTTCTGTGAGGTCAGAAAGGGATGAGGGAAACCCACAGCCAGGATGCCCACAAAGGGATACTGAGATGACCAGGCAGGAAGATAGAATCATAGAATCACAGGATGGTTTGGGTTGGAAGGGACCTTAAAGATCATCTAGTTCCAACCCCCCTGCCACGGGCAGGGACACCTTCCACTAGACCAGGTTGCTCCAAGCCCCATCCAACGTGGCCTTGAACACTGCCAGGGAGGGGGCAGCCACAGCTTCTCTGGGCAACCTGGGCCAGTGTCTCACCACCCTCACGGCAAAGAATTTCTTCCTAATATCTCATCTAAATCTCCCCTCTTTCAGTTTAAAACCCTTCCCCCTTGTCCTGTCACTCCATGCCCTTGTAAAAAGTCCCTCTCCAGCTTTCAAGTAGCCCCTTCAGGTACTGGAAGGAGGCTAGAAGGTCTCCCCAGAGCCTTCTCTTCTCCAGGCTGAACATACCTTCTAACACATGTAATACAACAGCCCAGTTGCTGGTGGGGTATGAGGAAAATTGCTAAAGAAAGTGGCCAGATTTGTGTTTTCCTCCCTGAAGAGCATCTCCTGCAGCCACTGGGAGATGTACTGGGCCAGGCAGGGAGTTGCTGTGACCCAGAATGACTTTTCTTATGTATTCATCAGCAACTTTCACTTATCAATAGGACTGATGGAGTGAGGTCCCAGTGGACATCTGGCCCATCGTTGTCATCATCTGTCATTATTGTGGATGACACAGTACAAAGTTGGCCTCAGTTTGGCTCTCAGATGCCAAAAAAATCTATCCTTATATCTGCTGATGGGACCAAAGTGAACTGGGATCCACAATGAAATTAAGTGACATCTCCCCATAGCTTTTAAAATTAAAATCCCTCAGGAGGTAACTGTGAGATGGATTAGCCTCTCCATCTGGAGGAACACCCTTAGAAGTGCTGGGAAGTCCTTCACCACCTCTGCCAAGGAGCCACCCTCGTGATGAGGCTGTATGATGTACCTCAGTGTTTCTGCAATTGAGGGCTGGAAAGGGGAGATTTTGGACAGGCATATTGAGTGGGATTTGTCCAGTCAGCAGAGCTGACCTCCTCCCTTCTTGCATAAAGAAGGAAAAAGCACTGTGACAATGTGAAAGCCTGTTCCTGAGCCAGGACCTTGGCTGGGATTGTGACCAAAGCATCGTTTTTCACCGATCTTCCAAGTGCTTCTAGAGGTTATGGTGTTGTGTTAAGATGCAATCGCCTGCCTTCGTATTTTCTCTCTGAGGCTCAGGAGGAGGGAATTTCTCCGAGTTGCTGGAATCATGCTGGACCAGGGCCAAAACAAATGAGATTGAACTTAACCCATCAGCGGGGAGCCTGGTGGGATCGCAGCCGTGGGCTCTGAAAGCAGATGCTCAGGGGCAGCTTCTGTGGGTAAACTCTGATCTTGGGGCTCCTTTGTCTTCCCCCACTTGCTTTTTGTATATATAGATACAGCTGAGAAACTACCTCTGTTTCAGCTTGTTTAAAGAAAAAGAAAGATAATTCATCCAGGCCTATGCTTTAAAACAGAAAACAAAATCTCTGGTTAGTGGCATTGTCAGGAAAGTTTTCTAGAAGCTCATTTAGGTTCAGGATGGGGGTCAAAAGCTTTGTTTTGGCTATTACAGAATCCCAGAATGGTTGGGGTTGGAAGGGACCTCTGGAGATCATCCAGTCCAACCCCCTGCCAAAGCAGGGTCACCCAGAGCACGTTGCACAGGGTCACGTCCAAGCAGGTTTGAATATCTCCAGAGAAGGAGACTCCACACCCTTCCTGGGCAGCCTGTGCCAGTGCTCTGGCACCCTCCAAGTCAAGAAGTTTTTCCTCATATTGAGATGGAACTTCCCATGTTTCAGTTTGTGCCCGTTGCCCCTTGTCCTGTCACTGGGCACCACTGAGAAGAGTCTGGCCCCATCCCCTTGACACCCGCCCCTAAGGTATTTGTAAGTTGATAAGATCCCCCCTCAGTCTTCTCTTCTCCAGGCTGAACAGACCCAGCTCCTTCAGCCTCTCCTCGTAAGAGAGGTGCCCCAGTCCTCTGACCATACCCGTACCCCTCCGCTGGACTCTCTCCAGTAGTTCCTTGTCTTTCTTGAACTGGGGGGCCCAGAACTGGACACAGTTACTCCAGGTGTGGCCTCACTAGGGCAGTGTAGAGGGGGAGGAGAACCCGTTCGTCCAGAATGGGTTATCCTCCCATATTCAACCCATCCATCCGTAATGTCCCTGTTCCTTTATTCAAAACTGAGGATTTTTTAATAAGGTGTTGTTTTTCCTTTATTTCAGGCTGGGTGGGATGGGACAGCTATGGAAAGGTGTATCTCCTAGTACATCCACGTTTTTTTTTTGCAAACCTCAGGCATGGGTGCAAGGTGAAGGAGATTCCCAGGTCCCAATACAGCAAGTAGAAGAGTTTTGCTCTCTGTTTGAATGGGGTAAATTTGGCTGTTGGGTGCTTTGTACATTTGGGGAATGAATATCCTCAGTGGTGAACTGGAGTCAGAGTAGACCCGTATTCCTTTTCTTGACCATTTTAATTGGCTCTCAGCAAGAGGTGGCACGGACTCACTGCACATCCATCACCACGCTTCTGCAGATTCCCCATCCTCCCTAGGTGAACCTCTGGGCAACAACCTTTCCATCCACGGGTAAAGCTGAGTAAGGTTGTCAAATACCCTCCCCTCTTCTAACGTCAACACACCTATATTTGAACCTTTGCTCCAAATATTTAATGCATTTACTAATACATTTATGAGGAGTCATTGGGAGGTTTCCTGGCGGAGGGGCCCTGGCTCGCAGGGGCAATAACAACGCCTTTGGTTCAGCGTTGGGCAAACACGCTCAGTGTGGTTGCAGACTTCGGCTTCGGTAGAGGCTTTCAAAGGTTTGTAAATATTTACACACACTCCCGAATGAGGGGGAGCAGGGGGGAGCCTTTAAACACTGAACCTGGAGAGGAATGTGAGTCAGAAATAACAAACAGAAGTCCTGCCTGAGTCAGAAAAAAATAAAGGAAGAACAAGAACAAAATCTCAACACCTCATTAATCCCATAACTTCTCCTAAAGCATTACCTCATGAGGAATTCCTATAAATCTCATAGATTTGTTTTCATCTATTAATGGAGTGCTCAGCTCAAGAGTCCAACTCATGATCCTCTCTCCTTTCCCTGCCCCAAACCAGCCTTAGAGTGTTTCTGCCCAAAATAGCCAGGCAGAGTAAGATTTAGGAGAGATGTCAGCAATTCCCCCACTCTTGAAACCACCTTTCTTACAGTAGTTTCAAGACTCCACCAAGTTCACAGCCCCATGGTGCTGGGTGCATAATGAGATCTGTTACCCTACAGTGCTAGTGTCCAGCCAAGCATCTGGCCAAACGTGAACACTTCCACCCTAGGCTATCTTTACAGCCCATGGAGAAATGGCATCTCTAGGACATGGTTCATCATCTCATCCAAAAGTCAATGCCTGTTGCACTCTCATGTCCAGTGACCCAACTTGGAGTATTTTAGAAGAATGAGGTAGCTGGTTTTTGAGAATGACTGTGGATCCATCATCAATGACAGAGATTCCCCAATTCATGAGTTACTTCTGAAAACCTCAAGCCAGCCACTTGCAAGCAGACAAAGTGAGGGAACCCCACACAATGGCTGACTTATCCCGACGAGTCTGGCTTTAATTAAAAGCAGAAGCAAAACAAGCAGTGAAAGTCCGTGTGATATTTGGCGACTTGTCATCCTACACTGTGCTCCTGCCGTGCTGCCTGCTCCTGGGTCAGGACTCGGGGTGGTATAGGGCCAGCTACCCGGCTGCTCATGCCGTGCTGGGAGACACTTGGAGGGGAAAGTGCAGAGTCTGGCCCTGCTAGTATCATTTGTGATTTCCCTGATAGGGTCAGGGCTGGGTAGTGGCTGTAACAGCCTTCTCAGGAGCTTTCCCAGCCCGGGATCATTGGCACGGAGCCTGTGCAAATGCTCTGTGGCTGCAGGGTTCCTCCTTCACCCTTTTTAGGTTAGGTAGTGTTGGACAAACACCGGTGTTTGTTCTTTAGGGTATCATCTTCTCCCAGCTCCTTTCAGACAGCTTTGGAGCCTGCCTGGGAATACAGATTGCTAGGGACTGTGATTTTTTTGGTTCAGTGGAGGTACCACAATATTTTTGCTCCTCTGCCTGTGCAGGAGCTAGGTCCTGCCCAGCCTGGCTGAATGCCACTGAGTCTGAACTGAGTGTCAGAACAGGAGCTTAATGTTGTTTTGGGTGTCAGAGCAGGTGATGCGAGTGCAATCCTGGGCATCAGAGCAGGTGATGTGAGTGCAGCCCTGGGGCTCTCCCTGCCCCCTCCCTGGCAGTGTTCAAGGCCAGGTTGGATGGGGCTTGGAGCAACCTGGTCTAGTAGAAGGTCTCCCTGCCCCCTCCATGGCAGTGTTCAAGGCCAGGTTGGATGGGGCTTGGAGCAACCTGGTCTGGTGGAAGGTGTCCCTGCCTGTGGCAGGGGGTTGGAACTAGATGATCTTTAAGGTCCCTTCCAACCCAAACCATTCTGTGATTCTATGCCCCCCTTGCAGGTGTAGAGGGCTGCTTGGCTGGGTTCTCACCCCTGCCATGTGCTTGCTGCAGCTGAGATGCAACCATGCTGGCTTCACCCAGCACCTTGCAGAGCTGTCAGGCCCCAGCATCACTGCAGGACGCTGATTTGGAAAGCCCTGCAGGGATTTGTGCTTGCTCACCACATTTCCTTTCTTCCAGGCAATGCAACAAGACCTCCAACGGGAGCGACAGCTGTGATTTGATGTGCTGCGGAAGAGGCTACAACCCCTACATGGACAAAGTGGTGGAGCGATGCCACTGCAAGTACCACTGGTGCTGCTACGTGACCTGTAAAAAGTGCGAGAGGACTGTCGAGAGATACGTGTGCAAATGAAAACCCTCTTCTCTCCGCCCGGGAGCTGAGACGCCAGCGGCACCCCAGCACTATTCAGAGAAGAGAAAACATTTCCCCGACTAGACGTCGTTTATCTTGTACAGACACAGACTTAAAGAAAGATGGTAGGAGGAAAAAAAAAAGCAATCAATCACACCAGTAAAAATAAGACACAAATACCAACCCACAAATGTTTCCCCCCACCAATAAAATGCTCTCTGAGAAGACAAAAAGTCATTTGGGATGGTATCTTCTTCCAAAATATTTCCCATGGTTGCCGATGACGTCCGGCCATCAAGTGCCTTAGCGTTTTGAGAAACAAAAGTAGAAACTTTCCCTGGAGAAGAAAAGCAACTGTTCTATGAAAATAACTAAGGCTCACACCTGCCTATGCCTACTAGCACAGGTACTGAGTCTGCATTGGGACCATTCCAGAAGGGAAAACGCTGCAACTCTTCAGCAATAACTGCCTTTTTTTATTTTGCCAAAGACTTAATTTTTAGCATGGAAGCATCCACTCTGGATGATAAAGGTGGCAAGATTTCAGGTCAATCCCCTGAAATGTACAACTCATTTTAACCTTTCTTTTATGCAGGTCTGCGACTTTGAAGTTACTGCTGCAGGAAAACCTGCCCATGATTTTTCCAGGCTGGATGAGGTTTCAAATTCAGCCATGCAAAAACCCCCATGGGATCCCGGAGGTAGTGAGAGTAGGGTACCCTGAGAAGGGCTTTATGGGGTCCACGAGATTGTAGTTCAGCTGTTAGGATAAAATAACAAAGTGAAGTCAAAATCCAGTGGGAAAGTAAAAAAAAAACCCAGCTTCTGCTCTCTTTCTCTCTTGCCCTTTGGGTGTGATGCCCTTAGTCACCAATGTGCTGCTGCATTGGGCCATCAAGCCCTTAGGGAAATACGCCACTGCCTCTTTTCCCCCGGCAAAACTATTGACCCAGCCCCAAGAAACTGCAGAGAGCGGAGCGGGTCTGGTCCTGGCTGTAGGGAGTGCAGCCATGCAGGGCAGCAGCTATTCCCAGCAGAAAGGAGTGGGGACGTGTCGGTCCTTCACGTGGCCCTGCCCTGACACAGCAGAGAACCACTATCTGTGGCTGTATATATTTTCTTTTGTATGCGGACGTACAGAAATATTTATAAGATATATCTCGCGCTTTCTTCTACTCTACTCCCTACGTAAATATATCTATATGTTATAAACAAGCATTAACAATAGTATGAAATAAATGCTGAAGTTACTGGTGCAACAGCACAATGTTAGATTATCATGTTTCCCTCTCCTACTTGGAAAGCAACCCTGCTTTCCCTCCCAAGGACGGGAGAAGAGCTCGAGGCACTCGCTGGCGTGGGGTACATAAGTTCCTTTATTCCCTCTCTCCCCAGCCTCTTCATTTTGAGCACAATTAGCCAAGATACAGTCAAGACAATGAAAAAGACTCTTTCCTTGGAGAAAGGAAGAGCCGCCGTTCTTGTTTTGCTTTTTATATCAGCGATCACTCTCATCAGTAAAATATCCCAGTGCCCCCAAGGAGCGTAATAACAAACATGACTAATACCTCTCATGGGTGGTTTGCTCCTCGCTCCTGCGTGTTGCAGGAGGTTTTGTGCATTGGAAGTTTTAGCTTAGGTTAGGTTCCCTTTCTTGCTCTTTTTTTATTTTTTTGCAATGGGTACCCAGCTGTGTCCCTGTTAAAAAAGGTGACACTGTAGAAGGATGTCTGCTCCAGGAGCAGAAGGCAGCAGAGCCTGTGAGATCCTTCAGATCATTTTTGGGCACCCCGTTCCAAGCAAAGTGCTGTAATCAGCCAGAAAATAACTCCTGCGTAAATGGAGAGGCCAGTGCCACTTTCCTAGGGGGAAATATGTCCATAACACCGCAGTCTTCCTCCAAATCTCTTTTTTTTTTCCACACCCAGCTGCTCCTTAGGAGGCAACTGCCTCTGACATGTCTCTGAGCAGCCCCGGGGAGCTGGAGGAGAAAAGCATTGCAGGCTACAGAGCAAAATTAGAGATATTTTGTTCTCCTCAACTACTTTGCTTTGCTGTAATGGGTTTCGTCTCCTCGCCTCCTTCCCTCCCCCAGCTACGGGCAGGCAAAAAGAGGCCTTTGGTAGTTTGTCAGTGGTTTGTGTTATTGTCACCCCATAAAAGCTGGTGGACTAAAACGTCTCCACGGTGCGGTGTGATGAGCGGTGGGTGTCTTTAGGCTGACATGCAGACAGGCTGGTGGCACAAATCCCACTGCTCTCCAAAGCCAGAATTTGGCTCCATTTGATATGTAAAGAAATGGTCTACTTTCATTCTTTTAAGGAATATTATTTTTCTTTCCAGTTTCTGATGAAGCCAACAAGGCAGGGATGTTCTGACCAAAGAAAAATTTGAGCATTTCAATGCTATTCTGTAATGACTCTTTTTCTTGCTCCCTTGCTGATGTCCTGAGTCTTTCTGCTTGGCAAAAAAATAGCAAGATGGAAGAAATGCTCTATATGCACATTGTTTTCAGCTGCATTTCACTGCTCTGGTGTCAGGTCATGTTCCTCAGCTGCTTTTCCCATGTCAGAAGAAACCATAACTTTGCAGAGCATGAAAAGATGTGAGTAAGCCTACCAGGCATCTGCAGGTCCATCGGGTGGAGATGACCCCTCAACAGACCTTTAGCCACGGTGGTACCTCATGCTTCATGTCTGCCTCTGCCCACAACTGTAAAAGAAGGCTGAGGGGAGACTTTATCGCTCTCTACAACTATCTGAAAAGAGGGTGTAATGAGGCAGGTGTTGGTCTCTTCTCCCAGGTAACAAGCGATAGATCGAGAGGAAACGGCCTCAAGTTGTTCCAGGGGAGGTTTAGATTCTATATCAGGGAAAATATCTTCACCAAAAGGGTTGTCAAGCACTGGAACAGGCTGCCCAGGGCAGTGGTGGAGTCCCCATCCCTGGAAGGATTTAAAAGCCATGTAGATGTGGTGCTGAGGGACATGGTTTAGTGGTGGACTTGACAATGATGGGTTAATGGTTGGACTTGGTGATCTTAAAGGTCCTTTCCAACCAAAACGATTCTGTGATTCTATGATTCCATGATTCTGTGTTGAACAGAAGTGGCTGCAGTGTTTGGAGGTTTGCAGTTTGGGGCATCCAGGCTCAAAATCTCTGCTGCCTCCTCCCGATAATCCATCATGGGCTTCATCTGAATTTTCCTTCTTTGAGTTAAGAGTCCATGTGGCCCCAGCCCATGTCGTAGGCTGTTGGTCTATGAATTAACACTGTTACACCACTTTTTCTATAACTCGTCTGTTTCAGGGTCCTTCCCCAGCGCAGCTGCACCCTGCATTAGCAATGTGTCCAGGGTGATGTGCCTTACCAAGATCTCGTCATGCACAGGGCAAGGTCTGATAAACTGCAGCCTTCCTCGTTACACAGCCCTGCTTCATTCAGCAAATTAGGGTCATCTCCCTCCTGATGGTCTGGTGTTTTCTGATTTTTCAGAAAATGGCTTTCTATGAGAGGGAGACAGTGCTTTCTGTTTTCTTCTCCTTTTAACACAAACTAGGAATAAAAAGAGAGTCTATAACATGGGACTGTACTGGTGGAACAGCTCATGGTGCATCTTGCACCTTGCAGCCTGGCTCTGATGCTTTTCCCCTGGCATCAGCAGCAAAACACGGAGAAGCCAGAAGAGAGAAGTGTCCTTGCTCTCAATTGCAACACTCAGTGCAACAGGAGTCCAAAATGTAGCTGCCAAATGATTTTCTGTGCATGTTTGGCCTGAAAGATATTTGCGAGAACACCTGTCACAAACCAGAAAATATATCCCTAACAGCAGGGCAAGACTTCCATGTACCAGTCTCCGTCCTTCCCCAGCCCCTCAGCAACCAGCTTTCAAGGCTTTGCTCCGAAACACTCAGTTCTTTCAGCTTCTGAATGAAATGGCTTTAATTACTGTGAATGTCTCTGTCGGGTGATGCTGCAGTTCCCTCTCTCATAACATGCCCTGCCAGATCCTAACAGCTGGTATAATTTGGCCCAACTCCACGTCCTGCTACACAGCTCTGTTGATTCACACTAGCTGGGAAAATACAGCTAATGTATTCCCATAAATACTATTATTTCAAAACATTACAGTATTGCCCCTGAGGGAAGGGGCAAGCTATCTTGAAAAGTATTATGTCGGTGGCTTTGTAGCATTTATTCGTTTGAAAAAATATCCATGATTTAATAAAAGAGTTTGGACTTAATGCTATTTCCAAATCTGAGGATTTAGTCTTTGTGTGCATCCAGCTGGCTTTCTATTTTTTGATGAATTCCCCCTCATCCTCACCCCCTTCCAGTTTTAGGTTGCTCCCCGAGGTAGGCAAATGACATTCATTACAGAAAACTCCCATCCGATTGTTTAGTTTAGTCTGCAAAATGGAAAGTATCTTAACCATGCTGAAGCAGTGTTTCATGTGCAGCTACAAAAGCCCTTGCTGAGGGAAGGGAGGTGAGGAAAGGAGGCAAAAATCTGAATACAACTAACAGTGCCTTTGTCAGGGAAGTGATAAAAGAATCCCTGAGGGACCATCCCTTTTCCTGCTAGAAAACAGATCCCTGTGGACAACCATTAGCATCCTCAGAATCACAGAATCACAGAATCAACCAGGTTGGAAGAGACCTCTGGGATCGTCGAGTCCAACCGTTGCCCTGACACCACCATGGCAACTAGACCAGGGCACTAAGTGCCATGGCCAGTCTTTTCTTAAACACATCCAGAGATGGTGACTCCACCACCTCCCTGGGCAGCCCCTTCCAATGGCTAATGACCCTTGCTGAGAAGAAATGCTTCCTAATGTCCAACCTGAACCTCCCCTGGCGAATCTTGAGGCTGTGTCTTCTTGTCCTATTGCTAGTTGCCTGGGAGAAGAGGCCAACTCCCACTTCACTACAACCTCCCTTCAGGTAGTTGTAGACTGCAATAAGGTCACCTCTGAGCCTCCTCTTCTCCAGGCTAAACAACCCCAGCTCCCTCAGCCGTTCCTCATAGGTCAGACCCTCCAGACCCTTCACCAGCTTGGTCACCCTCCTCTGGACTCGCTCCAACACCTCAACATCTTTCTTGAAGTGCGGGGCCCAGAACTGGACACAGTACTCAAGATGTGGCCAAGGGAGCCAGGCTTGTGCTGCCCACCTCTGGGTACCCGCTCGGGGAAGATGCTGGGAGAAGGATTTGGCAGTACTCGGGGACATGGGGAGCAAGAGGAAAATTCAGCCCTGTGATTGCTTGTCCTTAATACCCTCAGCCTGCCAGGAAGGATTTACCTTCCCTGCATCGGGCAGAGGGTCGTGAAACACCATCACTTTGCTCCCAAGAGCAGATAGGAGCCAGCACAGGCAAGACTTTTTCCTCTACACATGGGAGACAGAGCAGAAAACAAGATCTGGGAGAGGGGGAGAAAGAACAGGAAACTTAAAATCCACCTGAGATTAATGACTTTAACATGTACAACATGTTTTGTTTTGTTTTGTTTTCCCCTCAGGACCAGTTTCATCAGTCAGACAGAGTTTGATTAAATATCTCAGCAGAGTCATGGTTTATTCATCTAGGGGAAAAGTTGCCCCCTGTTCAGGGAAGTGACTTTAGCTTTGTTTTCTAATTGTAAGAGCAACAATAATAATAAAAAATAATAACAATGGTATGCATTGTGGATCATTTTTATTTGCTTTTTGTTAGGAGTAAGTGGACTGTATTTTGTCTGTATTGTAAAGATGAAGTGAGTTATTTTAAAGATCCTTTCTGGGTTGTGTGGTGTTTTTTTTCTCTTTTAAGTGGAATTTTTCAAGGTATTCACCAGAACCACATGGCCTCGAAATTTCTCTTAAGAAAATAGAGAGGCAGAAGAAGGTATCATGTAATTGCACGACTCCAGGAGCTGGGACGTGAAGGGAAATGCTGCAAAGGCTGCAGAGCTCGTGAGAAAGCCACCGGATCCATAACGCTGCGTCGGGGCTCTTGTGCTGCCATCCACGCGGGGACGAGCTTCAGACCTAAAAATTGTCGTAGGTTGAGTTACTTTGAGAGTTTGCCCACTCATACAACACAGAGACAGCTCAAATGGGGACGGCTCGCACGCTTCAAGCTAAACATGTGTTTAAGTGTTTTTCTGGATCAGGGCCAAAGTGCTGAAAACCTTGGAGAACTGAATCCTGTGAAGGCCAGTTATCGATACGTCAGATCTCCCTAAGTGGTAACTGCTGACAAACGTGGGCTTTTTAAAACCGAGACGCGCGTTTCTGTTGGTTTTTCTAATGCTGGGCCCCAAATACACTTGGTCTGGGATGGGGTCTGTAGCGTTGCTCAGTGGTGGTGAACGATGAACCCAGGCTGGGGCAAAGGTGAGGCTATAAAATAAAACTGGGTGAAGCTGGGTGCTCACAACCCCATGTTTGTCTGAAGATCTAAGGGTGTGTGACAGCTCAACTTCAACCTCCTCAAGGATCAGCTGCTTTCTCAAAATTCATACTGCGTTTCAGAGGAAAGAGAAATTCTAAGTCCATCATTCTAGGGGGCTTCCTTCCTTCCCCATTGTTTCTCTTTCTAAATTTCAAGCTGTTTAGGATTATCCCAGATTATAGCATCTCATCCTAAATTTCAAGCTATTTAGGATTATCCTAAATAATGATGGACTTAAAATCTCTATTTTCTCTGAAATTCAGTATGAATTTTGAGAAAGGGGCCAATCCTCGAGGAGGTTGAAGTTGAGCTGTCACACACCCCTAGAGCTTCAGACAATTAGGATTATCCTAAATAGCTTGAAATTTAGGATGAGATGTTATAATCTGGGTCATTATAAAAGTCTTTAATAGCAGCACTGCCATCACCAAAGAAAACCAGCTGGTGGGCACATCTCAAATCAAATGCCCCCCAGGTCCAGGAGGTTGATCATGCAAAGGAAGATCCAGACCTTCCTCTGCTGTGTGCAGACACAGAAAACACGCACCACCTGCAGCTGCTTTCCTCTCAGCTACCTGCTCAATATGCAATTAATTTTACAAAGTGCTGCATATGTTGACCAGGGCCAGGCTCAGGCAGGAAAACTGTTTTCTTTTCTAAACTCCTGCTCTATCCAGGGCTGCTCTCCTCATCTGGATTGGACAGATTAAAATACCACCTCGGTGCTCACCTCTGCAGGTGCTTCCTTCCTTGCTGCAGGCAGCATGCAAGCTGCGGGGGGTGCGAGCTGGAAGTATCTTTGCGTTTGGGGAAAGTGGGAAATGATGGTGAGCAACTCCCTGCATATCCACGCTTGAGGAGCAGCCCTTGGCGTGACATAAAAGTGTCAAGCTGACAGTTGCAAGGAATTGGCTGATTTAAGGCAGCCACAACTCCCCAGCTCGCCCTGACCCCCACACATAACTCTTCCTCCGCAGGACGTAGGGCTCCTCTCAGCAGTCTGCAGTGAAGCATCTGGTGCCATTCGAGGCTTTGCACAGGACTTCAGAGTGACCTTGGCCCCATGGGAGTCCCCTGCTCACCAGGGCTGGAAGAGGAACATCAAGGGGTCACCCAAGGGCATCTCAAATAATATTGACATTTAAGCAACTGAATTGCACCCCTGCATCTGGTGATGCAAGGACACTTTCTTCCTTCTGTAGCACTGATCCCAAGGGTTCTTCATAGAATCACAGAATGGTTTGGGTTGGAAGGGACCTTAAAGACCATCTAGTTCCAACCCCCCTGCCATGGGCAGGGACTCCTTCCACTAGACCACGTTGCTCCAAGCCCCATCCAGCCGGGCCTTTAACACTGCCAGGGAGGGGGTGGACCAATCAGTTCTGCCGTGGACCAACAAACTGGGTGACACTCAAAAATGAGCTCTGCAAAGCCATCAGGCTGATCCTGCCTCATAATTGCCACCGACACACATAGACCAGGTCAGACCTCCAGATTTGGTCCTTACAGCCCCAACTCACCAATAGGGGCTTCTGAGTTGAACAGGACCTTAGCGAAGAGTCCCAAGTTGTTGAATGAATTACCCCAGGAGGAATTCACCTCCTCTGACATTGCGCAGGTCATGGAGCAAGCTGTTCTCAGCTCCCTGTGCTGTCAAGAAAGATGTTTCTAGAGGGCTAGAAACCTGGCGTGCCTCCAAAGAGGGGATCAGGATAAGAGGAATTGTGTCCATTGGGAGTTAGTGTGACCCTTTTCATGTAGACAACCATAGAGCAGATGAAAGAAAGAAAGTCAGGTGAGATTTTTCCTTAGCCTGATGCTTGTCATAGAGGTCCTTCTGTTTTGATGTTTGGTCTTGTTATAAACCAAGCTAATTAGTTGTTAAGCAAAGCTGGACTATTAGCATCAGAGCATGATTCTATATAACTCCTATGTCTGAAATGATTACAGCTGACATCTATTATTTTACATAAATTGCTTAAAGACACTTCCAAATAAAACAACGAAACTCGATAGATGAAATCAAGCATTGTAAACATGTAAAGGTAGCTGGTTAGGTTTACTTTTTCCTCTTCTCTCCATTAGAGGGAACATGTTCATCTTGGGATTTGCATGTAATTCCAAGGAAACTAAAAAAGTTACTTTTCATGGAGTTTATAAAGAAAATAAAACCATTCAAGCCCACTGTCCACTTTGTGGTTGCAATCAAATGTCAGACTCGAGGCCCCTGAACTTGACTCATGTTGTTAATAGCTCTGGTACAAAGTAACTTTTTTTCCCCACCATTAAAGAGGCTATTCCAGATAATAAAATGTAAACAAAGAAACTTCAAAGAACAAAATGAATGCCATAGAGTAACTGTGTTTTACACGAACACTGAGTTGCTGGTAGAGGATTTATCCTTGCAAAATATTTTCCATTGCTCTGTGTAGTCTGGTTAATAGCCTAAGTGCCCTGGCTTACCTTTAGGAGACTTAGATAAGTTCAGAGATCTTCCAGCACAGAAATATATAGAAATATACTGATCATCCTTTCAACGTCATCCTTTTTCTCCTCAAAATTATCTTGGCCAGTCTAACGAGATTGACTTTCTTTCTTGTTGCTGATATCCTGCTGGTACTTTTGAACATTTCTCTCAATGGTGTGTGTACTGGGTGAAATACATGAGAATAAAGGAATCATGGAGAATGAGCTGAAATATTTCAAAGCAAAAAAATCAGCACTCAAGGGGAAGATGCTCCAAAGCACCGTTTAGGCGCCTAAATACAACAGTGAGAACTGAGTGCCTCAGTGACTAATATATTATTGTATATTTTGTCCTTTTTTAGTCCAGACCAGTTGTTCCTTCCCACCTTTACAATTAGTGTGCGTGTATCAATAGGACAGATATAAAGGATTTGCATCCGGGAATTCACCAAAATTTTTATTAACTAAAACTCCCACCCTCTTTTAGCACAACCAAATGCAACTCCACAGATCTCTAATCCCATCCAAGTTTTCCTTCTGTACCATATCCCACATTTTTTCAGGTGCTCTCATGCAGAGAGGCACCTGGGCTGAGAATCATCTCATGCAGTTTCAGGTGGCAGCGATGGAGACACCTACACCTGAGCTAACCCAGCATTGTCCTCATGATGGATGACCACGAGGAAGGGATGAACTGGCTGCATCCCCTCTGTTATTCTGCCTTCCAGCCTGGTCTGGGGTAGGAACAAGTGATTTGTGTTTTACCTGGTTTGTCTTTGAGATCTGGCCAGCCTCACCTAATTCTGGATTATAATTGAACCCAGGACTGGTTCTACTGGGTTTCATGCTAAGGGACTTTTCATTGCTCTAGCTGGGGCTAGGTGATGGAGTTATGTTAGAAATACAGTGGAGGTGGGTTTATATTTATCATCACCCTGTAACTAGGACTGACACAAAAAAGATAAAAGCAATAAAACCCAAAATAGAACATCTTCTTGCAGGTTTGTTTTTTTTTTAAAAGGCCCAAAGTTTTCAACTAGGATTTGCCTTGACAGGATAAAGTACATTTTCAGACTCAGCTTCTTAATGGGCTACATCTGCTTAATGTAATTTTGCATCTGAACTGTGTGTCTTGTCACAGTCAGAGCTGCACTCAGCAGTACTCACTTTCCCTGGAATCAGATAAACTCAGCCCAATAAATTAGTTTTACTGCTCTCAGTATCACCCTGTTATCATTGTGAGTGATTTAGTCTGGGCTTTTCAAACTTCCCCATTCTTTCCCAATGAAAGGACCTGAGGTCCCAAAGTAGATTTTAAAAATTACTTCTTTCTTTCTCTTTTTCCTTCTTTTTCTCTTTCCTTCTTTCTTTGTCTTTCTTTCCCTTCCCTTTCTTCTTCTTTCTTCTGCTCTCTCTTGCTCTTTCTCTCTTTATCTTCCTTTCTTTCTCACTTACTTTCTTGCTTTCTCTCTCTTTCCATCAATGGGCTATGGAAAGTAATTCACAGTTACGTTTTTTATAAGTATAGCTTTTTGCTCAAATAGAGTTTATTTAATTAGGCAATTGTGACCTGGTTCTCAGCTGGTGTAAATCAGCAGCAATGATTTATACCAGCTGAACATATGAATTCTGGTGTTTGGTAGCAGATTTTAGAGGGCTTGCCTTGTAAAGTGCATTGGAGTGTGTATTATATTAGCTACAAAACCATTTTGTAAAAATACAGTTGTATTTTATGCCATCTTTTTTTTTCCATATCCTTTCTATTCCCATGTTGTTTGAATGATTAAACAAGAGGAAAGATGGACTTGTCATTGCAGAACAAACCAGGAGCTGGGTGATAATGGTCTAAGCTCCCTCTTACATCATGGGCAAGTCACTTGAAGCTGAGGTGCTGAATATCCCGTATGAGGTACTGACAGCTTGCAAGCCCCGCTGGAGCCCACAGTGCTTTACAAGGATCTAAGGGACCTCCAGAGGCATCTGGAGCTGTGATGGATGCAGCCCACAGGTTGGATGCTCGGGAGGGAAGGAGGTGGGAATAGGTGTCCATCCACCATGACGATGGAATGGAAGGACAGTGCAGTATGAGGGGAAATAGGAAGCGGCATTTGTGCTTTTTTGGAAATTAATTTCATTTTCCCAGAAAGACTGATTGATCTGTTCCTGGGGCAAATGAATTCAAGGAGTGACAGTCGATATGTGGACCTCTGATTTGGGGTATCTGAGAATCTGGTGAACATCTTCCGCTCCTCTCACAGGCTTAGCTATGCCTGGCAGAGGGTTAGGAAAGGAATGAGCACTTGGGAGTGGCAATGTCCTAAATCACCTAGCAACTTGGCCAAAATTTGTCTATCAGAGCTGAGAGCTGCAGGAGAGGTGGCAAGTTCTGGTAAGCTGGAAGGACACAGTTTGGGCCCTGGTTTGTTAAGGGTATAAGCCTTTTGGAACATTCTTCTTCTGCCTTCACAAATGTCTGTATGTTCATCCTCTGCCCTTTCAGATGCCTTCTGCTCTCAGTGGCGAGTCCTAGCAAACTTTGGCAGGGGGTTGAGGTTTCAAGAGCATCAAAGTTGGATGATATCCCATCCGGATAGATATGCCAACTCTGTTGCTGAGCTTGTTCATCCTGGTTCTAATCATAAGCAGTGATTAGAAATTGGCATCAGGGATCTGTTTCACCCTTGTGTAAAGTAGCCCAGAACTTCTCTGATAAAGGTAGCACACTGCCAGGGTAGCTCAGCATTAGTCTCCTAAATAATCAATTATACTTGGTATACTTCGAGGGAAAAAAGAAGTAACCGTACTCCTTGTAGAGCTAGGTAAATTAATTTAGTGATAATAATCCCAAACTCTTGGAGCTGGGTTCCTGTCTCTATTCTGGCTAAATTGCCTTTGAAACATGCTAAATCTATATGGGCATAATAAGTCAAAGGCAGGCATTTCTCTATGAAAAACCAATTCATTTTCCTGCTCTCCTTTGTGCTCGGTTATAACCAGGATTTCGTAAGAGTGTGCTTGAGAGTGGAAAACCATAGTATCCTCTAAATATGGTGTCCCAGCTATGGCTGAACTTTCTGTTTGGACTTTGACCAAGCTGCTGGGCTTAAATCCCAACTCTGGAGCTACCAGATGGACCATGTTATTCTCACTTACAGAAACCCTATCAGACAAACTCTTTTGACCAGAACAGGTCTATTGCTCATGGAAGGCGTGAGGTACTAATGGGACATTGTGTTCCTGCTGTGGGTGCTGTGCTCCTTCTGGTACCCATCCCAGCTTGCATTGTGTTTGTTTTTTAAAATTCCCTGGATCAGAGGAATGTGGACAGGTCTAGTGGAGACACAGCCCTGCTAGTGGATGGGGTAGGGCCAGATGGACATGTCTAAATGAGGACAACTGGCATCTCAACATCACAGCAGCCTGAAGTGCTCCATGGGAGAATGCCTCAGCCCAGCCAACAGGCACTGCCAAAGAGAGAAACGTGTTGGAAATCACACTTCTTTCTTGGACTCAAGTGCCTGTGTACAGCCCCAGGATACCTGCACCTTTGGCTGCATTTGACTAGTAAATAAACCAGGCTGGAGCCTGTTAGCTGGCTGCCCATGGCAAGTGGCACAGCAGAACTTGCAACCAGATGGTTTTTATCCCCCAAACAGATTACTTCACCCCTACTGAGTTTTGTCAATGATCCTTGCCCTTTGTGAGGATGACCATGCCTGGATGTTGTCTGGACTCACTAGCTGGTGTGGACCTCAGGCACGATGGGGAGTAAACTGAGATTTAAACAGTCTGGATGATCATGGGAAAGAGCTGGTGCCATTGCTCTGGCTCTAGCTGGCTCTTTGATACAGACTTTGATAAAGCATTTTGTAATCCTTTGGTTTTCCTTTCCTGTAATTGTACATTCTCCCCTTGAGCTCCTGTCACCTCTTCATATCCCAGGAGAGAGTCCTGCTGTTCACCTCTCTGTTTTCTGAAGAGGTAACAGCTCCCTTGTTTTTTGTTAGCCTGGGTCCTAACAGCTTCATTTGGTGTCCCCTAGTCCTCCTTCTGCAGGAGAAAATCTTGTACTGAAAGAAATCCCTCTTCATCCCTCCTGGATGTGCCTCCAGGACATCCTTTCATTTTTATGTACCCATCAGTCACCCTCATAATCCTCAAGGATGCATAACAGAGGCATAAGAGGGATATCCTGGTATACCTGTAGCCAGTAGTCAAGCAACACACAGGTGTAGACCTCTCTTTTTATCCTTCCTCAGAGATGAGCCCTTGCTGAATGCAGATTTTTGACTGCAAGGAGCAGGAGTCACTGTGATGTCCATCCAGGCTTCCACCACTGGGGATAGCCAAGGGAGGGCTGGGTCACATTGGCTTATTTTGCTTGTCCCAGTGCCTCCCAGGAGATTTCATACCCAAAGGAGAGAGCTCAGACAGTGCTCCGCAGCCACAACACGGTGAAGGGCCAGGAGAAAGACACACAACCTTTTTCAGGTAAAAAACACCAAGCTTTTAACCACAAGAACTGAACCACATCATCCTCAGTGGTGATACCAGTTACTTATTTACCTTCTTGCTTAATAATTTGGAGGCTGAGGGAGGAGACTGAGAAAGAAGTGGTGGGTCCCTTACTGCCTTCTGCTTCTCCTGATCTACTGCGTTTCCTCCATAGCCCTTTGCAGACAGGCAGAGAGGATGGAACTGCTGGCAAGCCCTGCACCACATGTCAGGCTGGGAACAATGATTGGGGCTCAGCCTGCATGTAGGTGAGACGTAGCTGGAAAGGCTGCCATGCCAGATGCTCTCCTGGAGTAAAACAAGCATGTATCACCCTGGGAGGTACTAAAATGCTTCAGGAGCAGGTAGCATCCCTGTTTCCTGAGTTAGCTAACTTTGGGCACTGGGGGTTCAAGAACAAACTCCTGAGAGGTTCATTGTGTGGGATTCATCTGGTCCACAGAGGTCTGTGCCTCAGCTGGAAGTCTTAACACCATCCCTGAGACCATGGAGACATGTTCAGGTAGCACCAGGTAAGGTCTGCAGGGGAAGCTGAGGCCTACCTGTCTCAAGAAACTAGGCAGGGTGCTGGTGAACCAGCCCACAAGATCTTCATGGTACAGCCAAACCTGACCAGTGTCCAGCACCCTCCATTCCTGGTGCATGGATAGGAGGGTGAGGAGCTGAGCTCCACATGCATCTGGGGAAATGAAAAACCAACTGCCTTTTCTGGCTTCATGTCAAGATGGAAAACAGATGGGATCCTTGTGCTGTGACTTTCTTCCTCCCTGGCAAGCAGATGTTGTAACCTTTTCTAGAGCTGGAGAAACGTGCCCTCTTCTCCAAGAGCTGGCCAAGCTCCCTGCCAGGAGAAGGAAAATTAAGAGATACAGACCTCTTCTTGGCCCAGCTCACAGTCTGCAGCCTGACTGGCCTGCAAAAAGGGTGCAAAAGGCTGTGTATGGGGGCACTGACACCCACTTCATCATTGCTTTGCATCCCTGGGAAAGGATCTGCAAAGAGAATCAGGAGCACTGGTTGGCTCAAGGAGGAGTTGGTTGCACAGCCTGTGTGGGGTTTTTTAAACATATGTAGTCAATTGTGACCTGGTTGTAGAAATGAGTGGGAAATCAGGGTTCTTACATGACTGGGTCCTTTGTGTGCACGAAAAGGCAGGTAGAAGGTTTAAGGGTGGGCTGGAAGGCAGAGGGTTGGGAACCATGGAGAAAAAGACAGTGCAACAATCAAGGAAAAGAAGGGAATGAAATCACTGATTGCTTCTCAAGGCTGTATTTTAAAATGTCACCTGACTGGTTTTCAAGCCAGAAAGGTTTCAGGTCCAGTGGGTTTCCAGTAATGATGGTAAAATAAGGAGGAGCACTGAAAGGAATTTGTAAACTTTGTATTTCTTTCCCAGTTTTTTAAAGTTTCATGAAAAGGACTTTTGTCCTTCCTGGCTTGAAATCAAACTTGGGAGTAAAAACCTGTCTATGTTCACCAAGAGAAAAAACTTTTTCTCAACAAGGTTTCCAAAACTTGGATTTGTGACATTGGAGGCTTTTTGGTTTTAGGAAGAAACATTTCTCTGTGTCCATGTTTTGCAAAATTTCGTGTTGTACTCACTTACCTGTGTGGAAACAGGCTTTTTGTAGGCAAAGTCCCCAGAGCCACAGGGTTCCAGCCCAGGAGGGGACTGAGACTTTTACAAGGAAAATATAATGCTGCCACCTCGATTATTTAAAGATAACATTGCAAAGTGCGTGACCATCTTCCAGTCCATCTGTGCTCCATCAGCTAAAGTAGCACAGCCACAGGCCAAGAGTTCTTCTAGGTCTGCTCTTCTCCGGTCACAGCTAATGCCAGAGCTACCCACAAGATGTGCAGCAGTGAGTTTCTGGAGCCCCTATTAAACCATATTTTTATATCAGACCATGGGCAATTCACTGCAGCCTTTATAGAAAAAAACATCTGGAATATTGTGTCCAGTTCTGGGCCCCTCAGTTCAAGAAGGACAGGGAACTGCTAGAGAGAGTCCAGCGCAGAGCCACGAAGATGATTAAGGGGGTGGAACATCTCCCTTATGAGGAGAGGCTGAGGGAGCTGGGTCTCTTTAGCTTAGAGAAGAGGAGACTGAGGGGTGACCTCATTAATGTTTATAAATATGTAAAGGGCAAGTGTCATGAGGTTGGAGCCAGGCTCTTCTCAGTGACATCCATTGACAGGAGAAGGGGCAACGGGTGCAAGCTGGAACACAGGAGGTTCCGCATAAATATGAGGAAAAACTTCTTTACGGTGAGGGTGACCGAACACTGGCACAGGCTGCCCAGAGAGGTTGTGGAGTCTCCTTCTCTGGAGACACTCAAAACGCGCCTGGACGCGTTCCTGTGTGACATGATCTAGGTAATCCTGCTCTGGCAGGGGGATTGGACTAGATGATCTTTCGAGGTCCCTTCCAATCCCTAACATTCTGTGATTCTGTGATTCTGTGATTCTGTGATTCTGTGAGTTAGTAGGTATCTCAGTTCATAGATAAGTAGGGAGCACCCAGTCCCTACTAGCACTGCAACAAACACTAGGACCATGTCCTGGCCTAAACCACTTTATTTAATAAGTCATAGTCAAGCCTGGGTTTTCTGTGAAGGTGTCTTTCAAGAGAAGATGCAACTTCATCATGCTAGCAAGTATCAGAGAAGGAATCATGCACCCAGGGTCCTGGGGGCATTCAGGAATCCAAAATGTGCAGAGCCAGAGTTGGGGACAGGATCACTGGAATAGGGAAAGTTGCATAACTCTAGCCTGGCAGCTTGATCCGACACTAGTCCTGGAGACTCACCTGCAAACCAAGCTGAGCACCATCCACTTGTGCAGCCCTTACACAGACCCCAAAACAGAGGGAGTCAGCTCTTATGCACTTAGTGTGGAGTGGCTTGCAAGGGATTTGGTGAATCCAGCTTAATTTCCTTGTGTCTTCTGATGAAATCTGTATTGAAGTCATTATGATAGTACGGGCTTTTCCAGATGTGACAGTAAATATCTGCAGGCACACTTTTTAACAGTCTGCAGGGTTAGGAAGACATTTTATGATCTAGGTGGACGAGGCTGTTTAATGTCTGAGCAAAAAAAAATTAATGGCAAAGAGCTGCCTAACAAGCCTTTTTCTGAGTGATTGCTAGCCAGGCTAATGTGTATTTGGTCATAAACCAGCTGGGACATTTGGGATGTATTAGCCAACTTTCGCATAACATAGACAGGAAGATCCTGAGAAGATATAACTGGTATGTTACGATGTTGTCCAAAACTATTGAGTTACATGGTACAAAATTTGAGTTTCTTTAACAAGGTGACCTGTGTCATTGGCATGGACATGGTTCACATGAAAGGCATAGTTTTTTGGTGTGACATTTTCTTATGATATTTCATCCATGTTTCCCTTTTTTACCCCATCTGCAAGATAAGATCTTTACTTTCCTATCAGCTTGAGGATCATTCAGATATGACAGTCATGACAGACAGACAACTTCCAAGAAAGTGGGACCACTTAAGCTTAGAGGCAGGAGATCAGTGACTCTTTTCTCATCATCTGGGGAGTGCTGAGTCTGTCACTAGCATGTGGAATGACGCTTTTTAATAATAGCCTTGTTTGGTCATGGTGTTGCCTGTATGAAAGAGCAACACCATGCCCTTTGGTGGTGGAAGGTCTATGGAAAGGTCTGTGGAAGGTCTATGGAAAGGTCTATGGAAGGTCTATGGAAAGGGCAACCACAAGACATGGTAGTCTTCTCTTCTGGAGTGTCCTTGTACTTGGAGGCGGACAGTGCTGTTGTGTCTGATGAAGGAGAGCTGGGCAACCACCTAATTTCAGATTGCTTTATAAAACTCTAGGAGTCCCCATAAGAAGGTCCTTGCTGCTTCTAAGCCATAGAGAAGCTGGTTTAAAGATCCTTGAAAATATTCCTGGGATGTCAGGGAATATCTTCACTGCTAAGTAAGAGAGGTCAGGTCTTGGAGCACTGGTTGTCCACGCTGCTTCGCCATTAGCTCACTCCCAAACCCTGCTCTCAGGCAGAGGAGAACCGAGCTGTTTGGACACAAGCCATGCTGTGACACTTGGCCTCAGGGCCAGTGAATCGGCCCTGGCCGGCTCTGTTTAGTAGAGTAGGTGTTGCTGATGAGACTGTACCGCTCTTGGCTCCCTCTGCCCTGCGCAGTCCTTCAATACTGTCCCGGCAGGCTTTGCACCTTCAAACACCCCCACAAGTCTTTATGCCACATCTCAGAGCTCCTAACACCTACCCTCAGTTTCTTGCTATAAAAACATTACTCTGGCAGGCTGCAGCACAGCCCACTTAATATTTCAGACACTTTGAACTGAACCCCTCCATCCCTCCTCCAATGATTACTATGAACTAGGGCCATGGGGCATCACACAGGACCCAGAGGAGGCTGAAGGCCAAATGCCATGTGCTGTGGACCAGGCAGTCTGCTGGCAGCCCCAGCCTGTGTGCAGTGATACAAACCAGGCTGTGCAACTGGACTTCAAGACTAGATGGGAGCACAACCCTCTTTGCTTTAGCACTACAGAGGAAATTATTGTGGATTTAGGGAAACCATGCCCTCAGGAGGCAAGAAAGACTTCTGCTAGTGCAGACATTGGAAATAGTTTGTGAGATATACGTTGATCTGACTGGCTTCCCAGCTCACTCTCATGTGATGAAAATCATAGCTCAGAGAAATCTTCCTTTGATAAGACATGTGGCAACACTCAAAACCCAATAAGTCTCCATAAATACCCCTGGTTAAGTCCCCAGCACAACAGAGCAGTTTAATAGGGTTATCAAATGCAAGGTAATCCATGGCAGCCAAATGTGAGGTCATTCACATGAACTCAACTTACCATGCAGAAGCATCCAACTTCTGCTTGTCTTGCAGGGAGAATATGCACTGGGATAGTTACTACATTCAGCCAACATGTGGCAATGCCTTCGGCTGCCATAACTGGGTTATGTGTTTGAGCCCCGGCACCCAGCTGTTCACAGACGATGGGTTGCATCTCCAAAAAGGGGTGGTAGATGTGGACTGCTCTGCGAGAAAGAAAACCCAGCTTGTCTTTAATCCAGAACGCATGAGTTTGACATTCCAGGCATATCTTGATGTTTTTGCAGATATTAGAGCAAACCTCTAGGTTCCCATACAGCATGAGCACGGATATGTTGTTATATATATACAGAAGGATCTTGTGCCAAAATGCTTGTGGTCTAAATCTGTTCAATAACCTGGATGTGGCCTACAGGAACATGAGTGACTTGATTGATTGTGTAGAAAGAGGTAGGCGCTCAGGCAACAACTTAGAACAAAATTATGGACACACTTTGGGCTCTGTTTGCTCAATGAGCAAAGGACTGAAAGGTCACTACTGAAAAAGCCTTCCTGGCTTTGTCTTGAGGAATTTACATCTCTTGACACAACGACCTTGCTGTTGGCCTGGAAGAGCCAGACTGTGGAGGTGTGACAGCCAGCAGCTCATCTCCCAACCAGTCAACCTCATAAGCCTTTTCCTTCATGCCTGAGTGTACATGGACCCTGCTGTCCCATTTCTGTAGACACTGGGGGAAGTTTTGTTAAACTTTGCATCTGGCCAACCTCAAAAGAGATAGCTGTCCCTGTATTTTATCTTCAGGCATCATTGCGTGAAGTTGCTCTGGAGATCCCAGGTCAGGTAGGGCAAATGAGGTAGGCTTCCCAGCTGAGATACCAGTTCATCTGCAAGAGTGGAAGTGGCGTGCCTCGGTCAAACAATATGAGAGGCTTGATAGGTCTTCAGAGATAACATGGAAGGGAAATCATGTCTCTTTCAGTAAGCCTGGAAGAAGAAACAGCTCCTTCAGCTCCCACCTCTCTGCTGACAAGGAGATCACAGGGGGAAACTGTGGCTTTTATAAGATGGACACGTCTACTTGGTGACTCTGGGCAGTGAGGAGATGGCAGGTTTTCACTGCTATCAACCCAGGCTGGATTTGAACTAGAGTCCAAAACATAACCCAGCACACTTACACGCCCCTGAATGTCTCCCTTCTGTGTAGCACTTACCTCTCAGAGGCCACGGGTGTTATTGCTACAATAAACATTGATGTTAGCTCTCTGTCTGCCAGGTATGTTGCACTTTAGAAATGCCACACGTATTCCCAGCCTTTAGGAATTTCCCCAAATCCTACCCCTTCAAAACAGATCCCACAGCTGCTTCTTCTGCAAAAATCCAGCTGCATCTTCTGTTGTGCCTTTACAGTGACTATCAGAAGATTTTCCTTCGGTGTAGCAGAGCTGCAGCTTATACAGTCTTGACCTCTGAAGCATGAAGAAAAAGAAGATAATAACAGGGCACGATGTCTCCTTTAGCAATTATTCCACCAGGGCCAGCCAAGCTACTGAAAGGGAAATCCCTGCACAAATTAGGAAATTCAGATATTTCTTTCATTCTAAGAGGCATACCCGACAAAGCCAGGGCTTCTTTCCAAAGACATGGCTGCATTCCAGCATCACAGAAACTTTGTTATGCAAATATTGACCACTGTTGAAGGAAGCAGCAATAAAAAACTGTCAAGGGTGACAAAAGCTATTGCGCTTGGGCTGTAACATCTGAAGCCAAATTTTGGGAGCATTGTTTCACTGGTGAGATGGCTTTTGCAAGTAGAGGGTAACAGTGGATGATCTGTGTTTCTTTTTTCTTTTTCTTTTCTTTTCTTCTTACTTCATTTTAATTTGGGAAATTTCAGTCCTGGAAACGATGACGGAAACACTAACGAATGCACAGAATCTTGTTGTTGTCCAGGACTTAGTCGTGCAATGATCCAAACAATGATCCAACACGTAGACCAAAACTAATAAAGACCTACCTGGCAGGAACATGAAGAGGAACATTATGTGTTATGGACCGGCCCCAGGAATGAGAGTGCTGGGTGGAAGAATATTGGAAAAATATGGGAACTCCACCTCCAGTGAAGCTGATGGAAAAGTCCAAAGGAGGCCCAGGAATGATGGGGCAGGAACTCAGTAATGATATACAAGTTGTAAGGTTTGAGGCAAAAGTCAGGGGTCACACGGATGAGGATTTAAGTTACGCATTGGCAAGGGAGAGTCAAGAAGTCTAAATATTTGCAGCTTATGTGCAGAGGGGCTGGAGGAGACGTGAGGATACAGCATGACCCCACAAGATGTGTAGGTGTGAGTCAGGGCAACATCTTGCCCTTAAAATGACTTCATCTGCCTCCACAGCAGAACCGAATTAAATCTTCACAAACTGGGGAGAGACACTTTAAAAAGTCATCTCTACTCTTTTCTTGTCCTTACAAAAGTAACGATAAAAGAATGACTACATTAGACCAGGTCACAGATCGTGTCCCCTACCCAGATGTAGTCAGAAACAAATGTTTGAAAAAGTATTTTAAAAAGCAGGTGATGACTCCTCTTTCCTTTGCAATACCCTCCTAGCTCTGACATGGGTGAGTGTAGGGTACAGTTTTATTGTAATCAAATGCAAATATACCAAACCCCATGTCATCCTCAGGAGCTCCCACTGAAGCTGAAGGAGAATTTGGCCCTGAGATAAGGGCTACTTTAACTGATACTCTCTTTTCTGCTGCTTCTCTCCTTCTGTTAGACATGCCAGCTCTAAGCCACGTTTACGTCATCAACATATAGGCACTTCCTAATGGCTCTGTAGGATATCCTCATTTATTCAAAAAATTACCTCTTCCCTTTCACGGAATCACAGAATCACAGAATCAATCAGGTTGGAAGAGCCCTCTGGGATCATCGAGTCCAACCATTGCCCTGACACCACCATGTCAACAAGACCATGGCACTAAGTGCCATGTCCAGTCTTTTCTTAAACCCCTCCAGAGATGGTGACTCCACCACCTCCCTGGGCAGCCCGTTCCAATGTCTAATAACCCTTTCTGAAAAGAAATTCTTCCTAATGTCCAACTTGAACAGCTCATCTTCAACATCTGACCATGGTGAACAAACCATGAGTTGCCCGTCTCCTTCCATTGGTGAACAAACCTCTTGAGTGTGTTCCCGTGGTGAACAAACCTCTTGAGTTGCCTGCCTCCTTCCATTGACTATAGAGACAATGTATATGGCACTGCACCAAATGCTGACTAATTTGTGGTGACAATTAGCAAATTGGTCCAAAAGTTCACAGAGAGCATGAGCTTTCCATGATCCCGCTAGTCCCTGTGTGTGCATGGGATCAAGTGCTTGTTCAACCACGTGATGCTACCTTGTTCTAGATATGATAATGCTCTTCAAGTTTGACATCTGGGAGTGGTTTAAGTGAAAAAATATTAATTGGGACCTTTGGGAATGTCACAGGTCCTTCAAAAGCAGCCTGGTGTTCATGGGGTCTGGCTGAGACTCATAAAACAAGGCACCATATTTGCTGTCCCTGCCCAAAGCCCTATTAAGGTGCAAACCAGGAGTTTACTCCTGGAAAATCCTGGTCTAAGGCTGTGCTGCTGCTATATGTTCAGTTTGCCTAATAAAGAAATTTTTTCTCTGTCTGAGCTGATGCTGGTCACTGTGTCTCTGCACAGGTGAGATCCGTTGCTTGCAGAACTGGTTGCCTTGTGGTTCAGAAAAATTGGGTGAAAAGATCTAACACTGAGTCTATGCAAGTGCAGTGAAAGAAAACAGATGCTGGTGCCTCTTTTGCAACTTTCCATGTTTCTCAGTGCTGCACCTTCAGGGCCGGTGAGGGGAGACAGCATGCCAGCCCATCTCCCCGTGTCTCACTCTCTCCCTTTCCCCTCTTTGTTTATTTAGGTGTAGGAGGCTGATCTGGCTCTGAGGAGGACTCTGTCTAGCCTGACATGGTCTCAGCAGAAACAGAGATGGGCAAAATATTTTACCTTACATTTGATGAGAGGCAGGCATTAAACAGAACCCACCAGATGACACCTTCTCAAAATGGTCTGCAACGAGGGGGGCCTCACAAATCTGCAAACATACCCCAGGAAGATGGGATTTAGAGGGGAAGAGGTAGCAGTATACGTACGTTCTTCTTATGTACCAGGCACAACGTGGTCCAGGGAGCTTTAACAGTAAGAATAACACACATACACACACACACAAAGATGCAGAGGAATCTAGACTTGTTTAAGCCTTTTCCTTGCTGGCCTTGTCTGGCAGAGCTTGAGTTTTAAAATACCAATGCCTTTTCTTGTCACTCTCGGCTTTAATTTATTATTTTTTTAAATCAATAAATATCCCTCCACTCCTCCATCTGGAGGATTCCTCCTTCATCCCACCACTGCCAAGCTGATCAGAGCCACCTATGCAATGCCATTTGATCCAGAACATATTTCAATCTTGGCCCGTTCTCAGCCTCATAAATTCCTGACATGATTCGGGAGGCGTTTCTGTTGGAAATAGCTCTCTGCTCCGCTGTCGTATTTATAGAGATTGCTGCTGCCTCTGATCTGAGGCCAAACATTAGGAATAATTGCATCAGGAAGCAGGACAGAGCTCAACATATTGTTTGTCTGGATTGTTTTAATTTCAAGATCATGGAAGTACCCCCACTTACTGATGTTAGGAGAAGAAAAAAAAAAGAAAAGAAAAGCATTGTTCAGGAATTTTCTATTTTAATTTTTTCTTTTTATTGCTTTTGTTAGAGGCAAAGAGGGAAACATTACGCTTGCTGCTGAGGACAGGGAGGTGAATTAGATGTTGGTGACTTATTAGTTCAGGAATCCTGTCCCTGCAGATTAGACCAGAGGCTCCCACTTTTTTATTTTCTGCTTGTTGAAACAAAGCCAGGAAATGCACATGGCTCTGTGTATGCTTATGTGTGTCTATGTGTGCATGACGGGAGGGAGGGGGGTGAAGAGCTGTAGGTGGGCCCCCAGAAACATCAGCCACACGGCCACACCAGTCAGGGCTGAAGCCGCACATGGACAAGGTGCTAACGCTGGCAATTTGGAAGGAGCCACACATCCAGCCAGGCGACGGCCCATACTCAAGGCGTGAAGTTCTTGGCCATGTGGTTCAGAGCTGAGAAGGAAAGCTGCAGGATGTGGATGCCAGGAACCTTCAGACGTGCCGCGTCTGAACTGGGGTAGCTGTGTTTGGAAGTGAGAGACACATGCACACGCTGGGAGCCTGAGCTGAAGCCCGTTGAAGTCGACTGAAAAGCATTTTTCACTTCAGTAAGCTTTGGACAGCACTGGAGGTGCAGCTGAGAGGGAATCATAGAATCATAGAATGGTTTGGGTTGGAAGGGACCTTAAAGATCATCTAGTTCCAACCCCCCTGCCACAGGCAGGGACACCTTTCCACTAGACCAGGTTGCTCCAAGCCCCATCCAACCTGGCCCTGAACACTGCCAGGGAGGGGACAGCCACAGCTTCTGTGGGCAACCTGGGCCAGTGTCTCAGGAAAGATGGGGAAAAGGACAGAGCAAAGTCTCACCAGTACAGGGATGCCAGTTTATGAGGTGTAACTGTGGGGCTCCTGGTGCTCAGAAACCCCATTGTAAACATCTCCCACCCCTGTCTGACCATCAACAGATCTGCTAAGTTGTCTGGGACATTACTGAAGCGCAGAGTGAGCTGATGAAGTGGGGCGTCACTTCAGAGAGGCACTAAGGTTGTCTTCTGCTCCCACTGCCGTGCTTTCTGGGTAGCGTTACTCTAATAGTCCAGGGATTTAGCCTTGCTCCAATCTTACTGCCTTCAGAAGAGAATAATTAAAGACTTGCTTTAGTACCCGTTTTTTTGGTAAAACCCTTAAAGTCGTTCTTAGGTACATGTTGAAATATGTTCCTGAGTAGGGATCCTGAATTTGAGCTATTGCCTCTTGAGAAAGAAACCTGACTGCAATTTCATTTCTGGGTAATAGCTTTGGGAAAAGAGGAGATGTCTTCTGCCAAATCCTGGGCCGTGTTGGTTCAAGCCTACCCCTTTTGCTGGTTAACTAAGAGCTCTCTTAATTGGGCATAGATATGGGGTAAGAGCTGCCCTAAGTTCAGAAGATAAAACCGTCCATGCTTCCAACAAGAGCTACAATCATATTAGCTTAACACAAGGGAATAATAAAGGGCTCTACTCAGGGAAAAAAAATAACAGGAGCCCACAGCTTGGAGCTGAAGCCAAAAAAGCATTGGTTACGAGCAAGTGAGCCTTGTAAATTGAAGGGGGAGGTTGACAGCCTGGGGCAATCTATCAAGGAATGGTTCAAGCCTTGGCCAGTCGTTAGGGTGCCTTCACAAAAAGATACTCTAAAACAAATCCAGGTCACTGGGCTCAGTCTAATTTTGAGGTGAAAGCGTTTGTTCTGTGCTACACAGGAGATCAAATTAGGGGTTTGATGGTTTCTGCCACCCTTAACATCTCTGAATGCCAGGGAGCACTCGCGCACTTCTTAAGCTGATAGAGAAAATGGATATAAAGCCATCTCACGTTGCTTCTTGGATTGCCAGTGATATTGTGCATTTGCATTTTACCTCCAGCAACCTGCGAGATAGTTCAACCACAGTTTTGAAAAATATTGCAGAGGTGGAAAAGAGATAAGGAACGAACTGTGTTGTGTGTCTGGCTTGGTAGGGGCAGAAAGCAACTGCCCTGTCTGGCTGCTGGTGTGAAGACACCTTTGGTATCCTCCATTACGTATCTAACAGCAGCACTCAGCACTGCCATTGCCTCAGATGTTGAGTCTACTGCCTCAATAAAAAATGCCAGCAACTGAAGAAGGATAGAAAATAAATGTCTTTTAAGGTCCTGGAACAAAATGAGGGCAGAACCAAAATAGGTCTTGCTGTATTCAGGTTCGATCATTCTTTCCTGAGCTCCTGCATCTTCTCGGGTGTAGGACAGAGAGTCTAACCCAATGCAGCCTTTCCCACATTATTATATGGGGGAAAACTCACAGACATGCAGTAAGAAGTGCAGATGAAAGGGTGGAAAAAAGGATGGATTAATTCTGTTTTTCATCCAGGGAGCTGAGGCAGTGAAAGCTATAAAGGAAGGCTATAGCAAAATAGGGGATTAAGCAATTATTTTGAGTCTAACTACATCTCTTTCATTCCAGTAGCACCTTCCCATGGAGTTGACCACCTCAACCCATAACTGTGGCTGGCAGTTACGTTATCCTGGAGTCTTCGCCACAGTTAAGTCACAATAACCTCCCTCCGGGAAAAGAAAGTAGCCCTGAAAAAATTAACAAGCTCAGCATTGCCTTGAATCTTTTAAGCAACCCCTACGTGCTTCAGCCTCCCTCAAAATCTGATGCTAATAAAAGATATTCATTTTATTTGAAAAAAAAATAAGGATAATAGAAAAAGAGAGAACATAAAATAGACGTAGAGGAAGACTGGGACGGATGCCAGAAGTTCTGATGCTAATCAGATCCAGATAATGTCCAAGTCCAACATCGCCTCCCCTGGGGACAGTACCCAGGACACAGTGCCAGGAGGATGTCAGTGCTGAGAGCCCAGCGCTTGCCTACACCACCGGGAAAGGGAATTTGCAAATATTTAGTCTGTCAGAAAGACTATTCCAATTAGTGGATGTCAGATCAAGGCCTGAATGATTCTGAAACATGCAAGGGTTTGGACAGGGCTTACCCAAGTCACACAAGGGTTGTCACTTACTTAAAACTGTTAGTATCTGACAAGCATGTGCATCTCCAGGAATTTAAACCAGAAACTGCTTAATTTATACTAACAGTCGTGGGATGGATCCCATTTAACGTGAATTCCTGCATCCCCAGAAAGCTGAGCCTGGGCTGATTTCATTGCTTCTCATCCCCTGGAAATTTGCTTATTCATAAGTAAAAAAAACCATCATTATCTGAGAGGAGGGAAGGAGCCTTTGTCACAGAAGATAGGGTGTCATCACCCAGCTGTGTTATTGCTAGCTTCAGTCTGACCATTGGTCCTAATATGGTTGTGGTTAAAGCTTACACCAACAGTCGCGGACAAGCGAGGACTTTTTTGGAAACAAAGAGAGAGGGACTGCAGAGCCCCACATGAACATTCAAGTGAAGAGAGTCACGTCAGCAGATGCAGCCACGCTGGCAACTCACTGGTTGTGGGAAGGGTGCTGTTCTCGCCAGCCTTCATTTTTCCACACTGCAGCTAGGTTTTTTCTTCAAATAAGGGCAGGAAAATGTTGCAGGTTAAGACAACAAACAACAAAGAGACCGAGAGCAACTGACAGGGTGGAATTTAAGACTCAGCGTTAAGTGCAGACACTGGTTCAATCCTTGTCCCAGCTCCAAAACCAGTCAAGATGTCCTCAGCATGGTGACGCCTGGCCCTCCCAGAGAAGCACCAACACCCCGAAAGCAAGGCCAGGTTTCTCTTCCAAGAGGGCTCCTTCTCTGACTTGGGTAGTGACTGAGAGTGCAGAAGATGCATTTTCAGCTCCCCATGAGTCCAGCTGAGTTGGTCACAAATGTCCTCATGCTCCTCTCCCAACACTTGCTGTCTCTGAGCTCAATGCCTGGCCAACACTGACCATCCAGGCTAGATCTGAACAGGTAAGGGAAGCAGTCCAGGTTTGATCTCAGATTGTGACTCACATCCACAGAGTTTAAATCCCTTTTTTTCTGCCCCAAAACTGTGCATGGTGAATAGTCTCTGGCCAGCGCTCAGGCAACGTTGCCAAAACCATTCTAGGATTGTGCTAACACTGACCCAGACTCTATAGGTGGGCCCTTGCACTGGGTCTGTTGACTGTGTAGATCCCAAAAGCTTCTACAGACAGAGGAGAGAAGCAGGCACCCTCTCTCCATCCCAATAGGTTGGGACCTGATCCATCTGTTTGCAGAAGATGAAGGCTGGTGGGATGAACCAAGTTTTGGGTGTGCCATGGACTCCTACTCTACATCCTTCAGGTGGCTAACCTTAGGTGAAATGAACCCCTGCCACCCTTATTTGTTGCCTTAGGTGCTTCATCTGGAGGGATAAGGGGTAACAAGACATGAGGGAGAGCAACTTTGCTAGTCCTCACAAGAGGTGCAAGTTTTGCACTGTAAAAAGAGTGAGCACTGGAGTGATGTTCCTGAGAACTTTTGTGATCCTGCCTCTGCAGATATTGAGTACTTTGTGACATAAGCCCTTGCTTTTGTCCCCTTATTGTCCCAGCAGGGGAACTGAGATGAAGCGCTTTGGCCAAGGTCACCCTTGAAATGAGTGGCAGAGTGGGATGCTGAACCTGAGTCTTCGAAATACCAGACTGGTCCTTGCACCATCCTAGATGCAGAAGAGCAGCCCTGGAGAGATGGAAGCAACACTCTTTCCGTTAGTGAGGTTCTGTCCAGACCACAAAAAAGCGCAGTGAAGTACAATGTCTACTGACCTTGCTTTCCAGTGACTGCATTTCAGGCAGCTCCTAGCTAAGTTTTTTAAAAATAAGTATTTTAAAAAGGCTTATGGCAAATACCTGCTATGAAATAGGCTTTTTATAGCTGAGACTGGAATAAAACCCTCCAAAGATGACAGGAGAAACTTTTCAAACAGGACCAGACCAGGGTGTAGCTGCAGGACCAGACCAAGCTGTACATATCTCCAGGGTATAGCTCCATAGGCAGCAATGCAACTTCCCTGCTTTATATCAGCTGGGATTACAGTTCAACTATGGACCTCTGCAGGTGGCCACAGCCAACTTCTCCCATCTAAGAGCTCCCTAGAGGTATTGTCTTAAACATCAACAGGGGCAAAAGTGGACCACAAAGGAGTAGCTTCACTTCTGCCTGTGTTTGTGTGGTGTGTAAGTCAAAGTTAGGTGAATGTGCGTTTATCATGTACTCATGGGTCTTCATAGAGTGACCCTCTGGCTTTGGAAAGCATGACATTCATATGCTAGAGCCCACTAGTTTTAGAAAAAACAGATCTCAATGGATCCTTTGTGCCAGATGGTGTTTCAAAATATTGCACTGAATAGAGCTGCCCAAAGTAAGTGCTGAAATGTTACACATCATTGTCAGTTCAGAAGATTTGGGGATTCTTAGACACACAGGCTGGCAGGGATGGTCCCTTCTACTTGGCAAGCACAAGGAAGGCCAAAAAGCATTACAGGAAACCTTGCTATACAGAGTCCATCTAGACAAAACAAACAAGGGAAAGAGGACAGCTGAGGGACTCTGTTTTACCCAAAATCAGTGGGAGCAGCAGGTGGGAAATTTAGTTTCAGTCCTTGTTCCACTAAAGTCAAACCAGGTTTTGCAGCGATCTGCTGTGTGACCAAGACTTCATCAGTGCTTGCCGCCCTAGGGCATATCTTGCTTGTGTGAGGCAAGAAGGTCATTTTCAGAAGACTAGTTTTAGGTGCAGGGTTGCTTAATTATGTGGATTTAGTTGAATGAGACTGATAGGGCCAAACTGGAGAAATAAAAATGCTGCTGATTTAGGGTGCTTCAAGTTTCAGAGGTCGAAACTTCCACTTTGCACCTTCTGAAAATCAAAGTATCTCAAATGACCGTGCAAAATCGTAACTCTTAGATTTGCAGCCCTTTGCCTCTTTGCTTTCCTGGTAGGGTGTACACAGTCCTACAGAGGAGGACTTTCTGAGCACGGTGTTTATTAATGGAGCCCATCCCAGCTGTGCAATCCTCACGCCAAATAACAGCAGGAGTTTCTTCAGGTCTCCTCATCATGAAAGGTTTTGGTGTTTCACAGAATCACAGAATCAATCAGGTTGGAAGAGACCTCTGGGATCATCGAGTTCAACCATTGCCCTGACACCACCATGTCAACTAGACCATGGCACTAAGTGCCATGTCCAGTCTTTTTTTAAACACATCCAGAGATGGTGACTCCACCACCTCCCTGGGCAGCCCATTCCAATGTCTAATAACCCTTTCTGAGAAGAAGTTCTTCCTAATGTCCAACCTGAACCTCCCCTGGCCAAACTTGAGGCTGTGTCCTCTTGTCCTATCGCTAGTTGCCTGGGAGAAGAGGCATGTTTGTGAAAATAAGACATCCTGAAGGGAAACTTTCATCTGAATTTCTCAACAGGTGAGCCCCAAATGTGTTTTACGTTCCATTACTACTGAGCACACACAGACAGGCCTGATGGATTTGATACCCTTTCTGGTCCATCAGTCTGACAGATTGGAAGGGAAAGGGATTTTTTATCAATGCCATGCGAGCTTTCAGTGCCTTGCAGATGATCACTTTCCTGGTGCACCCCATCCTCTGACTGAATAAGGAAATAATGTTTAGATATAAAGACCATGATTGACAGTCAGGCAGACAGGCGAATTTTCTAGTAACAAAAGCCAGACAGATAGTTGGACTGTTTTTCTACACCAACCTCCGAAAACCTGCGCTTGGTGTAAGGAAACTCAGGGAAGGAATCTCTCGAATCTCCTCAATCTTAAAACACTAGCAAGAAATTACTCCCAGACCATACATATTTCCTCTGCTTTTGTGCCGCAACCCTCTTCACTTACCCTCCAGCAAATTTGCGATACCGAATGCCAGAGTTCAAGCATAAACAAGGAGTTTACTCAGACCTGATTCCTTCCTTTCCCATTGCAGTCCTCCCCGATTGACCATTTCCCACAATTAGGGGTCCCTCCATTCCCAAAACTGCTTTAAGTAGAAGCATGTTATCATGTTACGTTCCCCTGGGCAGATGCTTTGGTAAAGTCCCCTTTTCCATGTGTTTTTTTTTGTTTTTTTTGTTTTTCCTTTTCTTTTTTTGAAGAGGAAAATTGAAAATACAAGTAGGTAACAGTAATAAATCTCTTTCCATATTTCACATTCCACTGTACTCCCCTTAATAACTCTGTTTATGTTATGCATTGTTTAGCACCATTTCACAGCAACACCTTTTGGAGGAAGATTGGCCAAATATTTATTGTTTTTGAAGAATTAAAAGACTAAATGTTGAATTCAGAGAGGTTTCTCTGCCTCATCTTGGTTTATAGCTTACCTACAGGATGTATAGGTAATGTAGGGCCCATAGCTGGCCACAGAGTAAGAAAAGACAGAGATAAGGTCTAGCAGTGAGCTGGACCAGAGATCTCACCCCTTGGTGCATAGACCTTGACTATTTTCAAACTCTCACGTACGTCTTGCAGTGAACTGGGGCTGACCTTTGTTTTTAGAACAGGAAACTCTCCAGAATATGTTTCTTCTGGGGGTATGTGATATTTTGCATATATGTCTATATCTGCTGCTAGCTCATGGCCTGTGTTCCTTCTGTGTCCCTCCGGTCAAGTCTCAGCAGATCTGTAATCTCTTACATCTGCATCTGTAGCTCGTATGTGCAATGGGCAAACATACTTGTGGCTTCAAAGTATTGCTTTCTCTTATATGCCCTTTACTTCTCAGTACATGGAGTGCTCTTATACACTCGCATTTTGTTCCAAGAAAATAGTCTGGTCCTGGAAAAGACCCCAAAAAGGTGTTCTACAAGATCTCCAGCTTGCGAGAAAGGTAAGGTCTGGTCTTTGGCTGTCTTCCTTCTCATTTTGTATTTTTTCCACTCCTCTTGGTTCTTTCATGCTGTGCAAGTATTAGGACTTCGGTGCTTGAATCAGAGTCTCGTGCTGATCTTCAATGAGAGTATTTCTCCCCTAGAGAATGACTCACCAGGCACTGTCTTTGCTTCCTTCAGTACAATCTTAGAAAATAAAACTGCTGGTTCAGCTTTGCTGTTTGGTCACGGTCAGAGGGTGACATGCTGGGACAGGATTTCTCTTCCTGGGTAAATCATGCAAAGTTACTGCAAGTCAAACAAGGTGCCTGCCGAAACGCTTCTTTGCTTTATTGCATTTCATCTGACAGTTCATCTACCTCCCTTTGCTCTGAACACTTGTCTGCAACGATGAGGTAGTTTGTGTGGTTTGCGATGAAAAGGTCCTTTCCTAGTTTGTTCCAAAATCTACTGGGGATACTGTATATTTTCATTGTCTCTGTTTGTTGCTTGGCCAGCATTTCCTTGCCTGTATAACATCTGCTCACCAGACCTCAGATATCCTTGATCGCATTTGGCCAGCATGAGGCACCTCTAGCTTTCTGGTGTGTTCTTGAGAGTGCATCTGTTCCCAAAAATCGGGGTGTTGTGATTCAGCTGCATTTCTGTCTGAGCCGTGCGACTAGCTCATCTCTGTATTTACACCTAGTAGCCTCTCACTGTCTTCTTTCTATGACTTTTTGGGCATCCTGTTGGTATCTGGTGAACTTTATATCTGTTTGGCACTTTCACATAGGTGGGAGTTCACCGGCTTTTCCTATGCTCGTAGCTCTTGGTAGAGTTCTTCTGGGAGCGTGAGGGTTGACAATTGGTTTGGAAAAATGGGTATGGCTGTGGAGAATTGTTCTCCTCTTATCCAAAAATTCACTAAAGGAGCTTTGTCTCCTGCCTTCTTCACTCCCCAGCCCCATTATCTTCCTGCCTTTCACTTCTACCCTACCTTTCCACTTAGGACCTCCATCTCTTCCAGCCACTCAGTGCCCACCTCCATCTCCTCTGCTGTGTCTCCACTCCTCCTTTAGCCTCTTAATGTGCAGATATTTAGATCTACAGACTTTAGACCCCATTTTACCCAACTTCAGATAACCAACCGAGGTCAGGAGCACCCTTGACTAGTTGCAACCAATGGAGACAACTTCAGAGGGAATTTCCGACCACTTCTTCTGGAAGTGCCTCTTTCTTTCCGTTGACCATAAAGGGAACACACTCCTATATGTGCTTTGCTTCAGTGCTTAGCATCACCCAGGAAAAATCCAGTCCATATGCTGCAGTGCCTGTCGGATAGCCTGGCCCTCGATGCAGTGCTCAGAGTAACTTCTTTTGGTGTCTCTGGGGCACTGTCCTCAGCTTCTTCACCTGCTATTCATATTTCAGAAACCCCTTTCTTTCCAAATTTTGCATGCTGGGGAGCAATAATAAAATCTGCACAGGCCAGAGGAAAACCTGACAATAGGTAAGTCTGCTGAGCCTTTTCATTCAGACTCCCACAAATTTCTGCTACAAATTTTGTGCAATTTGGCAGTGGTCTGATCCATTGTTTCTCCAGGTTTTTGACCTCTGTCACAAATCTTTCGTACATGACATCTTCTGTGGGCTGACAGTGATTTTGGAGTACAATTATCATTTATTTGAGTCCTCTGGTGAGCTGTGGCTGCATCCAGATGAGGGGTGAGCATGTGACAGCCGTTGCCTACTACAGCTAGTAGTGCAGCAGCTTGTATTTAGCTTTGGTTTTTAACCATTGCAATGCCAGGCCAAAAAGCATCAAGCTGCTCAGCAGGGCTTGGTGGGCATCAGGGCTGTAGTTTAGTGCCAGGGATGTGATTTCTCTCTGACTTTTGTTCTTTTTCCAGTAGTCTCCACTCTGGATTTCCTAGATTTGCTCTTAGGACCATGGTCATAATCTAAGTAGAAAAATAGCAACCCCAAGCACTGATACAGTCCTATTTTATTCCTTGTGCCTCAAACACAGACCCATCTCATGAAACACTTCCCCCAAGCAGAGCTGCCTGCATACCCAGATGTTGTCTGAGCATCAGTGTGCTGCAATGGCCCCACGGGGGAAAACACACACCATAACCCTCCAGAAGTGAATTTTCCTTGTCTGGCCTTCCTACATCCTGACATCAATTCTCCCCTATGCATGGTAGGGATTGCAGGGGCTCCTGAGGGCTGGGAGTGTGTTGGAGTGGTCAGAAATACCCCACAAGAGGTTCCCAGGGAACAGACCTGGGCTTTGGTTGGAAAAGCAGTCTACAGATTGGCTTGTAACTCTTCGGAGGTGATCAGGGAATGCAATTGCACCCCTCTGTCTAGCCCTCTATCAAAAAGGAGAGGTCATGAGATTGAGTGGGTTGCTGAACTGGACTCCAGAGACCTCAGGTTATTGCTTGATCTAAGGCAGAAACGGAAGATGAGAGCAAGAAAATCTCTTCCTCTTTTATTTTTCTCCCCCACAGATAGTGAGTCTTTTCCATTTAGAGATTATCTCTCGCTACGTGCATGTGCAGTGCACAAGAGACCCATGCTCTCCTCTTCCAAACACTGCTTAAATATAAAGGAAATAAGAGGAACCATTACCCAATGCCTGGGGCTGTGTTTGTGTGCCTCACCACCTTCTAAGGTCTGATCGACAGCTTGCATTTGGGGTCGAATCCCTTTCTCCTTCTTTGCAATACTTCTCTTTATGGGATCATGCTTTATTGCTTTCTTTCCAAGTGTTTCATTACAAACTCTATTAATGAACCACTAGGGGTAGCCAAATGTGTTTGGTTGCACACAGGACCTTGAGAGAGGATTATGGAGCAAATTCACTGCAAACAGCCTCAGCTCACTTGCAAGGCTAACTAATCCTCCTTCCTGTCCCAACAGATGAGCTCTCAAGATAGAGACCTCCCTGAACTCAGGAGCTTGAGGAGGCAGAGTCACAGAATCACAGAATCGTTTTGTTTGGAAAGGACCTTTAGGATCATCGAGTCCAACCATTAACCTGACACTGCCAAGTCCACCACTAAACAATATCCTGAAGCACCACATCTACTCGTTTTTCTACTGAGACCTGGAAAGACATCAAATGCTCCAGAGCTGAGAACTCGCTGCAGCAGCCTGACCCCATCCAGACCCAGTGCACGTCCAGTGAGATAAACAAATGATGTTTGCCACGTGGCTGTCACACATCTCAGCACTAAAGCCACTGTGTTTCATTGAGGCTATAAAACACGCACACTGGAGAATAGTGGGAATGAGAAACCTCTCCCGTGGGTTTAAGTGAAAATGCTGGGAGAATGAACTGCAGAATCTACTGATGTGGCCATCTCTCATGACAGCTTTACTTCTTGTGAGGTGGGGACTTAGGAGGAAGAGAGAAGATTCTGTGTAGTTCTTTCTCTTCCATCTTCACCCTGCTTCAGGCTCTCCTCTCTGTGCTATTTATGCACAGTCATTAACTGCTGTTAACGACAGTGTGCAATAAGGAAATAGCACTGCCATAACATTGATGGGGAAACCACGTAAACTTAATGATTTCCCAAGGTCACAAAGGTGGCCTGTACTTTGGGCAAGAGATGTACCAAAGTCTTCCTGCATCCCACTTCAGTGCCTTGGTGGGCTTTGTCTTCCCACATTTCACTGCATGGATGAAACTCGGGAGAGTTAAATGAAGTAAGCATGACCCTGTTCTGCTGGAAAACCAGGCCAAAGGCAAGGGGCTATGATGGTTTGGGTCTCAGTGGACTTGCATCTGTTTGCTATTAGGCTGGAGGTGGCCTGCAAGATATCTTCACCACGCTTCAGCTGGGGTTGTAGGTTTTGCACAGAGGATGTGCTGAGCTACTTCAGCATGAGTTTGACCAATGCAGTCTGGAATCAGAAGCTTTCCTGTGATGACATTGGTAAAACACAATCGCCCCATTCCTGCTAGAAACTGAGAGCTAAACACTGAGATACATCTCTCCCTCTTCTCTGCTGGTTTAGTTAGGACAGCAGGAACCCACGCCGTAGATTGGCAGGATGAGAAATGAGTCTGCTCATTTTCCTGGGATCTGAAAAGTTATGAGGAAACAAGTCCTCAGCACAGGAAAGACATGGACCTGTTGGAGTGAGTCCAGAGGAGAGACACAAAAATAATCAGAGGGCTGGAGCACCTCTTCTATGAAGACAGGCTGAGAGAGTTGGGGTTGTTCAGCCTGGAGAAGAGAAGACTCTGGGAAGACCTTATTGCAGCCTTTCAGTACTTAAAGGGGGCTTATAAGAAGATGGGGACAGACAATTTAGCAGGGCATGTTGTGATAGGACAAGGGATAATGGTTTAAAACTAAAAGAGAGGAGAGTCAGTCTAGATATAAAGAAGAAATTTTTTACAATGAGGATAGTGAAACACTGGCACAGGTTACCCAGAGAGGTGGTAGGTGTCCTGTCCCTGGAAACATTCAACGTCATGTTGGATGGGGTTCTGAGCAACTTGATGTAGTTGAAGATGTCCCTGCTCATTGCAGGGGGTGTTTGACTAGATGACCTTTAAAGGTCCCTTCCAACCCAAGTCCAGCACCAGACAATATTCATCCAAGGCTCTTGAAGGAAGTGTCTACCAAAACTATGCAGCCCCCTATAAGAACCAAATTCCAAAACAGCGATTTGATAGTTTGATAGTGCTGTGCCTGGTTCCTTAAGATATTTTGCAAAATGAAGGCCAGGGCTTTCCCAGACACAATCAAACTTTGAGAAGTAATATTTAAAATGGTTGGTAGAAGACCCAAGGGAGCAAACTGGCATAACTTCCCCTCAAAATCCATCCCAGGTCTAGTAGATTTCTTGGTGCATGTCATTGAAAAAGGCGAGGGGTATGATTGATAATGAGAGGGTAGAATTTAATTAAACTTTGATGAAGTTCATCACTAGAGACTCTTATGGAAATGATACAGTCATGTTAGGAGAGTGATAGCTCTGTTAAGACCCATGTGAAACACAGAAAACTAAACTTAGGAAAGGAAAATCAGTTTTCAACCTGCTGGTCCTTGGGGCTGATATTGAGTGATAAATGATCTGGAAAAGAATGACGTGACAAGCAATAAATGGATGTGGATGATTTTCAAATACTTCTGGGACTCCTCTTGAGGAGAATAGAAAGAACTCTACAAGACCTTCCAGAGGTCTTTCTAGGGTCAGTGTAGTCATACTACCTGGATATAGCCTAAAATTGTTAAAGAAATTTGCTTTCTTTAAAAGCACATTTGTCCATTTCCAGATTCTGTAAGTACCTGAAGAACTGTCTTTCCTACCCACTTAAAAACATTACTTTGACACTGAAATAATGAGATTCTGCAATATAACACATTTGATATAAACTTTTCATTTAACTTCTTGGTTTTGAGCCGTTATGGTTGGTCTTCTGAAACTTTTTTTCTTAGCAACCACGAAGACAATAAGCTTTGGGAAAATATGACTTGATGCTATCAGAACTACATTTCTCTGGGAAAGAGGTGACAATTTCTGTGGGACTGATTGCTGAACATGGCCGTAGTTATTTCACTGGGTCGCTTTAGAGGCATAGCACACCGCGGATTAAACAGCTCAATGCGGGACTACGCACAGAACACATACTTTACACTTGGACATATGTATTTCCTCCAGAAACACATGCTGCTGATCAGCACAGCAAGGGAACAACCCTCCTAGATGCAGCTGACCGATGGTAACAAGAGTAGAGCAACTTGCCTTTCTGAATCCTCGTCATTTACCTCTTGACACGACACCCTTCTCTGTTCTCAGCCCCTGGATATGTGAGACATGGTTTGCATCCAGGTCTAAATCCAAACCCCTCCAAGATGTGTGAGAGTTCAGATTTCAACCTGCACCTATCTCAAACACGAACCCTTTTTAATAAAGCAGAAATCTCCAGATGCACCCAAACAGCTGAAAACCATCAGCAAGGATAGCGACATTTCAGCTCTTTTGGAGGAACCTCTACACTCCCCCTTACTTTCCACCTCTCTGGTCTCCATCTTGCCATCTGTTATCCCACTTAACTAGATCATTGCTTTCTATCTTGCTCATGCCCTTCACCTGATGCAGCCCATTCTCCCTTTCCAATAAAGGGAGAAACACAGAAGATGTGCTGTGTGCACTAATTCTGTTTCCAACCCATCCCATGCTGGGGGCCCCATGCAAACCATGCTATCAATCTGGTGGTCTCTGATGATGGAGCCCTCATGGGAACCTCAGATAATGAATTACAGTGGAGGACATGTATTTTTAAATGTGTTTAAGATGTCTGACAGTTTCTTAAGAAGCAAAAGAGAGAGGGGCAAAAAGCAATTTAAGGGGAGATAAATGTACCCCAAATCAGTGAGAGCTTTTTGGAAAGCGGACAAGGAAAGTCCCGTGTCATGTTGTACTGGTTCATCCATCCCAACACAGGAGGTCAATGGTGAAAGTATCCTTAAAGCAGAACTCCCATAGCTGAGGGCAGGAAGGCAAACAGGTAATAGAGTAAACATTGCACATGATTCAAATTATCATTGGTAATAAAACCATTCATCATCAGCCTCCATGCTGAAGACTGAGATAGCTGTTGCTCCTGAGGGTTGACTGACTGAAAGAATGAATCATTTGCTGCTCTCTCGGACTCTTTATTTTCTCTGACCTCAATGTCCCTGGCTCAAGCTCGCGCTGCAGAATGATAGGTCAGCTGCTCTGAAATCAGTACCCAAAAATTATAGCCCAAGATTCAAAGGTAATCGTCATCACTGGTGCATCTCTGCTCACTGAGAGAGGTCCTCCTCTGGCATGAGGACCAAATTATCTCTCTGCCTCGAAGACTTCAATCACTCAGCATTAGAGCTGAGAGAGGGATGGAGAAGTCCTGTGTGTGACCCCCCCAGGGCTGGTGGTGATGGCAAGTCCCAGCCAGACCCCAGAATGTTGGTATATTGTTGAGGTTTCTTCAGTTGACCTTATTAAAATTCTGCTTTTTACGGTGTCTTTATGTATCACGTGCAACATCAAGGTTGCAGTGTCTAGGAAGCAATGTGAGCTGCCCTCCTGCTTACCTCTGGAGATGGACACAAACATCTTCTGCACATCCCTACATGGTCTCCCAGAAAACAGGGCAGAGTCTGCGCTGTCCCGTGCTTAAGGTCGCAACTCAACCACCAGACATTTAAACCAGCACCTCAGAAGCGGATAGGAAGGATATTACACATTGACCCCCAAAACAATGGATTTTGGCATCCCTCCCCAGTGGTGTCCAGCTCCTTGCTTCCCCAACATTCCTTCCATTAAATCAGCAGATTCACTTCTCCTTTCCAGCTCGGTGAGCCCATGCCTCTCTTCATTTATATCTGCCCAACGCAAAATCCCAACATACAGTGCACATGCAGCTCTTCCCAGTCGTCAACCCAAAGTTGGGTCGGGAGGGTCACTGTAAATTTGGTGTATGTGATCCATCGAGGCTGGGCAGGGAATAAGATACTTCTCCGACTTGGCCTGGCTGGTTGTAGAAACCATTGCAGGTTCCTCACTTCATGCCGTGTTTTCTTTTGGGCTGTTTGAATAATTGAGCTGTCTGAATAATAACAAAAGCAGGTTGCTCTCCCAGACACATTCTTTCTGCAGCCAGCAATGCTCTTTGGGGTCCCCTTATCTTCTTGTCCACAGAAGAGGGACACACCCTGAGCCATATTGCAGAAAAAAAGGTGAAAAATATGGTATTTGGTTGCAGCATGTGAGGGTTTGGGTGCTGTATAGCAGCAATAATGGGTAAAACTGGCTAAAAAGAGATTAATTTCTATACGTATCAGTGACTTTAAGACATTTTTGCACATATTGAGTTTTGTATTACATGATGTTTCGTTGCAGATGAGGACATCATACAGCAGAACTGCTTTTCACACAGCTTTTTTTTCAAAAATAGCTTAATTTAGTTCTTTCTTTGCATTGGTTTTATACCACTGCATCTTTGCCAGACCTGAATATGATTTAAGCCAGCAACAATCACAAACTCTCAGCTGGTTGGAGAGTTACAGCCCTTTTGAGGTCAAGGTTGTGCCTGTTTCCCCCAGCTGAGACCCTGGCCTCAGGTCATTACAAGGTGTAAGCCTGGGATGAGCGAGGTTGGAAAAAGGCTTGTTTTCTTCCACGAGGTCACTTCAATGCACAGCTCAGGTAGAGCAACAGTGGGCCCAGACCCGCAGCAACACCTGGATTGCTGCAGGAATATGGTCACTTTGAATCTGGATGGGGATGCACATAGACAGCCAACACCAGGAGCACCACGTTGTGAAGTGCAAGCTCACTCTTGCAATGCTGTATGAATAGCGTCAAGCTCTGGCTTCAGAGGGATGCAAGAGGACATGGGCCACATCACATTGCTGGAGAAAGAGAAGGACAGGAGGAGAACAGAGTCTACAGTGATGTCCTCCATCAGCACCAAACTGCTCTACCCATACCTGCCTGAAGATCTGTTCTGCTCTTATCGCTTCAGAGCTGGAGCAGACAGGGAATTTAAAGATAAGACAATGCCCATAAAGACACACAGAGGTACAGTGTGGTGGCTGGTCTCTGCCCAGCTCGTTAGCTCTACCATAAAACCCCTCACTGCTCTGCAGGTCCCAGATTTACAGACATCAATGCACATCTCCTGTTCAGGGCTTAACTTACTATTGAAATGAGTGAGAAATCAGGTGCCTAAACAAGAAGTTAGAGACAGAAATGCCTCTGTGGAGTTGGTCATGCAAGTCTGGCCAATAAATATCTGAAATGTCCCATCCCCTGTGGATAGTCTGCTCACAAGTAGGTTCTCCAAGCCCTCAGTAACGCTACTTTCTGCACCAGCAGGGTCTGGGTACCAGGGCAAGGAGCATGATCCATAAATCCTCTGCTTAATGAGATACAGAGAGATTACTTGGCCCCTCTTTATGGTTTGTGATTATTTAACCTACATTTTCAATCCTGTTGCAAAGTCCACACGGCACAGCAAGGTTTGCTGTAAATTTTATCTAGTGAGTGAAAAGCAAGCAGGGGGCATAGCTCGTTTTCTGTCCATAGCTGTGGGGTTTTTCGATGGTTTGCATTTTGCTCATGCTGCCTGCTCTGAAGTCAGAAGGGTGGACTGAGGCCCCGTCTGGCTTGTCTGGATGTCAAAAACTTGCAATAGGGTTTTACAATAGGGAATGTTTTTCTCTTGAATAAATATGACTGAAGCGACGACCTCAGCTCCCAGGGAGGACTGCTACTGTATTAGCAGTGTTATCTTTTGGAGCAGACACAAAGCTGAGGTCTTGTTCTTTGAGGTCGTACAGAGTCTGTGCCCGTTTTCTTTGCTGACTTTCAGTGCCCCAAACGTCCTTGGGAAACTCCAGCTCCTGTAGGTACAGGGGACATGAACATATAATCTAAAATAGCTGCTGCAGGTGAAGATGCTCCCACATTCAGCCTTTCCTTTCCGCCTTTCCTTCTGACCGTACAGATTCCTAATCCATGACAGTGTAATGCCAAACCTCTTTTATCCCACCCTAAGTGTGCAGGGATGCTCTTGCCCAGGTAGCATCTCTGCTCTATGAAGGGCATTTCACCAGAGACATTTGTCTCTTGCGGCTGTAGTTTTGCAATAGCTTAGGTCTGAAATCGCTCCACTAACTATAAGAGATTAATCCTGGATTTATCCTGGTGTCCTCACTGAGGCTACACCAAAACCAGAGAACCCAGGGGCACTTCAGAGAGCAGGGGTGCAGGAACGGGCTCAAGACTTGCTCTGTAATACTGAAGTGTGACCCCTGCACATCGCCATCTCTCTCCCACATTCTTGTCTCCGTGGTCAGGTGCATGGACCAGGCAGGAGCCCAGGCAGATGAGGGACCAGGAGCCCGGCTCACGTCTCTAACTTGGTCTGTTCAACAGGATCCCAAGAAATGTATTACTTTCCCTCATTACCCAACTTCCCAAACAACTTTGAAACACAAGTCTTGAAAAACCAAGGTTTCAAGCTTAAATTTTCCTTAAGCCACTTGCGTTCCCCCATCACCCTCCAGCTGCATTCCTGCGATTTACACAGAATCACAGAATCAACCAGGTTGGAAGACACCTCAGGGATCATCGAGTCCAACCGCTGCCCCTACACCACCCTGTCAACTAGACCACGGCACTAAGTGCCATGTCCAGTCTTTTCTTAAACACATCCAGAGATGGTGACTCCACCACCTCCCTGGGCAGCCCATTCCAATGTCTAATAACCCTTTCTGTAAAGAAATTCTTCCTGATGTCCAACCTGAACCTCCCCTGGCGAAGCTTGAGGCTGTGTCCTCTTGTCCTATCGCTAGTTGCCTGGGAGAAGAGGCCAACTCCCACTTCACTACAACCTCCCTTCAGGTAGTTGTAGACTGCAATAAGGTCACCTCGGAGCCTCCTCTTCTCCAGGCTAAACAACCCCAGCTCCCTTAGCTGTTCCTCGTAGGTCAGACCCTCCAGACCCTTCACCAGCTTGGATTTAATTATTCTCCTCTCTCCTTCCTTTTGTATCATGTGTGTTTTGCAGCAGGATAAGGCACTGGTAGCTTATCACCGGATGACGTTACCTTTCAACTTTCTCTGCTCAGACCTTAGGAAAGAGCTCCCTTCCTATGGCCAGCCGTGACCTTTCTTGTCCTGTGTGGGATATGGCTGCCAATCTGTCACTAGGACACAAACATGCCAGATGGTGTGACTGAGAGACATTCTGCTCCAAAGACCCTTTTTATTGCTATTATGATTATATTAGAAACTAGTGAAGTTTATGGGTTGGAGTCTGATAGATCAGACTCCCCAGATCAGTTGCTCCCCAACTTTAGCCTCCTCTTCTCTGATGGTTTTTTTTTCGTTGAAAAATCAGGGCTACACTTGCAGAAGGAGGAATAAACAAAAGAACTAATGAGCAAACCATTTGTCAGCTTGTAGGATGAGAAGTCTGAAAGTGTTTCCCTTAGAGTCAACCACAAAAGTCCCATAAACTCCAAAGGAGAAGGCTGTTTCTGAAGAAATGGAGATTCCTTGAATTTATATGGCGTCCTCATAAGTCTATGTCCCAACTCCCTGCTTTACAGGGATGCCCTTTCTTGTTCTAGTTCCACTTTTGATGCACCTGAGTCATCTACTTGCCATACCTGGAGGTGTGTTTCTTTACACCCTCACCACCACCTCTGTGGCCTTCTTCTCCCCATCTCCTCAATGAGTTTGCAACCAGTGCATTATCCCATGTGCCTCCTACGAAGGAGTCCTCACTTTGGGATGAGAAGGTAAGGGTTCCATCAGTATCACAATATTGCTGTTCCCTTAATAAGGAGTCAGAGTTCCAATATTGCCATGTGTGGCCTTTGCTATACCATAAACCAGTGTTAGAATCATAGAATCATAGAACCGTTTTGGTTGGAAAGGACTTTAAGATCATCAAGTCCAACCATTAACCCAGCACTGCCAAGGCCACCACTAAACCATGTCCCTAAGCACCACATCTACTTGTCTTTTAAATCTCTCCAGGGATGGTGACTGCACCACTTCCCTGGGCAGACTGTTGCACTGCTTGATAACCCTTTCCATTCATGCAGGTTCGTGATTACTTGGGGTAATTAAAGTTTTCTCTTTCCACTTTTTATTGCATGGATCATCATAGCATCAGGAGCCTCAGGGACACAGGGAACAAGAGCAGGGAGAGTAGAAGAGCAGCACTAACAGAACCTTGGCGATCAATTGGTAAACCTCTGACTTACACTTGGAAAGTCCTGGAGGACACTCTCCCACTGCACGTTGGCATTTCAAATACAAAAAAAGGAATTCCATGGAGTTCAGAGCAGTTGGAAAGACACTTTAGGTAATGTCAGAGACAGGGGCAGAACGTGAGATCTCCAGAAGTCCTCTGTCTCTCTTGGAAAAATACTTGTAAAGAGCCACTCTGGACCAACGTTTGCATTTTGTTGGTGATGAATCCCAGCCCAGTGGCCAAATCTCCTTCCCCACCACCACCGCTTTGACTTCCATAGCACTGCTCTTTCTTGCAGTCATTTAGTCAAGCCAGGTATTCCAGCAAAAACCGCTCATCAGAAATGCAACATAAAGTGGAAGTGACCCCTGACACTAGCTTAAAATTAGACTCGATGAGCCTACAACCAGGAAACTGTTCCCCCAGCCCCCTTTAAAATGTAACAAATGAAAAACATTTGGTTGCTATTACCGGTGATTATGATAAGCTATGTTAAAAAATGAAGTGGGGGAATTTATCTTTATTTCCTGGGATAGCATTGATGAAAAATATGCGGCTCCATCTTGATTTTCAATCACTCGAATGAACTCTGTCGTGCATTTATCTTTATTTGGCTTGATGCGTGTAACTGATCTGGGGAGGGAGAGAGGGCAGGGAGAGGGAGGGCAGGACTGGCAATTTAATCTGATGCAGATAAGTTTATTAGCTGCCCTCAGATCTGTTCCTGCCTGAACACAACGAACAAGGCTGCATGTCGGATATCTCATCGTACTCCTTTGGGGAGAAGGCACAGCCTCTGTCGCGGCGTAACCTTCAGCAAATGGTTTACATCAGTTTTCATTACGCTTAAGGCCTCTCTCTAATCATCTTCTGCCGGAGCCTGGGGGTTGGGTGGGTCCTTCTGTCCATCGGGACTTTTCTTCTGCAGAATGAAAGTAAAGATTTGGACAAGAAATGAGGTCAAAGCTATCATTCATCCCTGCCTCCCCCTTTCCTGTAGGTGAGATTCAAATAATATCTCTTAGATTTGTTGCACCTAAAGCAGGGTTAGGAGACCAGATTTTGTCAAGATGAGGTGGAAGAGGGTTTTTTTTTTTGTCAGGCAAAGTTTTTGCAAAGTTTTCTGTAGCACAAGCTGGCTGCTGAATTGCAGTGCCACGGCTCAATGCTGCACCAGGAAGCCAGGGAAGACCTGGCGGAGGTTCACCTATGGAAAATACAAAACAGCTTTCTGGGAATAGCACTAAAGCAGAGGTAGCAAGTTCACACTGCCAGATTGCCCGTGAAATCAGTAGCTTTTCTATTGACTTCCATGGGAATGGACTGCAAAGAGTTAATTACATATATATGCACATATATATATATTTCTGATTCAGAATTGCTGTTTTTAAGCACTCAGAGTTTTTCAGCTGGTGCAAACTGTGGAAAGTTGTTCTGTAATCCTGAGGGCTATATTGAGTTTCACCAGCTAAGAACCTGACCGAGAACTTCAGGGACTTTGTGGCTGAAAAACCCAGAACCATCAGAAGAATATTACGTCTCTGAGCAATTAGCACTCATTGAGCTGTCCTGAAAAACATCTCTTTCTAATAACTCTTGCTGTCTGTGTTGTAAAGAGCTGAGCTGAAATTAGGACGTTTCTCCTGGAGCAAAGCATGACCCAGTAGAACAGATCGGTTCAGCCTATTTTCCCCCCACTTCTGTTTCAGACACTTAACTGAAGTGCATTACAAATTATAAATCACCCAGACAGTTCTCTGCCTTCACCTGAGTATATCCTGCTGGTCACACTGCTCAAGAAATCCACTCAATTTTCTTTTGTGTTTTTTTTTCCTTTAAAAGAAAATAAAAAACCTCTCAAGCAGTACAGCTCAATTTAACAGATGTTTGCTCATTTACGACAAAGTCCTGGTTACAAGATGGGGTAACTCGTCTGGTTCTTGAACAAAAGCAACTATATTACCTCAATGCAAAACCCTGCCCAGTCTTGGGAAGAGGAAACATTAGAAATAACAACAGGTGAGACCTGACAGAAAAGACGTAATGGCTCGTTTTGCAGAATGTGTCCAAAACCAGTTATTGCCCTTCTCTCTCAGCAGAGAGGAAATTTCAGGAATGATTTCTCTGACTTGACGTCTTGGTCCGTATTTTTATAGGAGGCGTTTGTATTTCCACCATTGGATGTTTGCCCCATTTGTGCCGGTGCTGCTTAGGAGCTTTTCTTCTCTGGGGTGTGCTTCATCCCATGTCTTTGCAGAGTCCTGCTCCCATGCGAAGAGGAAGGAATAGCAGGATGACTTCCATGGACAGACCTCAAAGTACCACAGGAAGGAAGTTATCTCCATGAAGCAAGGAGGCACTGATGCAGGAAGAGATTAATTTGAAGTCACCCCAAGGCTGAGCACCTAAGCTGCACATCCTTTGGGGACAGACTTTTTAACAGGGCCTGTTGCAACAGGACAAGGGGTAATGGTTTTAAACTAAAAGAGGGTAGATTCAGACCAGATATAAGGAAGAAATTTTTAACAATGTGAGTAGTAAAACACTGGCACAGGTTGCCCAGAGAGGTGGTAGATGCCCCATCCCTGGAAAAATTCAAAGTGAGGCTGGATGGGGCTCTGAGCAACCTGATCCAGTGGAAGATATCCCTGCTCATTGCGGGGGTGCTGGACTGGATGACCTCTAAAGGTCCCTTCCAACACAAACCATTCTGTGATTCTATGATTCTATGATCCTTGTGTAGGAAGATGAACAGATCTCCCAACTGCAATGTGAAGTGCCTGGCTCTAAATCAGAAATTCCCTTTAGCCCAAATCACCTGCAACAGGGTCTAAACTCAACTAGCAAATGCAACATCAGCTAGTTTCCACGAGATTATGCTCGTGGAGTAGAGATGTTTTCAGCCCCTGCCACACTGATAGAGGAATTTTGATGGCAATGAATGTTCCTGCAGTGAGGACAAATGCACCTGGTGAAGATTAGGGGTGAGAGGCTGGGAAAACAGTGGCCCGTTTGGTATCAAGAGCACTGCTCTTGTTAGTGTTAAAGGTCCACCTTGAGCAGAAAGTGCTTGCAAGCAGTCAGGCTCCTCCGGGGAGGGATTTAACATGTTTAAGTTTACAGGCAGAGCCCAGAGACTCTCTGGAGCACGAGCCCCCAGGTAGGAGAAGCAGAGATTGAGGGGGAAAAAGGGGGAGCATTAGTGCACAGCAATCTTGCAGTGGCCTCTCCAGATAAGTTATTCTCATCTTTTGCAGTGGTAAACCCACAGCAAGTGGATTAACCTGCTACATGTGTGCTTTTGCTGGTGTTTAGTCTTTCTCCCTGCCTACACTTGAAGATACATGAGCACATTCGCCAACCTCCTCTAAAAATAAATAAAACCCATTAAACTCAGAGTATAGTTTTTCCCATTTCTCTTTAAGATGCTGGTAGATTCAGTGCCTTGGCTGCAGGCTCCAGAGATTTAATGCAGCCTGTTCTCTCGGCCCAGCTCTCTCTGCTAATTTCATTGCAATATTGTATGTTTAAGTTGTAGTTTGTTTGTTTGGTTTTCTTCCCTATGTATCAGGGTGTTTTTAAAAGGTTGCATGTGTCCCAAGTGCTTATCAGCAAAAATAACGTGTAGGAGACTTAATCACAGGGATGTGATCCATGCACACAAACTGAGACTTAGATCAAGATGTCACAAACTGAGGGCTTCACCTCCAGAGACACAGATTTGGCACTTGCTCTGCAGCCCAGTGGCCAGAGCTGAAACCCAGGTTCAGGTAGGACAATGCACAACATCCCTCTCTTCCCTACACCCAACCTCCCAGTGCTGGAGGGCTGGGAAAGTCCCTTTCTGTGCCCATCAGCCATGCTCGGGACCTTGCTTCAGGATGTGCAGGACTTGGCAGCCCCGTCTCCCAATGTGTGGGAGATAAGGGAGAGGAAATCTCCCCGTGCCTCCCCTTGACATGGCCCATCCACCTCAGTGCTGTCCTGTGTGGTGGAGAAGAGACAACCTGAGAGGTCCAGCCAGACACCAACCATCTGGCTGGATTTAAGGAGCCCACATGATGTCAAGTAGTGTGATCTCTGCAAAACAAGAGTGCTGCAGGGCTCATGCCCAGCTGAGGAGCCAGGCTGTTTATTTAAAATAAAGTGATTGTTGCTTTGACATCTCCCACTACAGGTCTGCAGCCTGTCCTGACCACAGCTCTCCCTCTTACCCTCCTAGAGATAAACCATTTCCAAAAGGGCTCCCACCCAACCTGGCCCCATTTCACAGCTCTCTTGTCCAGCTGTGTTGCACATTTTGGATCCAATTCTTGTTTCTACTCAGGCTCGGTACAGTTTCAGTGTAAATGAGGACCCCAAATCCCTTATTCTTCTGTGTGCTTTTTCTTCATGAAAGTGGATGACCAGAACCAGTGAGCAGCACCTTTGTGTCCTTTGTAGGTTTCAGTGGAGGTTGCAAAGCCATCAGAAGTGTCACCAGATGCAACAACTGGAAGTAGAGACCAGATAAATTCAGAAGGGTGATCAGGCTCATTTCCCTTTTCACAAGAAGCATAAAGAACCTTTGGGTGGCTTATCTAAAGATGTGCTGAGTCCTTCAGCAAGTGAAGTCTCTAAATCAAGATCGAACGCCTTTCTAAAGATAGATGTTAGCCAACAAACTAGTTGTAGGCTTGGTGCAGGAATTGCTGGTGAAATACTTCTGTCTGTACTAACAGGACACAGATTGCATGACTGCTGTGATCCTTTGTAGGCATGTGATTTTTGAATATGTAGATGTAGCTAAGGGAAAAGATCAAGCCATTATGCAAATATGAATTAGAAAAGGACTAAATTGCTTTCTTGTGGTATCTATGGTTGTGATCTTTTGGTAGAAATCACAAAACTCCCTGTTGTTTTGGGGAGATGTTTTAGAGGGAATTTGAGGATGAAGAAGAATATTTGATTGCACTTTTCTATCCCTTGCTTTCTCCAAATAATTGTTCTTTGTCATTCTTGGAGTATAATGAACTCCAGAGCAAGGATCTGCAAGCAGGCTACCAACAGGCATACACCAAAGGTCATTGCACTGCTGGTTGCTCTGAGGGAGTAGGATGCACACGAACATCTCCTCCAAGAGTCACTGGTCCACAAGAACTACACAGAGCCACAGACAGGTCTTCCTCCCAAAGCCAGGGGGAATGTTACCTGAGGGTCTTGCTGCAGCCCAGAAAATGCTGCATGGAAAGGATGTATTGGCCAGAGAGGACTTTGGTTTAGAAAACTATGGGAGGGTTTGAGGTTGGCTCTGAAATGGCAGTGGCAGCAAGTACATGCAGCAGATAGCTCAGTGTACTTGCAATTCCTAGAAAACGAGCAATTGAAAAATTTAAGCATGAGAATGGCAGTGACGACTGAGGAAACTTCTGGAATGAGACAACTCAAGGTTTTTGCTGCAGGCAGCAGAGGGTCGTTACCCAAATGCATACCCACCCTAGCACCTGCCGCGCCTGCTTTTGAGACCAGATGCTGAGAGGACAACAGACAGACACACAAACCCATCACATGCTGCAGAGATTAAGGGTGCAGATCAGCGTGATTTGTGATGCATGGGCAATGGCAACACAGGCGTTCCTACTCCTCACCCATCCTTCTAGGGCAATGGTTAGACTCGATGATCCCAGACGTCTCTTCCAACCTGATTGATTCTGTGATTCTGTGATTCATATTCAAAACCAAGCATTTTTCTGGGCATTGAAAGAGTTATGCTCCCCCCCTTCCCTTTAGCAATTAGCTGTTTGATGGGTCTGCTCTGTGTTTTGTGTGGCAGGCAGAGGATGGAGCCTGCTTATGAAAGCCCCACTAAAACAAGGATGTTTGATTAAGGGGCTAGAAAAGATGTTACATAGAAATGGAGCGGGATGAAAGTTGTCTGAGGTAACTAAAGCATGACCTCTTCATTTTCCCACCCATACACTTGAGATTTTGGGCAGTTAATTACTTTTGTCATTCTCCCATGTCATTGTGCCATGTCATTCTCCACCTATCTTTAAGACCTGAAGGTGTCCACAGTGGTTAGTCACCCCCTGAAAGAGCTCCTCTGCATGCAACAGCCACAAACAGCACAGCCAAACCCTTTCCCAACAATCTCAGCCTCATTTGAAGGATAGGAGAAGACCAAAGTGACAGCTAAGGGAGCTCTTGACACCTTTTCAAGCTTTTATCTGAATGACTTGACTTGGCTTCATGTGAAGGTGATGGAGGTGCCCAGCTCTCCTGAAGGACAAGCATCTACCTGCTATACTTAGGCCATTTGTGATTGGGAAAGGTTTTAATATTGAAGCACCTGTAAAATTGAACCATGAAGCATCATGGCAATATCTGAGCCAGCATGGAAAACAGAACATGTTCCGACCATGGCACAGCCCTCATTTTCTAAATAAAACCAATGAATGCACCACCTCCCTCAACCAGAAAACCCTCCAAAATCTTGGCATGACTTTCCAGGCAAGTCTGGTACTCAAGGCAGAGACAATCCTTCAGCATTGACTGAAGCACCGAGCTGCAGTAACAGGCAGCCACAACGATGACTTGTGTGGTGCTGCCAGCAGTGGGGCCAGGTGTCCGAGACCTCTCCAGAGGGACAGGGCTGTGTTTGTATGGTCACTGATCCCGGGAAGCACTGGGAAGCCTGGGGACAGTAGAGACTGGTTCACTTCTCGTTGGCTCACTGTGCAGAGGGGTGAATAGGAAATGTTTTTTGCCTGCTGCTTTGGTATTGCTCTCAAATGTGGCTCAAGCAGGGGGAAGTAGGGAGAAGGAAGGGAGAGGTGGATGAGCCTGAGATTTTCAGGTCTGAGGTTTCTACAACTTCTCCCTGCAGGCTTTTGCGGGTTGGGTTACTGGTGGGTTCCTCCGAGATAAATAAAAGGGAAAAGAGGGGGAACTGGGTGTGCTGAGCCTTGCAAGTCTCTGCTTTGTGATGCAGATGGGATGAGGAGAGGGTCTGTCGTACTCAGTCCCTTCCAGAGCAGCTCCTCCTTGAGCAGGACCCATATGGATGGATGCCTACACCTGGGACTCCCCAATACCAACACAAAGCAAGAGGCAGGTCCAGAGTCCCCACGAGAAGGTAAGAGAGACCTAGAGGGCAGACGAGAAACAGAGGCACCAAGAGAGACCTACGTGTGGCAAACTGGGGATAGGTCCACATTTCCTGTGTTTTCCAGCCATACCTTGAAGATGCAACCAACATTTTAGAGCACTTAGAGGACACTAATGACCCACCTTCAAGAACATGAGGGTTTGCACAGGAGAGCTCACTCCCTCCATGAGGGACCTCAGTTGAGGCCCCTCAGTCTCTGCCTCATTGCTGATTTACCCCAAATATGCCCCCAACAGACAAATTTCCCCAGCCCAACCCTAGGGGCTGTGTTGTGAAAGACAGCAAGAAGTCACCTAGGGCAGCAGAAACCAGTGTTTTTTCAGGTTCACAGACCAACGATGCACATCACACTGATACAGCCGCTCAGCGAGGAGGACTTAGCCGGACGGCTACCTCATGTGGGTAATTAACACATTACAGCCCTGACCCCACAACTGCCTTAGAAACTTACTCAACTGCAGTTAATTCTTTACCAGGTCCAGTCATTAATGCGGTTATTTGCCTTTCCTGGAGTATGCGAACTGAACTGACTGACCTTGTATGGGATACGGGGATTTTAATAGGGAAATCTGCTTGATATTAGCACATTTTTCAAGCCCTGTGCGGGCCTTGACAAGATTATTTTTAACAGATGACACACGGCTATTTAAAAAGAAGACGAATGGTTTTTTGGCTGCACAAACCAGAGCAGAAATGTCTCATTTGGGTTAGTGGGTGGAACAAAAGAAAAAGAAAGGCTGCTTGGGAAAGGGAAACTGGAAAGTTAACCAACATGCTGTCATTTAGACACTTCTGTCACCCATGTGCGAGTCCTAATCCTACCATCAGGGGAGCCACATGGAGGTCTGAGTTTGGCTAATTCCCTTGCAATGAGCTAGGTGGACTTCCCTCTGGGGGGTCTGGGAGTCCATGGTACCTGGGCTGAGAAACCATCTCTTGGTAAAGATGTTACACATCAACTTCTGGGAGAAAAAGCAAGACACTTTAAATGAAAATTGCAAATCAAACCACTAAAAATAAAGGTGCACTTGTGCAGAACTTATTCAGATGAAACACCCCACCGCCTCTGAGACACGTTGTGGAGTATCATGCAGAAACATCCAAGTGTCAGCATTATCTTGGCACTGTTTGTGCCAAACCTGGGTCAGATTCTGGCACCTGATGCTCCCCAGCTCTCAGGCCTTGCATCACACAACATAGACCTGAGCTCTCTGCAACCATGGCCCAGGCAAGACCTGACTCACAAAGGAAAAAAAAAAAGGCTCATGCCTAAATGAGAATTAACAGTACCATGAAAACATAATGCTTTCTGCACAGTTTGCAATTTGCCTAGATAGCAGCAGCAGCTGGCCTAGGTGCATAGCAGCTGTGAACTGTAGACACCAGAGAATCAGACCATGTGAACTAAAAAAAAAAGGTAAAAATAAAAAGACATTGGCAAAGCCACTTAATGTTCACAAGCTGAGGGACAGGTTTTGTGAAAGCTTCACACCAAGAAATCAGCCCGAGGCATAGGAAATGTCAAGTTGAATTGCTGAAGTGTGGCAAAGTCACATGTGACTTAAAAGAGGTTTGTAATGGAACGGCAGAACAAACTACATGCTGTGTGTTATGCTCCATTGCCAAGGAACAGTCTGAGAGATCTCTGAAGTAGGGCTCAAGTGCTCCAGGGCTACGGGGAGCTGTAACATAAAGAAGGGCAGCGGTCTGGCTCCTCATCTTGCAGCATTGCATGTGTGATAGATGGGGCAGCGCTAAGAGGGAAAAGATGATGGATTTTCCCAGCCTACCCAGTAAATCCGCTCTTGCACTTACCAGCATCGTTTTAGAGACGTGAAAATTCCTCGAAGCCCCAAAGCTGAGCCAGCGCTCCTGCGAGGGAAGGCTCTTCCTGATTTCCTTTCATTGCCCCTATCTTGGCCCACCTTCCTTCCAGATGAGATTTAAAACCAGAAACACAAAGCTCTGTGAAGCTACCAACGTGATCAGACACCTGGAGTGCAAGACCAAGGAGAGCTTGAGGGAGCTGGGCTTATTTAAGGGGGGATCTAAAAAACAGCCTCCAACTACTTAAGGAATAGTTATAAAGATGGCCAAAGTCAAACCATTTTCTATAGTGGCAAATACAACAGGCAATATATTGTGCTGCTTTCATGCTTGTGTGGATAAGAGACTTCCAGAAGTCCCTTTCTACTGGTACTTCTTGGACTGTGTGAATAATATTGGTCTGATTTTGTTTTGAAAGTTAAGTGAACTTTTATTGAACACAAGTGAGAATTACTCTGTCAAATTGGAAGTGGTTTCTCAGCAGACCTTATTTCTCTATATTTTCCCTACTATTTATTTCTCTGATTGATTTGAGGTACTTTCACTGCTAATTGCCAGCATCTAGTCCTACAGAGGTAATTACAACTGATTAATAGTAAAGTCAGTGCTATCATCTGAGCATGCATCTAGCCAAGAGAGAAGGTAGGCAGTGCTGTATCCTTGAGAACCAAAGGCAAGGAGGTCACAGCCTGGCAGGGTGTTTTCAGGGGGAGGAGATCTGGGACCCAAATGGTAACCTATAGGCATTCAGATTCAGGAGGACTCAAGTGATGAAAAGGCTTCCTAAGGCCTATGGGCTACATTCCTGGTGGTAGAGAGGCAATGAGATGGTCTGAGATGTCCCCTGTTCTAGCCCCCAATGGCAGCACATCAGGCCAGTGCTTTTGGCTGTGTGACTTTCACCCAACAGAAACATGACCACCACAAGACAAGGACCAGTCAAAAATGCCTCTAGTTGGGCATTAACAATCTGGGACTAACACAGAAAGACACTGAGGTGCTGGAGCAAGTCCAAAGAAGGCCAACGAAGCTGGTGAAGGGTCTGGAGCACAAGTCTGATGAGGAGCGGCTGAGGGAACTGGGGGTGTTTAGTCTGGAGAAAAGGAGGCTCAGGGGAGACCTTATTGCTCTCTACAACTACCTGAAAGGAGGGTGTAGCGAGGTGGGGGTCGGTCTCTTCTCCCACACAGAAAATGATAGAATGAGAGGAAATGGCCTCAAGTTGTGCCAGGGGAGGTTTAGATTGGAGATCAGGGACAATGTCTTCACTGAAAGGGTTGTCAAGGATTGGAACAGGCTGCCCAGGGCAGTGGTGGAGTCACCATCCCTGGAGAGATTTAAAAGCCGTGTAGATGTGGTGCTGAGGGACATGGGTTAGTGGTGGACTTGGCAGTGCTGGGTTAATGGTTGGGCTTGCTGATCTTAAAGGTCTTTTCCAACCAAAGCCATTCTATGATTCTATGATTAACAAGACTTCACCAGTAGAATGTGGTGAAGAGATGGACTCTGAAGCCCTGAGATACCACATTACAGAGCCATAGAGGTATCATGTGCGATTTCTCCTCCTAGCTGGCTCCTACACAACATCCCAGGTGAAGCTCTCACCACAGCTTGAAAATGGTGCTTTGCAAATGTCTGGCATGGGACCTCATGCTGCAACAGCAGATAAAAGAGCTGAATTTCTTTTTGTTATTATCCCTGCAAGCCAGCCACAATAAATTATTCCAATGGAGTGTTTCGGTTTTCATGTAGCTTCCCCGCAGCTGTTCGGCTTGGCTGATGGGCCCAACCCCTCCTGTGATGTTTTGTCAGATTTCCACCCAGATGGCAAACCTCTTCTCTTAGGAAACCTGTGAAAACAAAAAATGAGGTCGCCTTTTATTCTCCACTTCTTTTGTGCTTCTTAATGTGCAAAAAGGCCATGCCCGGGGCAAAGACCTGTTGCGAAACTTCTTCTGGGCAGGAGGCAAAAAAATGAGATGGAAATTGCAGGCTGAATAAAATAGAAGTGGAACAATATTCCAAAATTTCCTGAAAATGTTATCAAACTCTTCCCAGTTCAAGCCTGGCATTTATACCTTTGACCTGCAAAAGTCACAGGCAAGACAATTTTGGATACTATATTGAGGCGCAGAAGAATTACTTATACTCCATTGCACCCCTGCCAATCACGCACAAATGATGAATCATGAAGCAACAGGCTCATAAATTCTGAGACTGGCTTAGAAATCATGAGAATGAATGTGCTCTGGATTCTTTTCCATTGACTCCTTGGTTTTGGCACATTTAGGCACACGCAGGACATACATTCTAGCTTTTTCAACATTCATGAGGGCTAAAATAAACTCAGATATTCAGCTCCTGCAACTGGGTCTTTAAGAAAAACAATAAACATCACGACCCGCACAATAAAGTCATGGAGTTGGCAACTGTCTGGACTTCATTTTCAAAAGTCATTGTTCTGCTCTCATTAACTAAAGCTATCGAGTGTGACACATGGTTTCATTGGAAGGGAAAGAGGGGAAGGGAAGCTAAATATAAGGTTCCTTTTCCCCACAATAAACATCCCCTTGCTGTGTTCCCAGACGGACTGTTTTGCTAGTGACTCCTTCTTCTGCCTTTGTTTGAGGTGTTGGAGGTCTCTGGGCCAGTGTTGTCTGGAAGATGGTAGATCAGTTGTCATAGCTTATGTTCCTACTCAGGTGTGATGTGTGATACTGGATTGCAGCATCCAAGTTGCTCTTAATCAGCCAGATCTCTTGATACTTTGCACCTCTCTGCGGCAGGATGTTGTCCTTGGTTTGGAAGAAGAATGGATACCACTGGGCTCTAGGCTGAATTGCATCATCTGGGTTAAATAAAACAGTACTCCAAAAAAGAACAAGTCATGTTCCCATGGTAGAGCACAGTGAGATTTACATCAGATGACGAGATGGCTCTACAACACCAAAGGCCCAGAGCCACTCAATATTAACTCGCCTTCACTTCCATGAGTGCATTTGACTTCAGTGGAAATCAAGAGCTGAAATACCTTCCTGGAGGTGGGCCAAAATGGCTATTTTATCATGATCCCCTCCTGCTTGTCCCTGTAGAACTATAGGATTGCCGGGGGGTGGAGGGAGAGACGACGCATTTTCTTGTCACTGATGAAAAAGGAAATTATTTTAACTGGGCACAGAGAAAAAGAAAACTCTTTTCTCCCTGCGGTAACAATAAAATCTCTCAGGCATTTCCTCATTGACACTACAGCATCAAGCAAGCATCGGTGGGGCTCCGTGGGTTCATAACCCAACAGCATTTGGCGTCATGCAGGTTCTGTGGATCTTTTCCAGGTTTTTGCTACCACAGAGTCAGATCCCTGACCCAGCTGCAAGGATGGTGATTAAGGAAACTATTTCCTAAAAGAGAACATATATTTTACACCTTTCTTGCTGTAACTTAGCAGATCAACTAATCCCCGCACCCAGTTCTTGTGCATTGCTGATCATACATGCCTTTTACCAGCTGGTACATAAGTAGCTGATCAATGTACATTCTCGTTACTTGAACTAATGTTTCTTTGTGCAATGAGGGTCCCTAATATGTTGCATGTGGTTTCCATTTGGGGGTTTTTGGGATCTTTTCCAGGAAGTTTCAGGTCATTACCTCAAACCTTCCTCAGCTGAAAAAGGATTGAGGTAATAACCCACAATATCCTGGAGGAGGGGGGAAAAAAAAAGAAAGAAAAAGAGAGAAAGAAAAATTTCTATAATGCATTGAAGACAAGAGAACGAAAATTGCATGCAGGATAGATAGAAGGAATGTGGCCTTTGGCCCTCCAGCAAAGGTGTCATAAAATGTGCTGTATTGAAGCAATATGTCAAAACGCAAGATCTTGGGCAGGGAAAGCAAACTGCACAAAACTGAAACCACTGGGACCACCGCAAAGTGGTGGGCCTGATCCCCAGCCCCTGATCAGCTTTCACCTCGCAGAGCTGAACGTTAATTAGTTAAGAGGTTTCACTGGAATAACGGCTGGCTTTTTAGGATGAAAGAGAAACAGAAAGTGCCATGTGCTACGAAATCCCTTAAAAAGTTTCCGGCGTGATGGGGGTGGCTCAAAAATTTCATAAGGAAACACTACTGAAGGAAGGTCAGTTTTAAGTTTAAGTGTAACTTACCCGACTTCATTCTCCATCCCAGCCGACACTATACCTCACTCTGCTATTCACTCCTTTTTCCTCTCCCCATCCGAAAATTTTCTCGGCTACAGAAATCACCGTTTACGTCCACTTTGTGTTTTCTGACTGGGAGCCAGCTATCTACTGACCAAGCTAATCGACCCCAGGCTTCAGCCAAAACTGTTCAGCACCTACAGCCCTTTTCAAGGAGGGGAAGGGACTGCCTTGTAGGGCCTTAGGAAAAGGGGGTTGTGTTTACAGCCGCAGCACAGGCAAATGACCTTAAAAGTGGGTTTTTTCCAAAGCACGGAGCATGCCTGCTCCTCCTGCCTTCTCTTCAGGTTAGGGATGCTCAGCAGTTTTAATGACCAACAGTGGGTGCTTCAGATGTCCTATGAAGCTTTAATTAAAAAAAAAAATCTGCAAAGCTCTTTCAGGTGAGATCTGAAATGATCTATTGAAATAACAGAGAATGAAGCCTCACCGAATGGAAAACTCTTGGTGGCACTCTGGGTGAGAAAGGCCACACCAAAGCAGCTTTGGAAGTGGCTGAAACTACTGACTCTGCCAAATGATGGATGGAACTATTCTTTTTTGTTGCCTTGTTTTCTCATTTCTAGCCTGATGTGGTGAAAATGGTTTCCTTTACTTCAAAGGATGGGGCCAGCTGACTGGATGTTGAGGGACATGACAGGAGGTGCTAAGTCTTCTCAATCCATCCACAGTTGGCATATTCCGAGTGTTCATTAAAGCAGCAGAACAACATCATGACAACAGTTAGAGTCTCTGATTTCCAAAACCTCAAGGTGACTCTAGGTATCGACATCAGAAGACTGTCTGGGGACCTTATTTTCAGGAGTTGAATAACCCATCTTAGAAACAGGTTGGTCATTGCCTGTCCCTTCCCATCCCACACACTAAATCAGTCAAAATTCAGTATGAAACCCTTTGCCTCTGTTTTTGTGAAGCAAAACATCACATACAGCCAAGCACCATTATCTCGTCTGTGGCTCTGAAGTGGTGGGAAGCGGCGCACTGAACTTCAAAGCACTAGGGATCTCCACAATGCTAAACGTTTGCAAAGATGCCTCTCCCTTCTCCACTCCTTGTCCACACCATCTTTACAGCTAATATATTTTCTTAACATCCACAAATAACTAATATAAGATTCCTGTACATCAAGGACCAACAGCTTAGAGCTTTCTAAGACTTGAGACAAAAGACAATGTTTTGTATCCAAGGACAGCTTGCATTTTCCTTCCACTTCTCATTCCTCCTGTGTTTCAAGGTGCTGGTGTCATCACCTGCCAGTACTGTCCAGTACAGCCATCCAAAAAATCATGAGCCCGCCCTAGGAAGTAATGAAATCAACACAAGATTCAGGAGGTGTTTCTGGGACAAGACACATTTTGCTTTTCCACTTTCTTCTGGTTTCTACAGAGCATCAGCCAACTGCAGGCTGTGATTTTGTACTTCTGGCATTTTGACTGCTTGGACACCCGTTTCTGTTTGAGCGATGAGTGATTCCCACAACTAGTTGCATTGATGACACCTCCAGAAGATACTTTTATTGACAGAAAATCTTTTAAATCACTCCTTGCTTCTCATTTAAGGCTCCTTTCCCCAGAAATGAAGGTCTGTATTCTCTTTAAATGCAAGATGGAATTTCAAGACATCTCTCCACTTGCTCATCCTGGGCTTCAGAAACGGTACAGAACAGCACTAAATTCACACGTAAAAAATTCTGAAAACAGCTAACACTATTTCCCAGATTGAGTACTGTGCTTTGTAGATTTGAAAAAAGAATATTTTGAGGATGTGGGATATTCTGTATTTTGGAGCAAAAGGAGAAGGTTTTTCTGTTGTGTGCTGCACTCTTTTAGAAAAAAAAAAAAAAAGCTTCTATCTCTGATTCTGGATCCTTTCAGCAATCGTAATCAAATCCACACGTTTTAGACTAATATCCGAAACAAGAAACACGCCAAAAAGCCTGCAGACAGACCAGTTTTAGATTAATAAACAGTTTTAGATCATAGTGTAACTCCAGGAGGGACTATTAGCTCATCTGACCTGTATATTACAGGCTATTTAATGTTACCCAGTTACCTGTATATTAAGCCCAATAATTTGTGTTCGACTGCAGCTCGTCCTGAGTAAAGAAACCCATCTGTTTTCAAAGACGCAAGAGATATCTTCCACTTCCTTTGAGTCTTTTCCCAGCACTAACAGCACTTGCTTCCACACGTCCATGCTTTATACTCTGAATTTGTCATGCCTCATCTATGAGACATCTGCTCACATTAGCTTTGCTCTTTCTCCATTGCATAAGAGCCCCTGGCAACTTGCATTCTCCTCTACATGGTAACCAAGTCACACTTCAATTTGTCTCTTGATGGCTGAGCAGACTGAATATTTAAGTCTCTCACTGTAAGATATTTCCCTTTTCTCTTGCTTTTTCAGAATCACAAGCCTAAATTCTCTGCTAACTTCAACCTACTCTAGAAGTTAGACATCTACACCACATGAGTTGTCCAGGCCCTTTTTGGACAACAGGTTCATCTCCAAATGGGATGACTTTTGTCCGATATGGGTGTCTTTCTTTAGTTGTGCAGGACAAAACATTTACCTGCTATGTGACTGAAGTCTGTTGTGATAAACCCCACTTGTGAGGCCTGGAGAAGTGCCCTGCAGGCCTGAAAAAAAAACACGTCATGAAGAAAAAGCTTTGTAGTGAGGGATTTAAACTGTTGATCTGCTCAGCTATCTAGCACTAACTCTGGCGATGATCCTACAAATTTAGTGTTCAAGAAAGAAAAACCTGCAAGGCTCAAACAAGTACTCTCCCCATCCTTTGGGGAGAAGATGTGCTCGCCAGCACCCTTCCAGTTTCTTAGGTAGAAAGGAGCAAAGCTGTATCTTTCTCTTCCCTTCTGAGTCACATGCCACAACAGTACTTCAAAAGTTGTTATCCGAATAATGTCCAAAAGAAGGATATAGTTTCTCCTGTCTTCCAGTCCTTCACCCCTCCTCTTTCTCCTCTGCACGTATTCCAATCTGCTTGACAGATGACAGATTTGAAAGAAAGTACCACAAAGACTCACACTACTTCTGCTGAAACCCCAGGCAATCTTCAGACAACCAAAACCAGTCCTGAACCCGATATAACTGGTACTGCAAGCTCCAGAAGTGCCTCAGTGTGGCCTAGTTGACCTTTCCTCACGAACAAGGCAGTTTTGAGATGAGGTGGTGTTTGAGGACAAGTGTGAGCATAAAGGGGTGACTGCATAACGGGATGACTTCTTGACCAGGAAGGTCTTTGTGAAGAGAAGCATTGGAACACCACAGCTTCCCAATGAACTTCTCCAGGCATGAGAAGCCCAAACACCATGTGCTGAGAGATACCTAGAGGTTTTGGTGCATCAACAAGATGTTGCCTGCTGACATCTAATAACCTGTATAAAAGCAAGGAGGAGACATGGGGCTTTCCAAACTCATGATCCTGAAAAACCTGCCTTCTGGATTATCCCCAGTACATGACTCTCAAGAAGTATCATTCTTCAATCTTTCTTTCTCAAGCTCAGGCCTTTGTAAGGAGACCCCTGAAGCCAACTCAGAATCCCCCCACACTGAGAGGACCTATCCATCTGCCTTCACTCATCTTAAAATATTCTTAAACAGTGTGTTTTCCTTAGTGGTCTGTGTAACACAGTATTATTTCCTGCTTCATGTGTTTCTGGTCTTTCCCTGGTGTATCTCTTTATTTGTTTATTGAATTATCCTTTGAACTTGCTTCTGCTTCTTTTCAGAGACCTCCAAATTATTCTTTCTATGCTAATCTTCACCTTCCTTTCAGGCCCCATATTGGCCTGTGCTGCCCTTTAATCCTACTGAGGCTTAACAACGATGAATTTAAATTGCAAACTCTTCCAACTATTTCTAGTTTTCTGCAGTAAAATTCTCCATGCATTCTAAGATCACAATCACGATTCCTCTGGGCGTTTTACGTTCCCTCCGAGTCAGCTGAGCAGAGGTCAAGAACATTTAGCATTGCCTCTTCCAACATTTCATTCCTCCCATGCCTTGCAAATCCAGCAGTGTTGTGATTCTTCTTTGTCTGAGATGCTCTGCCTTCAGATCTTTCCTTTTGCTCTTATGTACAGCTTTACACCAGACCTTGGCTATTACCCAAGTGGCACCATGCACAACTGCTTCTACTTCTGCACACCCTTGCTAGCAATCAGCACCCTCTCTTTCTCTCTCCTGAGCTTCAATTGATTTAAGTCATTCAAATTTCAGTCTCCTCTTATACTTCCTGTCATCTGAATGCCATTTTCTTTTATGGTTACAGTCTCAAAGGAGACTAGAAATAGGCCATAAACCATCGTTTTTGGCACTTCGGTAGTTCCTTCGGTCCAAATACTTGGCAAACAAGCTTCAGCATGAATGTCCTGTCCACTTACCTAAGGTAGAGTTTACTGCAACATGAGCTAACTGCCTACTGTGGATATCTCAACCCTATGTGCTACGACAGCAGCTGGCAGAAGCTATCATCAAACTGCTGCATTGACCAGAGGTCCCTGTTAGGACCTATCTACAAGGATGTTTTGCAGACTTGGGCTAATCTGAGGCCTGTTGAACTCAGAGTCTTCCAGTCACTTGCAATAAGAGTTCCAGAGACATACAGCACAATAACAGATCCAGGGTGCGACGCACAGGTATAGGTGCCTTTTCACCCACTGGCCCCTAAGTTTCATTTACACAAGAGCGAGAATATTTAGCAGATAACGTCTCATTCAACGTGCTACTTTGCTCTTGAAGGTCACCTGTTTTAAGTCTTGATTCAACCATGAACTTTACAATGTCAGCTTAGGGTAAGAGCTGCTCAATCTGGTAACCCGACAGAGGTGAGACTGCTGCAACTCCATGTCTCCATGTTTCCCATGTCCAGCACACGCACAGATACACAGTACATATGTATATATACATATATGCATAAACATGTCTGGCTACACAGATCAACATGGATGGAAAACACAGCACTTGCACCAACAGAAATGGTGTCAATAGCCTCGTCTTCTCTGACTAAACAGGGTGAAAGTCCATTGGTGGGAAATATACACATATAGATGCATATATACTGGCCTTAGTCACTCAGTCTGCTCCGTAGCTGTCCCAGTCTCGCAGTTGACTCATGCACAGACATGTATATGGTGGTTGGCCCAGACCCATGGCCTTACCAACAGCTGGCCACCAGACCTGAGGGTCTGCACCATAGCTAGCTTGGATTCCCAGTTCCCTCCAGTAACCAACCTGCAGACACCTTGGTCTCTCCAGTATCTGTCCCAGCATTATAGCCACTCCAATACTTGGCTCCCAAGCCTCTCCTCTCTTTCTCCACCTTTGGTCTTTCCCTTAAATGTTATGTAAAAGACTCGCACAAACCCAAAGTGCTTTTTCCTCAACATCTCACAAATCCCATATACTGTAGGCAGCAACCTCCCTCAGCCTGCGAGGAGACCCTGCCTCTTCTCTTTTGAGGGTTTCACATCAGGACCATGAGTTTCACAGCAGGAACATGGGCTGATCCTCTTCCTTTGATAATCCTGGGAGTAGCAAAGAGAGTCAGGGTTGCTCTGATGGGGGTTCTGGTGTTCCTCCACCTGTGGTGGTTCATCTGCTCCTCTGAGCTTACAAAGACGAGCTTTTAATTGCACAGCCTAACAGGGATGAATGTGACAGGCATGTTGGTCACTGGTGGACCATGCAGAAGTTCATGGGGGTGTACAGACAGCAGGAAAAACCTACCTGTGTGGGACAGTTTAACACAACTAGGACTGCACGGTCGTCCTTGGAAGCAAAGCTCTGGGTACAATTCGTAGCCAACACTATCCTCACCCTGCTGTCAGTGGTGCCAGTCTCCATTGCATGTCTGGCAATCACATTCATGCAAATGAGATTTCTGCACATAAAATAAACTGAGCCAGAGATCCTCACTGTTGACAAAAACCCCAAACAAACAAGCAGCAAATCAAGGGAAAGAATTGTCTGGAACATCTGAAATGCAGGATCTTAGTCTTCTCTTGAAACTAAAATTTCCAGCCTTGGAAAAATCCAACAGAAACAGAAAAATTCCTCTGACCTTTGCAAAAATATGTTCCCTTTTGCCAGTAAAAGCCATTCCCTTGCAGCACCATTTGGATAATTTGCCTCTACATCTTGTTCATCTGTCACCTCATAGGCTTCAGATTTTTTTGTGTTTTCATCACTGGTCTGTATATAAGAAAACGAGTGGGGGGAGAAAAAGGAGGCACAGATTTTGGCAGGAATCCCTGCCTGGAATGAATATAAAACTTTGTTTTATTTAAGTGATCTGGTTGTGTGTGTGAGAGGGAGAGAGAGGGGAGAGAGAGAGAGAGAAGGGAAACAAATAAAGATAGTTTTTTTAAAAGTGAGTGTGAAAGAAATTCCCCAGAGAGAAAAATAAAGGATTTTTTTATTACTAATAACACATGTTCTGGCATGTGCTTTGCACATTGTTAACCCACCTTGAAACTGGTGAGTTTAGTTGTTGTTGGTTTAAACGTGGGTTGGTTTTTTTTTTGAAATCTTTCTTCTGGCTTTTGAATTGTTGCAATAAGGGAAAAAAATCATTAAAAAAACCCCCAACACACACACAGCAAAACCCCATCTTCCTTCTTGCTGTTTATTTGGAAACCCTGAAGGATGAGGGGGTGATTTCATTTCTTCTCCTCATTAAATCTCCCGGATGGACTAGGGTGGCTTTACACTGGCTGGTGCATGTACATTTGGGCTACACTAACAGGATGGATGGTTTCAGCAGCTGTCACCTTGGTGGTTGCCGTTTGCTTGACCTGGGTGGATCTGATCTCAAAAAGCAAAGCAGAATGGAATTTTATGAAAGAGGGGAATAAAAATGCAAAGGAAATAAAAAGGAAAGGTCAAATGCGTTCTGGTGTTAACTATGCTCCCCACTCATGTCTACCAACAGATAGTACATAACGTGCCAATTCGATACAGAAATGTACATAAACCTACACTTTGAGCACGCCCTGGACCAAGGAAGAACCAGAGCACGTGGCTAAATGTTTTCCTCAACATGGCCCGAATGCTTGTGAATTTTGAGCCAGGTGTTGTGGGATGTGATCACATAGTCCCTGTATGGGAGTGTGGTCAGCCGAAGGCCCTCACATGCAGTTCAAATGGATCTCCAATATTAAAAAAAGAAAGAAATTAAAACTCCTCCTCCCTCCTCGTGGCAGGATTTTCAGTATTATGGCTCTGAAAAGTGGTTCTCTGTGCAGATTGACAGCTAAATGGTAAAAAAAATGTTTCTCGTATTAGGGTTCCCCACTTTTTTAAAGTGCAGTCTTTGAATAGGACATTACCAGTCCCTTCCCACAAGAAACATAAGTCAGGTCTTCACCCAAAGCACCTCTGCACCTCCCAGAGCTCAGTCAGGTTGTAAATCTGGCATTCACTCCCATCTTCCTTCCTCCATGGCAATATTCTGACGCATTGGGAGCATGGCATCTGTGCTTCTCACTGCTGGTGACCCCAGGTTTCAAAGCCAGCTCCCAGCCCACTCTGCCATCTGCTGACCATCTCCTTGTTGGACATACAGGTGCCCCTATACAATCTAAAAGGTCCCAGAGTGGGACCTGCTTGCACCCATCCTGTGAGCAGCTCCTGCCCCCTTTTTGCGAGCACTGGACACACGAAGTCTCACCCAGAATGATGTGGTCACTTCTATCCCACCCCATGCTCTCTGGAGCTGCTTGGCAGCAGGGTGAGTTGTGTGCCAGGCTGGGGACAGGGTCCCAGTTTGGACAAGCCAAGGATGTTCTCACAGCCTTTACTCTTTCACCCCAATGCTTACAAAAAGCCAGTCCAGGTGAGCCATGCAGCTGGTGGACTCCAGGAGCCTCATATTCATTGCTCAGAGCCGGAAGGTTCAGATAAATATGCAGGAGGTTTCAGTGCTTCTCTGACCTGTACCAATTCCCCCCAAGCCTTTTTGAGCTTTACGCTATACTGCTTCACATCCGTCAGCCCCACTTTTCCCAGGCCCACGGGGATTTCCCTGAGCAGGAGCTGCCAAACCAAGACGGTGTCTCTGTGATGATGACAAACATCTGGGAGAGCACTAAGGGAAGAGGCTGCCAAATTCTCCCTCTTGTGACTTGAGCGAGACTTGGCCTTCTCCCTACCATAACCCAGAGCTTTCTCTGGGCGGTGAAAGTAACAGCAGACATTCAGACAGGACCCTGTCCTCCCTTCCCCCAAAGGTACCCAAACGCTCAACACTGCCGTCTGATTGAGGTTGAAATCACAGAAAAGCTGAGCCCAGAGGTATCCAACTCTTGTATAGACCACCACAGACCTAGGCTACATGAAGAACGGTGACACTGATGCTCTGCCTAGGGGGTCCCCATCCAGAGATACTGTATCCCCCAGCTGCGGCCAAGAAGACCGTGTCCCATCATGTGTCCCAACCCACAGCCTGAGACATTGCTGTCTCACATGCTGGACATGGAGCCAGACATGAATTTTAGGATGTAGGAACACAAGGCAGAAGGGAACTTCTCCCCAGGAAGAAAAGGGAGAGGCAGATGGCCATCAGCCTTTCAACTCGGCTCCCCATGTCACACAAGACCAAAGAGGACATGGTGCAGCCTCTCTCCTGCTTTACATAACCAGGTTTTTTAACATGGGAAGAGCACAGTGAAGAGCACAGCACTCCTTTGTGCCAAGGGGAAGTCGTGGGGGCTGATTCGCTGTTGAGACAGACTGAACCAGAAGCAGTGGCTATTTTCACATTGACGGTCTTCATTCTTGCATGATTGTAAGACAGTTCTGCTCAGGGGACACCTCTGGCAGTTAAGACTTCTGTTGCACATACCGGTGGATGCATTTTTGTGGGCATCACCTTTCACCTTCCCACCAAATGCCATCCCATAAAGGTACCAAGAGCTACAAGCAGACAGAAGAAGATTTTAGCCTAACCCACCACCACACAGCTCAGTCCTTGAACTGAAGAAGGGACTTTGGCTAATTGTGTTGCTCCTCAGCCATTCATCTGCAAGGGGATTTCTCACTAATCCCTAACCTGGTGGTTTATTCTGGGGCCTGAATGATCACTTGTGGCATTTTGCCCACTGAGCTGTTTGCAAATGACTTTCTGGAGAGGCAAAAGTCAGAGAAAAAAATCATTCTTCTCCATTTCTCAGCAGGAAAAGCCAGACATGATCAACAGAGAAACCTCTGCAGCATTTTGTCAGCCTGGTCGGGGCTCAGCAGCCCCAGTGGATGCAGCATAGCTACTGTCTTGCTGTGCCTTCATTTTCTTCCTCCAGTCAAAGGCAGATGAAACACAGAGCTTCTCAAGCTGACAGACAGCAAAAGTGCTGCTTCTTCCACTCTTGGAAAAGTCTCTTATTAAAGCAGAAGCCACAGGTTAGCCTTAGAAATTGTTAAACACTTCCAAAACCCTAATAGGTCCAGACCCAAGAGTTTGGTGTGGCTCTTTAAGAGGCATGGCACAGTCATTTCACTTTTGACCCAGCTTTAGACTTGATCTGCCTCAAAACTTTGTTGCTTTGAGGTCTGAACATCACTGTTTCCTGCCCAACCAAGAGGAAATCATCATGTGTTTGAGGGAACTTCTCTACTTTGATGGATTCCTCATCATAGCATGAGGCAAATTGTACAAACAGGACACAGATCATGCGGTCAGCTGTCTAAGATAACGGTCATCCATGACTCAGGATTAGTCCCTCCATACTAAACTACACCCTGAGTTTACCACAGCAAACCAAGTTACATGTCGTCTTTGTGAAGTGTCCATGTGGCTTTTCACCTGTCCCAGCTGCAAAATGAAGTGTGGTAACTCAAGTCATGTGTTTTAAGCCACAAATGGGTGCTGCAGTAGAGCAACACCTTCTGCATTGCCACCAAGAGATCTCTTTCTTACTATGACTTGCATCACTCAAGAGAGGACTTCTTCTCTTTGCAGTCAGGAGCTTTAACTCATCACTGCCTGAATTAGAAGTTTCCCTTTTGGTCCATAAATCTAAGCCAAAAATGTGACTTGTCCCTTTCTTAAGATCTCACGTGCAGCTCCTCGCTGTGATCCCATGGGAGAGACAAGCATAATCTTCTTTTACTGAGGCAGAAAAGGTAAAGAAAACTAAACAAATTCTTGGAAGTGCTCTCAGGTACTCGGTTCCTATTATTTCATTACAGAGATGCCAAAACAAATGAAACTTGCTGGTTACTCAGTTCCTTTGAAGTTCAAGCCACGCCATTGTGGGGGCCTACATCTTAAGCTGCCAGCTTTGAACACTTTTGCTTCATTGACACATCCGTGGCCAAACAGGAAACTGTCAGAGCTAGCAGGAGTTCCTGACTCCCAGCACGATGTTGTACAGATCAGAGCATCCTGCATCTCTTCTCCAGCCAAAGCAGCACAGTCCCACCTCCCTCCCAGCTGTCCGCCCTTTGCAAGGCAACAGGAATCGCTTGTAAATCTGAGCCTTGCATCTGGCCTCACCCACCTGGTTGACCCCCGTCAGACTGGAGCACTGACTCCCACACACTCTTACGGCTGGAAAGACAACTCTTCTAACCATCTCCAGTGAAGACGCTGGTGAAAGCGAAACTGAATACAAAGCAGATGCTGATCATAACCGAATTCCCCCAGACGATATTATCTCATCTCACAGCCAGTAGCTTTGATTTGTTGGTGATTCTCTGGTGTTCTTCTCCTTTCCTTCCTTTTCCCTGTAGATCCATAACCATGTCTTGTCCCTGTTTTCTCTTAGATGGAAGCCAGTTACCTGACTTCAGACACAAAATACGTATTTCCATCCTCACCTTTCCCCTTTCCTGCCTCTTGCCTGTAGTGATCCTCCAGCAGTTTGGCTACTGCATTTTCTGATCTCCTTACACCTCTGTGGCAACAGTGACACTCCTATCACTAACACAACCACCATGAAAAAGATGGACAAGGGTCTGAAGGACAGTAGTGCAGAACTTTAGAAACCCATCTAGAAAATACAGGGGAAATCTGAGGTGTTATATCAGTGACTTAATTTCTTTAAGGTGAATTTGGCAAGTTTTTAAGGCTACTTACCTGTACACTTGAATTCTGGCTTTCTTCCTCTCTTCATGTCTCCCAGGTATAGATATCACCTCATAAACATCTCACACAAACGCAAGTTTTATTTTCATACAGCAAAACACCAGGAAGACACGTGTGACCTCACACCTCGATTTCTGCAGGGATATTCATGCAATCAAGTTTTCATGCAGACTGAAGCAGATATAAGGATAGCACTTAATGAAGTGCGTCACATACATCATCTCAAATGTAACCCACCTGACCATCTTTTTATGCTGCCCAGCTAAGTTCCTGGGCTCTGGTCCCTTGGCAGTAGCTGCTGAGATGCTAGGAGTTTCCTAGCTGAGGTTTGGCAGCTGGCAACCCATCACCTGGCTCTACAGTGTCCCCAGTCATCTCAAATCTTGTGCTTTGCCTGTATTCTTTCAAGCCAGATCTGATTCAAAAAGTTGAGGTACCATTGTGGGTCAGGGCAATCCCAAGCACAAATCCAGGCTGGGCAGAGAATGGATTGAGAGCAGCCCTGAGGAGAAGGACTTGGGGGTGATGGGTGACAAGAAGCTCACCATGAGCCAGCAACGTGCACTTGCAGCCCAGAAAGCCAACGGTGTCCTGGGCTGCATCCCCAGCAGCGTGGCCAGCAGGTCGAGGGAGGGGATTCTGCCCCTTTACTCTGCTCTTGTGAGACCCCCCCCTGCAGTGCTGCGTCCAGCTCTGGGGCCCCCAACAGAAGAAGGACATGGAGCTGTTGGAGCAAGTCCAGAGGAGGCCACGAAGATGCTCAGAGGGCTGGAGCCCCTCTGCTCTGGAGACAGGCTGAGAGAGTTGGGGCTGTTCAGTCTGGAGAAGAGAAGGCTCCGGGGAGACCTTCTAGCACCTTCCAGTACCTGAAGGGGCTACAGAAAAGCTGGAGAGGGACTTTTTACAAGGGCATGGAGTGACAGGATGAGGGGGAATGGTTTTAAACTGAAAGAGGGGAGATTTAGATGAGATCTTAGGAAGAAATTCTTTCCTGTGAGGGTGGTGAGACCCTGGCCCAGGTTGCCCAGAGAAGCTGTGGCTGCCCCCTCCCTGGCAGTGTTTAAGGCCAGATTGAATGAGGCTTTAAGCAACCTGGTCTAGTGGAAGGTGTCCCTGCCCATGACAGGGGGGTTGGAATTAGATGATTTTTACTTCAGTTTAGTTTAGAACCCAAAACATTCTATGATTCTATGATTCAATGATTCTCTGTTCCAAACCTGAGATTGTCCTGATATAAAGAGGGAGGGAAATCTCTTTGCTTTCCCCTACCAGTCTTTGGGATTTGGGACAACTTTGGGAGCTCTGGAGTTCTTCTGGCTAAAGTCCATGTACTCTTTCATGGAGCACCCTACCCATGCAACTCAGAGATGGGGGAGGGGTATGGCATGGTAAAAAAGAGGAGGTTCACTAGGATCAGTCGTGCACTCCAAAGAAGTAGCCTTCTGGACCAGTTCAAGATGCGGATGGGACAGGGCTGTATTATGTGCAGAGCAAAGGATGTCTCAGTGCCCATGGGCATTGCGTTTTACCAACTTGCTTATGCAGGGTGATGATAGAGACCAAGGTTAAAGGCTTGGGCTGAAAATCATTTTGTCAGGAAGTTGTTAGTCAATAATAATTTGGAGGGACTAGGAGGACATGTTGCCAGCCAGAGATTCATGCAGGGAAACTGATGCCCAAGATGCTCCTGTGTGGGGCAAAGGGTACATCACCTTCTGTCAGTACTGACAGCTGATTAATTTATTGAATGTTGAAGTCGTCCCACTTGACTTTGAACTTTTCTTTGTCTTATCTGCAAATCCAGTGTCTGCCAAAGGGGTATTTTTGTCTAACAGGGTTGCTGCAATGGACGTCATGTCTTACAGGTGATGGCCAGAGGCGTTGATTGAAGAAGCACAGCCAAGGGGTTGGTGCCAGGATGTTATCTGCTGCTGACACTGCCCAGCCAAGAATTGTGCTCAAAACTTCACTTTGATCTACCAGACTTCTGCACTTTCCAGAATTACTGATGACTTGCCATTTTTGCAATTGATTTGCTGATGATTTCCTCTTGCTCCAAACAGGAACAAATAGGAGGAACCAAGTTCATCCTGGATATGTGTGGCCCATCACTTACTTCCACCAGAGGCAAACTTGTCCCTCAGGAATTAAAATGTGCAGAGGATGCTAGCTGGTGAAAACATAAAAGCTCCCTGGAGAACTCCTCCATGTCCAAATTTCTTTTTTTGCCTTGTTTTTGTTATTAAAGGTGCAGTCTCACCACACACTTGGTCTCCCATAGCTGAGCCTTTCCTCCAGAGCCACATTAAGCTGAACTTGGAGAATCCAACACAGGAGAGGTGTGTGGGGGGAGGTTTCCCATCAAAATATCCCCTGTCAAATGCACTTCACGTGTAACTTTGCTGACACAAATCAGGGCTGGAGGAATGACATTGAAGTCAACCCTTTTGTTTGGAAGGAGAAATCCAATAAATTCTCTAGCAGCTGGGCTTGGTCATCAAGGACGATTTTTTTCTATCTATCTTTGCTTGGAATATCAGCCACTCTTCCAGCCCCATTCAAGTCCAATAGCAGTTTCTTCCTTTTACACCTTCTACTCTTCCTTTCATGTTTGTTTTTTTTTTTTTTTGAGGAAAAGACTAGCAAAGAAACAAACAAACAAAAATCCTTTGGCGTGTAATTGATGGACCCAAATTATTTAATTTGGTCTGGAAGCCTACTGAAAAAAAAAGGTCAAAAAGATAACAACTACATTGGTGTTGACCCTTATAAATAGCTTAGTTGGAACAAGGGCAAAGCTAGGTTGGCAGACACAGGCTCCTTGATGTTAGCTGAGGGTCTGTTGAACTGATGTCATGTCATTTTTCTTTTAAACAATATGTGAACAGATGACACAAATACCAGAAGGGCCAAAGGATGGCAGGGGATTAACTGCAAGCAACTGGCCAGGACCACTGATTTATACTCAGCAGCCTTAGCTGTGCCCTGCAGTACAGAAATGTGAGCCGTGAGCACTTGCAGACTATTCAAAGGGACAAAACAACCCCCCCGCCCCGCACAGAATCCCTCATTCTTTAATTGCACCATGACAAGAGAAGTGACATAAGCCCATTATTCGATTTTAAGATCCTGTTCCCAGCTATACCAGATGCATTTGTTCTGAGTCGATTGACTGTTCCTGCACTCAGCTTTGCCAGCTCTTCTTTGCACCTGGAGTGCTCTTTCTTTAGCAGTTTTGAGACTGCAGTTTAGCCAAGTTTTGAAACTTTTCAAAGGGCCAATCTCGCAACAAAAATGTTTTTTAAAATAGATACCTTCTAGACTGTCAAATATAGCACAGAAAAAATAATAAATGTTTAGAGGGGAATATTTCCTGTGTCACTTTGCAATGCTTGCTTCGCATTTTTGAACTCACAAGGGGAACGCAGGCTGATCACCAGCAGTTTTATGTTGGCCGGCTTCCAGTCCCCTTCATTTTCATTTATATTCAGTTTCCACTTTGTTATTTACAGTTTCTTGTAGTCTGGCTTACTGAGGCCACAAACATAAGCTCTGAAATTGCAAACAGTGAAGAAAAAAACACTGATATACATAAAAAAACCCAATAGCGATATTATATATGCCTGTTTTTCCCAGGGCTATAGTGACTTTAGAAACACCTCAGCCTCTCAGTGAACACATTATGCCAGCACTGCCCTGGAGAGCAGCAGTCTTGTGCTCCTCCTGCCATGGATGCTTTTCCCCATCCTCTCCGCACCGGTTCCCTGGGGCCACCACAACCATTTGTGTCATTGCAGGGATCGATATTCCTGCAAAATAGCTCAGGAAGAGAAGTTTTCATTTAAATTCAGTTTGGTTGCTTGACCTGGTGCAACACCCAGAATTTCTTGTTCTGGGGCAGGAGGTGGCGAGGTGCCTTTTCCCCATGGCGGTGACAGCTTGTGACAGCTCATCATATTCATTGAAATGTGGCCTTAAAACCTTCCAGGATATGAAGGACTCTATTATCCTTGTTCTGCAGGACAACACAGAGAAAGGATCAGGTGATGGTTACACCATGCAGACCTTTAAACACAAGTTCACAGGGCAGCCCCCAAAGTAAGATGAATCAAAACTTCTTACATGGGATTCATCCTGCTCGACTGGGTTGTTTGAGGTAGGTAGGCAGCTGCTCGAGGTTTCTTCTGCAGTTGCTGGGAAGAGAGACCCTTCTAGAGGGCTTTGGTTGGGACGACTGACCAAGAGCTCACATACTCCATGCAAAGGAGAAATGATTTTTCGAGGTCCCTTCCAATCCCTAACATTCTGCGATTCTGTGAATCTGTGAATCTGTGGACGCCCCCTCCCTGGCAGTGTTTAAGACCAGGCTGGGTGAGGCTTTGAGCAACCTGGTCTAGTGGAAAGGTGTCCCTGTCTGTAGCAGGGGGGTTGGAACTAGATGATCTTTAAGGTCCCTTCCAACCCAAACCATTCTGTGATTCTGTGATTTTGCAAATCCGATTTACTCCCAGATACAGTGTAATTATCCTAAAAAACGGTTGCACCTGCCCTGGTCCCAAAAAGTGTCTTCTCCCCGCAAACCAGTTCTGCTTATGGGTTTGCTAGATGAAGGGAAAAACGTATGATGGAAATCTAGCAGAAGGATGCCATAATCATGTAAATACGTGCATATACATACATAGAGAAGCCACATCAATAAGAAATACTGTAACAAGTCTCTGTAGCCAGCAAGCCTGTGATGATTCATAGCCATCACTTCCCTCCCTTGCCCCACTGCCCCCACAATTTGCTAAAGCCCCAGTGGTCATTATTCACTGCAAACTCCACAGCTGGATAAACTCAGTGATCAGACAGGTCTTTCCTATTTCTAATGGGAATCCTGCCTGAACTCTGGCCTGCCTGGGTAGCCCTGGGAGAAATTAGCTGATTAAAAAACTCCAAGCGGAGCTGCAAATGGGAAGAGTTTTATTCTTCTAAAATGTAATTGGCAATGCATCGTGTTAGTGAGTTATCACAAGACGCCGCGTGACCAGAATATTTCATTAAAGCATCTCCTTCCTCCGATTCATTGTCTGTCCCAGGTTTTATATACCCTGAGCTGGGGAAGTGGTGTTTCTCCAGACAGTGTCCCTGGGAAGGTCAGGCTGGGTTAACACAAAGTACTTTCTGGTTTTCAGCTCTGGGACAGTATTTCCCTTCCCTTTGCCTCTGAGTACAGTGAGTTTGCTTGTATGTGTGCTGCCCCCTCTCTGCTCAGTCTTTTTTCCTTTCAGTGCAAAGAATGCACTTAACTCCTAAAATATTAGAGCTAAGATCTGGCATGCTTTGCCAGCAAGCGCCTTCACTGTCACCCTGGGGGAATTCATCGCGGTGAAATCCATCTTACTTGGCTTTCCAGCCCCGCGCCTGCAGACATCTCCATCTGAGCTGCATACCCCACAGTCCCCAGACGTTAGAGTCAAGAGAGGAAAACAGGCACTTCTGAGGTGCAATTCATCTCAGCCTCATGTAGACATTTCTATTAGGTCAGAACCATGCTCTGTTTCTCTTCGCTGACTGTAAAGGGAGCCTGGGGTGACTAGCTTGCATGGAGGCCTCTTTCATGTAGATGCCTATGTTAGGTGAGATTAATTTTGTCCTGTAAGTCAGTTTGCATAGAAGTCAGGCACCCAGCTTTATGTCAGAGCTTTGATTTTGGAGCATTACCTGCAAATGTTTTTTTCTTTGTCCTTCTCTTGCAGCAGCTGCAGAAGGGCTCTGATAGAGGTTAATAACCTGATGTAATTTTGATAAACTTTGACAACATCAGACCCTGTTGACATCTGCTTTGGCAACTCATCCCTCATATTTTGCCCCATCCCTGGAAACATTCAAGGTCAGGCTGGAGAGGGCTCTGAGCTACCTGATCTAGTTGAAGATGTCCCTGCTCATTGCAGGGGGATTGGACTAGATGACCTTTAAAGGTCCCTTCCAACCCAGACTACTCCATCCTGTGATTCTACGACTCACGGCAAGTGTGGGAGACCTGTTGGGTCAAGGAAAAGTCGTGTTGCAGATGACTCCTGCAGAAAGCTGCCACATGTCTGAAGCAAATCAGGCCACGCACAGACAGTGGGAATACTCTGTTTCACCTGTACGCACGCTGGGGATTTGGTGTCCTCTGCTGATCATGACATATCATCAGCTCGGTAATGCCAAGGTGTAAGTGTTGGCAATCTGGACCACAAAGCTCTGTGTCTTTTAACATAGCTCTAGTGACCTGCAAAAACCAAATGGAAGAACAATGAGACGACACAGGCAGAGTGAAATCCATAGACACGCAGCGCTAAACCAAAACATCACCATGCTGCTAACACAGATGTCAAAACAAAGTATGAGCTCTGGAATTCATCTTTTGCCAGCTCAGTGCAAACAATTTGGCTCACAGAAATTAAGTGAGGAAGTCTAGCTTCAAACACGTCCAGAGAATGAGTGGGAATGTGGATGACATCCAGCTCTTTTGAACTTGGTTGATATTCAGAAAATGAGGGACTGACAGTCACTGGTTCGCTATGGAGGACAGTGGTACGTGTCTCCCAGTGCTGCTCATCCAGCAGGTCTGACTGGTGCAGTAAAACATCTCATCTTCTCTTGGTGGTGAAATAGCAAACAAAGGAAGAATCATGAAAGGGTGTTCAATGTGAGCATATATGTCATTCTGATCTAGGTCCCTGACACAAGCGCGCCTTCATGAGCTATGGTGCAGGTCATGTAGAGCTGGTGGGGTGCACCAGCACCTCTGCTCAGGAGCCCTTAGCTTACACAGTATCATGCAAGGGGGCACGTTTAGACCCAGCTGGTGCTTCTAGCTTCCTAGAAGCCACATGGCTTTGGGAAGATATAGCTGAATGCAAGCTGATATTTCCAGTGGGACTTACTCTTTAAGGTTTGGTTCCACTTTAACTGGGCTCTTAACTGGGCTAGTTTCTGGCTGACAGTTAATGTAACATCTATCCAGCCCAGAGGCTATACAGATACAGTTTGCGTCTGCGTGCCAAAACCCAAATGCCAGTTGGTGCATCTGTGTTTCCTCTGAGCCAGACACTTGTCCATTAGATGCCTGGCCTGAAGTTGAACTCAGGAGGAGCATTTGCAATAACTCCTGAGGTTTTTAGTTTCAGGCCTGATCAAGGACAGCAACGAAACCCACCTATTCCTAGGCAGCCCCCTCAAAATTGAACATGCCTAACTTTGTGCATCATAAAGACTGGGAAACGTTCTCAAGGTGAGATTTTACCAACTAGAGAGCGTGCAGACATTTAGCACACTCAGCACAGATGTCCAGCTAACAAAAAAGACCCCATTGAAACAAACCTGCTGCGCACCACCACTGGCACTGCACAGAGACAAAACAGGTGCTCCAGGATTGTGTTTTCACCTGATAACTGCATTTAGGTGTTGCACACTCAGGGTTAACCACAGAATATTTCCTAGAGTGATGTTGAGTATCCAGAAAGATGACAGTCCGAAGGATGGTGGCTGAGGACAACATCAGCTAAAGCCATATCCCAGAACCAGTCTGCATTCAAGTGATCCTGCCAAAATCACTCATGGCAACTCAGATAACAGTTGACCTCACTTTCCTGTAGCAGAAAGTCCTTTGCTGCCAGTGAAACAGTGGGACAGACCTTTCATCAATTCAGATCCACTGGCTGCAGTTCAGTCAGTCTGTTCTAGGACACCAGAGTAAAAAAACCTTCTGGATAGAGAAGATTTGTTGGCTATTACCTCTCTCTTCCCGCTACTTTTGACTCTTCAGTCTTCCTGTCCTTTTTTTTTCATGCCATTCTTCTGGGTTTTCCCCCTTGTCAGAGATCATAAGTATCCCCCAGTACAATCATTGCAACTTCAGTTCAGGAATAGCTCCTAGAGGATTTGCAAAGAGAGATGATACTAGGAGGAAGGCCCCGGCTGCTGCGATTGAACATAGCTGTGCCATTGCATTTCTGTACTTTCCTGATTGCTTTCACAGGGATCCACCGAGGCTTATCTGGAGGAGGGAAAGAATTTGATTAGGAGACCAGCAGGATTTGGAGATGATGTGGCAGCAGCCTAGTTGGTAATGTGCAGTAGATACCCTGCCATATGGTCAAGAAAATTGACAGGCACTGCAGACTACAGAGCAGATTATTTTGTCTCTCTTCTGGCCACCTTCTGCATGGTGAATACAAAACACAATCCCTGTTCTAACACTCATGGACACAGAGAGATGGGTTCACCCCACCCAACTTCAACTACTCACTGTGGAAATGGTTACTTGGGGCTATTGCTAGAGATGGTGGAGAGAAGAGGATACTCTCTCATTGGATCTCATTGGATCACTCTGGTCATTGGATCAGTTCTTAAAACCTACTCTGGAATGAACTGCTATGGAGAGCAGTCAGCACTTTTAATCCATGAATTGTCTGGCCTATTTTAGGCTTCTGATTCAGGAGAAGATGAATTTCATCAAAGAATGGCTTGCTTGTCTCAACTGTCTACAAGAAAACCAGCCCAACCTGCATTTAGTCATCTTAGTCATCCCCTCTTAAGCACAGAGGCCCAGGAGTGTGCAACTCCAGTTTATCGAGGAGAAAACTGATGGACAATTTGTGGTTCTTTCCAAATACAAGCTTTTTCTGTCAAGGAATGAAAGATAAACTGGGGGGGGTGGCGGGGGGGTGTCTAGTTAGATGAAACTGCCCAGGGGATCTTGTTGGGTCTTTCTTCTTGGGAATAATTTTTTAATCTTGTTTCCAGAAGTCTAAGGTGTTTGCCTCAGCTGGTGGGTAGACACAGCTCTGGAGAAGCTCGCTGGGATTTTAGTCCATTGGTTAGCCAATGATTTGGTTGAACTACAGAGTGATCATGTTGGCTTTTCTGCCTGGGACTTCAGCAGCTGTGTCAGTAAGATAAAAGCAACTCATTAAGGCAGAAATTGTTTAGAACTTGGTCCCCTCTTGGTATAAGGACAGCTACAAGGATGTCCAAGCAACTACTGACAAGTAAACCCCGTTCTCTGGGGAAGTCAGGGTTGTGGGAAAAAGCTTGAAATGATGCTAGCACAGTCCTGTGGTTAAAGAGGCAATCTGGCTTCTGCATCAGGCTTCTTGTGTGACCTTTGGAGAAGTCAGTCTTACTGTTTCTTAGTTCCCTCTTTGCAAAGTGGAGGGAACCCCATCTGTGTAGGCAATTGCAGGTTCTTCAGGACAAGGACTCTCTTCTTACCTGAGTAAGTTCAGGCACCACAGAGCCTTGATCTCAGCTCATGTTTCTGAACAAAAGTGGCATGCAAAAATCAAGAACTTACATACCCGAGCAGCACAACACTTGAGAAATACCCCAGTCTGAAGTTACAGCAACCAACTCTTGCTTCAGATGTTAAAACACAATTGCACACTGCTGTCAGACCTCAGCGCAAGACACAAGTAAAGCAGAGGAAAGGAAAACCTGTGCTGCAAATCCTTACTGTTTGTTTTTTAAATTTCTTTATTCCTTCACCATTGGCTTGTAAACCATCAAGACACGTAGTAAAAGATACATTTCCTTTCCTCTAGGCTTTTGGATGCTGCCATCGGGGTTGCACGGTGAGTCAGTAATAATGAGAACAGCATATTTCCCTTGTCACCGTGGTGTTTTCACACTGGATGTAACAGCAGTAAGATGAGTTTAAGTCCATAACCATTAGCTGGATACTAATTGACACTACAGAAGAAATCAGTATTGCAACAAGGTGCTGCATGTCCTCATGCTGAAAGTGTACAGACTCCACTGGAACAACCACCCTCAGAGAATTTCGCTCAAGAGAAGCAGTTGCACATGTAGATTCAGGACTAGATCTACACGAATGGAGCAATCCTTTTTCACTGCACTGTTGAGATGGTTCAGCCATTGAAGACAATACTAGTCATTCTAACCATGAAGAAAACCCCTTTTTTTACCATATAAGCACTGTGGCAGATTCTGTACCAACTCAGTGCCTAGTCCACACCCTTACAATCAAAGAAACACAAGGGACATAGGATTTCATCTGCTTGGTTGTTTGCCCTAAACTCAGATCCATGCCTTGTATTCCATCAGATGTTTTTCAAACCTGGTATTACAAGTTCTGTCCAAGAGTTTCCATCTTCTCCAGGCAAGTCAGTTATTATCCTCACAGCAACAGGTACCTGGATCAGCTCTAGTGAGTGAATTCCTGTGTGTTTGCAAACTGAGCCCTCAAGACGTGCAAAGACGCTACGAACAATGTGAAATCTCCGATGATTGTTACTGGGATATGACAGGCACTTTTGGACAAACCTGCAGCTGCATGGCATGATAGCTATGTGCTATGTGTCAGCTGCAGAGGAAAGGAGAAGTCTCATTATGACTAGATAACTGTGCCTAGATGGATGTGTCCTCCTCTGTTCACCTCTCATCTGCTTTTCCTCCCTTTGGTGACCAGCTTGTAATCTTTCTGAGGTGAGGATTACCTTTAGCAGGAGCCTGTGCAAGGCTCAGCCTATTTGTAGTCATATCCCTGCTTAGGACTATTCAGTGCTACTGTGACATAAATAATACACTCTATTAACAAACAGATAAGAAGTTCCTTAGGTCTTAGTTCGCTTGGACTATATCCCAGTTCAGGAATTATCTCACAGGTGAGCTCCCCTTCCAATCACATATGGTCCCACCAGCAACTCACACAGTTACTTACACATGAAAATAATATTAGGAAAACATTTACTGTAAGCTTTAGCTTAATTTAGTAGAATTTAGCAGCTGGAAATAACAAGGAGGAGCCAGCACCTTGCAAAGAGCCAGCACTGCACAGACCACCAGCAAGTGCTCCACAGACCTCAGTTTGGAAAGTGATGAGACAGATGGAAGTCATTATTTTGTTTTGAACAAAATACCATCTGGGGCCAACATTTGCTGTCTGTTACTTCTGAGTAAATCCAGAGAAACTCCATCGTGTTCCTTAATAATCAGTCCTGGGACCAATCTTATTAAATATTTTCCTTAATGAACTTGGCAGAAAAAAGTAGGCGCCTGGTCATGAGATCTGCTGATGACACAAACTTGAGCAGCTGCACTGCTATTGCAGAGGAGGATAAGAATATGATACGGGAAGAGCCGGATGACCTTGAAGGAAGGCTGAGTGAGAGAAATGGGTGAATTTTTACAGTTACAAAGAGTAAGAGACTGCTCTTAGAGACTAAGGTGGAAGCTCATTGCTTGGAGGTAACAGTAAAGGAAAAATGACCTGAATTAGTCTATCATCTGAGCACAGTGGCCTTAAAAGAACAACTGCAGTTGTAATGTATCTCAGGCAAGACGTTTCCAGTAAAGACACGGAAGTCTTAATATCATTGCACAGAGAGTGGCTGAGACATCATCTATACTGCTGTAAAGTTGTGGTCACTCAAATTCAAGCAAGATGAATTCAAAGTTGAAGAGTTTCAAAGGGACCAGAAAGTGCATGTCATGAAAAGCAGCTAAGGAGCTTGGTTTGTTCAGCTGCGGTAAACAAGCAGATTAATAAAATAAACATTCCCGAGGTGGTTCTCTGACACTGAAGTCCACCAGGAAGGAATAAACCATGTCCAGGGTGGTTATAACCATTCTGCTGGCTGGGCAGTCCATAGAATCACAGAATCACAGAATCACAGAATCAGCCAGGTTGGAAGAGACCTCTGGGATCATCGAGTCCAACCGTTGCCCTGACACCACCCTGTCAACTAGACCATGGCACTAAGTGATCCATGCTGACTCCAGGAACATCCTGAGCATTGCTTGAGAGCATCCCAGTTGGCACAAGCTGAAACTTTGACATTGATGTTCCAGCAACTCAGCTGGCATGATGGAGTGTTATCATAGAATCATATCACAGAATGGTTTGGGTTGGAAGGGACCTTAAAGATCATCTAGTTCCAACCCCCTTGCCATGGGCAGGGACACCTTCCACTAGACACTTCCAGGGAGGGGGCTTTGGGCAACCTGGTCTAGTGGAAAGGTGTCCCTGCTCATGGCAGGGGAGTTGGAACTAGATGATCTTTACATTCAATATCTTTACAGTCCCAGTAACTCTCTGATCCATGCCAGAGACTTCCTGGACTTCTCCCTTTTGTCACTGTTTTACTTGGACGAGAAGTTTTTAAGAAGAAGAATATGTTTTGGAGTTAATTATTATAATTTTGATTTCTGATTCTTTTACTATGTGAGGGTTAATAACGAGCAGTTTCACTAAAATCAATGGTGTAGCACCAGTGTAAATGAGAAAGTTACACGCAGGTACAAGACAATGTGTTTTGGAAAAAATGATCCACTGTTTGTGCTCACAGAAACAGTGAAGAACAAGATAATTGCTGTTGTAAATCAGTGTAGCTGCAAAGAGTACATCAATTTCCATTGGCTGGGGACCTCTTCCTCAGTCTCAGACACCGTATTGCTTAGGTGTTGATGCATAGTCCTCTTTTAGGAGGCAAATGTGGGCAAGTGGCTGCATGTGCTGCCTGGATGTCTTGGACGTCTGCTCCAGAATTTAGTCCCTGTTTACTTGGAAAACTTCTACGGAGGGATTCATTTCCCCTAGCACAGATATTTATAATTGAGATGTGTAAGTCTCACTTGTGGTATTTGGTACCAAAGGACAGAAGTAAGCAGCTCCAGAAGGCAACTGTCTTGATGGTGTAGCCTAGACACACACACAACTACTGCCTACACATATATTTATATATGGCTGCAGGGGTAAACAGACATAGTGCACGCACACAGATGTACGCGTATCCTTTGATCATCCTGCTTGCTTTTCTCAGAGCTATTCAGCCTCAGCTGCACTTGGTTTAGCTGCAGTCAAGCTCTGATGACACGCACGTTCAATCCTTGCCTTACAAGACTGGGGGAAGAAAGAACATTAATGGACACACTGATTTCCAAGCCGTACAGCACAATGGTCCTTCTTGTTTTCCAGTGACATTTCCTCCTCCTTTCAGCCTTGCAACGTCTTGCCTTTCAGACCTATCCCTTAGCTTGATCCAGCAGACTGACTTTTTTTCACAAGGGTTCCCAGTTTATAGTCAGGGGAAGGGGGCGAGAAAAGAGACGATGATGATGATTAGCACATGCACCATGTGCCCCAGCGCAGGAAACAAAAGGGTTGGTGTGTTCAATGGTGCAACTTCTTGATGCAACATGTGCTTCACTTGTCTCTTTCTGCAGTACAGTTTCTTCTACTCACTCCTCTGTGCTTTGATGATTTTGTTGGGTTTTCTTGCTTTCCTGCCAACATTGCTTCAGAGGTAGGGTTTCCAGCTCTACTCCTCCTGGGCAGTCCCGCCGCATGAACTGCTCAATGTCGTCAGTGTCTGGGTTATGAAGGCATTTTGCTTTGAGGTAATACAGCCATATGGGCTGCCTGAGACAAGCAGCTTCATTTCCAGCTCTGGAGCTGATCCACAGCATGACTTCTGTGGGGCCAAGGGTACTAGAGCTAAAGTTAGCTCTTTGCTGTCTTACATGCCAAGGTTTCTAGTTCCTCCAGGCTTCAAGAATTGCATAGATGAGACTCTGGAAATGCCTTCATGATGAGGTAAGGTGGGATAAGTCTTAGATTTGCAGAAGCATGGAAGGGAAGTTGAAAAGCCTATAAAGGTAATTCCCAAGATCTGTCTTGGGCCAGTGTTTCTGGACCCTCAGATTTCCTACAATACCATGAGAATCTTGTACTTTGTGGATTCAGGTTTTCCAGACAATCTGCTACCATGAGACTTCCCAACCTGCTCTCCCCATCCCTTTGACTTTGAGAAGCCAACAAGCCCTAAAGCTGTGAAAGCAATAGTCTCTGACCATGGGGTAATTTGCATGGCTGTGAAAGCTTCAAGAGCCCCTGGTAGCTGAGAGCCTTTCTGAAACTCTTACGGACAGGACAGACATAGTGGTGTCTGGGTATTTTTCTTCAGGGCTACTTTGCATGACAAAGACAAGGCTCAATGTGTTCAAGCTTCCCGTTAGCATAAACTATTTCTCATGGTGTGCCAACATAGCCTATCTGGAAACAAGCTTTGTGTCCCTCATTTCCTGGGTCACCCTTCTTTTTATCTCGTGTTCACCACATGGAAACCCAAGTGAGAATTTGTGACTATCAGTTGGACAACATGGAAAGACCTGATACTTCCAACCCACCTTGAGAAAGCTGCCTTCATATTTGGCTACCCCAGCAGTGGAACAAGAAGACCAGTGCCAAGCGAATACATCATTCCCACAATATATGGCTGCTGACAAGCCCATAAGGCTGAGTCGAACATTTCAAAGTCCTCAGTCTGGACCAAGACACTGTGCTGAGGTTGTGCAGTGCTGGCTAGACGTCTGGGGATGCAGTAACCAGGGATCAGACATGAGCCATCATCCAGTGCTCTCCAAAAGGTCACAGAGATAAATATTTACCTCCTTTATCCCTAGAAACATTATTTCTGCACCACATTTTAGATGGTGAGTCCTTATTTCAGGAGCTTGTTAGAAGCAGGTAGGCTGTTCTGCATTCTTGCAGTCCCAGAGGTCAGATTAACAGGAATGACCACGCTGGGGCAAGACTAAGTCATCTGGATAGCATGCAGAAAGCTTGTTAACGCCTACCTAGCACATTGTCTGCAGCTCTTTTTGCACTCTCCAATCTCCAGTGCAAAAACAAATAAACAAAACCACACCCTGTATCATTAAAACCTCAACAATGTCAGTAGTAGCATCTCAGGATCTGACTGGAAAAGCTTTTCTTCTCCTATGGGATTCACCCCTCTCTTGTAGTTACCCAACTTGTAGTCCAGCAGTTCTTCAGAAGGAGGTTCAGGTTTTCTGGTGCAAAGGCCCGTATCCAACACAAATATACTGAGTGCAAGAGGCAAGCAGACGAGTGCTAGAGGGGTATGGTCTTCTCACATGTTACTTGGACAGTTCAGACACATTTCCCAGGGACATTCCTCTCTCTGCAAGGGAATGTGCTTGTTAAGCCACGGAGAGAAAAAGGGATCTCAGAAATGAAACAGGTTTTTCACCAGCACTTAGAGAGAGGGATGGAGGCCACTAATACAGCCCTCAGTCCAGGTGACATGTCTCCTAGTCATCAGACTTGTCTGGAGACCAAACCGTCAGCCTCTGAACCACTCTGACCTGGGGCCCAGCCCAGGAGCAACTGCGGGCAGAGCCACCTTGTCATCCCTCTGCTCAAGACCTCTTCAGCAACTGATCCCAGAAAAAATCCTTGCTAGGTCTGGGACTGTTCTACCTTCCTGTAGTTGTGCACAGCCCCACAACACAGTGCTGGCCTTAAGCATAAAGAGTTCAAGCAACAGCTTGGAGGTTCACATCTCTAAAGTCCAGGGAACCCTTCTATTCATCAAACTACTACATATCAGCCATTCTGCAGTGATTAATCCACCATTTCCCACAAAATTTGAGCTAAGAGCATGCACAAATGTCTATGCTGGAGCCAACAGCACATGCTAGGATTTGGGAAAGTGGTGGTGTGCATTGGGGAAGGGAACAAGATAGGGAAGTACCAGCCCTGAATGTAGAAGACAGTAATAGGCATAAGGCAGGGACAAAAGACAGTTGGAGATAAAGGGTCAGACAGGTTACTGAAAAGAGCTTTTAGGAGGGAAAAAGTGTAAAATAAAATAAAATAAAATAAAATAAAATAAAATAAAAAAAAATAAAATAAGAGAACCTGCTTCTAAATGTAGGCTGGAGAGTGTCTCAACCGAAAGATGCTTCCTAGCAACATCCTATTTCCACAGCTCATGTGCTGCAGGATTTATGGGTCCACACTGAACAATCCAATAGCTGCAGCTGTTTGGCTCCATGAAATAAGCTAGGGACAGTTTTCCAACCCCAAATGTAACTGGCACAACATGTCTCATGTCCATACAGCTGAACTTTCTTACCTTTCATCTCAGGTAGCTTGGTGCTGGGTCCCAATTTGCTGGGCCAGTCTCCTGAGCCTGAAACTTCTCACTGGCTTGAGAGTCATGACCAGGCTCTCTTCAATCTTCTTGCAAATCCACTAATTAACTAGATTGCCCTGGAGCTTGAAACCCCCTTCTCCCACATGGACATGGCCCTTCTGGACTGCAACTGAACTCTTCAGGGATGCATAAGGGATACAGTACACAAGATATCTGTCAAGATAGTTTTTGCAAAGGGTCCCTGAAAGCACCATTACCCTGGTTGCCTCCCCGCTGACCTGCAACACTTCACTCACTACAAGAGGACAAACAGACAGCAGCTCCTGTAAGCCAGGAAGACAGAGTCACTCACCAGCCTTTGCACTGTGCATTGAACATCTGGTTGTTGATAGGAGAATGAATAAGCTAGAGGGCTGATGTGAACCAGATTGTTTGCACTCCGTCCAAAAATTCCTCTGCAAGCTTCCAGTGTTGACTTTTGGCTTATCTTTCACACATAGCCTCTCTGGGCACTTTCTGGTAAACCAAGAGAAGTACGAATTTGCACCAGCTAAGAAGCAGGATTAGTCATGGTCATCATGCTATGCATTCATCTGAGCAGACAGGTTTGGGCTTGCTTGAGGACACACTCCTCCGTGTCATCAGAGCAAGGAGAGGCACTCTCCCAAGCTCCGAAGCGCGTTGAGCAAGAAGGAGCAGGAAGAAAGGGGCTGTGAAAAGGACCCTACTTCCTACAGGGGATAGGGAAGGAGCCCAGAGTGGGTGGGAGAGAGAAGGAGACAGAGGCTAGCTCAAGAGCCGTGTATGAGGCCCCAGCACATTCCTGATGTTGTGCCTTGTTCACTGTGGCCAAGGGCTGGGTTTCAGCATTTGCATCTGTCCTGTCCAAAGTTTTGCTAGACCCTGAGGATTACGGCAGAGCAAAGTCTGGCCAGTAGGTTGCTATTGAATCCTGATCCCTCTCTGAAGGTGAGGCAGGGTTTTTTTTTTTGAAACCTTCTTCCTCAAAAACAAGTGACTAAAAAAAGTCCTGGCGCAGCAGGAGGGAACCCCAGGTCTGACACCCAGTCTCCGTCCCATTCACGAAGAAGGTTGGCCACAAATTCTGCACCAGCCCCAATGCAAGGCAACCCCTTTTTCCCCTCTGTGATGTTTTTAACACATTCAAATGATGAATTTGAGAATAGATACATTATTTTTAAAAAAACACCTTAAAATTTACTTAAGCCTTGGCTGGGTGAAGTTCAGCATTCACAAATACCTCTAATTAGGAAAGATGGGGGGTCTCTTTCATTTAGCCAACCATCCTTGGTGTGACCTACAAATCTCAGAACCTCTGGAATGACGACTGAGCAAATGAACTTCAAAAAATGAGTGCTCAGACTCCTCTTAACTAAGGCATAAAGAGAAGAAATTCCAGGAAAAAAATCATTATGAACTGCTGAGTTTATCAACAGCACTAGCTGATCATCTGCAGAGAGCAAGAGGCAGAGCCCGTCTATAGCATTAATGCCATCACAGTCTGATCTTGGTGCCCAACACTGACACTCTTCCTTTCTCTGCTCTGCCATCTACACAGCTATAATTTGTTCCCTGAATATTAATGGTTGCTTATAATGACTTCTCAAGATGAAACCTTGGCCCAGAATCTATATTATGTCTTACTCTGGCCCAAATAAACCAATAAAGGCTTTATTCATAGCACAGAGAACATCTTCCCTTTAGCATGGCATAGTCAAGAAAGTGAGGAGACACTGTAAGAAATCATGAGCTTCCTTTGCAGCAAGGACAATTCAGGTTAGATGTTAAGAAAAACTTGCTAGCACAGAGCAGTACTCTGGAATCAGCTGTCTGAGGTCTCTGTAGTGTCCAACACTGCAAGTCGTTAAGCACCATCTCTTTAACTAGACATTCGAGGTAAGCCTCTGCTAGGAATGGCACAGTTATAGTTGATCTTTTCTTGGTCCAGAAAGACAAGCCAAGTAATGCTTCAAGATGCCTTTCAGTTTTATTTCTCTGTAGTTTCACACATTGCTTTTGGGGCTAGCACAAAGCTTTGATTCCTTCCATAAAAGAGTGCATGATCATACGCTGCTCTTTTGAGAAGTCTAGCTGAACTTGGGAGAATGGGAACTATCTATCTTGTTTTCTGAAGAGCATCTCTAGGCCACCCTCAAGGCCAGATGCATCCACTGTACAGATGGTCACGGTGTGCAAGAGCAACCCTTGTGCATGCAGAAGCCTCAGCGAAGGGCTCAAGAGCCGTAGTGCTCATGAGCTTAGTGTGCCAGTATCGTGCATGACCACAACAGCCATTTTCTGCCTTCCAATGCTGAGGAAATAGTATGGTCTACAACTTCAGATCTCAGTACAGGGAAAGAATTGAGGTCCCAGCATCATGTCTCACAGAATCCCTTTGGAATTGCTAATGGAGGAGCCAGGAGGAAAGAAAAATCATAATTCAATGTATGAAAGAAGACTACAGAGACTAAGGGACCTCTTGAGTCGTCTGATCAAATTGTTGCTGTCACAGGTACGCTGCCATATGTTCCCATTCGCACCTTTAATGCTGCTAGAAGGCTTTTCCAGAATTGCATTCCTCTGATGCTTCAAAGCCATCTGCTAATTTTTCCACTTCAAAAGTAGCCATGGCCCAACTTACATCTGTTTATATTTGTGCCAACAGAGACCTGAAACTTAAATACCTCCTCTCCCTCCTGCATCTTTATCGTGCACAGCATAGAAAGCTCACCTCTCCCATCCACCCTCTTTTAGGACTTTAGTCTCCATACTATTTGAGAAACTCAGGTTTGGTGTCTAAAACTAAAATTAAAAAAAAAAAAAGGTATGACTGCAGGTCATTGTTGACAAAAACTGGCAGTAGCTCTTAACATAATGTCATATAAAACTAGCTCATTTTCTTATTAGTATAATTATAAAAGTTCCGTTTCCTTCCTTCCTGTTCACACCCCCTCTCTACGCTGAAAGCAAAGACTTCTGTAATTATTACTGCCAAGCCCAAACAACTCAAAACAAATCAAATCTGGCATGCAAAGTGCCTTCATTTACCATGTCTTTCAATGGCTTATTAAATATTTCACACACAAACACTCACACACACCCTCACACAGATGCTCACACAGGAATGCCTTTTTTAACATTGCTTTATGAGTCTCCCTCAATGCCAAAGAATGAGTAAAGGAAGTTGGAAAATTCTTTTGGACCATGAGGTTGAAGAGACACCATCCAAGAAATGTCAATGTTGAAAGACAGAAAGATCTGTCAAGTCCAACAAAGGTGGTTCCTGGAGTCTAATAACTTAAATTCATACTGCATTATATATCCTGAAGTGCTTTAAGGCTCTGACTGTGGTTGCTGATTTTCTTTCGTAATTCAGCTGAGGAAGAGGGCAGTAGCCAAGCCATGTCAGTAGCACGGCAGTTTTCAGGAAGGAATGCAAGTACAGAGTGAAATTTAGGAAAAAAGTAACCCAGACTTGAGGAGGTAAATTGGGTAGCATTAATCACACCCGTGTTTGGATGTCTGCAGTGTAGATGTCTCCATCCCAGCTGGATACCCTGAGCTCTCATTTTAGTCAAAGGAAAGAAATGGCCACGTGTAGCACAGGGATCATTTAATTTATTTTGAATATCTACTTGAGCTAAGATGTATCATACCCTACAATTGCCTGCTTCCTCCTGTTGACTGCAAAGAGTCCAAACAAATAATTACTTCCAAAGTAAACATATAGGGTGGGAATTATATAATGTCTTTTATGTTTACAAAGTGCATGTTTTCCTCTGAGACAGAAATCTAGGTTTCCACTCAAGTCAATGGTGCAAAATCTGGTCAATAGAGCCAATGGAGTTTTAGGGGGCAACCCAGCCAAACAGATAGAGATTTTATACATATTATTTATTTACTTAATTAACTTAATTTATTATTGATCTTTACTCTCAGTACTTAATAGATAGCCATTTATTGTCACAAAAGCTTGAATGTTCAATTGAGGGATGAATATCTACATTGAAAACACTTGCAGTTATTTGAGATTAATCCCATTCCTAAAGTCAGGTGAGATGGATCCCCACAATGAAATGGCATTTTTCCCTTGGGGCACGCCGACATTTCCTACATCCCATACTATGTTTTAATTATCAAGCTTGGTCCATACACTGATTTTACCTCCTAACTCAGAAGAGGTAAAACTGGCACCTCCAACAGTACAAACCCCCAGAGCATCATGCTGGGTTGCCTTTGCTGTACTGCAGCTGATGAGAAATAGTTCTAAGTTCTCACAGAACTTTCCTTGGAGATTTGATGTACTAAGACTGATGTCAGAAATTCTGGCCCCAGCAGAGTAAGGGATGTTTAGAAAGTTCATAGGCTTTGGCAACAGACCTGATGGTCAGACAATGGCTTCAAATGATGGCAAAACATCTTTACAGTATTAATTAGCATGGTCTCAGCTGAGACATGGTAACTGCCTGTCTTGGGGGTGAATTATGAAGCGAAAAGCTTCATTTTGGACTGCTGTGACTCAGGCCACTTCTGCTTTACCTAGGGAAAGGCAGGCAGCACGCATAGCCATGACTGAAGGCTTTTGGCCATTCAGAGCTTGACTCAGGCAAGGCTTTATGACAGCAACACTCCTGCTTCCAGCTCCATCACCTCCACCATCACTGACTGGGCAGGCACATGCTCCTGAGCTACTTGAAAAAACTGTGGTCAGACAGCTGGCTCGAGCTGAGTGCGTCCTTGCCACTCTTAGACACTCTGTGAAGGCCCATCTGAAAGTCCATTTGATGAGGAGCACGGCATGGAGCATGAATATCTCCAAGGCACAAATGCCAGAGATTTGAATGTAACACTGGATGTATTTCAGCACAAAGTCATAAGCCACAGGACATTCCTTCTTAAGCCATGGCTGTACTATTTCATATTCATACCTTTCTTACAGAAAGCCAGAGAAAAGGTTGCGCTAATCTGAAACCTCAGGCACAATTCATGGGGCTGATGGATTAGGCCTGACAACCTAGCAGGTTTGATTGGGTCATGGAAATATCCGCTGAAAGCCACATGAGCACATCTGATTTGGCAATAATAATTTTAAAAAAAAAAAAAAAAAACCCAAACATTTGCTGCATATAAACAGAAAAAGGTGCTTTGTTTTATACCCTGAGCGGGGTGTTGCAGTTTATAGCAGATAGACAGAAAACATATGTGAATCATCATGTAGATTATATTTATATTGCCTAATGCTTGGGTTTGTTTGGTTGGCATTAACAACAACTCGTGGCTTCCTTTCCTATAATGCTGGTTTACTTTTAATAAAATCTTGCATTCACATCATCTCAGCCAAGCATTCTCTTGGGGCGGAGTCAAGGGCGAAGAAGGAAACCTCTGTGAAATTCATTTCAAATGTTCTCCCTCCCTTGCGCAAGGTTTTTTTTCCCCCCCTGTTAAAAATAAATAAGTAAATGCAAGATACCCACTGATTGCTTTTGACAAAGAAAAGGCAGGCAGGAGGCTGAGGCATGCTTGACTTGTTTCTCCAGATCTGTCACCCTGAGATGTGCTTGGCGTGCCGTAGTACTCATACTGAGAGCCGACAATGAGTGCCAGCATGTAAATTTTGGATCCAAAGATCTTCTGAGATCACTAGAAAGAGCAGGGTTGTCCTTCTTTGTGGTGATAATGTTTGGAACGGTGGGTGGGACAATAACTGGGAGAGAATAGGGAAAAGGACATGGAAGAGAGGGGGCTTTGAGGACCTTGAGGGCACTGGACCCAAGTTTGTAGGCATTTAGGGCACATCCAGAAGGGTGGTTCTTCTCACTTCCCAGTCAAAGCTAAACTTCTGGTGATAGCAGAGGTTCTTCAGCTGCAAACACAGGGCTAGCAAGGTGGCTACATGCTCGTCTTGCTAGAAGAGGAGCCAGGTGGGGGAAAGGGCAGGGATCTCCTATATCACAGACTTCTCATATGCTGCAGGAATCATCTAGAAGGCATCAACCACAGAAGAGTGTAGTGGGGCAGAGATGGCTGAATATCAGGGCATGAAACAGTCATCACTCATGGGCTTGCTGCAGTCTGATAATATTGGATGTGATGCCTCAGGAGTTACCTGCAGATCCTCCCTTTGTGTTCCCGGCATTGGGTTTGACTGCAGAAAGCAAAAACATGTAGGGAACTGTACTGTTACAAGGTTTTCACAAGAGACTGCTGGAACCAGTGTGTTCAGGCTCTGATTATACAGAGCTGAGCAGCTAGGTCCTAGGATCTTAGTCAGACTTCATGGTACATCATGGAGCATTTTTGGAGGGCCATCTTGAGCCCATTCTCAAAATCAGACTCACTTTTACAAAATTCAGTTCTTGACTCTGAATAACTCCTGAACAGCTCAAAACATGCTGGACTTCCAGCCTGGGAAGTTGAAGTGCTCACAGAGAGTGAATGGAAAGCCCATAGCAACCTTTCAAAGTGTCTTAGCGCTGCCCTGAAAGGCCAAATCTTGAAGCTGGGAAAACCTTCCACCTCCAGGTATTTCCATGGTACCACAAAAGATAGGGATGGAGGAAAAGCAAGTTTTGCCCAGTCCGTCCTGCTGCACCAAGACAAGATCATCTCTCCCTCGTGCCACACTGCTGGTTAGCCAATACCAATGGCCTGGGAATTGCAGCCTTTATCTGAGGGCGATGAAGTCAGATCGTTCAGTTGTGATGGAGTGAGATGGAGGTGTAGGAAAATTAAGAGATTTTTCCCAGAGGCATTCATTTAGCCAAGGGTAGGGATGGCAACTCCTGGCATTCACTGTCTCCTTACACCCATTCCTCTCTCTCATCAGGCACCAGCGTGTTTTTCCTAATTTGCTACCAAGGGTTTCATTTGTGCTGACAGGAACAGCGAAATGGGTTTGTCTCCTACAGCAAGACCTGGTCCATCACCCTCTTTCTCAGAGCCGTGGGAAGCAAAAGCAATTGCCTTTAATCTCCCAAGCTCAATCAATCCCCATTGCTTCTCCTCCATTACACAGATGTCAAACCAGATGTGGCAGGAGCAGAAAATGGGCTTTGCATTACGTCCAGCTGTTAGGCAAATCATGGAGTAGAAAGACCACATTTGGGATCTTTTTCCTTTTCAGTGCTGTCAGTCAGATGGAACAGCAGGTCCCTAAAATAGTTATGAATAACCATTAGTAGGAGAAGACTTTGAAAATGTTCCTTGTTTATACATTCGCTGGAGGGTCTAAATCCTGGTAGAGCTTAGAAAAATCCACCGTTTTCACTGAGCTTTCAACTCTGCTTGGGCAAGAGCTCCGCAGCACAGGATAATAAATAAATGTCATGCCACATGTATACACATTTTCTTCCAAGGCTGTTTTCAATTTCTCCTTTCAGGCATGTTTTGCCCTGATGGTTCCCTTTGCTGGCTGTATAAGAACCAGCTTCAGCACGTCTCTGAAAGCTTTCCAAACAGAAAGCTCATTCATGTCCTCAGCTCTGAGATGAGTAACAGTCTGCAGCCATGTACCTTAGGAACCATAAAGCAGAGTGGACTGGATTGGAAAAGCTCGTGTCTCCCTTTCCACTGTGTTTCTTTTCATGGAAATAATATTCTGGAGGAATACAGGGTTTGAAAGCGATGCCAGCAGAAGGGCCCTGGAGAGTGAAGTTCTCACATCTCTGAATTCAGCAGCCTCAGACTGATCTTGTTATTTTTGCTACACAGACACTTCACTGCCCACATCACGAGCGGAGTCCACAGTGTATTTGGGACCATGACATGGATTTCACCTGGAGAGCTGGGCTCTCTCAAAAAGAGGGTATTATAGTAACCTAACAAGTGCTGGAACTGCTCACTTCACTCACCTTGTCCTCATTGCTAGGACAGCTCTCAGAAACATCGCATGACCTTTGCAGGCTTCCCATGCAGGCTGCTGCTGGCAGATGTGTCCTTCAGCTGGTGTTGGCCTCTGATCCACGGCAACAAGCAGCTTAACAAAAAGCTCAGGTCTGTGTGATACCCGTGCCCTCAGCACCCGCTGAAGCAGAAACTGAGTCCACTCAACACGTTTCCTAAACCACCTAAAAGTCCTAAACCCACCAATTCAAAGCCCTCGAAAACACTTTTCTGCCATGGTCCATGTCAGACAGAAGTGGCACTCAGAGAAGACATAAGGCAAAACACTCAGGGACATCGAGCATACAGAATCACAGAAAACAGAGTGGTTGGAGTTGGAAGGGACCTCTGGAGATCATCTAGTCCAACCCCCTGCCAAAGCAGGGTCACACAGAGCGTGTTGCACAGGGTTGTGTGCAGGCAGGTTTTGAATTTCTCCAGAGAAGGAGATTCCCCACCCTCCCTGGACAGCCTGTGCCAGGGCTCTGGCACCCTCACAGCAAAGAAGTTTTTCCTCATATTCAGATGGAACTTCCCATGTTTCAGTTTGTGCCCATTGCCCCTTGTCCTGTCACTGGGCACCACTGAGAAGAGTCTGCCCCTAAGGTATTTGTAAGCATTGATAAGATCCCCGCTCAATCTTGTCTTTTCCAGGCTAAACAGCCCCAGCTCCCTCAGCCTCTCCTCTTAAGGGAGATGCTCCAGTCCTCTGACCATCTCCGTACCCCTCCGCTGGACTCTCTCCAGTAGTTCCTTGTCTTTCTTGAACTGGGGGGCCCAGAACTACACACAGTTACTCCAGGTGTGGCCTCCCAGGGCAGTGTAGAGGGGGAGGAGAACCTCCCACGACCTGCTGCCCACACTCCTCCTAATGCACCCCAGGATACCACTGGCCTTCTGGGCCCCAAGGGCACATTGTTGGCTCATGGGGAACTTCTTGTCCACCCAGGTCCTTCTCTGAAGCATCAATACCCTCGATGCTGATGGCTTTTGGACATATTTTTCCTGCAGCACAAGCAGAGACAGCCTTGCTGCCACCTTGCTGATAACTCATGCTGCCAAGCATGGTGGCCACCCCAAAGTGGCAGGCTTGTTATTTCCTATGCATGTTAGGGGAGTGATCAGAGGGAAGCTTATTTATTGTAATTCAGTTTTGTCTTCCAATCTTGGCTGGGCTTTCCCTTAGAACAATAAACTGTTGTCTCCTTCCCCCTTTTTTAAAATGATATCATAGCAATAAAGCACTCTGGAGTGAATTTTATCAGACCATTAATACACAGCATGGATGGGTGAAGGCAGAGGCCACGCTGCAGCACCCCCATCCCTCAAGGCACATATTAATGGGGCCCATAAAACACACCCTGTTGCGTCTTCTGGCTTAATTGTCAAATGGTTTCCAGATTTAAAGCCCCTAAAGAGAATCTCTTAGAGGTTCTATGTTCATTAGGTAATATCAAAAGCAACAGTAAACATAGGAAATGGGAGCTGCCATTTCAAACTCACTGAGACATAGATCAGTGAGGCGTTTGCTAATGTTTTCTTTCATATTGGCCCAACCCAATTAAAAAAAGAAAAAGAAAAAAAAAGTTACCTGATAGATAGAAACTGAATATAGCAAAAATCCAGTTTCTTTCCCCAACTGGTGACCCTATGCTCCAATGGCCCTGCCTAGCTCTTCCCCACTTGTTGAATTATAAGTATGTGTCAGAAATCAGAAAGAAAGATAGACCTTGGGGATTAGAAAGTACTGGCCACAATTTGTAAGAATGAAGAGCAATTTTGGGTACCTCAAAGTTTTGGGGTGCCCATCCTGAGGTAACTTGAAGATGTTTTAAACTCCACGTTATTAACTCCATCCCTTTGCCATGTCTCAGGCAGGGCACTCAAAGATCCTACACATCATGGCTCCATTTCACCTTGTTTGTGTCTCCTTTTTTTTTTTTTTTAATACAAACCATAGCAGGGTGGTACAGTAACTTTCTTCAGATGTCTCTTTTTTTCATCATTGCCTACTTCAGAGCTTCTTGTAGCTATTATCATGGCATCTGGTACTGATCACAGACAAAGACACAACAACAAACTTGCTGGAGCACGGCTCTGGTGTGGGGTGGTCTGGAATTAGAGACCCCCTGCCCACAGTGTCCTTTGGTAGCAAATAGTCCTGCACCCCGGACAATGACCATCCAACATCATTCCTGAAAACACCCTGTCTTTCTTCTAAGTCCTAGCTTGGAAAGTTTCACCAGCAAGGGAAGAAAGGAAAAAAGAAAACACTCTTTTCTACTTCAACAGATAACTGGGAACCACCTCTACCAGATTGTGTATGTGTCCTTCAGAGGAACCACGAATCCTCCATTTGCGGGACCCACCACCAGTAAAATGACTGATAACTACCATTTTTCCACATTTCATTTTCACTCTTCTTTTCCCCTCAGATTTTACACATCAGGCACCCCTACATAAGCAATATAATCAGTTTCAGGGGTTCCTCACTCTGGGGAAAGAGCAACCAGGGGAAAAAATAATCTATGCATTAACAGTGTATACAGTCTCTCTACATTTGTAACTGACCTGTGGAGGTCCATGGTCACAAATAGGTACTTCAAGACTATCTGTATCAATCTCAAGTAGATAACTAAAATAGTCTACCACCAGTCTGCTAATATACGTGTATGAAAACAGCCAGACAACTTGCACTCTGCAATTCCCTCTTTGTTTCCACGGACAATGAAGGGAGTTTGTTGTGAGTAGTTCAGATTGCAAACTATCCTCTATGCATTGAAACTTAGATGGTATTAACATTACCCTTAGTCCCTGCCCAAGCTCTTCCTGAGATCCACTGCAATTCCAAAAGAAGGCTGGTTAACAAGAAAACCTGTTGTGCATAAGAGTCCCATTTGTACAACAAAGCTGATAACACTTTCTTTGTCCCCTTCCCTGCCTGTCATGTCTATCAGTACTAGAGATTCTCCTTTTTTCAGGGCATAGCTCCTTGCACACCATGGCCTTCACTCTGGTTCAGGTTACCAGCTTCTCTTCTAAGATCATTCCTTTGCAAAAGCAATGGTGGTGGAAGATATGCCTTAGAATTCATATTGACACCTTGGCCTGCCTTCATCCACTTTCAAACCACAAAGGTGATTTGAGCTAACAGTGACTGAAAACAGAGTGTAGTGTCACAGAATCACAGAATCACAGAATCAATCAGGTTGGAAGAGCCCTCTGGGATCATCGAGTCCAACCATTGCCCTGACACCACCATGGCAAGTAGACCAGGGCACTAAGTGCCATGTCCAGTCTTTTCTTAAACACCTCCAGAGATGGTGACTCCACCACTTCCCTGGGCAGCCCCTTCCAGTGTCTTTAAGTTCAAGCCACTGTTCAGTAAGAAGCATTTGGGAACATCCTTAACTGTTCCTATTAAACATCAAAAAAGGACGTGGTTTCATAAAGCTGGAAAGAAGTGGAACAGTTTGGGCCATAACCTCATCTTCATAAGGGGGTGCTGATGGCACAGCACTACGCAATTGGCTTTATTGAAACATCATGCTAGTAATGTCAAACCATCAAGATGCTTCTTTTGGAGAATGTTGCAAAGAACATGTTAGTGATGAAGAAACTTCTGCAGAAGATTTTTGCTGAATACCTTTGCTGCCCACCTGTGCTGTAAGACATTCATGTCTTCAGTCCTGAGAGAGTGATATATTTCTTGAGCATGAAATATTGTGCAGATTAGAGGGAAAGCCAAGTCATAGCATCATAAAAAAAGAGGGTTGAAAGGATGAGGAGAGGTCATCAAGGCGTTTTCTTTGCCTCAAAGCAGGATCAGCTGTTCCTAAGTCATTCCTGACAGATGTTTGTCTAATCTGTTTTTAAAGACCTCAATTGCATCAAGAATTACAGGCTCCCCAGGCAATCTACACTACTGCTTAACTGGCTTTACTGTTAGCAACTTGCCTCTCAAGTTTAACAGAGCTCTCCCAGGGCTCTGTTTAAGACCATGACTTCATGCCTTGTTCCCTGAGGATACAGAGAAGAGCTTACTCCCTTCTTCTTTACAGCCCCTTTTATATAGTCAAAGCCTGCTGAGGGGAACCCTGGATAATCCTCTCTTACTGCGTATTTGATGTCCACGCTGTTGACCAACCTCAGCTGTGCGAGGAGCTCCCATGCATTCCTGTGGGGGGTTACACACACTTACGGGACAGCTAAATTCAGTCCTTCCGCTGTCTCACTCCTGGCTAGTAATGGTGGCACAAGAGCTGTTAGGTCTCTGCTCAGCAGCATGAGGGTGGCGGGGAAGTCTTGCTGCCTGAGGGCTTGTGACAGTGGGGCACTGTGAAAAGCTTGTGCAAGTAGACATATACAGGTGGTTCCCTTGGGGTGGTGATGCTTGCCCTCAGCTCTGTGTTGTCAGCCTATGACAGTGATAACATCACCTATACCCTTGGAATCATAGAATCATAGAATCATAGAATCGTTTTCGTTGGAAAGGATCTTTAAGATCATCAAACCCAATTGTTAACCCAGCACTGCCAAGGCCACCACTAAACCATGTCCCTAAGCACCACATCTACATGGCTTTTAAATCCCTCCAGGGATGGGGACTCCACCACTGCCCTGGGCAGCCTGTTTCAATGCTTGACAACCCTTTCAGGGAAGACATTTTCCATGATATCCAACCTAAACCTCCCCTGGCACAACTTGAGGCCATTCCCTCTTGTCCTATCGCTTGTTCCTTGGGAGAAGAGACCGACCAACCCTCACCTCGCTACAACCTTCTTTCAGGTAGAGAGCAATAAGGTCTCCCCTGAGCCTCCTTTTCTCCAGACTAAACACCCCCAGGTCCCTCAGCCGCTCCTCATCACACTTATGCTGCAGACCCGTCACCACCTTCGTTGCCCTTCTCTGGACTCGCTCCAGCACCTCAAGGTCTTTCTTGTAGTGAGGGGCCCAAAACTGAACAGAGGATTCGAGGTGCAGCCTCGCCAGTGCTGAGTCCAGGGGGACGATCCCTGCCCTAGTCCTGCTGGCCACACTAGTGCTGATACAAGCCAGGATGCTGGTGGCCTTCTTGGCCACTTGGGCACACTGCTGGCTCATGTTCAGCCGGCCATCAACCAACACTCCCAGGTCCTTTTCCCCCAGGCAGCTTTCCAGCCACTCTTCCCCCAGCCTGTAGCGTTGCATGGGGTTGTTGTGGCCCAAGTGTAGGACCCAGCACGGAGCCGTGTTGAACCTTCCCAGAGACTGTGTTGGCCCCACTGGGTTTCATGATTCCTGATCCTTGAAACTTTATTCTCACTTCTGAACTGATACTCCGTGAAGACTGTCTTTGCCAGCTGCAACCACCATGATCTTAAAGGTGTTTTCCAGCATAAATGATTCTATGATTCTATGTGAAGTGAAGATCAAGCTTTAATGTGGCCTATGTGCTTCCTGCCCAATGCTGCTGCCCATCAGCCCATATGGTTGCTCTGGATCTAAGCAACATCCACTGGGGACCTGAGTGGCCCAATGGGTTTAGCTTCACCCATGCGAGATATATTTAGCTTGCAAAAATATGAACTGTCCTCCAGGTAGGCTACCAAACCTGCTCAAAGTCTGCTCCTCAAGGAAGTTCATATGTTAGGCTGAGGTGATCTAAAGACCTGAAAGCTTGCAGCATGGCTGGCAGGCACATCCAGCAAGAGTAGATGCTCCCACAGTTTCCTCTTTCTCTTCCCTCAGCACTCAGGTTGGAGTGGCCATAATTTGACCCTCACAATGCAGCATCCTGTATCTGTCATTTCATCCCTTGTCCTATCTCTCTGAGCACTTACAAATTCCCTAGACAAAATTCCAGCTTTTTTTGCCTGTAGCTACGTCTCCTTCTATGATGAAAGACTGAGCTAGTAAAACCTCAAGGAATCCCATTACATTTCACGCTGGAAAAAAAAAAAAGCCTTGCTAGCAGGTCCCGAAGACAGATAGTAATATATGAGATGGGTTGAGGCCAACAGCTGCTCCCATTGCTCCTCTCTGCAAGGGTAGTCAGAAGGAGACATTTCCGACAAATTATAAATGACTTGCTGTAGCTGTCATCTTTCAGAGCAGCCATGGAGTATTGTCTCACAGTGAATATAACCCCTTTTCTCCCCTGCTCCTCTCCTATCAAGAGTTTGGTAGCCTTTCAGTAACAGTCCACATTGCCAGGCAGGAGGCTTCCCTCCAGCTCCCAGACTGCTTCTTCACTTCAAAGGCCAGCAGGGAGTGGGAAGCACAGCAGAGGCCACATTCCTGGAATTTATTTGCCTTGCAGCCCAGTTGCCTCACTGTTTTCCCTGTTAGAGGTACTGGCAGCACCCTCCAAGAACGCATCTTGCACTTGGGCATGCAAAGTGGCTCCAGAACAGAAAACAAGAGCATGTTGTACCCAGGAAAGGTCACCATCATCTCCTACGTAGTGTAGGCTTTAGCTTGTATCTCTCTTTAGCAGGAGCTAAAAGCCTGTCCCTTGGTCATGTCTGCATTGCAACTCATTGCTGTGTCTGGGACAATCTAAGGATGAAGGTTAGTGTTCCTGCAAAGTGCTGGGAATGGGAAATTCATGAGGTATGAGAAGAGAAACCACAAGACCCAGATGCAAACGTGGGACAAAACAACACCTCTCAGATAATCCAGTTTCTGAGGTTTCTTCAGTCAAATTCAGTTTGATTGCAACTGAACAATATGCAATGAAGTTACCAAAGAATTCCACCTCTCATGCAAGGGCAAAGGCTGTGCATGCACTTGTCTGTAAGGCACCTGTGCTGCTTCTTGAGCTCATAGCTGAGAGAGGTAGTGCTTTTTAATTACCTGCTTTTACAGTTCAGCTGGTGCAACTGGGATTCATTTAACAGTTCCAGCACTAACTTGTCAGGAAGAATGGAGGTGCCATGGGTGATTTTCTCAAAACACGCTGAAATGAGCAGGGAAGTGAAATCATTACATCATTCTATCACAAGCACTTTCCCACTGCCATTGGCTTTCTTGTGTTTCCTTCTGGTTTGTAGCGGATGAAGGTTTTGTTCCTGCTCTTACTGAAACTCAAGACATTCCCATGGTGCCCACTCCATCAGTGATGCTCTGTGCTGAGTTGACACACCACCCTGTGCACTGAGACACAGCACATGAGCTGCCTTGTGCTATAAGCAGCAGGACCTCAACCCAGCAGAGACAGTGGTCAATATGCTAGTGAGTGTTGTCCAAGAGTCCAGTCACTATGGACCTTAAAGAGGACATAATTCATTAAGGGGCTTCTGGAGTCAACACCGATTTCTGTACCAGCTCATGAAGAGTGTTGGAGAACATTTCTGTGCATGTAAACATGTTCACCTGTGGTTTGGGATCTAACAGAGGCCAAGAACTGTTCCCCACAAGCAGCTGGGATGAAGCTACCTAGATTTGCAGGCTACTCAAATTTAACTGCATGGATGTAAGCTCTTCCATGCCAGATGGCCTCCAAGTCACAGGACAACATTGGACAGATTTTATTTATTTGCACAGACACAGATATCGGGTTAAGTCCTTGCTATTTCAGGCACCATGTCATACAACATTTCTCAGAAATACACTGAGCTCAAGAGCCCAAGGTTTCCGTGAAAAGAGTGGTCAACTGGTAAGACCTCTGTAAACTTCTTAGCATTCCTTTGAGTCCTTTGCTAGAAAGAAATTTAGTGTGAGTTATTTCAAGAAGCAAAACCATAAGGAAGAATTATAGAAGGAAGAGATCACAAAGACCTTAGATGCAGAGTTTCTCACTTTTGGCTCTTACATTTAGCTTAATATCAGCATACAAGTTTATGCTATTTAACTTTGTTTTGAGCACAGTATAGTAAAAATGGTGTCTGCCTTCTTATTTGTATTAATGTAGCTTTCTAGTAGCCTTTAGGTGATTAAAAATACCCCTCAAACATGAAACACTGCTCTTCTGACACTGAACATCTCTCCATTTTGAACTAGGGTTGGCAGTTTCCCTCTGGGAGAGCACAAACCACATCAATGGCTGGGATCTTCAGACTTACCCCTACCTTTTCAAAGGACATTTGTTCAAACCCCATGAAACAGTGATCATGATGAAAATGTCCCAGTCATGACTGAAGGTCACATGCACATCATAAAGTGACAGCCCTTACCCTGAAAAGGTCCTACAAAGCAGCATTGAAGTTGGTGGAGAATATATATGAAAGAGAATAACCGCCTAACACCATCATGAGTTGTCTTACCTATCAGTTCAGGGCAACTCTTCTGAAGACGTCTGCCATGGGAGGTGGTGTGTGTGTGTTCATGTGTGGATGAGCATGCTGATTGTGTTATTGCCACGTGCTCCGAGGTGGGATTCACGTCTCCAAAGTGCACGTGGACACATGAGCCTCACCAGGCTTTGGCTGCATCTTCTGCTCTCACTCAGCCTCTTTCTCTCCACTCATCCCCCTGCCAAAACCTGGGTGCTTGATGGTTGCCAAACACATTGTAGAAACATCTGCCTGCCAGAAAGGTGCCTGCGTGGGGTCTGCTGCTGCTTCTTCTCCATGGGAGCTGACAGCCTTTGGGCCTTGGAAGGGGTGCCCAGCTCCTTGCTGCCCTTCCCCTGTGCACTCCCTCCTCCGCAACCCCAAACTCTGCACTGCCCTCTGTGACCATAGCACTTTCCCTCTGCTTTCAGACTCCTGCATGACCTCAGACACTTCTCCACTTCTCCATATCCCCCAAAGAGCATTTCTTTAGCTCCTCTAACTGCTTCCCACCTCCCTTGCTCATTTTCACGGATCAACAGCAAAAGCCTCCACGCACAGCAGTGAGAGAATGTGTTGAGCTGCAATAACACGACGGATTATGGAAACCCATTAATACAAAGATATAATTTTAGGACAATGAGTCCCAGAAGGAGGCACTGGGATGATGGCACTGGAGACCTAGACTACTCAAATCTTGAAGCTTTTCTTCAAGAAATCCAGTTTCTCTGAATCTCATTTTCCCATTGTAATATTTCCTTTCCCCACTGTTGTCTGTCATATCTGTCTAGATAACAAGCTTGCTAGGTCTCAGCCTACATATCTAATACTTAACACAGTGACATCCTCACCTTGTTTATACCTTAGAGAGTCAGAGTATTCGGGTACCATAGCATGGAGGTAAATGAGCAAAGCTGCAAATACTCCTTTTCTCCTACAAAAATGAAGGTGATCAGCAGCTGTCAGGAAGAAATACCCTTTTTTTGCAGAGGACAAGAGCTAGTCCTGAACCGGAGGAGCGAAGCTGCTATTCCTGAGCATGATTCACCTACTGCACGCCCATCCGGGGACTGATTCTGCTGGGCATCGCTCCTGCACACTGGCACAATAACACCCTCCCCTGAAGTGTTTTTTCCTTACTGGTTCCAAGCCAAAAAGAGAAGAAACACTGTTCTTGCAACGGTTTTCAAGGAGCAGGAGGGAGGGAAGATGTGTAACACATGTGTTTTGCAGTAGGACATCTTACCTCAGACCAATTCATCATTGTCCATCCACCCTGCTGGGCCCTGGCGGCAGGTCACCGGCGGAGGCCCCTGATCCACCTCCTTTCCAGAACTGATCAAAGGATGAAATTGGGAACGGTGTAAGCTTTCCTGGATGGGATTACAGACCAGACAGAGCATGCAACACTCTGTTACAGAGCTCCTTTTCATCCCTTTGGAGTGGGTTCATTTTAACTGCCCTCCCGCCGTGCCCAGCACCCAGTGCTCATGGGAGGTGCAGCAGGGATGACTTTGGAGGAGGACAGAGTGCAACTTCCAGCCCAAAAGCCTGCAGCACACTGGTGGTGCGTAGGGCTCGCCCTCTGCGGCAGCTGTCCTTACAGGGGAACAAGAGTACATCAAACAAAATGTTCAGGGTTTAAACTCTAAATAATTTTTACAAGTGAGGTGAGACCAAACAGCACCCAGAAAAATTTACGGCAGACAAATTCCACTGAGACTGATTAACAGAAGCACACACGACCTCTGTCTCATGGCAACTCATTCATGTTGGGTGGTCCTGGGTGTCAGGCAAGAGGATACCAGGCACTGGTCCTCTATGGCTGCCCTTATGCAGTAACTGGGTGGGAAGGTGTGGCTCCCTGGGCTGGGTTTATGGCTCCTGAGTCTGCAAGTGGGATTTCCTTGGCAGAAAAGAAACACCTTTCGTAGGTCCATCTTCTCCTGAAAGGTGAAGATTGTGTGCCTGGAGCTTTAGAATCATAGAATCATAGAATGGTTTGGGTTGGAAGGGACCTTAAAGATCATCTAGTTCCTACTCCTCTGCCACAGGCTGGGACACCTTCCACTAGACCAGGTAGCTCAAAGCCTCATCCAATCTGGCCTTAGAATCCCTTTATAAGATTCCTGGGTGTGGAGCAGGCTGCAGTAAGGCTTGGGCTGATGGCTAGTGCCAGAAACACAGAAAAACCACACATCAGCCAGTACACAACTTCCAGGAAGGAAAATGGACTTTCCTTCCAAGGAGGAAAACTTCTAAAGAAGGAAAGAAAACCCCACCAATACCTGGTAAGGTTAGCACAGGTCTGTGGGATGTTGCAGGGGGAATAGGGACAGCCTGCGAGGATATGCGTGGAGTGGCAGCCTGTGTCCTCACCAGCTCTTGGCAGGAGCTGTGGGTATGCCGTGTTTCTCGAGGAGCTCCTGCTGTACCCCTGCAGAGGCACAACTGTCCTGTGGTTGCTGTTGGCTATGCCTGTTTCCCTGGTGCCAGTGGTGGGGAGTGTCTCAGGACCAGAAAAAACCTCCTAAACTCAATCTGCTGCTATCTTAGGAAGCACATGCTAAGTTTCACAATGCAGGCTCTCTGATGAATTTTGGCCTCCCCACTAGAAAATACTGCGACCCCGTTACCCCCTCTGCCCTCTTCTTCTCTAAAACAACCCTGGGACTTTTCTTCCTGTGAATATACAAAACTTTTCAGCTTCTTTTCCTGCCTCACTGGCTTAGGTGAAAGACTCATCATGTCAGCTGTGCTCTGGAGTTGTCACGGCTTCTTGTAAGCACTCCATATATTATGAGGAGTGACTCCCACAAAGGCTTAAGATGCATGACAGCATTTTCCAGCCCTGCCTTGTTGCTTCCAATTACCCTGACACAGAGCTGATGCAGAATAGAAGATCCATGTCTCCCATCCGGAGACTCGCCGGAAACTTTCCCCCTCTATGCCCTCGTCCATCGTCCTCCTCACGGATGAGTTACATCTTTGGTGAGCAGTCAGAAACTCACACGTAAGGAAGAAATATGCATGTACTAAAGCAGAACATGTCATATTGTTTAGATGTTAAGGGCAGGCAACAGCGTAGGACGTGGCATGAATCACAGCTGCAGCTTGCCTGGAGGATGGGGGTACCCCTCTAGTGGCAGCTGGTGCTGATTATCCGGAGACGTTCTCCTCGGTTTTTTTTAATTCCTCCTGTTATAATAGGATCCAGTAATTCATCCTCAGCGTGGGCTGCATGTCTGTTCTATCTGGAATATCCCAGGGATGGGTTAGTAATCCATCACAGGGAGATAGTGAGTTTTCCTCCTCTTTGTTTTCCCCCAGGTGACTTCAGGGCAGCCAATATACTTCTACCACCTGAGGAGCACAGAGACTGGCCTGGTGTGTTCAATCTCTGAGCACAGGCATTGTCAAAACTAGTGTTTCTAATTAAATAAAATGGAAAGATAAGCAGATTGACAAGCAGGCAAAAAAATGAAAGGGGTAGAGGTCTCACAAATGCCTTGCAGTGAAAAAAAACATTTCATACAATGGCAACTCACACAATGATATAAATCACAGATCAACCGTCTGCCTTAAGCTGTGACTCAAATAACTGTGTATCTTCCCACTGTCAACTTTCACCCTGAAGGACATTAAAAAGCTTTGCAAAACCATGCACAGATCACCAAGAAGGTACCTCCTCCTCCCAGATGAAACATGGGGCTACCTAGCACCAAACAACGCATCCGCCCAGGTGTCCGGAGCAAGGAGCAAAATGTTTCACGCACCATTTGAAATTATGGTCTGGGGATGTAACGAGCAGGGTCAAGCCAGAGGATTGCATTTTACTGGGTAGCAAAGTGAGTAATGCAGTGGTTCTGAATGCTGACTGAATACACTTCGTGTCAAATTTAAAGTGCCTGGCAAAGATATTTGTAAGTACCAAGGCATCTTCATGTATTGCAGCTACTGGAAAGTACTATGGGTACTACCAGATACCAAGTTAGATGGATCCTTAAACCAACCCAATATAAATACCCTTAAAAGATCACTCCTTATAAGGCCTTCAAGACAAATACTCCAAATCATCAGTCATATCTAAAATCCTGGCTTTTATTTATTTATCATGAGAAAAGATGTTAAAATGAAAGATGTAGCAGCATCTCACCTTAACCAGCTCAGTCTGTCATAAGAACACAAGCATAGCCACGTTGGCTTGGGTCAAAGGTCCGTCTAACTTGGTAGGTAGCAGTGGCCAAAGCAAAGAACAAGGCAAGCCTACAGTTGCACCCCCAGCTCCTAACAATCCCATTTTATTCAAGATCACAGAATCACAGAATCAGCCAGGTTGGAAGAGACCTCTAGGATCATCGAGTCCAACCATTGCCCTAACACCACCTTGTCAACTAGACCATGCCACTAAGTGCCATGTCCAGTCTTTTCTTAAACACCTCCAGAGATAGTGACTCCACCACCTCCCTGGGCAGCCCCTTCCAATGTCTAATAACCCTTTCTAAAAAGAAATTCTTCCTAATGTCCAACCTGAACCTCCCCTGGCGAAGCTTGAGGCTGTGTCCTCTTGTCCTATCGCTAGTTGCCTGGGAGAAGAGGCCAGCTCCCACTCCACTACAACCTCCCTTCAGGTAGTTGTAGACTGCAATAAGGTCACCTCTGAGCCTCCTCTTCTCCAGGCTAAACAACTCCAGCTCCCTCAGCCGTTCCTCGTAGGTCAGACCCTCCAGACCCTTCACCAGCTTGGTCGCCCTCCTATGGACTCTCTCCAACACCTCAACATCTCTCTTGAAGTGCGGGGCCCAGAACTGGACACAGTATTCAAGGTGCGGCCTCATCAGTGCTGAGTACAGATGCCGAGAGATATTTTCTGATACCCCAACTTATAGTTTGGGGGCTATAACCTGATAACATACCAGCTACAAACCTCAGAGGAAGCAGGCAGGTCTCACCTGGGGCTGTTGCATGCACCCCATTTCTCTCCACCCACCTCCTCGGCTCATTCATCTTTGCAGCCCTGCTCCCAGGTGTTGACAAAGCTGGCGTGTCCAGCCACAGTAGCTTTTCACCGGTGGCTGCTAATACCTCAGCAACCCATGCCATGTGGTTACAAAAGATTGCAGAGCTCTGAAGTTCATAAAAATTCCGAGATTATTAGTTTAATAATAAGTCTAGTCTTTCCATGTCAGTACATTATAGACCCCCGGCTAGGCATTTTGAATTCAGGACTATGAGAGAATGTTGTAAAGTCTCCAGCCCACAAGCCTGTTTTTTCCTTCGAGAAAGAGGAAAGTTAATAAGACAACCTAGAGAATGGGAATAAGTCCAGGAGACAAAGCAAAAGAATGAGAGGGAGAGAAAAAAAAAAAGGGGGAAAAAAGTGGAAAAAAGCCAGAGGGAAAAAGATGGAGGCTGATAAATGGCTCTGTAGAAAGGCATATCGAAACTTTGTTTACAATCTCATGGTACCAAAGCGTGCAGTATTAATAGCCTTCGACACCTTGTAAACTCAGCAAAACTAATTTTGCAGAAAAGAAATACTTTCCCAGAAGTCTCCTCTTTCTTGCTTAACACGCATTTTCTAGGGCTGACATGTCCTCTTTCATCACAACAGCAGAAAGGAAGCTGGAAGGTTTGCCAGGACGCTTGGGGTAATGCCCCGTCTAGTCTTGCAAAGGCAAAACACAAAAACAACTCCATCAGATCTTTAATGACCCCAACTGCCCCATAACACTCTGCTGGGACTGGAGGTGAACTCATAAACTCCACTTGTGAGGTAGTCAGTCTTTATTGTCCCAATCTGATGGATAAAGAAGCTGAGCGGGGTAGTCCAGGGTCACACAGAAAGCTAACATCAAAGCTGGGACAGAAGCAGGGGCTGCATCCTGTGGTCCTGACAGAGCCCATGCCAAAGCACGGACTGAACTGCAGCGTGCTACTTTACCACCATATTCATGCAGCTTAGCAGGCATGGCCACACTGGTGTACCCAGACTGAAGTGCCCTTCCTACTTCATCAACTCTACCAAATGTGTGGTATTAGACCATATCCATGGTCCAAAGACCATGGACCTTCCAAAGACCTTATGGCCAACTCACTGCTGGGCATCAGCCACATGATGCCCAAGGGCTCTTGTGAGTAAATGATGGTGGCTGGACACAGTGAGTCACCCCTGTTCCCCATATGAGAAGGATACAAGGGGTAGCATGCAGCAAACTTGTTCCCTGGTGCACTCCAAAGCTCAGCTAAAAGCCCTACCTGACCAATGGCTTGCCTAAAAGCAGTCTGGGCTTGAGAGAAGGCACAGCCTTGCCAAGGACCACTGCCAAGTGGAGCCATACTCCGAAGTCTGTGTTCACACACTCCCCTCACCTCATGCCAAAGCATGGCAGACCCGTACAGTTTAGCACAACCATGAGAAAGGACCATCTTTGGGTCACCCCCACCCACATATGATGTTCCCCTGAAGGACAGAGACAACGTTCCCAGCACCAGTGACTGTGGGGTACAGACTTCAAAGGTGCCATCCTCAGTGATCCTGAGGATGGATGTGCACAAGACTGAAACAAGAAGGTGTTTTGGATGAATAGATGATGATGGGCTTATGCAGGAGCACCAGTAACAGAGGCAGGGAAAGGCATAGGAATAGTTTTTACTAAAAGCTTTTAGTTGTAAAATGACCTTTTCCCCAAAAATGAAGCCTTTCATATTTCCCCTTGTTAACATTCTCCGTGATAATTTTTTCATGGATAATTTGTCTGATTGTTCTTGAAATTTTCCATTTGTCCTGCTCCAATGAACATTTCCCTATATGTTATGAAACACCATGAGAAAGGGAACAAGAAAAGCTACCCCAGATTAGTGGGAATGGTAACCATCTGCGCTGTGGGAAACTGAAAACAATGGTCCTATGTGGAGCTGGTAAGGCAGGATTACCCTCTTCCCTGCCCTCTCCAGGCTTCGGGTGATCACCTACTCTAGGGCTAGTACTTGTCTGTCTTTGATTTTGGGAATATATTCTTCCATGGAGTTGAGAAATCACAAAGCTTCAATAGAAGAGGCAATTTTTCATCACAAAAAGATTGAGTTTGAGGGAATGTTTTGGGCACAGTAGAATTTTCTGATGAAAAGCATTTATGGGGGAACCACATAGCAGGTCCTAACAGCATAGATGCAGCATCTTTGTGTGCCTCCTTCTTCCGAAAAGGGGACATAGGCACTCAGTTCAAGAAGGAGCTGCCATCGAGGTGCCTCCTTTCAAGGGACAAGGGACTGACTCCAGCAAGCTGTCAGGAGATCCAGTTTATGGGCCATTGTCTGTCTCCAGTTACATGTCGTTCCCACCTCCTACTGCTGGTAACACGAGCTAGAGCCCCCCAAAGAGAGAGAGATTAGCTGACAGCCATAAAAATCAGTCTCAGAGCATGACCTTGCCTTGCCACCTCCATCATGCATGCCCACCCTCTGGGCTCCATCACCTGGCTGTGAATCTCACATGCTGGTTGATGTCTCAGAAGATGCCACTATTTTTTCCCCCTTGTCTCCAGTGAAGTTTGGCTGGTAACTTTCTGACCCTTTTGGTAGCATGGCGAGTGTCAAGACCAAAATCATCTCCCACCTTCTCCAATGAAAACGAAACAAGGCAAAGCCACCTATTCCCTTCTCCCAGGCTCTTGGAAGGTCACTGCAGTCCTGCAGAGTTTAACTCTCCCCTTTCCACCACCCCTGCAACAGCAAAACAGGCTTCACTCTGTAATAAGCTTGACTCAGCAGGCAGGAGATGGCCAATTCCTGGGTTGAAAGGTTCTTGCACAAACTGGATCAGTTGAGTCCTTTTCCAACTGGGAGGATCACGGCTAGGGCTTAGTAGTTCACTGATGAAAAACAAAACAAGCAAGCAAGAAGCTCTACAGGACTCTCCCCTCCAACTGGAACCTTAATCCAGATACTCGTCTGGTTTCAGCAGTGCTGTAGAGTTGGACCAGACTTGGCAGCAGGAAGTGTGCATTCGATGGAAAGCAATATTCATGGCCCACATGCTGACTCAGCAAGAGCATTCAGTTCTGCCAGCTCTTGGGATACTGGCTTGATTAGCAAGTACATTGCGCTCGTTGTATATTCATTAAGTAATGTTTTCACGTGCTTGCTGTTACTCTCAGGACAGTGAAGTCTCTAGTGACAGAGAGGAGCAGCGTAAGACACATAGGAAAGTGTTCATCCAGTGCATTTGCAGCAGCACAGTGTAGTCAGCCTCAATACTCAACTTTGTTATGCCAGCATAGGATGGGACTGAACACCTAGAAGAGGTTAGCTGGAGAGAAGGACGTGGAAGAGAAATACTGGTCATGGAAGAGATGTTGGGGTGGAAGTTAGATAACCTTTGGCTTGCAAAATCCAGAGAGAGTAGAGGAGGTTTGAGGCCCTTCTAAGCCACTTCTCCTTTTCAAAATGAGTCCCAGTGTTTACTCTGTGTTGCAAAACCATGGGACATGCAAGAAAATAAAAAAAATTATAAAAATATGAAACCACCTAATCTGTTCCCGGTAATAATGTAAACATGAACCTACAACAGGACATACACATTTCCACTGCTCAGCTCCAAGACAGATGATATTTGTTTATATTTTGGGGGGACTATATGGGAAACAGAGATTTCCAGCCTTCTGAGAACTGACCTGATGAAACTGGGAAGGTGTCCAAAAGCATCTGCTGTGTCAACGGAGGGTGAAGGAGGAAGCTTGGGGAGATTTTGGCATGCAGAGCTGGTTGAGCAAGACTTCCACAGTGCTGCTGGGATATATAGTTCAAGGGCAGCACGATAGGCTTGTGGCATCTCCCACCTGCCTAAGACCTGGCATCCAGCTTGGCAGTGGTAGAGCTGACACTCTCACGGAGGATTTGGGATGAAAACGCACAGGGTTTAACATTTAATGAGATGGTTGTTAAATGTAACTGGAATATGAACTGATGAGAAACACCTTGATGTCCAACCAACAACAGAGACTCAACCATGGCTGTTCTTACAGTCAAGGGCAAGCGTTTTCGAGAAACAATCTGTGCATGGTCCTGAATTTCAGCATGGGCTCAGACTCGGAATTGGTGATGTTCTGCTCTCCAGACTGGAAACACAGGTCCCACCTTGCCCCAGATGAACTGACCCAGCCTCTGTTGTCTCTTCGGTTGAGAAGGAGGAGTGCACAGCAGATATTTGTTATGTGCTCCAGACCTGCAGCCTTCTGAGCTGCTCCTAAAAGCTGGCAGAGAGGAGATTCAGCCGTTGAAAAGCTTCATCAGAGTCTCCCTTCAGATATCCAGGAACCTCCAGCTGCCTTTAGACTGACACCCTTTGCCATGGAATAGGCAAATGTCACTGACTGTAAAAAAACACTCTCCCTTTTCTTTGCTGTCAGGCCCACCAAACCAGGTTTGGAGCTGAGACAGCTAAATTAGGAACATGGCACCCACTGTGACACCTATATCCTTTGCATCAACATCCTATGAAACCCGTGGTATTCATAATTCTGAGCAAGGAGACAGTATAACTTCAGGTCTAGCCCCATTTCACAGAATCACAGAACGGTTGGGGTTGGAAGGGACCTCTGGAGATTATCTAGTCCAGCCTTCAATATCCCATTTTATATGGGATGAAGTCAAGTCTTCAGTCCTGCCCAAAGGCTGTTGCATTCAATAACCTTGCAGTCCATTAGATTGTGCAGGGCCTTTAACCAAAAGTGTATCTTTTCTTGTCCTTTACCTTGTTTTCCACTTACATAAAATATATTAAAATGAGTTTCTGATCTTCTGTCAGCAAACCTCTGCAGTGATGCCATCTTTTGATGAGCATCAATGGCTCAGAATCAGGAGAAATCCCATTGGGTATCACTGTCTCATCGCAGCTAGTTAGGGATGTAATCCACCAATAAACCTGCATCTCAAGATCTACTATTTATATCTGTTCACAAAGTTAAAAATATCATCCCAAAGCCTATCTCCTCTTTCAATGACTACCTGAGCACCTCAAAATGTGCTGGGTTTCATCCTTTTATGTGGATCCGGGCAACAGAGTCCCCAGAGCCTCTTCACCACCAAGGCGCTGCCCCAGAGCCCCAGAAACATGCAACCTCAAGGGACTGTGAAACTTTGGAGCGTCAAGCCATTGCTACATGTCTCCCACAGCTCCTGCTTTGAAAGGCTAAGAGCAGCCTGGTCGCAGAGGACCTGGCAACATGGGAGTCCTTGTAGACACCTGTGGACTGCAGGGACTTCTGGGCAGAGGAGAGGAGCTTTAGGAACTGGGGCTCCTCTGGTCTCAGCTCCACAGCAGTCGATTTGCCCAAGATGTGGGATCCTGGAAGCTGAGGACTCTCCTCCCAACCCACCAGGTTTAAAAACAAGCAGGATGAGCTAGAAAGATGCCAACTTTCCATCAGGCCATTGATGAAATCCAACTGTCTCCATGGATCATCTAGATTTCAGCTGTGGGATCTATGGAGGTATTGTCATGGCGGGAGGTATGGATAAAACTGAGGCAAAAGAAACAAACTAACAATCCCCTGTAAACAGGGAGAAAAAAAATCTGAGGATTTAAAGGGAAATAATTAGTGCTGGACCCAACCCAGGTCATTTATCTAAAATCCCACATACCTTGGGGGCCTTCATCTGAAACATGTCTAGCCTTTTTTTTTTTTCTGTTGTTTTAACCAGACTGAAGCCTACAAGACAAAGATTTGAGACACTAATAACTGTGGCTGATTTCTGCCTGGATTTGTTTCAGCCCTCTGTCTCTTAATGCTAACCAGCAAAACGAAAAATAATTAATAACACTCAATATTCTCCACACTAAGCGTGAATTGCCATTGTTTCCTTTGCATTCCTCACACTGATTCTGCAGGGCCCTAACCCAACAAAGCAATCAAATACATGTGTAACACTGACAGCCTGACTAGCAGCTTTGGCTCCAAGGAGCTCAAGACTAGTATTTCATCCAAAAAGGTGCTGGGCTATTAGCTGACAAACCGTATGGACATCTTGAACAGGTTCTTGCCTTGGCCTTGAGTATAACCATTTGTGACTCGATCTTTTATGTGGACTTCCATGTTTTCAAAACTGGCCATGATAATCCAGCCCTGAAGCCGTAGGTGAGCTTCCAAAATAGTTTCAAGGAGGGTATGGGTTGATGAAGAAAGGGTTGTGGGGTCTTCTGCAAAGTTTCCCTTAGGCTGTGTGCATATGGGTAAATCAAACAGCACCTGGGATTATACCCAGGCATGAGAGCTCCTTTCTTCCAAATGGTTTAATTTTTAGGATGCTCTTGGCACCAGTCATGTCTGGACCACCAGCCTGCTTCATGGACACCTCCCAGGCACAGCTCAGGAGGTAGCACAAGCCAGGGACTCCAAACAGGCAGTTTGGAAGCAGCCACCTGGTTTTGGATGGCAAGAAGGAACAGCAGCACGGACCTCAGGGCTGGAGATTGGCACTGGGCACATTTAATTTACTGGTATAGACCCAGTGACTAAATCGCTCTCTTACCCTCTCCGTTACCCAGTGGGAACGTATCATGTGGCAGAGATGTTTATAAACCTTCATCCATCTGGAAGTCATTATCTCAAAATGAAGTTTATTTGAAGAAATTGTATTAAATGATTACATGTTATTTTTGCCTCAGCTAGAAAGCAAACTGTTGTACCATTGCTGAGAGTCTCTCTTTGGTTCAGATTTGTTTTAATATTTTATCTAGACTATCAGCATCAGGGTATGGCAGCTAATTTGGCTGCTTTGCTACAGTTGTCTGGTAGTCAGACATAATTTATTAAGAGTTTGACTCTTTATTTAGGTTTATTTGTTACTGTTTCTCTTCTCCATCTTCTCTTAGGTCTGTATATTACCCGTCTAAATTGTCTCTTTATTTACTTTTTGCATTTTGCAGTGAAGATTTGAAACACATATTAAAGTCCAGAAAAGAAAGAGAACAAGACTGCTAAAAAAATATTGCAGATATGTTGCCAAAATATTGTCATTTGTGTTGTGTACTGGGAAAAAGCTGGACTGGGCAGTTGTGGGGTTGATTCTTCTCCCAGAAGAAAAGAAAGAAAATGGAAAAAAACAGGGAGGACTAAAGCAGAGCATTGACCTTCAGCAAACGCATAGATTTGCAGTCCAGAGGTTGATTTCTACTATCATGCAATCTTACTGCAAACCTCCATGCCACTGATTGATAATTCATGATTAAGCATGTCTTTTGAAGGGAAAAATAACTGCTTGATTTAAATATGCTAACAAGTGGATAGTCAGATCATCCCCTGCATTTATGTTCAGTTCTGGCTCATTGCCTTACACGTGCTGCCTCTGCAGCCTGCCCTTTCCCATCCATCTGCCCACCGAACCCTTGTGTAGGAACCTCTTTTCCTCTGATCTTGACAAACACCATCCCATCCTGCTGATATTCATCCTGAGCGAGTATCTCTTTAATCACATCTCTTCCTCCCTGAGCAGCTCTCCTCGGATTCCCCCATCTGTGCCGCATCCGATGCGAGCTGCCTCTCCTCCATTTCAAAGCCTGTCATCCCTCAGTCGGCATCAGGCATTCCTTGATGCCAGATTTTGCATCTGCTGCCCATTTCAGGTTTCTCAGACATACGTCTCTCTCTTGGCCGGGGCCTGGATTCATCAAGGCACATGAGCAAATGAAGTTCAGGAGACTGTGCTACTCAAGTGCTTTGACATCTGGGGCTGGTGGGGTCCTTCCACCCCCCCTCCTGGGTTGCATCTCAAGAAGATAAAAGGGAGAGCTTTTGGGGCCCATGCAGCAAAGGGGCACCATAAGTGAGTGTGAACATGAGGACCAAGACATGAAAAAGTTGTGAAGCGACTGACCTACTGATAGTTAGAAGTAGTTTTAAACCATAATGTGCTTCCTTTCTGTGTATCATTATTCCCCACTACAAATCTGACCAATATGGGTTGGTTTTTTTTGTAGCAGAGCTTTTTTTTTTTTTCCCCCAAAGGTTGGAAGACCAAGAAATCTTTCTTTTTGCACATCACAAACCTCACCCTGGGCTCGTGCTACGGACCAGAACCAGTGGTGTGCTCCCCTCTGGCCAGGGACCGTCTCCCTCTGCTGTGTTTGTACTACAACCAGCACAGTGGAAAGCTTCTGCTATATATAAAAACAAACTACAACCACGTACTTTTCTATCCTGTGGCCACATTTCCACCACTCCATAATGACTCCTTAATTAAATCCCTTTAACAAGCAGGATAAATGTCAGCCAGGTCTTATGATTTGTATACTTTCAAAGTTTCCAAACCCGTCCTTATCAGCTTAATTTTTCTCTTTATTTTTCTTACTAATGACATATTTAGAAAGGAATTCCATATTCTGGCGGGTTTAGAGGTTTATTAATTACATCCTGTTCTTTATTTATTAATGAGCCTGGCTTCTCATTTTCCCCTGTTATAATTGTAGAGGGCTTTTATTTCCCTTAGCCCTCGCACACTTAACATTAGCTCATAAACATTTCCTTTCTTACACCCAGAGATTTTCACTATTAGTTTAATTGACCAATGGCTCATCTCAAGTAGGGAACTGACTCGTTGTGCACCACAGCTGTCAGCAAGTCGACTAATTGATAATACACTCACTGGGGCCAAGCTCAACACAGCTTGAGAGATAAATAGAAAAGAAAGTCGAGTCTAGGTTTCTCCTGTATGGTTACACAGCACCTAGCACAGCACAGACCAGAGCTGCCCCAAAGCTGGTAGGTGTCACCACAATAGAAATAATGATAAATTATAAGAAGAAATAATAAGAAATAAATAATAGGAAATAATAATAAATGGTGGAGGTGATGTATGAACAAGATGGGGAAATGCTGCCACAAAAACACAATTTAGCTGCTTCCATTTTCCAAGTTTTCAGATGACCCATTTTCTACATGACATTGCAAATTATTCTAATGAAAACCCCAGCTGTACTTGAGAAACATGTTCTTTGGTTAAAAAAAAAAATTAAAAAAAAAATTGGTGGAGATATCAGAACAAGGTCAGCATTGTTGGGGTGATGGGCACTGAGGGAGCTCTTGTGAAGTGAATGCTACAGATGAAAAAAGCAAGTATTGTCCTGGACCAGGAGTGCCTTTGGTGATCAGTAACTGCAAGTGGGCTATCCACACTGCCCAGAAGCCTGCAGCAGAGGAAACTGGTCACAAACTGACAACTGAGCCATCCCTTCAGCACATCAGCAATGCATTCAAACATAAAGTTCAACAAAGGCAAGTGTAGGGTCCTGCACCTAGGGAGGAATAACTCCATGTACCAGTACAGGTTGGGATTTGACCTGCTGGAAAGCAGCTCTGTGGAGAAGGACCTGGGAGTTCTGGTGGACAAAAAGTTTACCATCAGCCAACAATGTGCCCTTGGGGCCAAGAAGGCCAATGGTGTCCTGGGGTACATTAGGAAGAGTTTGGGCAGCAAGTCAAGGGAGGTTCTCCTCCCCCTCTACACTGCCCTAGTGAGGCCACATCTGGAGTAACTGTGTGCAGTTCTGGGCCCCCCAGTTCAAGAAGGACAGGGAAATACTGGAGAGAGTCCAGCAAAGGGCTACAGAGATGATCAGAGGACTGGAGCATCTCTCTTATGAGGAGAGGCTGAGGGAGCTGGGGCTGTTCAGCCTGGAGAAGAGCAGACTGAGGGGGGATCTTATCAATGCTTACAAATACCTTAGGGGTGGGTGTCAAGGGGATGGGTCCAGATTCTTCTCAGTGGTGCCCAGTGACAGGACAAGGGGCAAGGGCCACAGACTGAAACATGGGAAGTTCCATCTGAACATGAGGAAAAACTTCTTTCCTTTGAGGGTGCCAGAGCCCTGGCACAGGCTGCCCAGGGAGGTTGTGGAGTCTCTTTCTCTGGAGATATTCAAAACCTGCCTGGACACGACCCTGTGCAATGTGCTCTGGGTGACTCTGTTTTGGCAGGAGTTGGACTGGATGATCTCCAGAGGCGCCTTCCAACCCCAACCAGTCTGGGATACTGTGACTCTGTGATATGCCCAATATTGGATGCTATGGGGCAACAATGTCCGTGAGCTTACAATCAAGCATGCTCCAAAGCGCTTTGCTGATGCCAAAGGTGCTGCATCCCCATGTGAGATGAAGCTATGTGTGCCCTGACATGGGTTCATCAGTGAGGTGGGATCGAGCTGTGCTTCCCTGCACAAGGGTAGAAAACCTAAGCTGAATGCAAGTCCTCATTGTCTGCACCATCAGGAGCACAATTTGGAAGTCAGAGCCAGACCTCATGTTGGGGTTGTCTGCCCTACGGTTGGCTCTGTCTGTCTTCAAGAAGAGCTGAGCAAATGCAATTTTGGAGGATATGGGGTGTCAGCAGAGAGCTGGCCTACAACTCTGGGGTCCCAGGATGAAAACTGGGAGAGAACCGGTGAATTTGTCACCTGCCTTTACCAGTGTTTCCTCTCAGTCCTTCCTGGCCCTCTGGCCCTCTCCAGATGTGTCATGTCTTGCTCATTGAGCTTCTGACTCAGACAAACTCCTACATCAGGTTCCTCCACTGTCACGCTGGAGCAGCCCAAGAAAGCCCCTTGTGCAGCCCAAAACATGTCCTCACTGCACCACGGGAGCTTGGAGACCGTCTGACACATCAGAGGAGACTCAGCTTCAGGAGTCTGATCTTCTGCCTGTTTTTCTCTCCCTTGGCTGCAAGCTTCCTCCTTTAGACTACCCCTTTGATTTATTGTACTTTTGCACTTCTGAGCACCTGGAAAGTGTTTTTGTCCCATTAATTTTGACTTGGAAGTTTCAATGTTTCCCAGCAGAAAAATAAATCACTCAAGCTGGAAAGACATGCCCCACACAACCTCCTCCCTTGTCTGGGTCTCCCTTCTCCTGCCTTCCACTTTTTTTCCCTCCTACTGTTCCCTTCCCCCTCCTTCGAGAAGGAAGAGGGGGTGATAAATGTGTCATGCAAGGTATGAACTTCACATACCAAGAGCAACAAGGTAATCCTATCTGTCCAAACATCACTTTGCTGAGCACCTAAATAAAGTTCTCTGCACCCAGCACATTTCTCATTGCTGCAGATGAAGCCTGAGGTCCCAGAGAAGAGGGCAACCAGCTGGAAGGGTCTAATCCCTGCAGGGGTCTGCCTCCACATCTAAAACATTCAGCCACCAGAAGTTTGAAACACCTCTGGATGGTCAGTATTAGGCTGAACTTGTGCTTCCTTTAAGGTCTCCCCAAAGGTGGCTCTTCAAACCCAAAGGTCTCAAGTCTCTCTCCGTTGCAGTATTACTTCTCCCAGGTTGCCTCCTAGGTTGTTATCTTCCTCCTTGCAAGGAAACAACCTGTGGTAGCACACACTGGTCTTACTGGACAGATGACATACACCAAATCAGGCCTTTTCCCATTTTATCAGGCATGGGGACCCAAAAAATTGTATGTATGTACTCTTGGTTTCTATGGTCAATCTCACGACCCAGCCCCAGTCCTCCAAGAATATTGATTCCTTGCTAAAATCCTGTACAAGTTAAACAGTGCTGATATCTTCTGCCAGGATAACTCTTGCTCTGCACTGTGGCCATTATTCTTTTGCTTTAGGATGTTCACTAAAGACTCAATGATTAGGATTTTTGTAATATCCTCCCTTCCTTCACCACTTGGACAACTCAATCAGATTTCTTCCAGTGACGAGCACATGATGGACAAATTAGATGTACTTGGCACTAAAGGAAGTGCTTCAAAATCTGTAACATTTTTGTCTAATCAAGACTTGGTTTAAAAAAATTCAGTTTATTTTAAAGATAACCACAGTCCCCAAATTCAGACCTGGTTTAAAGTTTTCTAAAACTTGCTTCTCCATTTAGTACAGGAAATACAGTGAGGGAACCACTTGTGAGTTCACTTTACCTTTTTTTCCCCCTGGAAATTAGATTTATGTGGTCATTCAGTCTGTCATCTATCTGTCTCCCACAGATTTCTCCACCTGTTGATTTTTCAACCAGCTTTGACAGCAAGCTGAAGGTCTCCAAAGAAATTATGTTCCTATTTCCATATTAAAAGAAAGATTGAGAGAAAGGATTGATTTCAATCTAAAGAGTTTCTTCTTAATAGTTTTTATCCTATTAGCTGATTTCTACAGGGCAGGTGATGTACATAGCAGATTATAGTAGACAAATTTTACCAAAAACCCAAGGGAATTCTAAAGATGCAACAGAAAACAATGGACAATCTTAAAATAAATCAGTTTAACAAGCCATCAACTTTGAGACATAAATCCATAATGACAAAACTCTGCTTGCTGCCATTCTTTGTTCTTCTAGTTTCTGTCTGGATTTGAGTCCACTGAAACCCTGCTAGAAAGATAATTCCCTCTGCTACGCCCAGTCTGTCTAGAAATATCTGAGAATAAAGCATTGGAAATTCTTCCAGAAAGCACATATTCACATGGTTTCCAATGTGTTTTGCATGTTGCAGCCCCTAGATGCCTTGTGTGCATCACAACCAGGAGGCAAACCATTTCAGCCCAGCACAGGGGCCAGAGTAACCAGTGCCAGGTGTGTTAAAACTGGTGGTGACTTCAAAACTACCAACCATCCTGATGGTGACATTTGTAAATGTAAAAAAAAAAAGTAGGACACTTTCCTCTAGACTGGAGGTTTGAATTGCTTGGTGATGTCATGAAGACCATATTTAGGACATAACTCATCTTCACCTACACTTCGTCAGTAAGTTAAACGAATTGCATGACCAAGTGCCCGTTTCTCTCTCTTATACTAAACATAAAAGTAATGGAAATAAATGAGACTGAAAAAAAAAAAAGAAGAAATCATTCCAATACGAAAACTGTAAAAAATCCAAGTCTTCTCACTTTATTCCCTGCTGCCCTTGAGAAGTTACAGCACGGCATTCAAGAGCATCAGAAGGAGTCTTGTCAAATTCCACAGAATCATAGAATCATGGAATGGTTTGGGTTGGAAGGGACCTTAAAGATCATCTAGTTCCAACCCCCCTGCCACAGCTGAGCAGAAGCGCAGCTCAACAGAACTTTATTTAGTCCTGTCCTGATCAAGTTCAACTGAAATGAACATATTTTCTTGGGGAAAACCAGCCTAGGAGAGCGAAAAAGCAGGTGAGTGTGTTTTATGAAACCAGACAAGCATGAGTGCTCTAACTGCAGTGCCATGAAGTTACGCGAAAGATATTCAGTTCCAGAGGGACGCGGGGAGTGCGGTAGGTTGCGTGTCAACGGGGGTGCTAGAATAACACTACTTACACACTACATTGCTAAGGACACCCACTTGGGAAAGCACAATAAATAACACAACTACTTAATAGCTCTGTAGTGCCTTTCATCCAAGTATCTCCAAACACTGTACAAACATTTGTTACAACAGCTGCTAACCCCAGGCGAAGTCGCGCTATCTTTGCCATGCAGCAGATAAGGAAATTGAGGTTATGTTATTTCTGGGAGCTTGGGGCCAGAGTAACAGCCAAGAGACCTGCCACCTATTCCCCTTTGCCCCATGGGAATGATGGAAAAAAATGGAAATGGAGGTCTGAGTCTGTGGTAAGCCCATAGTCAAGTCAAGGGGCAGCGGTGGTTTCTTTTGTTCCTCCAGCGGGGCTAAGTCAAGCTACAATGCAGGATAAAAATGGAAGATATTAGGAGAAAAAGTAAAGAAACTGCATAATAGAAACAGGGTCAGCTCAATGCACGGTACATTTACAAACACTTGGAACTTGTACATAAGACCCCAGACCTACGGGACACAAATGTCCTTCTATATGGGAAGCTGGAGTCCGTGTGGGGTACTCTAGGGCATCAGCTTATACTAGATGTCTACGAGCAAGTAGACAAGCCCTTGAGGTCTGCACTAGGTGACTGGAGTTTGCTGTAGTGCAAAGAAGAGGCGGGTCTGTGGCACAGATCACCCAAACCAGCCGTTTGCCCTGGTATTGGATGAATAATGCCAAGGTGAGGCTGATCCTTTCTGCTGTCTGTAGCAGGCTTTTAGATGATGAACTCAGATGTCAACCACTACACTGAAGACACTTAAATCTGGGCAGAAGATTCCTACCTTTTGCAGTAGAGACAGGACTGGGATTAGAGAGTGTCTGTCCTCTAGACCTATACATACCTCAGGTGTTGGAGCAGGTAACAGAAATAACATCAGATGGAGGGGCAACTGTGGGAGACATGTAGGGATAGATTTAACATGAGGTGCCTTTGTGAAGGTGTCACCAAATGCACTGGGTGCCTGAGCTTCCATTATATGAGAGGCCAGCCAAAAAGACTGCGGAGCTCAGAGAGCTATTCTCCTGGGACAGGATCCAGGTGCCCAGCAGAGGTGTCTAGTCATTTGAGATGCCCTGGGAGCACCTGTCCTGGGCTTCAGCTGGCACTGCAGAAGGTCCAACAGTCTCTCACAAGCCTTTGGTTGCATCTGCAGCTTTAATCAGGTATCTTAGACACTCCAGGCATGCTTTGGGCACTAAAGCACCACCAGGTGCTTACATGTAACCAACTGGATATCATCTGCAGGAATGGTTGGCTAAATAGATCTCCACCAATTACAAAGGCAGAATAGACATCACAGAGGCACCCACACTCCTCAACCTACAGACTTATGCATCCCTTATGCCAATAGTTGTCAGGGGACAAGTGTACATACCTGGGTCACTCAGGACTGAGCAGTAGGTTGGCACCAGTTTGTGATAATGACAAGACCTTTATTAAACAGCTGTGATTGTGTTCTGTGAGCTCTGGAACAGCTTTGGACTCCACAGAGGTCACCAGGAATTGAGGGAAACTCTTTCCAGCTCCCAGGATAAGGCCTATCCATGAGGGACAGCCCTTACCTTTATCCAATGGCGATGCCAACATCTGAATGAGCAAAGACCCATGAACACCAATTCATTTGTTTCAAAGCCATGATAGTCCTCCCCTCCCAAGCCCCCACTGTAAGGAAACAGTCTGTTGACTGTAAGTTGTTATTTTTTTAATGAAAAAAAAGGAGGAATTCAGATTGTTATGTTTCCTGACCTATAGCTAGCAACGCCTAAGCCCCGCTCTCCCTTTGCAACTCTAAAGCATTGATGTTAGTGTAACGTAAGATGCTGAGGAAACGATTCCTCACAAATATTATGATGGGGTTGTCATGTTGCGGTCCATCTGGAGTGATATACGGACTGAACAACAAACTGCCTTGCTGGGACCCAGCCCCAAAAGACGAGTCTGCCTCTCACGGTCCCCTCTGCACATGCCGGCGGTTGTTTCTTCAAAGCGGCTTCTTCGGGGACCGCGTGGGAGGAGGGACCGAGGAGCGAGAGGAACAGACAGTCCTCTCCCAGGGATGTAATGATCCGTTACCGCTTGCTCTAAATCAAGCAGTAAAAGATGGTTGATGGGGTCTCTTTGGCTGAAGATGCTCTTCCCAAAGGAGGAAAAAAGGAGAGGGGGTCGTGAGTTGGTTTGTGTACAGGTAGAGATTTACTTGGGAGTCAAAGGGGGCTTTCCCCCATTGCTTTTTACTAAATAGTATGGGATTTCAGGGGTTATTCTGATCCTCCTGCACTCGCACCCCCCAAGACAGACAGTGCCCAGTGGAGGTGGCTCTGCTGTGTAAAGAGAAGTCGAACAGCCCGGAGGAGTCCTACTGACAATTTTACGCTCGTTTCAGACACAAAAGAAACATCAGAGCTCCAGCATCTCTTAAAAACAAAGACACCTGCTTTAATGATATCCATGTCCAAGTCTGGGGGAGCTTTATGGGAATGTCTCCTGCTGAGAAACAACTGTAATACCAAAACTCCCCCCAAACACTGGAGATCAGCTCTTCCAAGGCTGGCTATAAACCTGTGGCTTTGTCCAACTTCTTTTTATGTTTATAGAAATTAAGGAAGGAAGAAAAATCCAAGAGCCCATCTGGTTGTCTCCTTCCTCCTCTCGGGGAAGATTCCCACCCCTGGAGTTTATTTCTATTCTCTGGGACCAGGCTTTTGTTTTGGCAGTTTGCAGATCGCATCCAGCCTGCCAGACACCACGGTGGACTCCTCCATGAAGCTCCGTAGCAGACAGCTTGGGGAGTTATCATGAAGGTCCCATAATGCTGAAATCTGGTCCAGCCAGACCTGCTGTCTCCTGGACAGCAGTGTGGGATCAGGGACAGCCCCTGAATGCCACAGGACCCAGCATCTGCACCACTGCCTCTGCTTGGCCCATGCAGAAAGGAGCCCTCCCACCCCAGGGTAGAGTGGCATCCCTGGGTAGCAGCTCAAGCCCACCTGGGAGACCCACAGCGTTACGGAGTATCTTCCCATTTCCAGCTGCAGTGAGCCACCAAACTCCTTTCTTGGATCCCAGAACCACCGTGATTGCGTTTCAGCAGGCGCCCCAGGCAGGACGAGGCTGCTGGTGCTGTGAAGATGCACAAAAGGCTGTGGTCCCTCTCCCCATGGCTCAGGCATTCCTTTGGCTGCTGGTGCCTTTGAGCTGCAAAAATTACCTCCCATGGGAGTGCTCCAAAACCAGAGCATTTGTGCAGCAGGCTTCTCTACGAGCACGTTTTCTCCAGAAGCATGAGGCGTGCATGCCTGGGGACTCTGCTGCCGTGGGAACCGTCAGAAACTAGCAATGTCCCAGTCTCTTGCAACCTTGTCCTGTGGCACATTACAGTTGGTGTGTTGGTACTGACATGCTATAGGCTGATTAGGGTGGTGTTTTGAGGGTGAAGAATAAAGAATAAATGTTCTTTGTACTAGACTCTGTTGAAAAGTTGTCTGTGAAAGCAGGGGACTGTACTCAGTGAGGCTCCTTCCCAAGTTTCAATCTCCTGTCCCAAGTTTCTCTGCCTCCCTCTACCACTATGTGGAACACATTCACTGCACATCCCTTCTCAAAGCACCCACTGCCATCGAAGGGCCTTCACTGAGAGCCTTCCAGGGCTCACCGTAATGTGTCTTGCCCCAAGGGAAAGGGGAAGACCAACCCACAACAATTCTTGCTGGGAATCTGGTTCTCCAGCCACTTCCACTGCAGAACAACCCAAGCTCCGTGGTTTCCCTTGCAACTGATATTTTCTGTGCCATATGGACAAGAAAATATCTGCCAAGAAAATAATTATGCACTGACATGAAGGCAGCCTTGTGGGGAGCATACAGATTCTTCACATTTAAATCTATATGAAGACTCCAGATCCAAAGGAGAGATGGGTCTAATCCCCACCTTGGACAGAGATGCTGTTTGCAACACTTTCTCAGGCCATAATCAGAAGCCTACAATTCTCCGCTGTGCCAAGGCACAGCACCCCAATACTCCTTTGATGTATCTGCTGTTTATTACCTTATTAAGGAAGAGTGTAGGAGCTACAGCTGACTTTAAGACCCCAGAATCTAAGCAACGTGTGGGCACACAGTTGGTGTCTTGGAAGGTTTATGGTTCAAGTAAGTGTCACAGGCAAAGGGGAAGATGAGACAGTGTGGAGAGCAGGGCATGGCTTCCTGACCCTCTCTGCTGATAGGTCCCCATTTCTTAAAGCTTGCCCCATTTGTCTGCTGACTCCTCGTCCATCACCTGACCCAGCTCTTGGTAAAATTAGAGATCTGTCTGGGTTCCCCATAGTCTACCTTGCCAACCAAGCAAAAGGCAAATCCCTCCCATCAGACTCACCCATACACATGCAGGAGTTCCAGGAGGGAATGAGTCCACGGTTTGCTCACCTCCTTCTGTGTCTGGACACAGAGGACCTGGCTTCGCCAGAGGAGGTTCAGGTTGGACATCAGGAAGAATTTCTTTACAGAAAGGGTTATTAGACATTGGAATGGGCTGCCCAGGGAGGTGGTGGAGTCACCATCTCTGGATGTGTTTAAGAAAAGACTGGACATGGCACTTAGTGCCATGACAGGGTGGTGTAAGGGCAACGGTTGGACTCGATGATCCCTGAGGTCTCTTCCAACCTGGTAGATTCTGTGATTCTGATTCTGTGATTCTGTGATTCTGTGGGGGACAAAGTGGACCATACCCCTACACCATGAAAGGGACCCCAGTGTCCGCTCTTCCTCAGCAACCGTGTGGTGCACGGGCATGGATGGATCAAAGCTTCTCAGTGGCAGAGGCAATGTTGAGTTTTGGTGTCTTGTGGATAGGCAGGGGAGAGCTCCGGGGCTGCAGGAGGACGAGGGACAACTGAGGGCACAGCAGATGGAGCACACAATTGGTTTTTCACCGCTAGGAGCCTGTTGTCGTTCACAAGTGCCTACTGAGCTCGTCAGCAGAGCAGTTCCCTGTGACTTCTCCCATTCATGGGACAGATCACAGGCCGAGTACCCTGACCCTCCCTGGTGTCTAAGCTGGTTAAATCAAACGCCTATAAACTGGTCTCTCCATCGCGACGTGGCCAGTTCTACTTGAGGACGTGCAGAGATACCACACCTCCATGTGAGGCTCTATATTTTCCCCCAGCTGTCACAGCGGAGATTACAGGCATCCACAGCATCTCCTGTCTACACCAGTCACAATTTCCAGTCGTTCATATCAATTTTTTCCAGAGAAATCACCACCAGCACCCTGAAGCAAGCACACAAGGAATTACAGAATATCAAACAGCATCACGGGCTCTAACTCCTTCTTCTGCAGAAATAGGATATTGCAAAGGAAAAATATAAGTACAACAACTCCACTGCTGAGAAATACTGAGGGCTGCAATTTCTCTTTGCTGCCAAGGTTTGATGAAGGTGGGAGTGATTTGTTGCATCCTAAGAAGACAAAGTTTGTACAGTTACTCTTTGAGCGCGTGGGAGGGAGCATATATCTGTCTGACGGACTGTCTGCTTTTCCTCTAGCAATTTTTGAGGCCCTTCACCAATTTCCAGCTAATTTGACAGAAAAGCAGAAGTCTCCAAAGTACCTGAGTTCCAATGTGTTTTGTGAAGGAGGGAGGGAAAGAGAAGCAGGGAGACGCTATAAATGGCCCCACTGAGGAAAAGCAGGTATATGGTTTCTGTCCTTATTAGACCCTAGAAGATGTATATGGGAGAAGCTGTGAACATCCCAAACACTAAAACTTCAGCAAGATTCATAGCTAGTAGATGCTGAAGACACCAAAACAGAAAACAGATTAAAGTATGAAATATTTTCTTTTTATTGTTGTTCTTAAAATGAACTTTAAGCTGAATTTTGAGTTATTGTCTTGGTTTAGTTCATTCCCTTTGCCCATCTAAAAAGAAAACAGAGTTAGATAATTTCAAGAGCGCTTCCCCCCTGCTCCAAACACAGAAATAAAAACTGTTCATTGTTCAGAGAAGGACACTTTTGCTAACTACACAGCCCTACAAGAAATGGGAAAAGCACAAGATGGCCATTTTACATCACCTTCTCATAATCTCCTAGGAAGAAATGGATGGGAAACTGGCAAGTGGTAACTGGAGCCTTGGTTTCAAGGAGTAAGCAGAGTGGCTAACCAGTTACTCACTGTTTAAGCTGCATTCAACTACAGCTTTGAGAAGCAATAATGGAAGAAGCTACAGCAGATTTTTCATGAACATGATACAGTCTAACTGAACAAGGTGGAAAATACAGTTTTCATCACATGGAAACTGATGAGATTTCAACATCTGGGTTTATGGGAAACAGTGAAATCTCAGGTTTCTTTGTTGTGAAACATTGCAAACTATTGGTTTTTGACTTTATATGATTAGAAACATAACTAATAAAATCATAAGAGAAATACCTAAATTATCATTAAAAGTGCAATAAAATAAATTTGGTTTGTTTGCTTGCTGGTCTTCTTGATTGCTTGCATTTTAAATGGACATTTTGCAGAATAAACCCATAAGAAGGACATGGAGCTGTTGGAGCGAGTCCAGAGGAGGCCACGAAGATGATCAGAGGGCTGGAGCACCTCTGCTATGAAGAGAGGCTGAGAGAGTTGGGGCTGTTCAGCCTGGAGAAGAGAAGGCTCCAGGGAGACCTTCTAGCACCTTCCAGTACCTGAAGGGGCTACAGGAAAGCTGGAGAGGGGCTTTTTACAAGGACATGGAGTGATAGGATGAGAAGTAATGGTTTTAAACTGAAAGAGGGGAGATTGAGATGAGATATGAGGAAGAAATTCTTGGCTGTGAGGGTGGTGAGACCCTGGCCCAGGTTGCCCAGAGAAGTTGTGGCTGCCCCCTCCCTGGCAGTGTTCAAGGCCAGGTTGGATGGGGCTTGGAGCAACCTGGTCTAGTGGAAGGTGTCCCTACCCATGGCAGGGGGGTTGGAACTGGATGATCTTTAAGGTCCCTTCCAACCCAATCCATTCTGTGATTCTATGATTCTATGAAATCCTTTTAAATCAGGGTGCATTGCTACTCATTGCTCAAAGCACAGCAATCCTTGCAGAGACCAGGAGTCCCCAGTGCTGATTGCAACGTTGAGCAAGACCCAAGTGTCTCCTCGGCTGGCATTATAGGTTTATCATATCTCCTCTTGCTCTTCCACTTCCCCTTTACAAGTCAGGGACATTTTAATCTCGTCCTGCCAGCACCTCCATCCCCAGGAGCTCTTTGCCTCCTCCACTCCTCTGCCGACCCCAGCTTTATCGCTGGAGTCTGGCAGGACAATGCCGGAGTGAATTCGCACTTGTATCTCCTGCTGTTTGTTATGATGACCTGGCGTATTTCTCTTGCTGGAGAGTTCGTTTAAATTCTTACATTTCCAGCCAAGCCTTTGTAGATGAGCGAATCCATGTGTCCTGCTCTGGTTTTCCCCATGGAGTGCTCCAAACTTCTGTGGTCCTGCCCTAGCTGTGGTGTCCAAGTCATGCCTGCCTCGTGAAGGGACAGGAAAGATTTGTGTCATGTGTGTCTTCAAGGTCAAATTCTCAAACCCCATGGGTTTCCACATATCATTATCCCAAAGTTTTTGGCTTTGTCTCTCCCAGTTTCCAATATTTTTAACTCTTTCTTCCACTCTGCAAATACACTAACTGCTGATCCACCAGAAAAACATCCTCACACCATGCTGTTGAGAGGCTGCTAGTACTTGGGACATCAAAAAGGATCATTTCACCAAGGGGGACACAAGCCAATTCTTATTTTTTGGTAGGATGTTGACTGTTTATAGCAAATATCCACAAATAACCTGCTTCCCTCAGTGGTGTGAACAATCAAACAAAAAGAGAAATTGCTTCAGTCTATGTCTGCATGCATGTGTGATTTATGCCCCAAAAGCCCTGTTTCTCTGTCTTCCCTTCGCCTGTGTCTCTAACAGATCTCCATTAGCTGAAGAAAACAAGGGAGGAGATAAGATACGACCAGTATGAAAAACGAAGCAGAAATCCTGAAACAAGCACATGTAGACAGAATTGAATCATCTTGATGGTCCAGTTTTGCTTGTGGAGAGGGATATTGGGGTTTTCTGAAAGCCACGTGGAGAGTATATTGCCAGTACAGTGGTAACCTCTACTGGGAAAAAAGCAACAGAAACCTCATTGACTTGTTGGGTGTTTCGTTGAGGTAACCATGCTGCATTTCTCTGTCCCTAAGACAGAAGAGATGTTAATTATTCCTTTCACTGAGCTGAAAAATGGCTGCTTATGCAACTGAAGCCTTTGCCCACGTCTGTCATTGCCTTAGAGCTGCTTTGATGCTCTTAACCTAGTGCTTTCTAACTGGCTGCAGACCACAAATCTCCGTCCATCCAGTGGAGGTGCGTTTCTCTTTCTCCTTTTGCAATGGCTCAGGGTGAAACCCAGCCCTAGTTAATGCACTCTAACCAGCACAAGCAATTGGTAGAGTCCATGGAGCCTGGCCTGGCACGGGGCTGAATTCCAGCCAGAGTCAGGCTTCTGGAGGTGACTAATACAGAATCACAGAATCACAGAATCAACCAGGTTGGAAGAGACCTCTGGGATCATCAAGTCCAACCATTGCCCTGACACCACCATGGCAACTAGACCATGGCACTAAGGGCCATGTCCAGTCTTTTCTTAAACACCTCCAGAGATGGTGACTCCACCACCTCCCTGGGCAGCCCCTTCCAATGTCTAATAACCCTTTCTGAGAAGAAATTCTTCCTAATGTCCAACCTGAACCTCCCCTGGCGAAGCTTGAGGCTATGTCCTCTTGTCCTATCGCTAGTTGCCTGGGAGAAGAGGCCGACTCCCACTTTGCTACAACCTCCCTTCAGGTAGTTGTAGACTGCAATAAGGTCACCTCTGAGCCTCCGCTTCTCCAGGCTAAAATACCATCAGCTTCAGTAGGGATGGCAGCACACACAAACGAGGGTCATAGCATGCAGGCACAGCTCAGCCCCGCAACACAGATCACAGGGAAAAGCCCTCACAGGATGCAGAACACGATGCCACTGGGAGTATTTTCTGTGATATTCTATTAAATTCACGTCAGGCTGAATCAGCTGGGATAGCTCAGGGATTCAGGAGGGAAACACATGGGATGCTCAACGCCAGGGCAAGCGAGAGGAGCGCATCTTTCCCGGAGACCACAGGGACACACTGTGACTAATTTCTGCTTCCAGCACAGGCAGGGAGAATCATAGATCCCCCCCCTTGGCTGTCCCTTCCCACACCCTCACCCAACAGAGAAGATGATACTTCTATTTGAGCATGACAACTATGCAGCGCCGTGGAAGGCTGCCAAGACACCCAGGCAAACCTCCCTGCTGGGACAGGCAGTCTCTGTGCCGCATGCCAGTGGTGGAAAGCATCCTTGTAATGATACTGAGCACTCGCTGAGCCAAAACGTGTAACAGGAGGCTCTGTGGGGAAGCACCAATTTATCAGTCTAACTGGACTGGAAATTCCTTTTCGGCAGGATCTGTTCGCTCTCCAACATGTGCGGCGCAGCCCGAGGAATGAGCAATGAACATGAGATCTCTTTTATGTCTGCCATGGCAGCCGGCCTTTTAATAATAATAATAATTTAAAAAACCTGTCCAGTGACTTCACACCAGTCTTCCCAGATATAAGACCCAGACAGGAAACACTATGAGACGTTTGTGCTGTTTACCCCTGAAATTCCTGTATCCTGCCTCAGTTTACTTCAGGGTTAATTGGTCACATCTTTGAGATGTTGTAAAGTTTGAACAGCAAATTGTATAAATGCTGCAAGTCATTCTCATGACGGTGCAACTGAAGGACCCTGGTCCCCCAGAACTTGGGTTTTCTGACGTCTAGCAAGGGTTGTGCTCACCCCTCAGCCCTTTCTTCCACCGAGCTTTAGCAGGATTTCTTTCTCTTACTTGCTCGGGTTCACAAAACACATTAGAAATTCCCCTTCTCTCTGGCTTAAACTGGCCAACAGCCTTAATGCTTTTTGAAGAAACAAACAGACCCAGGCACGTGCAGAACATGATCATATGAGTTGTGCTTCCTTAGTGAGCCAAGCAGAAAGCAAGCTGGATGACTTCAACCTAAAATGGGCTTAGAAAATAAACCCTTGTGAAGGTGATCACAGTGGTGAAAATTAAGCAGGTGCAAAGAATCACACAGAATCATAGAATCAATCAGGTTGGAAGAGACCTCTGGGATCATTGAGTCCAACCATTGCCCTGACACCACCATGGCAACTAGACCATGGCACTAAGGGCCATGTCCAGGCTTAAACACCTCCAGAGATGGTGACTCCACCACCTCCCTGGGCAGCCCCTTCCAATGGCTAATGACCCTTTCTGAGAAGAAATTCTTCCTAATGTCCAACCTGAACCTCCGCTGGCGAAGCTTGAGGCTGTGTCCTCTTGTCCTATCACTAGTTACCTGGGAGAAGAGGCCGACTCCCACTTCACTACAACCTCCCTTCCGGTAGTTGTAGACTGCAATAAGGTCACCTCTGAGCCTTCTCTTCTCCACGCTAAACACCCCCAGCTCCCTCAGCCGTTCCTCATAGGTCAGACCCTCCAGACCCTTCACCAGCTTGGTCGCCCTCCTCTGGACTCGCTGTCCAAGAGAAACAGGCTGTGAGGGTAGCTGTGACTCCTGGGTAAATTAAAACAAACAGCGATGCAAATATAGGTGATATCACTCAAGGATTGCAGAGTCTCAGCCAAGGCATTTGCACACTGAGAGTCGAATTTGGCTTTAGATGAATAAAATTGCTGCCCGTCGTTCAGGGTATATAGTCCTGGGTACATCCATCCTGCAGCACTGGGACACAGATACCACAGCAGAGCTGTGCTGATAATAGACCAGAGAACAGGGACAGGAACATAAAGAAGAGCAGAAACCAAAGAACCTTCTTTCTGTCAAGACTCCCATGTTGTCCCTGAGAGCAGTATGGTTGAATCCCACCTCCCCAGCTCAGATGGGGAGCGAGGGTTTAGTCAAAGCACAAGGATTGGTCTAACAGATGTCAGGACCTGGAGAGATGGTTGTGCGTGCCATGACAAGTCTCATCTGAAGTCCCGTTGGTGCTCCCCTTTGGTTGCTTGACATGGACCCAAGAGTTTGCATCCGCCCTGGGCTGCAGTGGGTGTTTAAGGTAAGGAACTACTGGAGAGAGTCCGGCGGAGAGGTACAAAGATGATCAGAGGACTGGAGCATCTCTCCTAAGAGGAGAGGCTGAGGGAGCTGGGTCTGTTTAGTCTGGAGAAGACTGAGGGGCAATCTTATCAATAGTTACAAATACCTTAGGGGTGGGTGTCAAAAGGATGGGACCACACTCTTCTCAGTGGTGCCCAGCGACAGGACAAGGGGCAACGGGCACAAACTGAAACATGGGAAGTTCCATCTGAACATGAGGAAAAACTTCTTGACTTGGAGGGTGACAGAGCACTGAAACAGGCTGCCCAGGGAGGGTGGGGAGTCTCCTTCTCTGGAGATATTCAAAACCCTCCTGCACACGACCCTGTGAAACATGCTTTAGGGGAACCTGCTTTGGCAGGGGGTTGGACTGGATGATCTCCAGAGGTCCCTTCCAACCCCAACCAGTCTGTGATTCTGTGTTGCATTCACCCAAGGGAGGGATGGAGAAGGCACAAGGAAAGGACTACAAACCCCCACTGAAATCCATCTGGAGGCCTACAGAAATGCTGAACTCCCCTAAAGCATGGCCATCAGGGGGTCGAGCAGCATTAGCCACACAGTCCGGGTTGAGGAGAGGTCAGCTACAGGCACTTGCCATATTGAAAAAGGATTTGCAGCTGAAGACAGGGCTGACTGGAGAACTCCCCTCCGGGACCACTTGGAGAATGAACATAATTGCCTGAGCATTTAAGAAAATAGAGATCCATCTTTCCACACAAGTAGGTCTGCCACTGGGAGGGGAAAGCTCGGGGAAGCAGCGGAATAAATATTGGTGCTTTGCAAAGTAGAGATAAATCCACCAGCAAGGAGGGAGAAAAGTAAGAGAGCTTTGGGAAGCCCGTGCACATCAAATGAGCAGTGCATCCCCTGATGAGTGAGGGTGTCGGGGAAGTAGATCGATGGGCTAACGCTCCAAACAGTAGCATCCATCTCTCATAATAAGGCAGCAAAACTGCTCTCGTTTCCTGTAATCTGATAACCCACACGAGAATGGGGAAAAATGCCGTTAAATGGTGATTATAATTCCCGTCATGGTGTTTCCTCATAAAGTGGCCCCCCAACATAGTGTTATTATCAATCACGACTACTACAGTAGCATCCTGAGGCTCCCATGGAGATCAGTACCTTCAGAGGGAGACCTTTGCTCTCCTGAAGGACCTGCAGGACCCTCATGGGAGGCAGGGCTCCATAGAAGTGAAACGAGTTGTTCAAGGCCTCCCAGCTGGGAGTAAGACCAAACCCAACTACTCTTTGAGCTGTGAGATTATGTGAGCATCATGCAATCATAGCAGTGCCAGCTGGTGGGGACCTGCAGAGGTCTCCAGCCCAACCTTCTGCTCAAAGCTGGACCACCATGAGCTTCTAGACAAAAATAACAGCTCACAAATTGACATAGTCATAACAAACTGAAAGTGAGGATCCAAAACACATGACCGTCACTGTATGTTGTTGTATAATCTCATTAACATCAAGCCAAGAGCTGGCAAGGACATGACTCATGTTTTTGGCTGGTCCAGGCTCTGCTGTACTGACCTTTCCTCCCACCACTTCCTGGCCTGGGCACTTCATGTCATTTCTGGTTCCTTCCTCTTATCACTAATGTGTGGAAGCAATAATGATGCTCAGGACTTTTTTTTTACCTCCATCATCGTGACAGGCAATTGTAATGCTTCTTCTCTTCACCCAGCAAGATGCATGTCTATGTATGTCCATTGTTAACATTGCTGCCATATGTACTCCAGAAGCATCTAAGGGCCCAGTGACGGCTCAAGTGTGCCTTGTGCTAGGTCCTATAAAAGAGAATCCTCCTCAAACAGGCACCCTATGTCACCAGCAGGTGACCAGCACCTCATTCCTGTCCTGAAGGACTAACCTCAGATTTACCCCATGCCTCCACAGTGCCTCTGAGCAGCAGCCCCCAAGCAGCACCGTGGCTTGACCCTCTCCCATTCAACCTCCCTCACCACAGAAGTGTCTTCAGGTGGGAACTTTCAGTTGCCTTTGATCATATGAGTACAAAAGAAGATGAGACCCCAGCTGTACCCGCCAACGAGTCATTGGAAATGAAGATGAGGCATGGAGACTGAAGTGCTGCACAGCAAAGCCAGGTAATTGAGGTAGCAACCATCCCACCAGGGACACATTGACCTCCTCTGGACAGAAGAGCAGCAGGTATCCCAAGGTGCCTGTAGTATTCATCTACCTGCCTATCTCCTTATGGCTGAGCAGGACCAGGAGACCCAATCCCACTCCTGCTCTGCTTTTTGCCTTCCCTATGTGGTGAATTCCTCAGAAGCAGGACTGTCTAGCCCAGCCGTAAATCTATCTTCCATGGAGCAAGGGAAGTTGTAGAGCAAGCACGAGGAGGGAGGACATCATGAGTGCTCGAGAATAATAATTAGTGCAAAGAAAACCCCATGCCCCTTCTCATAATAAAAAGCGAATGACGGAAAAAGGTCCATAAAACTCCCCTTCTATGGCTCATATCATAGAGACACAGGTCTACCCAGGCTTCTGATGATTAATTAGGTACGTAATGGGTGACTGCTTCAGACAATGTGCAGGAACAGCTAATATAGTGAGCAGCACTGAATCACAGGCCCAAGAACAGGCAGAACAAAAGCCTCAGATTGCTTTATGATGTTTTTGTTATTAAATCATCTCTTCTAGAAAGAGTGTTGTTTTAAGCCAGCTCATGGTTTCAGGCAGGAGGGTTGCCCAAGTCTGGTTTCTGCTCTGCAGCTGCAAACACTTCATCCCCATCAGATCTACCTGAAGCAAAGGAAACTACAGACCCTGAGAGTTCACTGTTGGCTGCATGTTCCCAAGAGCCAGGGTTCCACCTTCCACCCTGCTGCAAGCCCAGCACCTTTCCTGGTTAACTCTCGACTCCGGAAGACATTTTTCCTTCCCTGAGCTGACCACTGCCAGCTCCCAGCTGTGTGTGGCTGAGGGAAGCCAACCCACTTTCTTCTGGGTGCCTTGAGGAGTAATTTGGAGCGCATCAACACAAAGACATCACAGTGACACTGTCGCTCTCCTTAAGGTGTGTCCGGACGACAAACCATACACAAATCACAACCCCAGTGATGTTATGGATTTCCCCTAAAACGGTGATGAATGATACCTACTCTATTTGCCACGAGAGGGCACTTTTACATTAATTCTCATATCCCTGGCTCTAGCATGGAGTCTGCCCCAACACGGTTTGGTCACAGTGGGATCCAATATCCAAGTCATTGGGGGGATTTATTTTGCAGGGACAGGGCAGTGTGTTGAGTGTGTTACTCGTTATGTTACAAGGAGACTGCAATAAAGGATACGGGTGCAGCTGTGGATCTTGGTGTCTCAGTTCTATAAGGAGAGAAATAACAGCAAAGAAAACCCCCATGGTAAAGGATACCACGTGCAAAGAATATTTCCTCAGAGGAAACGGTTTTGTAGGGAAGATTATGCGTAAGTGTAATGTCTTTCAATCCAGATGAAGGAGACACCTGCTTCCCAACTTCTCTGGCAAAAACTGTATAAATTAACGTTTTGAAAACTGGACAGTGGCTCATGTTTGCTGCAGACATGAGTCGTTCCTTTGCAAACACCTCACTGGCTGGAAGCTGCAGGATAGAGTCCAGGCTGCTGCCTTGGAGCTGATTAGAAACCTTATTTTCCCCCACTCTCCATCATGCAGTAGATGTGGAAAACTGCACACTCTGAGGATATGCATAGCTCTGAAATTACTGCTATTCATCATGTCCAGTTAGCTCTTGGAGGAATCCCAACTGGTCAACGAGTTCTGCAGCATAACAATAGGTGATTATCTTTTGCTCCAATTCATTTTGTCGAAACAGCCTCCCAGCCTCTGCCAGACTGTGATTTTCATTTGGTTTCCAGGAAAAGTACAGAAGATCCGAGCAATGAGACAAGTCTTTGCTTCTCTGGGGAAGGCACCTCATGTTTGGGCAAGAAATCAACTGTGCCTCGTAAGCCAGTTAACAAACACAATCACTATCTTGTGTCTCAGGTTGGGGATAGGGGAAAAAAAAAAAAGAGGCTAAATGTCTCTTTAACTAAATTCTGCAACTTTAGCCCAGAAAGGAAGAGAATGACAAACATGAATTTGATCAGCCCTGGGAAAGAGAAGGCCTTTTTTCAGTCATCTTTACCCTTTCTCTTTTCATCTTAGCTTCATCTTAAGGATCCAACCATAGGTATGAGACATGAAATTTTAAAATACCATCAATGCTGTGAAAAACAGCAGTCAAAAGCTGGGCAAACACAGGAAAAGCTCACAGAAGAACAAGAATGATAAGAGAAAATATGACTTATGAAGAATGACTGGTGGAGTGGTGATGACTCAGCCTAGAGAAAAGAAGCCCATGGAGGGAACATGATGACTGCCTTGGCATCATTTGTAGCAAAGCAAAATTAGGTTGGCTCTAAATGAAACCTACTAAGTTGATGGAAAAGAAACAATGAGAAAGTCTGGACTCATTTCTGCTGCAGCATGGTCCTTAATGTAGGTGTTTAGACCAGGCGGTCTCTTGAGTTTTCTTCTGTCCCAAAGCTTCCTCCATGACCAAGATCGTGAAATTCCACAGGCTCTGCTATATATGTCCCATAAAAAAAGGAGTCTCTGTAGCTCCACCACCCGGACTTACACCACAAGGGAAAGCAGAGTAGCAGGGGGATGTTCATCTTGTCTTCAAAACTAGCACTGGTGACCAGAGACATCCGTTCACCCACATACATCCTAACTCTGAGCACCACAGTTTACAAGGACTGGTTATGGTTAAAGAGGTTGAGATCAACAGGTTGGTCATGGAGTTGGTGAATCAAATCCTGTTCTCAGTAGCGTTATTTAAGTATAAAGTTTTTCTGCAAGCAGCTTACATGAGATTTTCTCCTTGCTGAGGAAATTCCAGTAAGACCAGTAGAAAAGAAGACAGAAAAGAGCAAAGATTGTTTTGTTTAATTTGTGGCAAATGTCCAGCATTTCGCAGTATTGGAATACATTTAAACCTTCCCAGTTGGATGAAGGAGACAGACGAGCATTGCCTGAGGTGGAGTAGGATGCATCAGGGTGCCTGCCCCTGCAAACACCCTGGCAAGAAAGAGGTATGGGTCACACCTGTAATTTATGTTTATAAAAAGCATCTCTGGCTCCCATCACCATGACCATGGCTACAGCCTCTCTTGATGGCAGCAAAACTCATACATGCCGCATCAATTCAAACATGTACGCTCCAAGAAGACCCAGCCACACATTTCTCAGCCTCCTCTGGAAATGCCATGCACATTAGGAGGAAACTCATGAATCAAAACACACCACGACCCAGGGAGGAGATTACCCTACCCTGCTGTTTTCTAGCACTAGGAGCAAAGCCCACTTTCAAGTTGCGTCAGGCTGGGCTGAAACACAAAGACAGACCAAGGGCTGGGAGGGCTCCCAGGAGACATGACAGGCAGGAGCACTTATATCATCTCCAAATGTCAGAGAGCCACTCTCTGTCCTCCTGCACTACCCTTGTACCTTCAAGCATCGTCTTCCCAAACATGACCCTCACAAGAGCACTAGCCCTCTCCAGCAGGTCATGGCTTTGAACGGCAGAGCTATTTGCAGCAATCAGCTCTTGCTCAAGAGTCAGGAAGCGCAGAGCCAAGAGGTTAATTAACAAGAAAACATTTCAATAGCATTTCCGTTTCATGGGACTCACGTTTCACATTTGTTCCCCCTTTACCCTGTGTGAAAAAAAAAAGTGTTGCATCCACTCTCGGAGACAGGGAGCGACATGTGGATCTCCAGCACCTTCCTGCTGAATTCTTTCGGTGAAGGAGTCTGACCCTTCCCGGGCAGGAGATTCATGCCTCAGATGGGTGTGCATGATAGGAGGGGAATATCTGCACCAAGACGGCCTCCTTGCATGCAAGAACCACCCACAAAGTGTCTTCTCCCATCAGCTTTTCCCAACCATGGACTCCCAAAGTCCATTTTGAGTTGCACCTCCCTGCAGGCGTGTATTTGTTGCACAAGATTTGTCCCCATCACTCATCTTACACACACAAGCTACTCCCTCTGGTCATAAAAATCAAGTCACAGCATGCTTGCAACGTGATGATCTGAGAACAGAAGGGTTATAAATGCTCAGGGAAGCCTGGGTTTAAAACCCAGGTAAAATTCAGGAGGGGTAATGGTAAAAATATAGATGATTTGCATGCAGTAGGTGAAAGAGGGTCAGTGCTGCGGGTATAATTTCGCCAGTGTTAAGCCTCTTCGGCTGTACAAAGTGATCCATGGCTGCAAACCAAAGGGAGAAGCTGGGGGACACGTCAGATTTACAGCTCACATGCTGGCAGCCGAAAGCAGCAGCCAAGGCATCTCCACTTCCAAACCGCACCAGGCATTTTCCTGGACCTCAAACGAATGAAGAAACTCCGCAGCTCCCAACTTTGGGAGAAATTTCCTCAAAACCGATGCCGAAAGGGTTTTCCCCGACATCTAGCGGCCAGCAAAAAGACTGAGAGAGATAACACGGCAGGAGAAAATAAGCCTTGCTCTTACCAGGAAGATTAATTACAAGCACAATAATATCCAGGCCTTCTGATGAAATATTTTACAGTATATTGCCCTCAGGAGAGAGGCTCTTTTTACTGATTTATTTTAACCTTCACATTACGCAGATACGTTATAACGTCTTCAGAGATGCCCTGGTGTTATTTGCCCCCTGACAGCAAATAATAAACTCTTTCTCAGCTATATAACATTTCCAAGGAAGCCCTTGACGTGACTAGAAAAATATCGAGGACAATTAAGTCACATGGCACTCGTAGCCCTGTGGGAACGGGCTTGAGCTCTGCTCCAGGACTCGGATAGCATGAGAAACCCTGGTTCAAACGGAGTAGCAAGAGCCTTGGAGGTAGTAATTATTAAAGATCTCCTGGTTAAAGATCCTCTGGGGTCTCTCTATTATTTTAATAATGGTTCAAGCCAACTTTACTGCTTCCAGAGGAGCCCGTTAGCACAAAGGAGGAAGGGCTTATCGCAAGGGAACGCGGGCAGATCGGCTGCCTGTGGCTTTGTTCGGTGGGGAGCAAGGGGGGGTGTTGGTCACACATCTTTGGGGGTCCAGGTAAATTTGGTGTCTCACTTGCATCCCTGTTTTCAGTCTCACTGGATGGAGCAATGTCATGGGCAGAGGTTGCCGTGAGGTGGACATCAGCATGGGGTGTTCGGTAGTTAAGACATGGTTAAGAGGATTCAGGCAATTTGGGGACATTTTCAACCATCCAGTCTGCCAGCCCAGATGGCTTGCTTTATCCCTGCCCTTCGTTCCCCATCTGCAACTAAAAAGGCAGCCTTTTCCCCTCATTACTGTTGTCAGCTTTGCTGTCTTTGTGCAGAGCCTGGCACTCCAGCCCAGGAGTCTGACTGAGGCCCCACACACTCATCACAGTGAAGAGAGATGCTTGCCACTGGAAGGGGTGAGGTGGGAGAGGAGGCCAGATCCTTCTAACCTGCACAGTGAGAGTCCCACGGCATCCATTGGCATCAGAGGAAGGATGCTGACCTCCCTCCAGGCCCAAGGGCTGTGACACATGCTCAAGGGTGTTTGTACAGCACCAAGCACACGCAGGCATGGGTCCCCAACTGAAGCTTCCAGTCACTGCTTCATTACAGATAGCAAATCCATCCCTCATCACCCCACTGGTATTCGCTGGGTGCATCAGTGGTCCTGCCACTCTCGGTCCCACCACGCCTCTGGAGGTTTCTCCACACCATGAACCTGCTCTACCTCTCCCACACAATTTTCTCATCCCACCCACACAGCAAAACCCCTCTTAAATCCTTCAATAACCGTCAAAGTACCTTAATATAATGTTAGGGTCCCACCCTATCTGACCCAGACACTGTATCCTATTTCTCTCGTCCCTGTGAGTATTGGCGTGACGGCACGGGAGTACCACATTAGACCTGTCTGCCACGGGATTGTGCAATAAATCTTGGCAGACAACCATTTTTCAGCAGATTTAAAGCCTGGTTGTGAACACATACCTTCTCCATTTAGCTCCCTCGGGGGACCTAAATCCCACAGGGAGGAAGAAATTAATTTCTAAAAATCGTAGATAGCAAAAATAACACTGGGGCTTCTGGATGCATCAGACCAGCCCATGCTACATCATGAAGAGCTCAGTTCCTACAGCAGCGACTCATCGGGGTCCCTCCTAGGTACAGTTTCTCCCCAATTTCATGGCAATTGGACCTCTGTTTTGCCATGAGCAGTCTGAAGAGTGTAGACTGGAGTGAAGTCCTGGCAACAGGGCTGGCTGGTAGCCCAGGGGAGTGGTGTGTCCACAAGGAAGGCATCAACATCTACATTCCTGTGACCATCTTCTTATTTGTAGGGTCCCTGTGGGGTCTGAGCATAAGTCTGCTGGTTCCGTGTCCACACTTCTGCTCTGTACACATGTAGTAGATGGCCATGGGTGAAGAGAACCCCTCTGAGATAATCATAAAGGTGACCCTGTAACTCTAGGTTAAGGCTATTCCAAAAACATTCAGCACACTGAGCTTCTCTTGCCCCAAAGGGAATGACTCCTCTACGTGGGGGTTGCAGCATCAGACCTCAAGTCCCTTTACCACCATTACAAACCTGAAGTGAAGGGCAGCTTGCACACACCTCCGATGCCTTTTTTGCCTCCCTCTTTCCAAGCCCTGAAATGCTGGAACAGATCACTGCAAAACCACTTTGGTTGGAAAGCTGTTGTCAGGTCATTTTGAAAAGTTTGCAACACTTTGCAAATTGTTCTTGCTGGAGGTTGTACAATAACAGCGCCATTACTCAAAAAACCCATCCAAGAATATTACGTTAGACACAGGTCAGATCTCTTCACCCACAACAATATTCCAAGGGAAAAAAAAAAATGAGGACAAGAAATTGTTAAACACAAGCTGGAGATGACAATGAAAAATTTACTCTTAACTATGTATATTTTTATGGAGAAAGGTTATCTATCCATCCATCATCACATGCTAGTACAGGAAAGAGCCTGTGAGTATTGAGATATTTATATCTTGCTTGTGCAGTTAAAGAGAAAATATACTTGTATAGATGCACGGCTGCCTCTACTCCCTCCCTCCTCTCCCCCTAGGTGACTGTCACAAACCCCATATAAATACATTGAAGCCTGTCATCTGACCTATTTTAATCATCTATATTAGGATGAAATGAATAGAAGTGTCTGTTTGTCTCCAACTATGACAAAGGGAGTTCCAAGCAATTAATTCAGGTGTAAAAAACTCTACTCTGCCAGACCAATCCCATCTATACGTCTTGTTTTCCTCATCTCTAAAGGAGAGATGATAAACATTCCTTATTGCAGTCTACAACTACCTGAAGGGAGGTTGTAGTGGAGTGGGAGTCGGCTTCTTCTCCCAGGCAACTAGCGATAGGACAAGAGGACACAGCCTCAAGCTTCGCCAGGGGAGGTTCAGGTTGGACATTAGGAAGCATTTCTTCTCAGCAAGGGTCATTAGCCATTGGAAGGGGCTGCTCAGGGAGGTGGTGGAGTCACCATCTCTGGAGGTGTTTAAGACTGGACATGGCACTAAGTGCCATGGTCTAGTTGCCATGGTGGTGTCAGGGCAATGGTTGGACTCGATGATCCCAGAGGTCTCTTCCAACCTGATTGATTCTGTGATTCTGTAAACCTGCCTGTGTCTCAAAAGCAGTTGGAGATCCAGAGGGGAAAAGTATTCATGACTGTCATGGTTTAACCCCAGCCAAAGCCAGCACAATGACATAGGGATGTTACCTATGAAACAGCAACAGTAAGGTTAACAAGGTTAGTAATGAGGTCACGTATAAAATTTGCTGCAGGACTGCAAACAGCTCAGGCCGCCCTCCAGTTGGAAAATCACGTCTATATTCTCCCCATAGCTCAAACTGGATCCTTTAATAAGCGTTATTTTTCTATCACTCATTATTTTTCTATAACTCGGTAATTTTCATATGGAACACTGAAGAAGAAAGGTGGTTATTTCTAAAAGCCACTCAATACCTCACAACTGAGTGACCAGTGCAATTACCGTATTTTCCAGCATTTTGGTGAGTTGAACGCAACAAATACAAATTACTATAGACCGGTCAGCCTCACCTCCATCCCCGGAAAGGTGATGGAACAACTTGTTCTTGGTGCTGTCTCTAGGCACATCAAGGATAGGGTGATCATTAGGGGCACTCAGCATGGCTTCACCAACGGGAAGTCATGCTCAACCAACTTGATAGCCTTTTATGAGGATGTTACCCGGTGGATAGATGATGGTAAAGCTGTGGATGTGGTCTATCTCGATTTCAGTAAAGCGTTTGACACGGTCTCCCACAGCATCCTCGCAGCTAAACTGGGGAAGTGTGGTCTGGATGATCGGGTAGTGAGGTGGATTGTGAACTGGCTGAAGGAAAGAAGCCAGAGAGTGGTGGTCAATGGGACAGAGTCCAGTTGGAGGTCTGTGTCTAGCGGAGTCCCGCAAGGGTCGGTTCTGGGACCAGTTCTATTCAATATATTCATTAATGACTTGGATGAGGGAATAGAGTGCACTGTCAGCAAGTTCGCTGATGACACAAAACTGGGAGGAGTGGCTGACACGCCGGAAGGCTGCGCAGCCATTCAGAGGGACCTGGACAGGCTGGAGAGTTGGGCGGGGAGAAATTTAATGAAATATAACAAGGGCAAGTGTAGAGTCCTGCATCTGGGCAAGAACAACCCCATGTACCAGTACAAGTTGGGGGCAGACCTGTTGGAGAGCAGCGTAGGGGAAAGGGACCTGGGGGTCCTAGTGGACAACAGGATGACCATGAGCCAGCAGTGTGCCCTTGTGGCCAAGAAGGCCAATGGCATCCTGGGGTGTATTAGAAGGGGTGTGGTCAGCAGGTCGAGAGAGGTTCTCCTCCCCCTCTACTGTGCCCTGGGGAGGCCGCATCTGGAATATTGTGTCCAGTTCTGGGCCCCTCAGTTCAAGAAGGACAGGGAACTGCTAGAGAGAGTCCAGCGCAGAGCCACGAAGATGATTAAGGGAGTGGAACATCTCCCTTATGAGGAGAGGCTGAGGGAGCTGGGTCTCTTTAGCTTAGAGAAGAGGAGACTGAGGGGTGACCTCATTAATGTTTATAAATATGTAAAGGGCAAGTGTCATGAGGATGGAGCCAGGCTCTTCTCAGTGACATCCCTTGACAGGACAAGGGGCAATGGGTGCAAGCTGGAACACAGGAGGTTCCACTTAAATATGAGGAAAAAACTTCTTTACGGTGAGGGTGACCGAACACTGGCACAGGCTGCCCAGAGAGGGTGTGGAGTCTCCTTCTCTGGAGACATTCAAAACCCGCCTGGACGCGTTCCTGTGTGATATGGTCTAGGCAATCCTGCCCCGGCAGGGGGATTGGACTAGATGATCTTTCGAGGTCCCTTCCAATCCCTAACATTCTGTGATTCTGTGATTCTGTGAAATACCAAAAGCCATATGCAAAATAGAATATTTCTTTTTTTTTTCATTTTGCATTTTTTTTTTCACATTTACATTCTTCCTTGCCCCTCTGCCTTGGACTCCCCACCATCGATGAAATCCCTCATAGTGCCAGAGCAGAACAAGGACACAACAGAGCCAGCTCAGAGCGAATGTTTCTCCAGTGTCTCTTGCATGGAGGATGCTGCTTCAGCCCATCCTGTCCAGTCCCTGGGAAACAGCAGGTGCCTCGAGGTCACACCAAGCCAAGACCTCCTATTCTTGGGTCTGCAGCATGGGCAGAGGGCTCTGGGAGGGGGCTAGAGTTGGAAAAGCTGGGTCCTGATGCCTTGAACAGTTGGAAGAAGATCCAGCCCCTGGAAAGCCATCGGCTTTGGCTGGTGTGGGTGGAAGGCGTAAGAAGGAGACAGGGGTTGGAGTTGCCCCCGCATGTGCCTCAACCTCTGTGTTGGAGCCAGGACATCTGAAAATACATGCCTATAATTGCATGTGCCCTGGGGGTGGGTGAGACATCCCTCCCCATGCCGTCCCCTAAAGCACTCACCAATAAACAGGGCACAGGGAGCCCTCATGGAGCACTGGTGGTTGGGTTGCCCCTGGCGAGACTGTGGGACCCCACAAAACTCATGACAGCTATTACAGACACCTTCTAGCATCAGAGCAGGGAAATGCCAGCCTTGGGGCACCCATCTACTTCATGTCCACGCTTTGCATCAGTTCCTGCACACTTTTAGCATCTTCACGTCTCTCTGAGGGGCTCTGGATTTGATGGGGTTTCACCACCTCACTGGGTCAGGCCAGAATCAGGCCCCGGGTCTTTAGAGGAGTTTCTAAATTTCCACAAGGTTTCAACAACATTAATTTCCTTTCAATCAGGTTTTCCCTCCCTGCTGATCAGTCTTTTCTGTCTTTCATACATTTCCAGGTCCTGCAGCCTCATAAAACTTCATGGAAGAACGCTTCTGCTTGGTCTGCGTGGGCAGGAAATTACTGTAATTTTTCACCTCTTCAGCCCACGGAGGAGTTCACCAGGCCCATCATTGGTGGGCAGTTGCACGTTGGCCCTTCCAGCGCTGGCCCCAGAGAGATCTCTGTGCCAGCAGCCAACGCAGAAAAGAAGCCAAGCTCTTTATTTTGACTGGCACCAGGAGGGCAACCCCGGCATTTCAGCAACACAACATCTCCAGCTGACCGCTCTGCAGCATCTCAGCAGTGCAGTGAAGGCTGGAGAACACTCCAGCCACCTCTGAAGGTTAGCAGCAGCCCAGATGCATGTGTTTTCCTGGTTTTGGACATAACACACTCTGCCCCACTGCCGTTGATTGAATGTGAGTGCCCACATCCCTGGAATACCTCCATGCTTTGACACCTCTGATGGATCTGGGCCGCAATGCCCCTGAGAAGGACTCCTACAGACACTCCTGTATGGAGAGAGTTAATAGAGAGGAGCTTTGTGACAGAACACAAATACGAACGCAGGATTTGCAAGTGTCCAGCAAGCTTTGTCTTCTTCCTTCATCATTTAAGAGGAATAATCACAGGGAAAGATCAACACGTCGGGTGGAGAGCCTCCACTCCTTACTAAGTTCATCATTTTGTTATTGTCAAGGGTGAAAGGGCAGCGACTGGAAGATGCAATTCTTGGGGAAAGCTCCAGGACATGCTGAACAGATGGGAAAAGGCCTGTTCTCCTTGGCTGTGCAGTAGCTCCCCATTGCACATTTCTTGGTATTTTATCCAGGACAGCCTTCAAACTTCTACCTGATGAACTGCACCCTTCTTTGTGGCAGGAAGAGTCTGCAATGCTCAGCTATCCGCACAAGACGATGACAAGGACAGAGCCTTGTCCTTCCTTTCTTGCAGAGCTGTCTCCTAGGGTTTAGCCCCCAGTCACAGAATCAACAGAATCAACCAGGTTGGAAGAGCCCTCTGGGACCATCGAGTCCAACCATTGCCCTGACACCACCATGTCAACTAGACCATGGCACTAAGTGCCATGTCCAGTCTTTTCTTAAACACCTCCAGAGATGGTGACTCCACCACCTCCCTGGGCAGCCCATTCCAATGTCTAATAGTAGTGTTGTAGTGTCCGTAGTGTTGCATGGGTTTATTCCATCCCAGATGTAAGAACTCATACGTGGCCTTGTTGAACTTCGTCGGGTTCCTGTCAGCCCATTTCTGCAGCGTGCTCAGCACCCTCTTCTGAGCAGCAGCCATGTCCTCCCAAGTCTGGTGCCATACAAAAGCTTGCTGAGAGCAGACTCCATCCTATCATCTAGGTTATCAATGAAGACTTTCAACATTATCAATGCCAGTACTGATTCCTGAGGGATCCCACTAGTTATTGGTTGCCAGGTGGACTTTGCACCACTTAACATAACCTTCTGAGATGTTTGCACCAGAGCTAGTTACTCATGACTTCCTTCATCATCACAGTGAGAACCAGAAGCACAGAATAATTGAGGTTGGAAGGACCTCTGGATGTTGTGGTCCAACCTCTGCTCACAGCAGGACCAGCTCTGCTGTCAGATCAGGTTGCTCAGCCTTACCTTTATCCTGCAAGTCCAGCTCAGTTTTGCTCTCAAGCAAAATGCTGCTCTTCTCCCTGCTTTCCTTTGAAGAGAGCAAACTGTGATCTCCACAGCAAAGTGTATCCCCAGATGGCAGATGACCCCGTATCTCCTAGCCCTGAGCTGTGAAGGCAGGGAAAGACATACCGCTCTACCACATGCTCTGTGGCTAAATCTACCGTTCAATCAGCTTGTTCCACTGTTCCCAGGTTGTTCTCTTTAATTCCTGAATTATCCTCTTTAATTCCTGAATTCTTCCCGCATGCAGATGCACACCTGTAATAATAAAGAGCCAAGGTTGCATGTGCTCCATGCATGATTTTCATGTAGTAATAATCTCTGCAGCCTGTCAGATTGATATCCCAAGAGGCACGAGGATCTCTGATTTTTTTAAACAGAAATGAAAGGAGAACAATCCCAGGGCTGTTCCAGTGCCTGAATTCAAGGGTAACCCTCAACCTCAGAGCCAGGGTTGCAAAAACTCTCATTCATCAAGATACTTGTGAAGAATTTGATAAAGGATCTGAAGTCCGAAGAACACTTTCCACCTCACTAATTTACTCTGTTTCATCATTTCCTCAGCCACCCGTGTCCTCTTTCTCTTTCTTCTTTCACATTTAGACTTCAAGCTCAGGCGTTGCTTCTTCTCTGCACATCTATGCTAAAGTCTGCACCCCTTGCAACAACCTTAAAGATGGGACTGTGTATAGGTATCTGTTGTAAGAACAGCACTCAATCTTGCTGTCCCACCATCCTTGTTTTGGCTGAACAAGCCATGTAGATTTGAGAGATGCATGTGATTAGCAAGTATGAAACACCAAATCGTGCAACATTGTGCTCAGCAGAGATCAGAATCACAGAATCACAGAATCAATCAGGTTGGAAGAGACCTCTGGGATCATCGAGTCCAACCGTTGCCCTGACACCACCCTGTCAACTAGACCATGGCACTAAGTGCCATGCCCAGTCTTTTCTTAAACACCTCCAGAGATGGTGACTCCACCACCTCCCTGGGCAGCCCCTTCCAATGTCTAATAACCCTTTCCGAGAAGAAATGCTTCCTAATGTCCAACCTGAACCTCCCCTGGCGAGATACTCATGTGCTGCCTCTAAACACCACAGTGAACAGGGACAAGCCTGGAACAAGCCAACAGCATGAATTTTTCAACCTCAGGCACTTATCCAGACTAATTAACTTAAGCCTGTGATGAACTGCGATTCAAAGGTTGCATCCATTTCCAGCACCAGGAAGGGTAAGAAAAGGATCTCAGTGACAGAAGTCTCTCTTTTTCTCTTCCCCAACCTTCTCCCTTCAGCAGCTGTGGACTGATGTACTGCTTAATGAGGGACTGCCATGCTCTGCACCCACAACAGCTCAGCAGGCTTTCAGGAGCACTGTCTCAGGCCATGCTTTCTCCTGCCATGTCCGAAACTCAAGAGAGGAAGAGAAAAGCAGAGGAACCAGAGAACAGTGTCTCCTAAATTAGTGGTCTGAAGTGCAAACATCTCTGCAAACAAGCTCCTCCCCTCCAGCCTTGCTGTCCTCACCCATCCTCAGGAGATGGCTGCTGCCATACTCGTTTCACCCAGTCACTGGCAAAAAGTACATAGAATCATAGAATCCTTTTGGTTGGAAAGGACCTTTAAGATCATCGAGTCCAACCATTAACCCAGCACTGCCAAGGCCACCACTAACCCATGTCCCTCAGCACCACATCTACACGGCTTTTAAATCCCTCCAGGGATGGGGACTCCACCACTGCCCTGGGCAGCCTGTTCCAGTGCTTGACAACCCTTTCTGTGAAGACATTGTCCCTGATCTCCAATCTAAACCTCCCCTGGCACAACTTGAGGCCGTTTCCTCTCATCCTATCACTTGTTACCTGGGAGAAGAGACTAACACCCACCTTGCTACACCCTCCTTTCAGGTAGTTGTAGAGAGCAATCAGTTGTCCAACATCCCAAATACTGCTAGAAGAGAGGTCTTGGAGCAAATACCACTCCCCAGCCCTGGAGTCTGGCCATGCAGTCACCATCCAGCCTGGTGGGCGTTGCAACATCCATGCTCAGCAGAGAAATGCACAAGGACAGGAGGCAAAAATAATTTCTTTTCGGCAAAGGAAGACAGTTCTGCATGCTTTGGTGACTTCACAGCTAATGTTTTCCATATGTTTAACTATCCTTCGCAAGCACCACTCCTACCTGACTTCCCAGCTTGCTTCCCTGCTGCCAAGGATGGGGGAGAAACCCCGCTCCCACCCTTTCCCTCATTTGGGGACCAGCCCTGGCAGCAGCTCAGCACCCAGGACCCACGTTGCTTTACTGGCTCTTCGGTATCATCCAGGCCATGCCCTGGGCAAAGCTCAGCGCTGGCTGTGGCAGGCTCTTGGTTAATCCAGACAGGCACCTTTTTGACTCTTGTGCTGGACTTTCCTGGCAGGCAGGGAGACGAGGGCAGCCAGGAAAGGAAAGTTTCTAAGTATAAAACCCAAAGCGTCCTCAGCCTCGTGAAAGTGTCAAAGTAAGAGGCACATGGTTGACCCGAACTATTTATAAATGGAGACCCAATGGAAACACGATGGAGCTGAACCAAATTCCTGTTTCCACCCCCATCCCTCTCCCCACAGCCAGTCACCTGAGCAGTGTGGCACCGGCCGGTGTCCTTGGCTCTGACTTCCCCAGGGTCAGGGTTTAAATCATAGCTGAGTGCACAAACTGTACCCCTTAGATGAAAAGTAGGTCCTGGATTCCCCCACATACGTGGTGGCGACCCTCAGAAAGGTGGAGATGTTCGTATATGGTGCATACAAGCAGAAAGCCTGGCTGATCCTGTTGGGAAGAGCTCTGCCCTGCAAAGGGCTCCAAGCATTTTGCTGAGGAACATAACGGAGTGGACACTTACCCTTTTTTTTTCTCCCCTATAGCCATAGGGAAGGTAGCCAGTAAGATGAATGTGCTGGTTATGTGGGAGTGATGCTCCAGCTCCCTGGAACAAAAAACCCTGCAAGGTTGCAGCTAACCTCAACAGCTTGCTTTCCACCTAGGCTGAGAGGTGCAAGACAGGGAGGGACCCAGCACCTGGATCATTGTCACCCTCTGGTACACCAGACCTCCCATTCAGCTCATCCTCTCCTCAGAGACGAGCAGCAGCTCCTTGGGCAGTGAGTGCCACCCAGGAGGTACCTCCACAGTCCAACCCTAGATGAGGACAGAGGGTCCTGCCCTGCCCCTGCTCCAGCAAAGTTGGTAAAACGTTGTAATAGTCTGGACTGGGAAGGTCTATACCTCTAGGTTGGGCAGGTCTCTGTTCTCTCCTTTAGGACAATTTTAAAGAGCAAACTTTGCAGGACTCTCTCACCTATGGATCTATCTCCTGCCAAACACCACAGCAGCTCCTGCTCCCCAAACCCTAGGGCCAGGCTAGACGTGGCCACCAGAAGAGCCCCGTCCCCTTCTAAGCACCAGGCAGGGGTTGAGGCTCTCCACCTCAGCTCTGCTTCTAGACGCTTTCACAACACAAACACAAGCCTGTAGGAAAAGCAATCGTGTCATTTGTCATAACAAAAAGTTCTCAAGAGAAGCAGACAGCAGACTACAGCGAGGAATTGTTTTCAAGTCCAGTGGTTAATATCTTTCTTTGCAGAGCTCACAGCCGATCCTCCACAGAAGGTCCCACGCTTCAGAAGGAAACGTTACCATAGTTGTTCTTGTGCCTTTGTGCTGCTCTTGCAAGTGATAATCCTACTTTTATCACGTGTTCTTCTCACAGGAGCCATATAGGATGCTACACTTCCAGTGACTAGCAAATTAATTGGGTTTAAGATGTGTAAAATTTAAAAACCACTGGGGGAGGAAAGAATAGCAACCTTTTCCTGAGCTTTTTATTGAATTCTTAGGGAATTACAGATATGTGTGATTTGGATGAAGAAAAACACGGAGCTGGAAAGGAGTTCAGGAGCCTGTGTAGACCACCCTCGGTCGCTGAGACAGGATCACATTGGTATGGGACATCTCTCAGGGATGGTGTAGCACAGGATGGAGTCTGATGGGCTGGAGAATAGCTTTTGGGGAAAGGACCTGGGACAATGAAGACCAACCACGTCGTGAGTGGTGGTGGCAGGAGTGGAGCCAGCAGGGCCAGGGAAGCAATTCTCCCTCTCTCTTTGGCACTTGTGAAATGGGGCACTGAGACAAATTTGGGCTCCCCAGTACCAGGCAGATGGTGACAGAACCCAGTGAGGCCACCAAGTTGGAATTATAGAATTGTTTTGGTTGGAAAGGACTTTTAAGATCATCAAGTCCAACTGTTAACCCAGCACTGCCAAGGCCACCACTAAACCATATCCCTAAGCACCACATCTCCTCGTCTTTTAAATACCTCCAGGGATGGTGACTCCAAGATGGTTGGGGCTGGAGCTCCAGGGATGCAAGGAGAGGCTGATAGCTGGGTGTGCAGTGAGAGTGAAAAGCAAAGGGGGATTTTATTACTATCTGCAACTGCCAGCTGGGACAGTGTGGAGATGAGAGAGAGAGATGCTCTGCTGGGAGAGGCTCAGTGACGGGAAGTAAGTCAACAGCCCAAGTTAGAACATAAGAAATTCCCATTAAGAAATACCTTTCCCCATAAAGCTGGAACAGTGATCCACGTTGGGGCATCTCCATCTTTGAAGATACTCAAAACTCTCCTGAAAAAAACCCTGTGCAACCTCAGATCAAACTTCACAGAATCACAGAATCACAGAATCACAGATTCAAAAACTTTGTATCACAGATACAAACTTCAAAGCTGGCCTTTCCAGTCCTGGTTACTCTATATGTCTTTGTCTGTTCTCACACCCTCCAGCAGCAGGGATTACAGTTTCCTTGGATCACCTCCTCTAATATTTTCTACTTCTACAGTTCTGAATTTTTTCCTAAAATACACCAAGTGCACATTCACTATGTGTGCGTGCGTGCATTTCTCACCACACGGCAGCGGACGTGTAGAAATGAGACCTTTCCTACTCTCATCTTCCCATCCCATCTTGTTGATGCTTTGCAAGAGATGCATCTCTTTTATGTGTAACAGCATCACCTCTGGCTTCTGCTCCACCTGTGGTGGCGAACCTCTCAGCTCCTTTCCTACCACTCAACCCCCACATGGAGCCACTTCACATTTCCCCTTTGGGACACAGCAAGGTTTTCCCGTTGTCTTATTAGAAAACCAGCTTCAAATTCCACTGGTAGTTTGAAAATCCCAGCTGAGACCCTTCAGATGAGGAGAGCTGTATCTTTTTTTTATAAGGTATCAGTTTCATCGAGGGGAGGAGGTGGAAGCAGAAGAGATGCTGTCCATGTGCCAGACCGGGTACAGACAAATCCCAGGCCAAGTTCACACCTCATCATAACAGCTTATTAACTGGCAGGTCAAGGGCTTGAGTAGCAACCCTGCTGTGTTGCAACCCTCATGTAGACATGGGAAGATTGGGAGATACTTCCCACATATGGAGGTAATGGGGACATCTAAAGTCTCATCTGCTTGTGGAGTTTATTGTGGCTGATCACAGGCTGGTCTGGTAAGATGCTGTGCAGATTTTTCTCTTGCTCTTTAGAAAGTGGGACGAGAGGCAACACTTTAGGTTCCAAAAACACACTCAAGAAACGTGCTTAGCCATAGGATTGTGGATTCATCCACTGCTTTTTAATGGGCTCCCCTTGAGAGCAGCACTGAGACCCTGTTTGGGAGCCGTGCAGGGCAGGGGCCTCTGCCTCCAATCCCAAGCAAGGACGGATAAGGCATCACCGCGCTGGACAGAAAATACAGCTCCGCTTCGGCTCCAAAAACATTTTGGCATAACTTGCTAACTTGAATTTTATCTGCAAACGTTTTCAGCCTGATACCACTGGGAATCCTGATTTTTCCGAGACTTACCAACAGGAAATCCCTGAGCCGGAGGGTTTAGCTGTAATGAACTTATTGTATATTCAAGCACTGAATGTCAGTTTGGATTACGATGTCAAAAATAAGCACTGAGAGCTTGCAACCGTACCCTGGGGTCACCTGTCAGGAACTCCAGACTGAAATTGGCCAGATATAGACCAGCGCAGCCTTGATTTATATTTTTCCCTGTGCAAATACAACAGCTAAGACTGAATGAACCTACTGCATCTTGGAGATGAGCTCCCTCCTCCTCTCCCCAGCACCTTCTTCCACTTTGCACGGGGCTTCCTTGGCTGGGGATGCTTCATTAGAGGCTACCCAAAGAGCCCAGGACTAGTCAGATACGTTGGGAGGCTAAATTCCTTTATTAGCACACATCTAAATCGCTGTCACTTGTGTCATTCTGGGACCCCAAGTCCCAGGCACAATCAGGATTCCCATCCTCCCAGACACTCAGCACACACAGGTGAAGACAAGCTCTTGCTCCCCAGCCTTGGGCTAAAGACTCACAGGAATTCATCCGGAGCATGAGATGCAAGAGGAGAGGTGCGTAGGGGCAGGAGGGATAATTTACACCTTCCTCTCCAGGCACGTGGCCACAGCCCTGCCCCTGTTCAGATGCTGCAGGCAGCTTGTGCCTCTCTTCCCATCCATCCCCTTTTCTCTGCAGCCCAGATGTAGGCAGAAGCAGGGAGGCTGGACCAGAAAGCTGTGGCTCTCTCATGGTTTCTCAAGTTCCATCCCAAGCACTCTGGGGTGAGAACCGATCCTCTTCTGCTGCCCATTGCTCACTGCAACCACAGAGCAGCACCCACGGGGCGTGCAGAGCACGCAGCACAGGCTTGCCTCTCCAGAAGGGGTAATACCATCACACAGGGATGAGAAAAGGTACCCTACCAAGGGGATGCTTCGTGGAAGTTTAAATCAGAGGTACGACCCATGTTCTGGATTTTAAAGTCATTCCAGAACAGAAGGCAAGAATCAGATGCAAATACACACCTCCTCTAAACAAAGTTTTGCTAAAAATAACATTAGCCCCTGGTTCATGGAAACATCTGCCACCTTGGTGTTCTCCCCAATTAACGTCACATTCCCTGAGATTTCCTCCTAAATCCTTCTCATGGAGACTCTACAGCCTCTTATGGTTAGCTGGATAGAGAAGATACTTGGAGACAAGGAAGGTCAAATTTGGTTCCTCCAACTGACGGTCATGGGACTGGAGTCTTTAAAAAAAAATATCTTCATTCGTAAACCCAGATCTCCCCTCTCTCACCCGTAATGCTCTAACCAGTTTGTTGTGAAGCCTGCAATGAGATTAGACCTTTATTTGCTTTGAGGAAACGTTGAGCTCCCTCTCCCTCGCACATGCACACACACAATCATCTGTGAGACCGCAGCCACGGGCCCCAGTGCGGTTGTCAAGGTCAGGGATGATGCTTGCAGAGCACTTACAGCCTCTTTTCCTCCCTGCAAACGTTCAGCCACATGAGGAGCCAGTCACCTCCATCCCTTCATCCGTCCCTCTGGCTTCCAGTCACTGGGAACAGCTCAGGGTGGAAGTGATTGAGAATCCCCCTTCGAGACTGAGTGCTCTCCCTCCCCTCCTCCATTTCAGTGACTGCTTGTGTGGTTTGTGTTCCCGAGCCTCTAATTCAACCCAGTATCACAAACTACACCAGCACCAAAATGAAAGTCAGGGATATTGGGTCAGACTAAAACCACCACCTGTTTTACACTGTTTTTCTGGGGGAAGAAGGTAGATCATAGAATCATTTAGGTTGGAAAAGACCTTTAAGATCATCAAGTCCAACCATTAACCCAGCACCGCCAAGGCCACCACTAACCCATGTCCCTCAGCACCACATCTACATGGCTTTTAAATCCCTCCAGGGATGGGGACTCCACCACTGCCCTGGGCAGCCTGTTCCTGTGCTCGACAACCCTTTCATGAAAATGATGAAAAGCCTTGGGTCTCCTTTGTTTTGGCAGGTAGGGAAGGGCTGATGGTATCTGTTTTACTTATTCATAGAATCACACAATGGTTTGGGTTGGAAGGGACCTTAAAGACCATCTAGTTCCAACCCCCCTGCCGTGGGCAGGGACACCTTCCACTAGACCAGGTTGCTCAAAGCCTCACCCAATCTGGCCTTAAACACTGGCAGGGAGGGGGCAGCCACAACTTCTCTGGGCAGCCTTCATCTTATGCTGAAAATCACAGCAGAGGCGGAGGTTCAGAGATGCTCAGCCAAAGAACATGAAAAATGCTGCTCTACTCCACTGGTTCCCAACTTGACAAATACTCACTCGAGGCAGCAATGCTTTTCATTAACGGTGGAAGCTTTGCTGCACAGAGCAAGCCCACGCTAATCAGCCCACGTACTCCAGTGCCTGATATCTGGCTAACGTCAGGGCAGGGAGGATTAAAGCTTCCCTCTTCAGCCATCTGCAGTTCCCAGCAAAGCTGACAGCATCTTGGACTTCTCACCCAGGACAAATCCTACCCCAATTTAGCAAGTCTCCTCCGTGGATGAAGGGGTAGCCAAACAACCGCTTCGCATTGTCACACTACGCACTGTTGACAAAGTTATCGCTATAAAAACAAGATGGAGCCAAGCCAACCGGGGCCCTCCGCCTACTCCAGCATGAGAGCATTTCCTGCTAGCACAGGGGGAAAGGTTATTAAAGATACAGATGGAGGTGAAGGTAAAGGTTGTGGAGCTGCACTTTCTGTGTATCAGTGTTTGGGGTCTGAGAAAGGTGATCTGTAAAAGGAAGGCTCCATCTGGTAGACGATGAGTATGAAATCCAAAGGCTAGATGTTAAAACTAGGTGAGGTAGATGATAAAAAGGTGCAACAGGAACATGGTTGAATGTGCTTAAGCTCAACAGGGAATTAAATAAGATGCTGACGTCGTTTTTAGCTGCCCAAGTTAATGCTCTGAACAGTCCTCGCCTCTTCCTCACCATCTGCTATGCTAGGAAGGATTTCCACACTTTTCTGAAATACTGTGCCTTATATTGCAAATAATACACTGAAAAATCTAGGTGAAACTCTGTAGCCCGTATGGCGCACTTCAAGAAAGATGTTGAGGTGTTAGAGCGAGTCCAGAGGAGGGCGACCAAGCTGGTGAAGGGTCTGGAGAGTCTGACTTATGAGGAACACCTGAGGGAGTTGGGGTTGTTTAGCCTGGAGAAGAGGAGGCTCAGAGGCGACCTTATTGCAGTCTACAACTACCTGAAGGGAGGTTGTAGTGGAGTGGGAGTTGGCCTCTTCTCCCGGGCAACCAGCGATAGGACAAGAGGGCACAGCCTCAAGCTTCGCCAGGGGAGGTTCAGGTTGGACATTAGGAAGCATTTCTTCTCGGCAAGGGTCATTAGCCATTGGAAGGGGCTGCCCAGGGAGGTGGTGGAGTCACCATGTCTGGAGGTGTTTAAGAAAAGACTGGACGTGGCACTTAGTGCCATGGTCTAGTTGACATGGTGGTGTGAGGGCAATGGTTGGACTCGATGATCCCAGAGGTCTCTTCCAACCTGATTGATTCTGTGATTCTGTGTAACTGATTAGGAAGACCAGCCTAAAAACTGAGCCCAGCCTGTTGGCACACACCCTCCTAGCAAATGCAGATGGGAAGTAGAAATACGTGTAATGTTACATGGGCTTTAAGCACTCCGTTCCACAGAAGATCTACGAAGCAGAACATGTCAGTGCCTCTTGCCCTTTCTCCACATGCAGCTGGATCTCCTCATTTAGTGGTTGCCCTACACATGTACAACCATCTCTTCACGGCCGCAATACTCATTTTTCATTCCAGCGCCAAGCCTATGGTTTCAGCTGACGGGAACATGCTTAAACCTTGCTGAGGGCTTGTGGTTTGGCAAGCATGAGAGGAGAGAAACATCCAGGTAGATCTGTTACTAAGAGTTGCTGGTAGAGCCCAGTAACTGTGGAGCTTGTAATTAACTGGGTTGCAAACAACTATTCTAAAACAGGACAAAGGGGAGAGGTGACAGACACCAATGGGTGGGAGAAGCCCTACAGAATCCATAGGGCACTCTCTCCTTTGAAGGCCACCTGAAGATATGTGAATTAAATGAACCTCTTTTCGAAACAAAGGAATTAATTTTTTTTTGTTGTTGTTACAAATGTTACTGAGAAACAGAAAATAGGGAAAGTTTTCAGATAGCCACAGCTATCCTTCAGCCTGCCAATACTCTGTTTCAGCTTGTTTAAAGAAAAAGAAAGATATTTCATCCAGGCCTACACTTTAAAACAGAAAACAAAATCTCTGGTTAGTGGCATTGTCAGGGAAGTTTTCTAGAAGCTCATTTAGGTTCAGGATGGGGGTCAAAAGCTTTGTTTTGGCTATTACAGAATTCCAGAATGATTGGGGTTGGAAGGGACCTCTGGAGATCATCCAGTCCAAGCCCCTGCCAAAGCAGGGTCACCCAGAGCACGTTGCACAGGGTCGCGTCCAGGCGGGTGTTGAATATCTCCAGAGAAGGAGACTCCCCACCCTCCCTGGGCAGCCTGTGCCAGGGCTCTGGCACCCTCACAGCAAAGTTTTTCCTCATATTCAGATGGAACTTCCCATGTTTCAGCTTGTGCCCGTTGCCCCTTGTCCTGTCAGTGGGCGCCACTGAGAAGAGTCTGGCCCCATCCCCTTGACACCCACCCCTAAGGTATTTGTAAGCATTGATAAGATCCCCCCTCAGTCTGCTCTTCTCCAGGTTGAGCAGCCCCAGCTCCCTCAGCCTCTCCTCGTAAGAGAGATGCTCCAGCCCTCTGACCACCTCCGTACCCCTCCGCTGAACTACTCTCCAGTAGTTCATTGTGTTTCTTGACTTGAACTACAAGTGATTCATTGCCACTCCTTCCAGCATCGGCTTAAACATCTGTGAAAGAAAGGAGGAACTCGGTGAGATTACCACAAAGCTGAGATGTTATCAAAACACCTGCACTGTGTCTGTCAGGTTCCCCATCTCCCCTCGAGGAATCGTTCCCTCTCGGTTTCACACAGGGCACACAACCGAAGCCATAGAAAACAGATACACTTAAGGGTCCTCTGTCTTTCTGCCAGTGCACTCGTGTCTCCAATTAAACCATCGAGGATGTATTGGGTTGCAGTGAAATTTCACCAGCATTGCAAATTTGCAGGGAGAAGAAGATTAATATGAGAAAATGATTTCCAAACCCAGCAGCCATGTTCTGAGCAGTGCTAGCCAGGTCAGACGGAACTGCAGAAGACAACCCCAAACTCTACCGAGACTCAGAGCCAAAAACATCTCCTGAAAGCAAAACCAGGAAAGCAAGGGCTGAAAAGAAGAGGGAGACAGATTTCTGCTACAGAGCTTCACCAAGGAAGAGCAAGTCAGTCATGCATGTCCTCCATCAGGAGATACCCTGCAAGGAAAAGGAGGTTTTCTTCCCAAAACGTGCCTCACTCGCTTGTAGCATGTGCAAGTCTCAGGCAAAAATAGCAGCACTGGCAGCAACGAACAGTCCAGCTGGAGGGATACTGCCTTCCCAAGTGGAGAAGCCCAAGGAGACTCACAAGCAGAATCACACAGAATCACAGAATCAACCAGGTTGGAAGAGACCTCTGGGATCATCGAGTCCAACCGTTGCCCTGACACCACCATGTCAACTAGACCATGGCACTAAGTGCCACATCCAGTCTTTTCTTAAACACCTCCAGAGATGGTGACTCCACCACCTCCCTGGCCAGCCCCTTCCAATGGCTAATGACCCTTGCTGAGAAGAAATGCTTCCTAATGTCCAACCTGAACCTCCGCTGGTGAAGCTTGAGGCTGTGTCCTCTTGTCCTATCACTAGTTGCCTGGGAGAAGAGGCCGACTCCCACTCCACTACAACCTCCCTTCAGGTAGTTGTCGACTGCAATAAGGTCACCTCTGAGCCTCCTCTTCTCCAGGCTAAACAACCCCAGAACAGTCACTAAGAGGCAGAGCTGGGATTAAAATCTGGGTAGGCACAGGTAACCCAACCATCACACCATGCTGCCCTGATCTTCCACCTTCTGTAAAGAAGGAAGATGAAGATAGGAACTTCTCAACGGCTGGATTTCTTCTGCCCGTCCTGTCCATGGGGTGCAGTCCCCACACTCAGGCCAACACTCTTGGCAGAGGCATGACGGCTGGGCTGGCAGGGTTTCCACCTGTACCAACTGCACGTTCAACCTCAACAGCTTTTCGTGCATGCGCAGCTTAATTGACCAAACTACCTTATTACGCTACTGAAAAAAATACAGGCATTTTATATGAAATTTTTAGGCAGCTGGGACTCTTCTATGTTTCTAGATCTGTTTATACCAGCATTAACGTGCTACAGCACTTCAGGAGTTGCCCATTAGGAGTTGTCTATGATTAACACTTGAGATATGACCATCCGACTTGTTCTGCAAGTCCCTTTTTAAGAGAGACATGAAAAATACACCAAGACAGACAGCTCACAAGATACCTTGCAGGAGCTGAAGGCTGGTTGCTGCAATTACCTCTGGCACTGGCATGCAGACTGTGTGCCACCGCTGGCAGGTAGACACATGACGGAAAGCCAGAGCCCTGCTGCCAAAAGGCCAAAAATCAATAATTAGAACAAGTGTTAGATTTATTCCCCATCTCACCTCTGCTCAGCCAAGGAAACTACATTTAGTTTCGCCTAAATAAACAGCCTGAACTTGTTTCAGTTACCGTGAGTAATCAATATAGGCGCTCAGCATCAGGTTGAGGGCTGCTGCCCCCCTCTCCTGCAAGAGCTGGCTGGCTGTCCAGGCTCAGAGGCACAGCAGAAAACACAGGTTACATTCTCCTCCACCAGCGCCCTTGGGGGAGTGCTTCCCCCACGCAAGGGCATAAAGCATCTGCTTGCTGTAGCTGGGGAAAGCAGTGTCACTTCACATGGGCTACTCAAGCCAATTCAAGGCTCAATGGGCCCGTGTCAATGAAACCCTTGTAACACCTGACTACTGGAAAGCATTATTTCTTTTAATTTTTTTTTTTGATGGCCAGTGCTTTAGTGGCCATCAAACAAGCCAGTGCAACGCAGAAAGGACCTTTCTGTCCCTGCTAAAAGCAAGACAGAATCACAGAATCAACCAGGTTGGAAGAGACCTCTGGGATCATCGAGTCCAACCATTGCCCTGACACCACCATGGCAACTAGACCATGGCACTAAGTGCCATGTCCAGGCTTTTCTTAAACACCTCCAGAGATGGTGACTCCACCACCTCCCTGGGCAGCCCCTTCCAATGGCTAATAACCCTTTCTGAAAAGAAATGCTTCCTAATGTCCAACCTGAACCTCCCCTGGCGAAGCTTGAGGCTGTGTCCTCTTGTCCTATCACTAGTTGCCCAGGAGAAGAGGCCGACTCCCACTTCACTACAACCTCCCTTCCAGACCAGAACAGATACGGCTGGTTCTACAAGTTGGAAATTCAGAATTTCAAGTACGGTTTTATCAAAACAACCCATGAAAAGTAACATCATAAAGTTAGATTGAAGAGTCCAACAGGTTAAATATCAAGAACATAGAATGGTTTTGGTTGGAAGAGACCTTAAAGATCATCTAGTTCCAACCCCCCTGCCATGGGCAGGGACACCTTTCCACTAGAAAAGATAGTCAAGGCAATACATACAGGAGAAATTTCATCATCAGCAGAGCTGATGTTGGACAATCAGTTACTTAGTGGAAAGAAGGTTTTCATATTATTTAATGAAAAATTGTAAAACAATGTTGCATTTTGCCACATATCAAATAAGCTGACATCAAAATAACCAGCAATTAAAAGAAGTTTTAGCTAGAATTTTTTTTTTCCTGGAAAATTATAGTCCTTTTTTCTGCTGGGGTTAAGACCACCTTGTCTGCAGACAGGAGGGGCTCACAGCTGCCCAAAGATACCAGCTAAACCACATTAATTCAGAGGACACAGAGCATGTGCAAACACTTCCATCGGAAAAAGGTCAAAACCCAGAAAGCGAGGTGAAATACCCTCTTTGGCCATTTCACAGAATCAACAGAATCAACCAGGTTGGAAGAGACCTCTGGGATCATCGAGTCCAACCATTGCCCTGACACCACCATGTCAACTAGACCATGGCACTAAGTGCCATGTCCAGTCTTTTCTTAAACACCTCCAGAGATGGTGACTCCACCACCTCCCTGGGCAGCCCCTTCTAACGTCTAATGACCCTTGCTGAGAAGAAATGCTTCCTAATGTCCAACCTGAACCTCCCCTGGTGAAGCTTGAGGCTGTGTCCTCTTGTCCTATCGCTAGTTGCCCGGGAGAAGAGGCTGACTCCCACTTCACTACAACCTCCCTTCAGGTAGTTGTAGACTGCAATAAGGTCACCTCTGAGCCTCCTCTTCTCCAAAGGTGACAAATGAGGTAGAGAAGAGCCCAAGGTTTATCTAGAACAAGTCCACTCTCAAGCAGCACCTTCAGCTACATTTCAATACAAACCTTCTCCATTCAGAGCTTATTCTTAACTTTAACACACATTTCAATAACGTCGTTCCACGTTGCAAAACAGCTTAAAGCAAAGTTTCTCTCCTGTATCTTCCCACTTCAGCTCCAGGATTATACAGTTGGTGTCTTGGCATTTTACTCTCTGTTGACAGACAGATTGAGTGGGAGAAAAGAAAAGAAAAATAATAATAATAATAATAATAAAAAAAAACAAAACAAAAAGCCTGTTGCACTGATGGTGCCTGGCGAGTGCCTGTAGCTCTCCACATCACACTGCTTCATATCGTGGACAGCATCCTCCCAGGACTTGTGCAGCAGACTCCACTTCAAGGAGAACATCAGCTTTTTAGGTGGACATATGTTGCTTATTATCTCAGATCACAGAAGGTGCTGGATGAGTAGCAATGCCTCCCTGATCAGGGAACACGGCGTTTCCACTATCCATAAAAGCTCTGCAAATCCAGCTGTCTCCCAGCCCCACTGTACACTGTTTTTCCAGCTGCGTGCCATCTTTTTGGTAGGAGCTGCCATAGCATCTTGTGTGAATGAGGATTTGGAACCAACAAGGCAGTCAGGTCTTTTAGCAAATCCCCTCGCCCAAATATTCACAAATGGATCAATATGGGCTTGATGAACCACAAGCTTTTGTGGCTGGGGAGGACACATTGTGGTTCAAATCAGGCTTGTGAAGAAAATAAACACAAAGGAGCCGTTAAGAGAAGACACACAAGTTGAGAGATACTAATCATTTTTATTTTATAAATACAGATGAGCTTTCCCGCAATTACCAACACAGCTTTAATGTGTCATTTACTATGGGACATTCTGGTTTTGCTTATTTTAAATAAGCTGGTCAAGCAAGGATAAGCCAATGCTGTTGTGCTTGCTATAAAAATAGAGTGGGATGTGATCTTCCAAAACTAATATTCTCAAAAATCTTAGGAATTCCTAGTGAGGGGAAAAGATTGCAATGAAATATTTTCTCACTTGAAGACATTTGCAGACATTTAAGTGTCACAGCTGTGCAGGAACTGAAAGGCTCTCGACAGTTTAAAGCACACTGTGATATATCACCTCACCTTCAAGCCGATTTGTTTCTCTCCCACTACACTATTTTCAAAGTAATTTACAGGGGGGAAAAAATAATCACAAAAAAGAAAGCCATGATGTGGCTGCAGTCTGTACAATCCCCCATCCTCACAGAAACGAGAAGCTGGCCAATGCTCTAATTAGCCCTACGATGCTGTCCCCCTTCACACCACCTTCGATATAGAAAGTGATGAAAGTAGAAGAGAAACATGGGGACAATTTAAGGCCTACTAAAGATACATCCATAGAAAGCCCATCAAAGAAGCTTTGTGTGACAGATGCAGAAATCAACCATTGTGTTTGACACATTAACAATTACAGGGCTCAAACAGGAACAGCAACACAACATCAGCGAGGAAAACTAGACTTCATTTGGTCGGGTGCAACCTGAGAAGATGTGCAACTAATGGAAAAAAAAAACCAGTCCTGCTGATGCTCTACAAACCTAATTTCACATGTCACTTAATTGCACTGAGATGCTCCGTGTTTGCCTACGAAACATAGCGACTTCACAACTACTCTTTGGGTTGCTTTGAAAAGTCACCATCACACACAAGCTAATGCCTTTCTGTTAGGACAAACAGGCGGCCTGTGCTGCTTCGAGCGTGCCAGAGCCCATCCCACAGGGTGCATGACTGACTCAGAATTCCCTAATTTCACCTAAAATTATACTGCCATCAGAAGAGGGTGATACAGTGACAGGACAGCGTACCTTATGCTCACTTCATCAATAACTGCTACGCTTTCAGGTTCTCAGGATGCCAAAGCACAGTGTAGATTTCCTACCTATCTCTTCTCAAAGATGATGACAGTGCTTTAAGCTGCTGCAGCATTTCCTTTAGGGAAGTTTTTCATGAGGTTGGAACAGAGGAGCTTATTTGGGGAAGAAGGTACTCATGAATGTAGAGAGCAGCTCTGCAGAGAAGGACCTGGGTGTTCTGGTGGACAAGTTCACCATGAGCCAGCAACGTGCCCTTGGGGCCAGGAAGGCCAATGGTATCCTGGGGTGCATGAGGAAGAGTGTGGGCAGCAGGTCGAGGGAGGTTCTCCTCCCCCTCTACACAGCCCTGGTGAGGCCACACCTGGAGTAACTGTGTGCAGTTCTGGGCCCCCCAGTTCAAGAAAGACAGGGAAATACTGGAGAGAGTCCAGCAAAGGGCTACAGAGATGATCAGAGGGCTGGAGCATCTCTCTCATGAGGAGAGGCTGAGGGAGCTGGGGCTGTTCAGCCTGGAGAAGAGCAGACTGAGGGGGGATCTTATCAACACTTACAAATACCTTAGGGGTGGGTGTCAAGAGGAGGGGACCAGACTCTTCTCAGTGGTGCCCAGTGACAGGACATGGGGCAATGGGCACAAGCTGAAACATGGGACGTTCCATCTGAATATGAGGAGGAACTTCTTTACTGTGAGGGTGCCAGAGCCCTGGCACAGGCTGCCCAGGGAGGGTGGGGAGTCTCCTTCTCTGGAGATATTCATAATCCGCCTGGACGCAACCCTTGCAACATGTTCTAGGTGACCCTGCTTTGGCAGGGGGTTGGACTGGATGATCTCCAGAGGTCCCTTCCAACCCTTAACCATTCTGTGATTCTGTGAATGTGTCCAACTTCATGCCCAAGTTTGCACCTGGAATTACGTTCAATGCCTTACAGAATTAAGTCTCTGTTTCTGAGTACCTCCAGCTAGCACATCATATTGGGACAGACCAAAAATAATCAGTCGCTGTAGAAAGGCTCGATCCAACAGCTCAGTTGCAGACACAACCGTTAAAAGCTAACAGAAGAAATGTGAATATAATTTTAATACAATCATTAAGGTGTTACCTGGAAAGAATGCATATTCTAGAACAGTGCTATTACGTATATTGGTTCTCACACACACATCTTGTTCTGACAACAGATAGTTGAGATTATACATATCCACATTTTAAACAGTTAATTTAGGCTAGCCTTATGGTGAAGTTAGGAAGAAGACTATGTCATTGGTTCAAAAGAAAGCATAGGTCAGGGAGGGGAAAAAAAAGCCAGGCATGATGAAGTGTTTTTTATTCTGCTATATATTTTTATATTTGAGAGCTCCCAACCGAGCCCAAACTCTTGGGTATACAATATAGAAAGCAAGAGCAATGAAACCCAAACTGAAACAAATACCAGGAATCACAAAGCAGGCTGCAAATTGCTTTCCCATTAGTGCAGCTGAACGTGTGCCAGTGGTAACCTACCTAACAGCAAACCGCACCTCCAGCGAACCGCCGAAGCTTCCTCCTTTAAAGCACAGATGGGTGAAAGGATATTAATTTAGGTGAATAATGTTGTGAAGATGTGCTTCACAGCACGCCGGCCCTGTTAGCCACCTCGGAGGGTGGCAGCTGGACCCCGCTTGGGTAGTGCGTTCATTAGGTCTACTGATGAGGTCTGCGCCCAACTGAAGCGGGGAAAGGTCAGGCTGAGATTTTTATGAGAAACCTTAGAGGGGATTTAGTCCTCAAGGCTTCTGCTGGTAGGAACAGTGAGTATGGAGGGAAGGAGGGGAAAAAAAATGTCATTTCTGATTAATCAGGTGCAAGAAACTGCAGCTATCACACAGGTGCTCATTCTCTGGCAAGTTTACACCACCAACCAAAGACCCATCAGTGCAAACTAGAACTTCAAAGGCTACAGCCAAGAGAAAGCTGTCCAATTATAAGGAATTCATGGTATTTCTGTAACACTGGCCACATTGCTCAAGAAAACACAGGAGTACATGGGAGAAGGTAAAGAGGTCTTATCATAAATGTATTTTTAAATTAAACTTTTTTTTTTTCTTCTGGAAAGATTAAAATAAATTTAACTCTAAATAATAATTAAGAAATTAACAATATTCATAGAAGGGTCTGTTCAGCACTAGAAGTTGTTTCCAGGAAACACTTTATAAATGGATTCTGATGCCTAAAAAAAATTTCCAACAGATTATAAATACCAGACATAAGAGGACTGGAAGCAGAATCAAAATTTACCTGGGCTGTGAATATACCATGATCCTGTGTTATCATGCTCAAGTCCATTTGTCTAACACCACAGGAATAGCTTTAGCTTTTTTATTTTTTTTTTTTTTATAATTAATATAAAGAATAAGTGCAATTTTATCTCTATTCCAGATCACTGGTTTCACCTCAATGTCTGCTATCAAATCCCTGTCCAAGCTCACTTGTCCGAGCTTTTACGCGGTCTGCGGAAGCTGGACATGTTCTCATTCAGTGCATAGATCCTTCGAGAGAACTCCTCAAACTCCCCTAGGACTTGTTCATCGCACTCCACTGCCACAGCATGCTCCACCGGGATGGAGTTAAAGTCTTCTAGCTGATCTCCCGTGCTGAACCCCGTCGCCTCCATCCCCATGATCTCCTCCGCTTGCTCCACGGTGCAGCAAAGGACAGGACCGAGCGAGGGACGAAACTCACAGGGTTGCTCGTTGCTTGCAGTGCCAGAGCACTCCCCAGGCAGTAACGCCCCGTTTATTGCACTAGTATGTCCTAGGAAAGACTCCTGCCGCTCTTGGGTATTGCTTAGGCTCCCGCTTTCTCCATTTAAACTGCTGCACAAGTTCTCGCCTGTCTTGGTATTTCCTTTCGAGGAGTCCATAGAGGTATCCAAGGAGGACGATATCGATTCAGGTTTTTTATCTGACTCTCCTCCATGGGCTGTGAGGGCAACAGGCTGCGTTAAAGCAGAGTTGTAACTAGGAGGAGGAGTTTTGTACTGTAGTCTTTCGTTTCCCGTGTTGGCTCGTTTTCGGAGTCCTTTATCTGGAGAAGGAAGCCCACTGGAAAAGCCAATATCCAACCTGCCGAAGCTAGAGCTCTGTCTCTTTGGCACGGGAATTGCACTGGATGTATGGTGTCGATCACTATAAAAGAAGGAAAGGATAAATCACAGCTGGCAGGCGTGCTCACGAGAAATACAGATGTTTAACCAAAGGCTGAAGCAATTATTTTATCACAACTCCGGGCTCCGTTTGGCCAAACTACTTGTAACCTAAAGTGCTAAAACCCCAAATGTGTTTAATGCTGTACGAACTACAGAAGACACCCCAGAGGACAGCTTTCCTGAAAACTGGTAAGATCGTGTAGGAACATTTACAAAGCTCCATGGTTTGAAGAGTCAATCACCCAAGAAACCACCACATTATGTTAATTCGTACTGTTAACACCATTTTATAGGACCAAGCTGTACTTGATGAATTATTACTGTTGACCGTATATTTATGTATTTATGGCCTGTACTGGGCCATCATAAACTCTTCAAAAGTGAGTAATAATGGTCGAATCCTCTATGAGTGACTTCTTCCAACACGATTTCCCTGACAGTTGCACATAGGAGAAAAAACACCCTAACTTTGTTATTTACAGAGGATTATTTTTGCCAGATCTTCTGCTTTTCTGTGCCAATCATTCCAAAACTTTTTGGACAAACTTCAACTTCAGTTTCTTGAGGAACATGAACTAATCAAGCTTAATTTACAAGTTTGATTTTAGTATTTAATACTGTTCCACAGACCACTTACACTGTCTCAGGGTCTCTAATTTGGAACATCCGCTTTATGTCATCTGGGGGGTGTTATGTGAATTTTCCTTCATCGGCTTAATCCTTATCCAAATATAATCACCATCCTATATGCAAATAGTATGTTGTAGTTAACTTATGCAACCAGCTCATTTTCCTTCCAAATTTAAAAAAAAATAAATTAAAAATATAGCTATTACTGATCCACTGAATATAAAACTCCAAGATTCAACTGCTGTCAGTATGAGTCTCCTTCATTAACTCCATTTAAAAGAAACTCCTTCTACTCACGGCCTGATACATTTTGGGATCTGTCTTGCAGATCCTTTTCCACATTGTTGTTCTTTATTTGCTCCCCTTTGTAAATAGGATAAGCTATATCACAAAAAGCCCCTCTGTGAAAAATAAGCATCCCCATGGGAGGGCAGTGTGGAGTGCTACTGTTCTTTAATTTCCTCTCCCATCTTACCTCCTCCCAGGCTGCCCCTTAATACACATGTAGGGTTTCCTTCTCTTCCATAAAAACCTCACATTACCTTAAGGAAAAGTTGCTTTTCAGAATTTACAGTTGCGGAGAGTGAAGTAGAGAGATAAGGGCCACACGCGCAGCCAACAGCAAAAACATCAACTTTCTTCTCACATTTCAGCTGCTGTTTCAGACTGTTTTAATGCAAACTCTGCACAGCATTCACAGCTTTGTTTGCAAAGGTTTAGAGCATTCTTAACAGAGGTGACAAAACAGAAAGTAGTATGTACCACAGATGCTAGTAAGTGCTGTGTATGTGGCCTTGTAGACTAGGCCTCAAGTCCTTTACTGACCAGAGACTTTAAAATCCAGGGGAAGTTCAGGTTGGACATTAGGAAGAATTTCTTTTCAGAAAGGGTCATTAGACATTGGAAGGGGTTGCCCAGGGAGGTGGTGGAGTCACCATCTCTGGAGGTGTTTAAGAAAAGACTGGCCATGGCACTTAGTGCCATGGTCTAGTTGCCATGGTGGTGTCAGGGCAACGGTTGGACTCGATGATCCCAGAGGTCTCTTCCAACCTGGTTGATTCTGTGATTCTGTGAAATACTTTAACCATCCCCTACACAGCCAACCATTTATTTTTAGAATGATGTAATACAACAAACACAAGAATCTGAGGTGGGACACTTGTGAACTTATGCAATGTGAGCTGCAGACACATTGGGGATGGTCTGTTTTCCCCTCCTCTTCCCCCAGCTTAGTGCTTTCAGCCTTAATTCAGAAAATAAATGAACACTTGGTATTATGTATTTGATTAGATCATGTTTATCTTAAATCCTAGGTAAGAAACAAGTTGGGATCATATTACCTCTAGGTTTGCTGAATCTTCCTTAAGAAAAAGCACAGGAAATAAAACAGAGTGCTACGTTTTCAGCTTTAACAGCAAAGTGCAGCAAAACAAGGAGTTTTGTTCTGTATTATTAGAAACTTTACAATTAAATGGTAAGCTTTAGGAATTTACCCAAATTCCAAGATGTACATATATTCACAAAGCCAGATATCATTCAAGACACTTCTCTGGGTCCAACAGTGCATCACCCTATTTTACGTGAACTAATTCCTCACAGACAAGTGATAACTGATTACTATAGATCACTGTTCAAATTACAAGACACTTTGCAATTAAGTAGATGGTACTTTTCAGTACAAGCTATCTAAGGTTTTGCTGCCTTTCCCACTCCAGATATCGAGATGTTGCAGAGCTGAATTATCTCCCTTCTATTTGGACAGGATAACACATAACATGGTGATTTGCACGTCTTATCAAAGAGATGTGGCAAGATTCATGTCCCACCTTGAGGCACAGAAACAAAGACAAGCAGCAGCTGCGTGCAATGGAACTGGACAGGAAAGGCCTCCCTTCTCCCCTCTTCCTCACAAAACCGAGCCCAAAGCACAGGCTGGAACCAGTCTTGCTGCTAAGAGGAGCCTAAGCCTGCCACGAGTCTTGAGGAGCACAAAGGGGAGCCTCCAGGCAGGAGAGCTATGAGCTTTGTGCTACCAGGGCTTGGATATGTGCACTGTGGCGATCCATCACTTTGTGGCTCTAAATGCAGGAGGCTCAAAAGAGAGAGAGGCAAAAAGGAGACATGGGTTCTGTGCTCAGTCTAATATTTTAGACTGGGGAAAAAAAAACCTGTTGCTGAAGTCTGCTTTGTTTTGTTTGTACTGGCTCAAGATTGAAAGGGCAACACGCTTGCTTTTTGCAGCTCTAGAATGAGCTGTATAAAATGTGTTCCTAAGTCTGGACCTATTTGGCAAATCAGTTGTCTAATACGATTTCTCTTCTCCCGGGCAACTAGCGATAGGACAAGAGGACACAGCCTCAAGCTTCGCCAGGGGAGGGTCAGGTTGGACATTAGGAAGCATTTCTTCTCAGAAAGGGTCATTAGCCACTGGAATGGGCTGCCCAGGGAGGTGGTGGAGTCACCATCTCTGGAGGTGTTTAAGAAAAGCCTGGACATGGCACTTAGTGCCATGGTCTAGTTGCCATGGTGGTGTCAGGGCAATGATTGGACTTGATGATCCCAGAGGTCTCTTCCAACCTGGTTGATTCTGTGATTCTGTGATTTAAAATAGGGAGCACGTATGCAATTCAATAAAAAAGAACGCCATTCTCATACAAGCTCCTTTTCAAACTCACAGGCCACTTATCGCCATCCCTTTCCAAAAGAAATGGGCTGTTCCCGGAACTGATTCCAGTATTACATTCCCTTCCACAGTAATGATAAAAATAATTCTGCTTGGTTTATATGAAGATGTCAGGAATGAGTCAAATGGGAATGTATTCCTGCTGAACTGGAGCCCAGGAGGGCTGCAGATTCCATAGAAACAACCCCACACATTTGAAATAAAGAAAAAGCAAGACTAGGAATAATACGAGATGTCCAGTCAGAAAAGGATAACTCCTCCATCCCCCTGTGTACAACAGATGGCAGAGGCATAGATGTATCATGTCAGTTGTTCGGCAGACAGTTTGGGTCCAGATTCACCACAGGACTTCAGCAGCAACAACTGGAAGAGTCTACGTGCTAGCTGCAGAAGTTATGGTACAAGACACTTGTATCTTTGCAAAGTAGAGTTTGATGTCAAAGCATTGGATCTGCAACACCCCGTACAGCAGTGAGGGCTTCCTATCTCCTGATCTAGCCATAATAACAAGAAGGGTTTATAGGAAATTCTGCCATTTCTCTGGATTTTATTCAACCATCCATAGGTTGAAATAGGAATTTAAGAGATTAAAAACTAATTCAGGAAGAATTTCACGCTGTACCTTGTGGATTTAAGTACAGACAAGTGTTTCTCAAATAGTCACAAGGCTATCTACTCTTTAAACAAGATTTTAGTGACAAAAGCTCTTGCCTGAAATGTAAGCAGTCAGAAGAGGGTCCAGACAAGTTACAAACACAGTGGCCTGAACACCAGCCTATAGACAGGTTTGGAGTGGGTCCTCCTGTTGAATGTATCACAGAATCACAGAATCAACCAGGTTGGAAGAGACCTCTAGGATCATCGAGTCCAACCGTTGCCCTGACACCACCCTGTCAACTAGACCATGGCACTAAGTGCCATGGCCAGGCTCTTCTTAAACACCTCCAGAGGTGGTGACTCCACCACCTCCCTGGGCAGCCCCTTCCAATGCCTAATGACCCTTGCTGAGAAGAAATGCTTCCTAATGTTCAACCTGAACCTCCCCTGGCGAAGCTTGAGGCTGTGTCCTCTTGTCCTATCACTGGTTGCCTGCGAGAAGAGGCTGACTCCCACTCCGCTACAACCTCCCTTCAGGCAGTTGTAGACTGCAATAAGGTCACCTCTGAGCCTCCTCTTCTCCAGGCTAAACAATCCCAGCCCAGCATCACCTTGAATATTCACCTTGCAGCACAAGATGCAAGATCTCACATGAGGAAGAGCTATCTCAGATGAAGAGGATGTGCAGGGAAAGAAGAGCGGAAAGCAACCCTAGGCTTAATCCTAGCTCCTGAAGTTGCAGAGGCACACCGTCACGCCAAACACAAGTAATTCCTGGAGAGATCAAACCCAAGGCAAAGCCTCTTCACCATCTGAATGAGTAATACCCGCTAGTCTTATTTGTTGTGCTGGACTGTGCTTCAAACTTGCTCAAATTCATTTCTCTTAGATCAGACTCTTTAAAGGGCAAAGACTTAAGTATGGCGTAAGACTGCCTAATTGGCAAACCCCAAATTACCTTCAGCAAGGGCTGATCAGCCCCATTTAGGCACAACTGTAACTCTTCTATGCAACAGAACAAAGAAGCAGCCACAGAAGAAATTAAGTAAGCCAACGTGAAAACTGTGGTGTCTAATTAGCTCGAGAGAAGCAGCTTTACAAACTGTTCCGGTGGGCATGTAAATTTAAGTTCCTGCTAAAAAGAAACATGCCTAAATTCCTTTGTAAATCTAGGCCTTACAGGCAAGTGGGTGAGAAATTAATTAGTTTGCAGGGCCAGGAGAGTTTTTAAAGAGCTTGTTATGACAAGGCTATTCAAGCTAACACGTTATGTATGCCTGAACAATACCTCTTCAGTCCAGCAGCCAAAAAAAATCTTCCCTTCCTTCGTAAGTTGAACTGGCAGAATGATCTATACTAAGTGATCTAACAGCCCAAACGTAGCAGCAATACAAAGCTAATCTCCCTCGTCTACAAAATAACTTCCCAGTTAATAGAGTACATAAGGGCTGCCCCACAGGGCAGTAAAGCAGGAATGATCTTCATTTATCATACAAGCATTCAAGCTAATGAATTAGAACAAAAAGCACTTGCAGTCAGGTTCTTTAAACTACAAGCAATGAAATAGACCTTACTTAAGACTGAAAAAGCAGGTTTTAAGCTGCTGGAGACATATGCAGGCAGATTTCTCAAACGGTCCATTGCTGCCAATAAATATGCATGGGATGGGCTTAGCTTCAGTCAGGAATAAATACGGGGATAACAGCCCAAATCTGAGAAAGCAGGAATGAAGTCAATAGAATGGCTTAACTGCTTATCAAATGTTATCTAAGGCATTTAGATAAAAGCAAATATGCATGAAGGACTCTGGAGATCAGCCATCTGAGAATTCATCGCCTAGGCTCCTTCCACAGCCACTGGAGAAAGAAAACAAGCACTGGAGAGAAGGGTGGGTAACACCCTCTTGAGAGCCATTTATGATCAGTGGGATAATTGCCCTCTCAGGATGTCTCCTCTCGCCCACAGAGGCAACCTAGACAACTAGTTTAGGCTGAGTGACGAGTGTCTAGAAGGCAAACATGAGAAGATGAATAGCTCTCTACACTTTTAAGTACAACAATGGTCATAGTCTTGCAGGCAAGTAAAATAAAACTAAAATGGCTCTAGGTATAGTGGGTTAAGCAGTTAGGTCAAGGGGTCTTTGCCTGTTCCATCACCTCCCTCCAGGTGAGAATGAGAAGTCAAATTGAGGTTTTGGTTCAAAAGTAATGTTTACAGAGAGGCAGAGAGCTCAGAAATACTAGGTTGCTATTAATCTTCAAGAAAACAAGCAGCTGATGGAGGGTCTCTATTCCATTTGCATTTTCCTTTGCATGCCATTTGCATTCTATTGCATTTCCTGGTGAGACACTGGCCCAGGTTGCCCAGAGAAGCTGTGGCTGCCCCCTCCCTGGCAGTGTTCAAGGCCAGATTGGATGAGGCTTTGAGCAACCTGGTGTAGTGGAAGGTGTCCCTGCCCGTGGCAGGGGGGTTGGAACTAGATGATCTTTAAGGTCCCTTCCAACCCAAACCATTCTATGAGTCTATGACTCCTTGAGGAAAAGGCTGTACTGTTAACAGAATTCATAGCACTGCATCAAGGCGAAGTCCAGAGAAAGAGATGCTTTATCAGCTTCACTCATGGATTTAATAAAATATATATAAAAAAGCAAGTCATGTTAGAAAACTGTCATCCAATTGCCCAGAAACTTTAGACACTGTCAGATATTGTCACCAGTGAAAAGAGTTTGGCTTCCAGGAGCGTAGCCCTTTACTCTAAGGTACAACCTTGACCTGAATTACTAGGGTTGAGCTGGTTCCGCTTCCAGACACAATTACTTGGTCCATCTTCTGAGACAGCAAACAGATGTGGACACCTGTCCAGAAAAGAAAGGTCTGCAACTAGTGGAGCATAAAAGCTGATTTGATGAACTGTCATCAGGCCTTAATGACTTTTACTCATCAAGTTGGATCAGACTAGAACTGGTTACGTATAGGAGTACGTATAGTTCCTATGAGGAAGCGGGATTTCTAAATTCAAAAGAAAAAAAGAAAAGAAACCTCAGATTTATTGGACATTACAGATAAGAGAACTACATCATCACCAATCTCAATGTTTCAATTGCATCCAACTCTCAAAAGCCAATTCATAACAGTCTGACTTCAGCTGTAAGTTTTACTGGCAGCAAAACTACAAAGTAGCTGTTTTCTCCACAAAATATTAGTTTTCACTAGTTAATAATTAGTCCATTTGGGCATTCTTACAGACCTAAGGCATAAGACACAGACTCCGTGCTGTAAACAGGCGAGATAAAGTGATTGAAGTAGGACACAAGCATTTCTAAAGTTATTTTCTTAGTGAACAGATTCTGGCTGTAATCTGCAGTTTTGATAAAAAGAAAAAGTTTCTTCAGTCAGATTCACTTGTGATTATTTAATCTGTCTGCAAGGGGCTCGGAGAAAATGTAAAGCAGTATGAGAGACAGAATACAATTCACAGGCTCAAATATGTATCTTTTCCTCCCCACAAAACGTTTCCTCTGAGGAACATTACTGGATCACAGCTGGTCAAAATACTAAATCTTGATTGTCTGGCCAAAAGCCAAAATCCACAGCTACAGCTCTTTGGTATGAGAATACTTTTTTTTAAAAAAAAAACAAAAAACTTAAGCACCATTTGATCTTTTTTGTTGCAAACTATGACCTCATGGCAGCAAGAACGCTAAATGAAGGTGTTTAAGTTGGTTTATAGCCATCTGAAATGTTTGAAGCTCCAAGTGCAGCTCCGAGCCAATATCATGTCAACCGTGCTAGAAAGCAATAATAGTTTCTCACCTTCTTAGAGATTACTGGTTAAATAACGCACCATAGTGACAGGGCTGCAAAGGGAGGCTGCCAATATGAAGTTAAGGTGAAATTGCGTCTTTTGGCAGCTAAGAAATTCTGACACACGCTTTTTTTTTTGAAAAAAAATCTTCATAAATTAAGCTACCAGAGTTTTCTTAACTCAAACATGAAGTTCCAGCCTCCTCTTGAATGTAGCAGCATATGAATCAAGACATACCTTCGAAACACAAATTTAAGCTTTGGCATGCAAGTATTTTTGGGTAAAGCTTTTAAATGCAGGCTCCAAAGGACATCTCCCTGACTACAGACGAGACTTTCTAAAGGAGTATCTCATATTTGCCAGCATTAGATAAGCCTATTGTCTAATCTATTCACTAGGAATAAAAAAAATCTCCTTCTCACTGGACTGCTCAAATTTGCAGTGTGCTCTTTACTTGCCATTAATAATCGCAAATACTATCCCTCCAGTTACACAGAGTAAATTAAGCTGAAGAATAGGAGAGAAAATGAAAGAGTCTCTTGATTTAATGCAACTGTGATCTAAAGAGCCTGACTTGTGAAAGATAAACCTGAACATGCAAAAAGGAATAAAACATTGTTCAAAAGGTACAGGTGATGCATAAGTAAAGACTTGGTCTCTCTCAGAAGCTGGAATAAACTGCATACTCAAAAAGAATTTAAGAGAAAAACTGCACAGGACCTTTGCATCAGCAAAAGCTAATCTTAAAAAAGAGCTGCTTTTCTGGAAGCCAGTGAGACTCCAGGACTAAAGCACTGGAAACAGAGAGACTTATTCCCAAAAGCAAACAGAAAATATTTGGGGGATCACAACTGAGACAGTCTAAATCAACAACTTTGGCTCATCATCTTTCACCTTAAGAGTCAACATCCAGATTTAATATCAGAAAAATAAGCTTTTGCAGTTCTGTAGCCTCCATAACAGTGTGTGAGGGACCCAACAGATCTGTCTTGATTTTGTCTACGTACAGTACAAATAATATTTTGCAGTAGGGGTGAGGGGGAAGAAAAGTAAACACAGGAGAATATAGGTGCCAGGAGAGATATGAAGAGGGAAGCAGAGCTTGTAGACCTGCGAGCTTGCTGCAATAAATCACGCGTGTTGCGATGTGAAAACACGTATTAATCATTTAAGTGTCATGCCTGAGAAACCAAAACACAAACCTCACCAGGCAGAGGGATCCAGCAGCAACGCAATTAAACCTTGATGCAAAGGCACCGGACTCCGCAGACCTTCAGCAGGGCCAAGGGCTGCCCCAGAGCTCCAGGCAGAACAACGGAGTTCATGAAAGCCTGAAGCAGAGACTTAAAGACAAATTTGCTCTGATAGAAGTATGAAATAGGTGGGCTCTTCTACAAAAGCTGTGGGTTTTTTGTGCTTGTTTTTAATCTGAAGGGGTAAAAAACCCTATTTTGTACTCAAATCTGAACGGATGCTTATCAGAGAAAGAGGTTAAGCCTGAAATAACTACGTATTTCAGTTATATGGAATGAGCTGCTGGATGTGGTACATGTGGGCTCTGTCTGGCTACTCCCAACAGTCTTTTATGTCAGATTCAGTAACAGCTCGATTGCCCTGCAAGTGGGAGTTACCACGGTGCTTTGCCTTTACTTAGCCCAGCTCCCACTGAAGTCAGTAGCAAATCTGCTCAACTGACTGCAGCAATTTGGTCAACATTGATGCAATCTGCAAAATTCTTATCCCAGTCAGAGAAATCCTGTTGCTGGTTTCTTTAGTTCTTTGTTAGCAGTCTCAGCACTGAAGCTAAGAAAGATGTGGGGTACCCAAAAGCTACTAATTCTTGTTCACCTCTTAAACATGATTTCACTGTTCAAGAAATCTTCTCACTGAGGTAAATAATAAGAACATATTCATAAACAAGGAATCAATCGTAATTTTCAGAGACAGCATTTTCTGTGAATAGCAAAAGTATTTAAATAGCATGGAGGAGAAAAAAAAAAACACAGAACAAACAAAGAAAATGCTTACAAATCAGTAAGTTAATACCTTTAGAAAAGATTGTGCATTGTCTTGAAGGTTTCTCAGGCTTATCCAAGTGTGTAGGTTGCTGCGAGTGAGTGAGCACTTGCTGTGCTGACCACTGGCAACAATCAATTGTGGAACAACCAGCCTAAGAAAAATCTCTGCTGCTCACAGTCCTACTCTCTACTCTTGTCTCTTATCTAGGGGATTCAATTCCATTCCAGACTGCAGAGAAATATGTCTCTAGTCAAAAGCAAAAATGAGGACGATGCATGGCCTAGGAGTTAAAAGCAGTCCTGTTCAAAGAGAAACTAAGTACAGTCTAAGTATTGTTTTTTACTAGTGTGATCATGATTGGACAGAACTTAAATTCAACAAAACCCAGCTAAGTGCTAAGAAAGGAAACTGAAGATCAGCAACAACGAAACCAAACAATCGAGGCAGCGCCAGCAAATCTGTCATAAGACAAACCCATCACTGCCTCGCATGTTCCTGCTTTCATCCTGCAAGTAAGAATAACCTGGAAATACTTTAATGATTACAGTTTGTGGCAGAGGGTATCAGATGACTCACCTACAGAATCCTGAAAACAAAAAATTCCTTCATTTTAACAGCTGGTGGCTTTTATTCTTGTTTAAATACATGTAATCAGACATTTATCCACAAGACCACGGGCATCTGTACTCTGCTATGTATGGGCTCAACTGCAATGCCCAATTATGAAAGTCTAGCCAGTCTTCCCCTTGAGCTAGACTCCCTGTAAAGCCTAATTTCCATTTATATTATTAGGAAGTACTAAGAAGCATTGTTTAGAATCATTAGGCTTAAAAAATGTTAAAAATGAACAACTATTCATACAAGTTTTGGAAGTAAGAAGGAAATGAGGCATAAGCATTCATGGGGGGGAAGCAGGGAATGTGATACTCCCGGAGAACTCTGCTTAATATACCTACATGTTTTGAAATATTATCCAGCCAAAAAGTGTTTTGTCTTGTTAATGACTGTGTTTCACCTATAGGAAAAATACCCCTGGTTGTACGATGGCAAAACCTCTAAGGCATAACTAAAGCTTCCACTATCAGTTCCTCAAAGCTAGCACACACCAGAAGGGAAGAACAGATACTTAGCTTTCAAAACGATTCCCATTTAACATGGCCTCTCACTACAAGACAGACATTGAGGTGCTGCAGAGAGTCCAGAGAAGGGCAATGAAGCTGGTGAAGGGTCTGGAGCACAAGTGTGATGGGGAGCAGCTGAGGGACCTGGGGGTGGTTAGTCTGGAGAAAAGGAGGCTGAGGGGAGACCTTCTCACTCTCTACAACTGCCTGAAAGGAGGATGTAGCGAGGGGGGGTCGGTCTCTTCTCCCAGGTAACAAGCGATAGGACGAGAGGAACCGGCCTCAAGTTGTGCCAGGGGAGGTTTAGATTGGAGATCAGGGAAAATGTCTTCCCCCAAAGGGTTGTCAAGCACTGGAACAGGCTGCCCAGGGCAGTGGTGGAGTCACCATCCCTGGAGGGATTTAAAAGCCGTGTAGATGTGGTGCTGAGGGGCATGGGTTAGTGGTGGCCTTGGCAGTGCTGGGTTAATGGTTGGACTCGATGATCTTAAAGGTCCTCTCCAAACAAAATGATTCTGTGATTCTACAATTCTATGTCCCAGAGTCACCCCATCTCGGCTTATTCAAGACTGAAGGAGACATCCACAACCCGTACCCCAGCTGCTCTACTGATGAGTACACAGAAGTGCTACAGAAGTCACAGTTTAGGTATTTCGGCCCTTCATTTTCAGATTTGCTTAGGGGCTACGTGTCATTTAGGATTTTTACATCACAGTGATGGATAACACACAAAAACTCGTGCTAATATTTTCCGGATGAAGACAGCTTTTCTTTATGCATCTTGCTAGGGGATAAGAAGAAAAGCAAGGGGAATCTTTTCAGCTGTGCCTGAAATTACTGACAGAATAAAACTGCACAAGGGACCATGCTTCCTTTTCTCAGGGCCTGTTTACTTCCACTGTTTTGTTGGCTGAGTTGAATTTCCATCAAGCAACACTTTTTACAGTGTTGTTCAAAGATGATAGTTATTCTGCTCCTGGATTTGTCTTCCCTTGCCAAGATTCTCCTCCCAATATAAGCGATTTGGACACTAGATTAGAGTTCACGTGGATCTGCATTTCTGTGCAAGGAATGAAAGATAACAAAGGCAAAGAGCGACACAGAAATAGAATCCCAGAATCAACCAGGTTGGAAGAGCCCTCTGGGATCATCAAGTCCAACCGTTGCCCCGACACCACCGTGTCAACTAGACCATGGCACTAAGTGCCATGTCCAGTCTTTTCTTAAACACCTCCAGAGATGGTGACTCCACCACCTCCCTGGGCAGCCCCTTTCAATGGCTAATGACCCTTGCTGAGAAGAAATGCTTCCTAATGGCCAACCTGAACCTCCCCTGGCAAAGCTTGAGCCTGTGTCCTCTTGTCCTATCGCTAGTTGCCTGGGAGAAGAGGCCTGGTAAGAATAAGGGGTGCTAAGAGCTGTGGCATGACAACATCCCATAGGATTTTCATCACTGTTACCCACTGAAGTAGAATTTTTGTCGCAAAGGTCTGATACATTGAGCTGTGCTACTCTGAGGCACTAACTCTGTTTGAAGCCTGCTCTTATAATTTTAAAATGGAGCAATAACAAAAAACTTGCTGTTATTGCATGAAAGGATGTGTGATCACATACTGTCTTTACAACTGATGTGCTGTTCTTCCCTGCTCTGTGTATTGCAAGAAAAAATAAAAAGGAAGATACTTTTAGAGCTTAGCAACATTTTAGGACCCTACTGAAATACAGCAGTAAGAACAGTAAAATCCTTTAAAAGTTGCAGGAATGGGTACGTAAGAGAAGGCTGAATATCAGCAATCTGCCCACTGTTTTTCAACCCAAAACTATTTATCACACAACACTTTTTCTGCATTCACTTCAGGCACGTATTTCCCTCACTACAAAAACCCACCTTACGCTATGCTGCCTCTATAGCTCTCATGTGGAGCACGGTAAGATACTAGTCTGCATTATGCTAATAAAGGGCTTTGCTACTTCTGCTTGTGTTAATGTGTAAGGAATTCAGATATAATATGAATAGCCCCAGAAATGTTTAACTCCACTGTTAAATAAGGGCCAGTACCACAATGTTTAGTGTCATTTCACAACAGAATTAAAAACTAGTTTAAGCTTGGTTTTGAGTCTCCCCAGAAGCCATATACTAGCCCAAAAATATTAAGGTTTGGCTATTAGTGCTTCGTAGTTCATTGTCTTACTAGGAATGACTAGTTTCTGTTAGGAACACTGGAAGCACTCTTTCACCTCAATTTAGCATATTATGTGCCAGAAGATCAATTGAAGCAGCAAGGGAGCCCATATCCATCACCAGGGCACCACCAGAGCATCTGGCAGCAAAACCTGGTGGGCTTACCTCACACTGCATGATATTTTCAATTCTGTGGAGTATCCAGGGCATCTGCACGGGGCCAGGTATGACACAGGGACCACACAAGACCTGTGCTACTTTGGAGCAGTGAATAATTAACCCAGGGATCCTAAAATGGCACAATGCTATGTTTGGGTGGGATTCATGCACCCAAAGAATGAAGATGAGAATGCAGGACAAAATAATTGCTTAAGGTTGCATGAGCACACACAATTCTAAGACTATAAATTAAAAATATGAGAATACAAAGCATCTAACACCTGCAGAAATACACTTGCCAGTGAATTGTGCCTTCCACATTTACTAAAGTTTATCTCAGTGGGTTTAAGAAGAATTGGTAAAGCCTCATGCTCAAACAGCTGCTGCAAGAGAAGCCTACACTAAATTTAGTCTTATAGAAACCATTCTGCTTTAATTTTCTACACAGACAGTGAGGAGCAAGTCTGGATCCTCCAGAGTGAATCAGAGTAGAAGCACTCAAGATTTCCCTGGAAGGTTACTCTAACCTTCAGTTACTTATGAATGCAGCTTCCCATTTAGCAACAACACTCAACATGTAACAGCTATTTTCAGTAGCAGCAATTATACTCAACACAAATTGTGCTGATTATAATTCACAGATTCCCATGGAGCTCACCTGAATTACACATTTAAAGCAAATGGGAAGCCAGGTACTGACCAGGCTAAGACCTGCTCTCCTAAGGCTGTTACACCTTTCCTTCTGGATTAGCATGATACAGAAGGTGCATCTGCTACCAACCCTTAGATACAGTCTTAAGAGAATGATTAATTCACATCCCTTTAATGAAGAACACTGCTTTTCAAACAGTCTTCCCCCACCCTCACTGCTGCAAGAAGTGTTGTGGGCCCATCACGTGGATGATACTACAAAAGTAGACAAAAACAGTAGAAGACTGTGGACATCTTACATGGCCTGTAAGTGGCTGGAAAGCTGTCTGGCAGAAGAGGACCTGGGGGTGCTGGTCGATGGCTGGCTGAATATGAGCCAGCAGTGTGCCCAGGTGGCCAAGAAGGCCACCAGCATCCTGGCTTGTATCAGCACTAGTGTGGCCAGCAGGACTAGGGCAGGGATCGTCCCCCTCTACTCAGCACTGGTGAGGCCGCACCTCGAATCCTGGGTTCAGTTTTGGGCCCCTCGCTACAAGAAAGACCTTGAGGTGCTGGAGCGGGTCCAGAGAAGGGCAACGAAGGTGGTGAAGGGTCTGGAGCACAAGTGTGATGAGGAGCGGCTGAGGGACCTGGGAGTGTTTAGTGTGGAGAAAAGGAGGCTGAGGGGAGACCTTCTCACTCTCTACAACTGCCTGGAAGGAGGGTGTAGCGAGGTGGGGGTTGGCCTCTTCTCCCAAGGAATAAGCAATGGCACAAGAGGAAATGGCCTCAAGTTGTGCCAGGGGAGGTTTAGATTGGAGATCAGGGAAAATGTCTTCACCAAAAGGGTTGTCAAGCATTGGAACAGGCTGCCCAGGGCAGTGGTGGAGTCCCCATCCCTGGAGGGATTTAAAAGCCGTGTAGATGTGGTGCTGAGGGCCATGGGTTAGTGGTGGCCTTGGAGTACTGGGTTAACGGTTGACTCGATGATCTTAAAGGTCCTTTCCAATCAAAACGACTCTATGATTTTGGGGAAGTCACAATCTTCATCAAGCATGCTTCTCTCTTGTGAAGAGAAGCTGCTTGTTTGTGGAAAAATTTTTACAGCTGAATTTTTTCTAGCATCCACCTCTTTTTAATTATGAATAAATACTTACCATCTAACCATTAGCCCAAGCTCCATGAAGTTTTTCAGGTTAGGAAGAGTTTGCCTTAGATCTGGAGTACTCAGCCCATGTTGATATCTAAGCTACAAGAACAGAAAAAACTAAAATTAGCACATCTTTCCAAATCCCAGATTCCAATTAATATAACATTATGGTCAGTTAATTTATTAGGTTTTCAAAGGAAGTGCAGGATAATCGAACCGTTTCAAGAGATCTATTCCCATTAAGGAAATGTTCCATTTAATACTCATAACCTCGTATTAGCAAAACCCACCCAAGAACAGGGACAAAATAATCAGTCAGCCTGACTGATAAACCTCATTACACTTTTTCCATTTCCTACCTGTAACAGGAGAGCGGCCTCACAGCTTAATATAAATACAGCCATTAAGTGAAAAGACCAAATTTCAACACAATGTTCTGTATTCACCAATTCAAAACATTTATTTGTATGCAAGTGTCATCTGTCACCCTGAGTGTATCAACGTCTGCTGGAATCAGTAGTGGAATTATCACAGTAATATCAACTAGTGAAAATACACAGTCACACAACTGATCTCAGTCTGTGTTCCTTATACAGTTCACATCAACATTTAAACTGCTGCAATTATTCTCATAATTAAACCCAGCATTCAAATACAATGCCGTGTAGCTAAGAGAAAGGCTTTAAACATTGACTCACTTCAATCCAAGTATTAATTCCTACATGGGTGCAAACATAAATGAAAAGATTCAATACACTGACTCCATGCAAACTGCAATTTGCTTTTACCCTCAGATTATCAAATGAAGTACACGACATCACTGATGCTGCTGGTAATTATGAACTACTTATTTAAGAAGTCCTCAAACTAAAAATACCTCCGAAGAAAATGGCACATCACAGAATCAATCAACCAGGTTGGAAGAGCCCTCTGGGATCACCGAGTCCAACCATTGCCCTGACACCACCACGGCAACTAGACCAGGGCACTAAGTGCCATGTCCAGGCTTTTCTTAAAACACCTCCAGAGATGGTGACTCCACCACCTCCCTGGGCAGCCCCTTCCAATGGCTAATGACCCTTGCTGAGAAGAAATGCTTCCTAATGTCCAACCTGAACCTCCCCTGGTGAAGACTGAGGCTATGTCCTCGTCCTATCGCAAGTTGCCTGGGAGAAGAGGCCGACTCCCACTTCACTACAACCTCCCTTCAGGTAGTTGTAGACTGCACTAAGGTCACCTCTGAGCCTCCTCTTCTCCAGGCTAAACACCCCCAGCTCCCTCAGCCGTTCCTCGGCGGTCAGACCCTCCAGACCCTTCACCAGCTTGGTCACCCTCCTCTGGACTTGCTCCAACACCTCAACATCTTTCTTGAAGCGCGGGGCCCAGAACTATGGAAAGAAAAAAGTCTTTCTTTCAAGTTTCAATCTCAAAACTTCAGGGAAACTTTGCAGGGAAGTTTATCCCTTGTGTGGTTAAAATATGGAAAAAAAAAAATCCCTAAATTCCACTATCTTTAAGACTATTGGAATGAAGCAGCATCAACCTGATACGCAGCTCTCAGCGGACGTTAACAGCCTCTAAAAGTCGCAGGGGGCCTCCGATATACACATACAGTAACCACACACATTTGATACTGATAGAGCTACTTGCTGAAATATGGAACAATCCCACTCAAAGTTAAATTTGTTGTTTAGAATGACACACCCGTTTCTGTGATTCATGAAAGTAAGGTGTAGGCAAGCATCTTCTACGTTAGAAAGATTTCTGACTTCTCCCAAACAATGGACCAGTTTTTCAGAAGACAACTGAAATTGGGAATGATTTCTGTGCTTGTCTGAGTTTTAGAAAGAAGAATTGCTTTGGAAGAAAAACATCCTCAGTACTGCACTGTACAACAGGAGGCCATTTATTACACAGTTTATTATTTCCATATGGACACAGTCAAGTCATGTGGTGGGTTTGGATTCGTATTTTCTGCTACAATGACAGAACCTGGATTAAGACAACCTTAAAATATAAATTACTGAACGATCACCACATTCTCCTGATGGGATTACAGTGGATTTGGTTAACCAAAGAACTAGCCTGGGGCAAAAGAAATAAGAAAGAAAAGAAAACAAAATCAAAACCATTATATTTGTTCCTCCAACTACAATCAAATGTTCATAGAACACCCCTTTTGATAGTCATCCTTAAATTCTAAGATTTCAGAGCATGAAAAGAATTGGATTAAGGGATCTCTCCATTTCCTATAGCCAAGATCAGAGGAATGCATGCAAGACTTGTATCAAAACATGAGCAAACCCACTGTTTCTGCTAAAACACATTTTCATCTTTCAAACAGCAGAGAAGCATTGTAAGTAAAGTTAGGATGTAAGTTTTAGGAAACCTCTAGAAAAAAATATGATTTAACTTTATAAACTGCATTCTATTTTGGCTTTGTAATAGGTTAAAAACAAAGCCATGCTGCCTTATGTGTCTGTATCAATACAAGCTGACTGTGATGTATTTACAAAACAGTGTAATCCCAGAAACTCTTGAAAAACTCATCTGCCTTCTAGTGACAGAAAAAATATAATAAAAAAAAAAAAAATCAGTTGAAGCATCAGAGCCATGAGTTAGTTCCCAGGTTTTAGCCTGGTTCCAGAATTACCTTCCCATTAATGCAACAAGGTTAACTCCTACTTCACAATGGTCTGTAGTAGTCTCACATACCCCAAAAAAGAAATCTTTCGACTTCTACCCAATGATGGAACACCCTACACGCTCAGCACACAGCAAATGAGAGCATGGAAGGAGGAAAAAAAGAGATTTCTCTTTTACTTAAGAGAGCAGAACTTGGTGACCTTATTGTAGTCTACAACTACCTGAAGGGAGGTTGTAGTGAAGTGGGAGCTGGCCTCTTCTCCCAGGCAACTAGTGATAGGACAAGAGGACACAGCCTCAAGCTTCGCCAGGGGAGGTTCAGGTTGGACATTAGGAAGCATTTCTTCTCAGCAAGGGTCATTAGACATTGGAAGGGGCTGCCCAGGGAGGTGGTGGAGTCACCATCTCTGGAGGTGTTTAAGAAAAGACTGGACATGGCACTTAGTGCCATGGTCTAATTGACATGGTGGTGTCAGGGCAACGGTTGGACTCGATGATCCCAGAGGGCTCTTCCAACCTGACTGATTCTGTGACTCTGTGATTCTGTAACTCTTCCTCCTGCTCTTGTCCTCTACCAGTGCTGCATCATTAGTAAAGACTGTTCTTTTCCCCAGACTGTAATGCATTTCTTACACACCTTTCCTTAAGTTTATTATTTTTTAACAGCCAACACCACACGTACAGGGACAGTTACTCCACCTCATCCAATAAGCAGCAACACACTGAACAACGGTAATAACCATCACCTGTGACCTGTTACACAAGGATTCACACAAGCACCCTTTAACATCAAAATCAATTTTAAAAAGAGAAACATGTAGGGAGAGGACAGCTGCTCTGCCCATGAGAATTAAAAGGAATTTAAAGACAGAGCTTAGCATTATGGAAGATGCAAACAGAAAAGAGGCAAGAAGGGGTGCAGCGAAACATGAAGTCTGAAAACAAAACCAGAAAGAGGTGACCGTGCTGTCGTGATTCTCCAAAGAAACCGAGTTCACATTTCAATTGCTGCTATTAAACATCACCCAGCTCCACCCGCCCCACACTAAATTTCCAAACGAACAAGTACCATTTGCAAAAGCAGCATTTTCTTTACAAATTAGATTGCTCCTTCAGGATATTACAGAAGTGGCCATCCGAAGGAAACGTGCCTGTTTTAATTTGAGTGAACAAGTGTCCAGGATTTGTGTTCACATTTATGACTCTGTATTCTCCACGGGACTGTTAATCATTAATGATGTTCAAGTAATAAAATATTAATTGCCATTTCCTTACTAATATTTTGCTCCCATATACAGCTTTCTTTTCCCAAGTGCAGCATGAAATGTTGCTTAATTGAACAAAAGCACGTAGTAAACATGAACTGGAAAACAAATAAGCTGAAGACATCAGACACCAGACAGGAGCCTGAGTCTGCTCTCATACCAGTTACTAGCAACACTTACTCCACAGAAACAAGATGTAGCAGGTGAGATGCATCATATTTTATGAACAGTTCAAGTCAGAAAAACTTAAGGGATATTTAAGGGGGGAAAAAAAAAATCTCACTTTGTCATTTCTTTCAATTACACAGATTTATTCCTTTTACTCATCTCAAAGTGAAAGTTTCAACATTTTATTGCACTTTGTTGCTTTGGCTTCTGTGTTAACTGACATCATTCCAAGTTATTTAATTAGAGATGTAAAGAAATGGCTAGTAAACTGTAACTGGAAAAAAAAATATTCATGTTTCTACAAGATTTTAGAAAACAACTCTAGATTCATCCGATTTGATTACTCTCTCAGAAAACTTGTATCCCCCAAAATCTGACACTACAAATCCAGTGTGATAAACTTCAGAATTTCAGTATTATGAAAAGACTTTGAAAAGAGGACAGTATTTATAACTGCCTAGACTGCTTTTGTAAAATCTGAGTTTTCTGTTTGTCCTAAGACAATTTCAGAAAGTACCTGTACAGAAGAATGTGAAGAAAAATGAGATTAAATTTATATTAAGGCCACCTCTACCTCTATAGAAGACCAGTCCATCACCCTAGTAGGTATTTCACATTATACTTGTTATTTATTCCAACATCACAGAAAACCATAAGTGTTGAAATAAGCTGCATTTAAAACAATGGTTGTCAGAGTGAAAGGTAGATTTATTCTTAAAACTTGTATTAGCTTTCTAATAAAATGTTTAAATGCTTAATTTCCATTAGACTAAGAAAATTGTCCCAGCTAATACAACCACAGTATTAGCTGTAGGTGAGGCACCACAAACAAATTAAAGTTAACTCATAACAAGCTGAGCATAATTGTTTTAGATTCTTTAGGAAGAGGGAAAACACCCCCCAAACATTCAGTTGCTCCAGTTTCTACCTGCATTTCCTTCCATGCAACACTTTGAACGTCTACTGGAAGGAAGCTGGTGAAGGGTCTGGAGGGTCTAGTTGACAGGGTGGTGTCAGGGCAACGGTTGGACTCGATGATCCCAGAGGTCTCTTCCAACCTGGTTGATTCTGTGATTCTGTGTGATTCTGTGATTCTGTGACATGGCACTTAGTGCCATGGTCTAGTTGACATGGTGGTGTCAGGGCAATAGTTGGACTCGATGATCCCAGAGGTCTCTTCCAACCTGGTTGATTCTGTAATTCTGTAATTGAAGCTGTCTGTCCTCAGCAGTGAATCAAGTTGTCTGTCCTCAGCAGCGAATCAGCTCCACCCTGAGCTTCTCTAAACCACTCCTGCCATCCAAGCATCTTCCCGGTCATTTATTTTCTCAACTAGACTGTTACACTTTATTAAAATAATGTCAGACAACATAAAAGCTTACCACCTTCCTAAAGTAACAATTCCATGCTAAAACATTCATTCATTAAATCATGACAAGTGTAGCTACCTCATTTGTTAACTAATTAAGATACAAACCTGCAAAGGTTCAGTTACACTCCTACAAAGTCTGTAAGATAAGAAGTACTAGAACTATTAAAGATTTTCAAATAAGTTGGCTTAAAAGGAAACCATTTAGCTATCTTTCTGTTTCTGGGTAAGATCAGATTGCACCCAAGATCAAAATTAGGGCTTTTGCCACTAAGGGATTGCCTCTTAAGAAAAATAACGATATCCTGCATTTACGTGCAAAGAAGAATAGCCCATTTCCTACACTAATTCCTGTAGCAGTATTTAATGACTTATGGTATACAAGCATATACATTTACTTCCAGCCAGAAACCACAGAGTGCCTTGACTGGAATATCCTTTTTTTTTTTGGGAGTGCAGAATGACTCCAGTTCTGAACTCATCTGTTCCTCATTCACCATCCGTCTTGTTTTAAGACATGTGGAAGCAGTCTTACAGCTCAGACTATGTTAATAAAGTTCAAAACACCAGCACTTCAGTGCATGGTGTGCATAATACTGGAGTCTACACTGAAACCTTCGGCATCTTTGCACTTCCCTTAGTCTCTACTGCAGGCAACTGGTCCTTGATGTTGTAGCACTGTCTGTATCTACACGTGGACCCAACCCACTACTACACTATGCAAGCTCATGTACTGTTAGGGCAGTCAAGAGCAATTCTGAATGATTTTCAGTTCAATAAGGAGTTTTTCTTGATAGCATCAAGCATTTAAAAGGACATCTGCTCCACAAATGTGAAAAGCCACAAATGAAAATAGAAGCAAAAGTGTTCTTTCAATCAAGTCTGCAGTGTTGATTAGAACCCAAGCATTTACATAAGGTTTTCAGAGGATGTCAAATGCTGGGACACAAATATAAAATGCAAGTTTTAATAAAATGACATAGTTAATTGTTTTACAAGATCCTGGATGAGTTTTCAGAGTATGAAGGAGCGCTGGCTGGGATTCAGATGACTAAGCACTGCAACAATGAAAACAGAAAGTGTTGTTATAATGCCTGTTGCTATATAAACAACCTTGGGGGATCAGTGAAATAATGCCTGCTGCTATATAAACAGTTGTGTGTGTTTATACCTTTTGGGGGAAATTATAAAATTTTAGATTATTTGCACTCTTAACATGTTGCTTGCCTTTGTTTTATTAAACCTAGCTAGTTGTTCTAGCTCTGAACAGCTACGTGGGTTTCCTGAAAAAACCCTTAAGCTGCAACATCAGTGAAACACATTGTGGTATTAATTTGCTTTTTAGATAGCGTATCTCAAACCTAAACATTTAAAACTCATTTTTATTTTTCATATTGAAAAGACTGTCAGTATACATCTATCACAGTTTGGAAGTAAATCTAACCAAGGCTTTTGTTTTGTTTTTAAGCTTCTTGGGGAAGCAGGAGAGAAAGAAAAGCAACGTAGCAAGTATTGTGATTACAACAAGCCTTTAAGTCCTCAATCTTGCTTTCAGAAGGAGCAAACAGAAGACTGCCACAGTGGTGACAGCCCTCATCCAAACAAGGGGAAGTGCTCAAATACACAGCTATTTTTATGGAAAACCTGACTTGTATCTTGATATGCCAACGCCTGCCTCCCTCTCCCACGTGGATTTCAATGCTGTTCAGAGGTCCACCCTGAAAAGCAGATGTTTACTTTGCAATTCTTCTAAGAGTACTAAACTAACAAAAAAAACTAGTTACATCAACAGCCTTGAAGACCCGTGTCCTTCATTAATCCATTGGGCACACGCTTTAAGGTTCCTCAAGCTGACCCAGCATGCTTAAAAAAGCCTTCATGAAAACCATCTTACAGGACTCCCATCACAATTTTGATTTAGCAATAACAAATAAGGCACACAAACAGCAATCAAAGCAGTAACAGGAGATAACAACCCCATTTTATGCTGTCCCTTCAAAGGCTGCTTATAATCACTGTTACTTTTAAAACATGCTTAGTCTAAACCACCCTGATTTCCCCCCCACTTACAAGGTAGAGGCTGCTATCAATAAGATACTTTCCTCTTCTTTCACTTTGATCTGTAAGAGCAATAACTAACAGCTGAGATGCTGCAAAGTCACTGATCCAAGAAAGTCAATGCCACAGTTAGGAAATGCTGATCTCTGTTATGGCTAAGTGCCTGCACACATTAAGTTATCATGGAGCTCTAACCGATTCAGTTCTCACAAACTGCATCAAATTCACATGGTAACTTTTTCTCGCCCACTCGTTCTTGTTACTCCAAGCCCAGCTTGTCTCCTTTCCTCTCCTCTCAGGCTGGAGAAATTTAATTCACTTCCATCTGAAAGGCAGGGGAAATTCATGCGTGAAATCACAGGGGTGATTCAGCAGTGACCAGGGAAACTATATTCTCCTCTGATAACAGATCTAATTCCCTTCTACCTTCTTTAATTTGCCTTAAAATTATATTAAGCTACTTCTTCCCCTCACATCCACCAAAATACAAAGTCTGATCGTTATTCAAACACAGCAGCAGCCTGGATGCTAATGCTCAGCAACTTGTAATATTCTGCCAAACATTTACGAGGTAGTTTTCTTCTAATTTTTAAAACTGAAATGTGATAATAGGCAATATTTAATACTGGATTTTGGTTTCACAGCAGTGGTGTTTATTGGAGATAGACCACAAGAAAATAAGGAAACAGGAGTACGTGTTTGAGTACATGCAGAACACACTGTAGAACTAAACACGTAGATGAGCCAAAAGCCACGTTTCCTCCAGGATTCTCTCGCTCATATTCATGAAGCCCTTCCTGAGAGTAAACACAATATCCCTCCGGAGAGGTCTCAAACATCAGCTTTCATGGTTCGAGCCTGGTGTCCCAGTAAGGAGATGGGAAACCATTGTCAAAGACAAGCTCGGGGAAACAGCCACTTACATAAGTGAACTATTCCATAAAATGTGGTGGTTAGTGGGCTCGTTATAAAAATAACATATACGGGCCCCCTTGCCCATAAAGGTGCCTCTCATATACCACGACCATTTTACAGAAAGAACAGTAAAAAAAGCAATTTAGAAGACAGAGCAGTTACTGGCCTCAGAAAAGCTTCCCCCTTTCCCCAGTGAAGCACTCAAATAACTAAAACCATGTTTACTGTTCGGCTGTAGTCTTGCTGCATTAGAGCTTGAGGAGATGAAGCTATACAGCACAACCTTTCCAGGTTCAGGTCAGAACTTCTGAAAACACCTCGGTATCACAAAGTGATGTTTATTGGATTATAAGACATGGGCACACTTACTTCCTATGACCTCATTCATCCTGAGCTTTGGTATTAAAAATCATTACATCAGGCAGAGAACAAAAGGTCAGATGTGCAAAAGCCAGAAGGAGAAAGACAAGTAACGTTTTGTACCTACATCTTAAACATGACGTTTTCTTTATGTATTCAGCTCCCCAAGCGTAATTTTGCACTGCACGAGAACACCTGAAGCTTGTTTTTACCTACAGACACCAAAAAGGCAATAGTCTCAGGAGTACACAGGTAGGTACAGAGAATTCACCCACCTTGTCCTGGTTGGAAATCAGAGTGAATATGGCACAGAGCACAAACTCATCAGCCAGGCTGAAAGGCTACACGGCCATACCGGCGCTATTCCATCAGCTCGGGTGGCAGATGAACATCCACACTCAAGCCTGTGAACTTCTCTCTGCTAGTGATGAAGTTTCAGACTAGATATAAGGAAGAAATTTTTTATGCAGAGGGTGGTGAGACACTGGCACAGGTTGCCCAAAGAGATGGTAGATGCCCCATCCCTGGAAACATCCAAGGTCAGGTTGGATGGGGCTGTGAGCAACCTGATCTAGTTGCAGATGTCCCTGCTCACTGCAGGGGGGTTGGACTAGATGACCGTTAAAGGTCCCTTCCAACCTGAACTATTCTATGATCGCTCAATGACAGTTCAGAGGAAAATAATAAAGTTTCCAAATAAGTTTTTGGAAATTTGCATATGGTCCTAATTAATCCTCCTACATTCATTAACTTCATATTTCAATAAATCCACTCCAAAACCAGGCAATTTTCCCATTTGGCATCAGTTCAGCTTTACCTTGTACCTTAAGATGTTGCAGGAAAGGAACCTGCAGAATTATTTCAGCATGCACGAACAACCCACTCCATAAGGTATTGCAAACACAAAGTCTTTCAGCTATTTGTTCTTTTGTGCTATGTTGGGAAAGCCCTTGTTTCAAAAGGGGTAAAATTGAGCTTCTGGCAGTTTTTCTGAAGTATTCGTCCAGATTTATGAAACCTCTTCTTTCAAGTGAAAAGGCTCCTGCTTCAAGAAAGCATTACTCAAAGAGCAAGTGATTCAGTCCACGCCACAGGGCCTAAACATAGGAAGAATTCGGGGATTCTCAGCTCCCAGCCCCATGTTTCACCTAAGCTGAACTGCTTCCCAAGTATCCATTATGCTTTTAGTGGGCAAAAGAGATTGTCATAGAATCACAGAATGGTTTGGGTTGGAAGGGACCTTAAAGATCATCTAGTTCCAACCCCCCTGACACAGGCAGGGACACCTTCCTCCAGACCAGGTTGCTCCAAGCCCCATCCAACCTGGCCTTGAACACTGCCAGGGAGGGGGCAGCCACAGCTTCTCTGGGCAACCTGGGCCAGTGTCTCACCACCCTCACAGGAAAGAATTTCCTCCTAATATCTCATCTCAATCTCCTCTCTTTCAGTTTAAAACCGTTCCCCCTCGTCTTCTAGTCTTTCTAGTCCAAAAAAGACTAGATTTTGAATCAAATGAGAAAACCTCTCATTCAAGGAGTAAAGAAACAATAGTTTAACCTGTGCTGCTTCCTATTAGAATAACATCATCATTCAGCAAACAACAAATAGCACTAAGACACCCCAATAACGGAAATAATTTCCAGGTACTTCCAGTATCTGAAGGGCCTACAGGAAAGCGTGAGAGGGACTTTTCACAAGGGCATGGAGTGATAGGATGAGGGGGAACGGTTTTAAACTGAAAGAGGGGAGATTGAGATGGGATATTAGGAAGAAATTCTTGCCTGTGAGGGTGGTGAGACACTGGCCCAGGTTGCCCAGAGAAGCTGTGGCTGCCCCCTCCCTGGCAGTGTTCAAGGCCAGGTTGGATGGGGCTTGGAGCAACCTGGTCTAGTGGAAGGTGTCCCTGCCTGTGGCAGGGGGGTTGGAACTAGATGATCTTTAAGGTCCCTTCCAACCCAAACCATTCTGTGATTCTATGATTTCTCATACGATGGAGCATATTTGAAACTTAAAAGCTGAGGTCAGGGAGCATTAAACCAACATATATTCCTGAAAGCAACTAGCAACTTACATTGGCTAAATTGAACCAGAGTTTGTTCTTTTATATTTACACAATATTAACTTGAGAAATATACACAGGAATTACGCACAAGGTCAGAAAAGAAAGCTACAATAGCCCCTTCAGTATTTCAAGTCTCTTTAAAAACAAAATACTATTAAGCTCTGGATTTCCAAGCATTCTGGACTGATCAAAAAGTAAATGAGCCAATATATATCAGACACTTTTATTCCTTTTGCTCTAACTTGCTCTAAACTTCAACCACAGTATATAATAAGCCTGAACAGCATTTATGAATGATTAAGCAGCTGTGATACCCAAATCTTTCAAAGTAGAATTTGTGCCCTGATGTGCCAAATCCTATGCACAGGAGTACGAGAAAAATCCTGCCTCAGGGAGCCCAAAACATACATATTAAACTATACAACAGAAGAACAAAAGATGTGAGTGGATGGAGAAATGAAAATAAGAGAAGCTTAGCAAAAAAAAAAAGAAGTCACAGCTTGTCACTTGCTTGCTAATGACAGATAAAGAGTATTTTTTACGCATTAAAGCAAGAGAGGCTTCAGGAAACGCTCTGCATTATAGCATGGTTTTTTTTCCCCATTAAGAGATGGGAACATGGCAGAAAGTGTGAAAGCTCCTGAAGGAAGAGACAGGCTCACAACTGAGGTCCTTAAATTTCACAGGTGTTAACACTTTATTTCTGAAGGCCCAGCTTTGTCCCCAGAGCACACATCTTACTCATTAGGAACAAATTACACACTACATCTTTTTCCTACACTAACACGTTGTGCCATGGCTTGATAACAGACTTCCCACTTTCCTATCTCTTTCAGTTTCAAAATGTAGTGCTTATATATACACCACGAAGCAGTTTAGCTTGGCAAATCACCCGTGTTTATGTCAGCTTAACTAGATCAGGAATCCATTTTCCTTTTGATTACTAAATTTTGGTTCTATTTTAAACGCATACTCTTTTTTTTAAAAAAACCCTGAGTGGGCTGAAGAGTTAACGCACCGCGATGATGACAGCTACATCGTACACAAGTGATCTAACACACTGAGCATGCTGGCAGGGGGTGGTCCCCAAAGTTATTTGGGAGAAGTGATCTAGGCACGGCCGCTGGTGCCACCCCGCCTATTCCACCCAACCACGTTGTTCATGAACATGAACATGAGGTTCAACAAGAACAAGTGCCGGGTCTTACACTTCGTCCACAACAACCCCCTGCAGCGCTACAGGCTGGGGGGAGAGTGGTTAGAAAGCAGCCCAGTGGAAAGAGACCTGGGGGTGCTGATCGACAGCTGGCTAAACATGAGCCAGCAGTGTGCCCAGGTGGCCAAGAAGGCCAATGGCATCCTGGCCTCTATTAGGAATAGTGTAGCCAGCCGGTCTGGGGAAGTGATCGTCCCTCTGTACTCGGCACTGGTGAGGCCGCACCTTGAATCCTGTGTCCAGTTCTGGGCCCCGCACTTCAACAAAGATGTTGAGGTGTTGGGAGCGAGTCCAGAGGAGGGCGACCAAGCTGGTGAAGGGTCTGGAGGGTCTGACCTATGAGGAACGGCTGAGGGAGCTGGGGGTGTTTAGCCTGGAGAAGAGGAGGCTCAGAGGTGACCTTATTGCAGTCTACAACTACCTCAAGGGAGGTTGTAGTGAAGTGGGAGTCGGCCTCTTCTCCTGGGCAACTAGTGATAGGACAAGAGGACAGAGCCTCCAGCTTCGCCAGGGGAGGTTCAGGTTGGACATTAGGAAGAATTTCTTTACAGAAAGGGTTATTAGACATTGGAATGGGCTGCCCAGGGAGGTGGTAGAGTCACCATCTCTGGAGGTGTTTAAGAAAAGACTGGACATGGCACTTAGTACCATGGTCTAGTTGACATGGTGGTGTCAGGGCAATGGTTGAACTCGATGATCCCAGAGGGCTCTTCCAACCTGATTGATTCTGTGATTCTATGTGATTCAACCCACCCTGTCTACTCTGGACTCTTCTGCAACCAGAGCAAGAAGCACAGCCTCCAGCGCTGCCTGGGCTCAGGCTGCAGGTGCGGTGATCAGTACAGGCTGGAGAGCCAAGATCTGCTCCTCCGCAAGTTAACATTGGCCTTTGCTGATCAGTACAGATTGCCTACGGGCAAGGATAGGCAGGCTTTCATCTGAATGAAAAGGTGATTGTTGTTACAGCTAATCCAGTCTCATTTCAACCTATTTTATCTTGGCATGGGTGATAGGAAAGGAAAAAAAGAGAAAGCCTTCCAACAAGTTTGCAAAAAACATATGTAAATTCCCCAATTCTAAATGATCTGGCTAGGTATCAGCCCATTGCTGCCCTAGGAGACTTTCAGGAATGAAACATCTCCTAAAAGCTCTTGGCTCTATGGAGCTGTAGAAGGTACTTTGTGGTTTTTCAGGTGCAGTCCCTTCCTCTTAACATTAAAATGAATGCTTGGCACTTTACAAGATGAGGACTCGGCTCTGGCTTCAACCTGTGCTCTTTCAAGAACACTTTTCCCTACGCAGTTAAATTGGCCACAAATTCAGACAGTGCATTCTTTCTGAACTGTACATTTTATGATCTTAGTTTAGGGGCCTCATAAAAGATGTAGTGTGTAAGTCACAGCATCGTACGCTCAAAGGGTCATAACCACTGCATCTACACCGATACCCACAGAACTCTTAAAGACACTTCTGCTCCGTAGTGTTTATTGCCAAAACAAATTTCTAGTCCTAACATTTCTGCCATTCAACTTCCCATGGAAAAGTTTAATAGTTTCTATTATAAAGTTGATTTTCTCACATGTTAGATAGTCTAATAGAGCCAGGAACTGGACATCTTGCCCCATTTCATGTTTAAGAGCTGAATTTCAGTTCATTTTCTTACTTACGGCACTAGTACATAACCATTCAACTTTTATTCCATGCAGCTATTAGAAAGATATCAGTTTGACTGCAACTAAAATACATCCAGAAGTATTTTGCTTTTCTTCTGTGCTTCTGTGAATGTTACTTACCTCATGATTAGACAAATAACTGAAACAAAAAGTGCCATTCCCATGACAGCAGCGTTGGCTGATCAACGTCTCTAGCAGGTTTCATAAAGCACGTAAATGTTGTCTGCCACCATGTGGACACAGCGACTCTGGACACATGAAAGGATGGCTAGACACAAAGTTCCCTGCTTGGATCTCTAGTGCACTGATGTGAAAACAAACATCCTTGGGGGAGCTGACAAAAGCTTGTTTGAGTGATTTTTCTCGTGTCAAACAGCAAAGTTCATCTGTTGCTAATGACTGTCAGATGAAAGCAGAACTATTCTTTGGCCAGGGCTGAGCAAATCCTGCCAATGTGAACAGGAATATCAGACTAACATCACTCAACAGTTGTCTGACAAAACAAATCAAGGCTGAATCAGAAGTGAAGCCTTGCCTTGCAAGGCAATTGTGAGCACGCATTCAACATGAACACAAAAAAATCCCCTTAATTCATGCAGTGTGACAAATTAAAAAGATTTCACAAAACCTGGAAGTGATGTCTGACGAGGTATGCTCTGACTGCCACCGACTGCAGAGTCTCCCTGACAAACACCAGCAATGAACTGGGGTAAGACTAGACACATTCATAGAATCACAGAATGGGTTGGGTTGGAAGGGACCTTAAAGATCATCTAGTTCCAACCCCCCTATCACGGGCAGGGACACCTTCCACTAGACCAGGTTGCTCAAAGCCCCATCCAACAGAATCACAGAATCAACCAGGTTGGAAGGGACCTCTGGGATCATCAAGTCCAACCATTGCCCTGACACCACCATGGCAACTAGACCATGGCACTAAGTGCCATGGCCAGGCTTTTCTTAAACACCTCCAGAGATGGTGACTCCACCACCTCCCTGGGCAGCCCCTTCCAATGGCTAATGACCCTTCCTGAGAAGAAATGCTTCCTAATGTCCAACCTGAACCTCCCCTGGCCAAGCTTGAGGCTGTGTCCTCTTGTCCTATCACTAGTTGCCCGGGAGAAGAGGCCGACTCTCACTCCACTACAACCTCCCTTCAGGTAGTTGTAGACTGCAATAAGGTCACCTCTGAGCCTCCTCTTCTCCAGGCTAAACAACCCCAGCTCCCTCAGCCGTTCCTCATAGGTCAGACCCTCCAGACCCTTCCCCAGCTTGGTCACCCTTCTCTGGACTCGCTCCAACACCTCAACATCTTCACTTCTTAGCTTATCTCTAAGAAACCAAAGAGTTGTAGAACAGTCCAAATTATTTGATACCTGGTTTTGCAAGTCTCCTTTCAAGAGCCAGTAATTTAGATAAGCACAGCACACCACCATTTCTGAGGCCATGTCCACCGAAGCCAGAGGGAGGGAGCAACCAAGGTCACAGTAGCAACAAGACTAAAAGCAACAAGACCAGAAGACTAAACTATGATCACTCTCGCAGTGATCACAGTTCTGGCCTATGGTTCTATGGCGAAGCTGGGCTGAGACTCAGAATAAGAAATCCAGAAGATCAAGAGACAAATTAACTTCCACCCCCTTCGGTGGCCGACTGAAATACCAAACATCATTTGATATCAGGGTTGCAAATAAGTTGATTGTCCCATGCAAGAAAATAGTTGCAATAAATCCCCTTCTGACAAGGACCAGAAGAAACTAGTTCTACAGCTATAATGCATTATTTCCTCTTCAAGCAATCTTGCAACTGGACGAGGAACAGTGCCTGTCAAGTATCGTGCAAGAGACAACCCCTTGAATACCTAATGGAATTGGAAGTTTCAAGAACAAGACGGTCACGCTCTCTTCAATGGCTATACATCATATACACACGGGTTAGAAATAATGACCAATTCAGGAATGAAACCATGTAATATCATCTGGTATACGACTTGGGGGCAGCTATTCTCCAGGAGTGACAGCATGTGTGCTCATTAAGGACTCATCTCAAGCAGGATGGTCACTAAAATCATGGTTAATAAGATAATCTTTTCATATGTAATGAAGAACTTAGAAGGAAGTCAGGCCCAAGCAATCAAGGCTCTGGCAATGGAGGAAAAAGGTAGCAAAACAGACAGTAAAGCAGCAATAAAGTTTCTTTCTACAGGCCTGAGATCTGCAACTCAAAGCCACCACACTCTCACCACCTGCATCCTAAGGTTAAAAAAAAATTTTTACAGAACTGAGAGGAAAAAAACTTGGAGCACCAAGACCACTGGTGAGGGACTTGTGAGAGCTCAGCTTAGCAAGGTCCGTGTCTATGCCCTAGCATACCACATGCATTATACGTTCAGAGTGATGAGAACTCTCCAAGAGATGCCACCTTGCCCATGCTGTGTGTTTATCACCCACAAAAACACCTCACAACACTTCAGTGAGTTCCTAATACTCATCCACTATAACAGGAGATTTTCACGGTGTAATCTCAAGTCCTCTACTGTGAAAATCAATGCAAGAGTTCATGTCATTCTCCTACTAAAGCCTCATCTTCCTCAGATGCTCCATATACATCTACAACTTAGCAGCTGCAGAGTTTGTGGGGCCAGCTACCTACTGAATGATCTCCCAGTGCCTAATGCTTTTTGAGACCCAAGCAATTCACTCCCATTTTTAGCAACCGTATTGTGCTTCACCTTTGACAACGCTCTGGAACGACAGTGATTTTTTTTCTTGATATTATTAGACATAAGTCACTAATTTCCCTTTGAAAAAAATAACACGTTTGTATGTTCGTTAGAGTCAAAGAGCTGAAATCTTAACTGGAAATTTATGGTCTTACCTAACATTACCCAACTTAAAAAGCTACTCTGTGAACTTCGTGAGGGATTCAATTTTACAGATAGAAAATATGGGGATTGAAACAATTTGTGCTCACGTACAGATGGAAGCTATTATGAACTCTCAGAATTAAGACACATTGTTTTGACTTCGGAATGTAACAGCAAAGCAAGTTTCTCCAAATAAATGCTCTACCAAGCTAGCACTGAGCTGCTTCTAATTCCAGCTGAATTCTCCTGAGTGCAAGATGTGGTTTTCATTGTTATTATCCTGCTGTTTTACAAAACAGTACCACTTTATCTCTAGAAGAGTTTTTATTTCAGTAATTTTACTTAATATCAACCCTGTTTCTCTTCTTCCCCACTCACGTTTCTCCTTGCTACCAGAACTCCAGGTAATTGTTAAAAGAAAAAAAAGAAAAAAAAGAATATATAAAAATCTGTGAAACCAGGGAAGTTTATACAAATCCTTTCAAGTATTTCTTTAAGTTGATACAAGTTTTTCTAGGCTCTTCGTTTCTCACCCACAGTGATCAAGACTTGCATGAATGATTCAAGTAGCTGATGGAGACCCAAGCTCTTCTCTTAATGCCCCAGTAGAGTCAGCACTGCTCCTCCCAGACCCCTCCGATCTTCCCACAGCAGCCAGAGGGAATTAAGCAACTGATCCACATTTATTCACAATGGAATAATTTGCCCGCCTGGTTCTCTGAATTAAAGCCAACACCTTTGAGCCTTAAAAGGATTTCCACACAAGTTGTGATGGTCTAGAGATAAGGAGGAGGCAGCTACTCACTCTCCATCCAAACTTAATTATTTTGATGCATTCACATGAACTAAGCATATCTGGAAGCTTTTTTTCTTGAAACAACATTAAGATCTTCTAAAAGCTACTTAAATTCAACAGTTCCAGACTCCAAAGGAACACACAAAGGATTCAAACAATCTCAGGTTGTTAGATCAAGTCACCCCCTGAGTACAGAACTTTTGTGATGTGTTTCTGCTTGCTATCTACCTGTTCTGCTTTCACAATGGAATTTCCCCTGGGCAGAACTATAAAAAGCTGCAATATTTGACCAAGGATATCAAAACAAAGGTGACTACAACAGTTTATATGGACTTCAGTAACACTTTCCTGATTAAATAAGTAGTAGAAGACCCCAAAAAATTCCGATTTACTTTTATTATGTTTTTATATCCAACAGCACACAATCTCAAGCATTAACATATGAACCACTGGTGTTGTACAAACCACTTCAAAGTTTGGCCACTGACTACTCTAGCTTGTACCAGAACCAGTGACCCCATTTAAATTTGGAAACTTTTTTATACATATACATACTTAAAGTCTTCATTTACTTTTATGAGCTTAAACACACGCCAGCAATTTCAGAAATGAACTGCAAGGACTTGGAAGGCAACATCGGCAAGTGACCATGTGTTCAACTGTTCATAGTCCTTTAGAAATAGGACAAGAACAAAATCAGAACGAGAGATTTCGGTAGGTCCAACAGCGGCACCAACTCAGAGATGACAAGTTAAAAACATGAAAACAAGTGAAGTGCTGACAGTTCCTATACAAAAATACTACAAGCACAAGTGCCAACTAACCCAGACTACAAGAACTGGAAAGACTACTAACTTGGGCTCAATGAATCACAGAATCAATCAGGTTGGAAGAGGCCTCTGGGATCATCGAGTCCAACCATTGCCCTGACACCACCATGGCAACTAGACCAGGGCACTAAGTGCCATGGCCAGTCTTTTCTTAAACACCTCCAGACATGGTGACTCCACCACCTCCCTGGGCAGCCCCTTCCAATGGCTAATGACCCTTGCTGAGAAGAAATGCTTCCTAATGTCCAACCTGAACCTCCCCTGGCAAAGCTTGAGGCTGTGTCCTCTTGTCCTATCGCTAGTTGCCTGGGAGAAGAGGCCGACTCCCACTCCACTACAACCTCCCTTCAGGTAGTTGTAGACTGCACTAAGGTCACCTCTGAGCCTCTTCTTCTCCAGGCTAAACAACCCCAGCTTCCTCAGCCGTTCCTCATAGGTCAGACCCTCCAGACCCTTCACCAGCTTGGTTGCCCTCCTCTGGACTCGAAGAGTTCATAATTTCAGTCAAGGAAGAAGCACAGGGCGTTTGTATCCCATAACTGAACAGCAAACTCCAGAATAGGAACAAAACCATGAAAGGCTGAAAAGCAAAGCAAGCAGCATCACGACTCACAAGTTACGGAATGAACTAATGTATTTACATAAGTACAGATTACGGAAAGCATTGATTTGATAGTAATGGAGAGAGAAAACTATCAAAGCATTTGCAGAAAAGAGTATTTAATCCCTTTTTCTCACTAGTCCTCCCTATGAAAGTCAAGTGTGAACAGCAGGCTGCCATCATTAATACCAGCAACAAAGAGTCGCAGTCTAAGTTACATTAACAGCTCGATTAAGTGAATTTCCAAGATTAGCAGGACTTCATTAACTTAATCTGAAGATATTTTAGCCTTTAAGCAATTTCAGAGCCATTGGAGGTTATCTTCCAAAATACACTAAGCATGGGCAAGATACCAGAAGTCTGGAAAATTGTAAATGCAATCCAAACTTAAAAAAACAAACAACACAAAAACACCCAGAAGCTTTACTTCAATTTGGGATAGCAAAAGGGGAAAAAGTGGTGAAAGACAGAACTGGAAAAACAACCCAAGCAACTAGAAATTAAGCATAAAAAAAAATCAGATTTTTCAAGAATAAAACTGTCAGACCAATCTAATTTCAAGCCTTACAAACAGGTTAGAAACTGAAATGTCACATTTCTGTTGGAATTTAAATAAATCTCTTGGCACTTTATGGTATAATATGCTCACAAGCATGCTGGGGAAATGGGATATTGATGAAGTATGAATGAATGCAGATCAAGTAAGTACTCTTTGGGTGTAGTTAAACAATGGGTCACTGCTGTAAATGGAAGTGTTAGTGAAGCGGGGCTCCACCTGGGTCTAGGCTTTACCCCAGTTCTATTCAGTATTTTAATTAGGTGAGCAGGATAAAGAGTAGGCTGCGATGCAGCAAAAAGCCAAGTTCTCAACCTACCTTTCCCCATCTTCTAGAGCTATGTCACCAAATCAGAGACATGAATAAGAAGAAAAAGGAGTGCTTAAGGTACATTCAGAGCACACATGTAAAATATGAATGAGTCACCTGCACAAATTCAGAATGGATTACTTTGTTGCTGTGCAGAAGAGACTTGGGATTGCTGGTTGTGCTGAATCACAAAATTCACCGTGTTAGGCTGTTAAGAACACAAACCTACCCGAACATAAGGAAGTGAAAAAAAAATGACAAGACCCGTGAAGCATTTCTCCCACCCTACTCAATGTTTTGAAGGCAACTGTTGCACACTGTATCCAGCTTTGGGCACTGCCCTTCAAGAAAGATGTGGATTCAGATGGAAAATAGGAGACAACAAGAATGCTCAGAAATTAAGAGATGTGACTCATGAGATAACACTTTAAAAAGGAGAGGTTGACTTTCAATGCATAAAGGTTTGCAAAGGGGAAGAGACTTAAACAAGTATATTATTATAATAAGTGATTATGTGATTAAACAGAAGCAAGACAGATTTGAATTAGATGTCAGAGAAGAGTTTAATGGCCAAGACAGTCAAGCATTGGAACTAAGTGGTACTTAGATCACAGGCTTTCCTTCGGGGAAAGTCACACAAACATCTAGCAGGGATGGCATAAGAGCAGCTGACCCTGCCCTAGGACTAGTTAACAGTCTAAAAGGCCTCCCCAGGTCCCTTTCAGACCAGCTTTTGGAACATGTTCTGAATTCCATACCAAATGTGTTAGCAGCAGGTATTACTACCACCTCAAATACAAGTCTGTAAACTTGCAAACTCTCATGTGTTTGCCAAAGGATTATTTTTAAAATACATTAAGAGTAAGGAAGGATGATTATATTTTTTAAAAAAAAGAATCCTCTGAAGTCATGCATTTGCAAGATTTAAGATTTTCCAGCTTGTTGTATTTTCTTATCATAAGTACGGAGGTATAGTACTAGTTAAAGCAATAATACAGTAAAATTAAATACACGGCAATGAGAATGACTTGAATGGATCTCCAAGTATGATAGAATAAAAATAGCAGAAAACATTTACAATTTTCAAAACAGTGTGTATAGACTTAAAGCATTTACTATTTGAAAAGGAAAAGATTCATTATTAGCTGGCAAGCCCTTCTCGAAGCACCACAGAAAATCTGAAGCACAAAGCTGTAAAGTAAATGAAGACAAGATCTGAAGAACACCTCCACTAGATCACAAATGTTCACCATAGAGAACAGCATCACAGGACAGTAGATGTAGACTCATGCCATACCGACACGAGGCAGACAGTAGATATAAATAATAATAGAAAAAAACCTCAGTGTACCAACCTGTGCTATATTTTTGTTGAGAAGATATACTCCGTATTCAAACTGAAGCTTCTCCCCTCCTTTTGGATATAAAGGAAATCTGATGGGAAAGACAAAAAGGAAAAAAAATAGGCATTTAAGGTAAAATTATTCAGATGCTTCAGTAAACTTCAAAAAGCCACTGACTCCTATTCTGAAAAGGTAAAGACTTAAAAAGCCTCCCTTGCTGACTTCTCCCAGGAACCCCTTCCACAGGATGGACTTAGGAACCCTCTGCAACTCCAGTCAATCAGCCTTTTAAAAACTGACGTCAGAATTCAGCTAATGAATTACACTTTCTAACGTATTTTAGGTTTTGTAAAGATGCTTTATGACTCTCCCAGTGCTGCAACATTCCACTAAGTGAAGCATATTTTAAGCATATTTTAAGCAGTGTACAGAATACCAGATCCCACGTTATCCCTTTGTATTCAGCCATTCACATTTGGTTACCTCATTTCGAATCAGAAATAATCTTTTAAGAAAGGTGTTCTCTTTTGATTAAACTGTTATTTTGTGATTGAAAGTGCACAAATCTCTTCACCCACAGAAGACATTTGCAGGTTCATTCCCCAATGCACCAGAAGAACACTTAGAGGGTACAAGTGATTCCTTTCCTTTCAACAAGCTTCACACATGCACCAAAGGCTCAAGTCAGTTACAGCATCATAGGTCACTGCAGCCCGTGCAAATAAATATAATATATATTATATATAAATAAACATATATATGTTTATTTCTCCTACTTAATACATAAAGCATTTTTCACAATTTTAAATATCTAGATGTAGCAAGTGGCTTATAAGAAAGTACATGGCTTAGATCAGAGAACCAAAACCTGAGTCTCTAAAGTATTGAAACTGTTTGACAGTACATTAAAAAATATAATTTTATGCGTTATGTTCTAGGAATCTTTGCTCAAGTGAAGCAGTTCTCAAACAGTTTTAATATTTTTACGCTCCGTTTCTTAGGATTGTCTTTTGACTCTTCCTTCCCACCAGAGGTTATGGGGTCGTCACCGTCAATACAGTAATCTTAGTACAATCTAAAAATCTACGTTTATGGGAACTACACCATGAAACGAGCTTTTGCCTTTTCAAGAACCTTATGTTCTGTACCTCCTAATCAAGATGCTGAGCATATTATCTATACAAAACCCACATTACATCAGAAACCAAAGTCTCTCTCAAATATGAGATAACAAATACAGGAGAGATCGGTATCTACCAGAAACAACACATTCTGGAAGGGTGATTACCCAAAGTGCATTTTATCATCAATCAGCCCCACAGCAGAGGACATTTGCAACTTTTAAGGAGAATTATATAGCGCCATTAAAGCTGAAGGTTAACAGGTCATGATCACAGCAGATCAAATATTAAGATGTCAGCTTCAAGTTTTATGCTACTTTCAAACTCGCTAGGTCACTTCAAGTTGAGGAATATAAAAATCACTGTGAATAGTATATATCTAGCTCACCTTGCTTAATAGATCTATAAATCCAACTAGTTCCCCATGCAAGAAAAAAAAAAACCTAAGTGAACACATGCTACAAAAATTCCACGACACATTATCCTAAGTGTAAAATACAAATCAAAAGGAATTCATTTCAATATCTACAATTAAACTACCCAAACAGAGCAGGATTTAGATTTAAAGGATACCTTTACAATTAACAGTATTAAAACTCACTCAAGCTTGACAATAAAAGAACCATCAGGAACACAAGCCATGTTTCACTAGAAGATAGTATTTCATTAAGTCACTAGTAATGGGAAACATTTATTCTATTATTAGACACAGAACTCTTTGATATACGCAGTACAGAAAAGAGGGTAAAACCCGTTTTACAGTGCTCGCTACCATCTCCCACACACAGTTTCTTTCAAGGGGTAAAGATTAATCTTTTCTGTTTATCACCTTGGTACTGCTTCTTTGCTGATATTCACATTTCTGTCCTCTTAACTTCCACTAATTAATCTTGAAAGACTCTAAACTACATACACCCTCGTGTCAGCTTTCATAACGTAATCATTTACATGAAAGTCATGAAAAATGTCAGTGGATGTCTTTGTGTATGCACATTTATGACTCAGAGGAAAATATTCCCAACTTTTATGTCTCTTTCTTTGTGTTATCTTGCTTGCCCGTTAAGCCTGGTCACAAGCAATAAACTCAAGGAAGAGGAACGACGACATTTTATGTAGTAGTTCATTGAGTATAATTGAATGCAACTTTGCTGGCTCCCTATGTGCAATTCCTCTTGCCTGCTCCTCAGAAAAGCACGACTGTAAGCTAAATCTCTCACTTTGGCATGCTGCAAAAAGTCAAGTCTGCTGTGTAAGGTTTCAGTTATACTTGTTCAAAAAATACATTTCAAAACTACTATTTTAGTGTTTTTATCATCGCAAAGCACTCAATAAAATGCAAAATGGCATCCGCCTGCCCATTCTCCTCCAACATCTACCTTCCTTGTTTCCATTCTTGCTGATACGTTTGGAAAAAAAAAATCATTAAACTCCTTTAAAGCAGACCAGAGATACTTACTCTAAGGTGACAAATTCAAAGGAATAAATGTGATATGTTTAGTGGAAAGAAAAAAAACCCAAGCCACAAGTGTCTGTTGTGTAATCACCAGAAGAGATCATCTGAGAGAATCACAGAATCAATCAGGTTGGAAGAGACCTCTGGGATCATCGAGTCCAACCATTGCCCTGACACCACCATGGCAACTAGACCATGGCACTAAGTGCCATGGCCAGTCTTTTCTTAAACACCTCCAGAGATGGTGACTCCACCACCTCCCTGGGCAGCCCCTTCCAATGGCTAATGACCCTTGCTGAGAACAAATGCTTCCTAATGTCCAACCTGAACCTCCCCTGGCCAAGCTTGAGGCTGTGTCCTCTTGTCCTATCACTAGTTGCCTTGGGGAAGAGGCCGACTCCCACTTCACTACAACCTCCCTTCAGGTAATTGTAGACTACAGAGTACCAAGAAGTTACCAAGTAGTATGAAACTTGTTCTGAGTACACTCAGAAGCTGAGCTCTGGTCCTCCTCACAGCAGTTCACTTACACTCTGTAAGGAAACCTTACACCTACCATACTAGCAGGCAGTAATTATGAACAAAACACCTCCTGCTCTGTGAGGTTCAAAGCGTGCCCTTGTAAAAATACATTGCTATTTATCTTATGACTATGGAATATTAGTTTTCAACAATGTGTAGACTTCTTAAAACACAGCCCTAATACACCCTGAGTTTATAGTAGATATTTTATTCCTGTATATATAAAGAGCACACTGCTCAGCTGGCACAGAGCAGTTATAATTTTAACAGTGACTCACAAAGAACATCTTAGTTCAGAGAACATCAACTTGATGCAGGAAAAAAATCGCAACACTTAGTAACTTATAACAGGTTAACCTCACTTGGAGTTGTTTCGGCACCTCTTGTTTCCACTGTACTCACAGAATCAACCAGGTTGGAAGAGACCTCTGGGATCATCGAGTCCAACCGTTGCCCTGACACCACCCTGTCAACTAGACCATGGCACTAAGTGCCATGTCCAGGCTTTTCTTAAACCCCTCCAGAGATGGTGACTCCACCACCTCCCTGGGCAGCCCCTTCCAATGGCTAATGACCCTTGCTGAGAAGAAATGCTTCCTAATGTCCAACCTGAACCTCCCCTGGTGAAGCTTGAGGCTACTTAAGGCTATTCTTGCTTCACTTAAGACATCTGACATGTCAGCCATGATAAGAGCCTGTGCTGGGAAAAAGCACGAGGACTAGTAGTGATAAAGGGAATAACAAGCTAGCAGGCACGTGGAAAGGCAGTTTTAGGATCTATGACAACTGTGCCAAAGATGCTGAAATTAAACAAGTCCCACTCTGAATTCAGAAAGTGGAGAGCACTGTATAAAAGTGATCCAAACTGTACAGCACACTCACCTTAACGAGATGGTCAATATGTACCTTTAAGATCTAAGAGAACAAAAAGAGGATTCTCAGTCTTAAAAGCTTGTTTGTTTTTGCAAATTTTATGTATTGCTTATTTAATCCCGAAGGCCTGTGACAAATGCAAAGTTTTTATTAATTTCTTTGAGTCATGTGTTCTGTTTTATAGGACTCATTGGGATACATATCAGATGACCAGTGTTACCCAACTGTACCACACCACAGGAACAGAGGCAAATCCATAATAAACCACAAAAAATACACATGCACGGCGTTTGTAGACACGTAGCTCACCTCCCCTTTTATGGCATGTTACTTTGGACAACAGTTGTGTTCTTCTACTTGTGATACCACAAGGACAGAACAGTTTCTTTCACAGTGAACCAGAATAACATCATGCTTACAGCCTCAAAGGACACACAAGGCTTCCTCTAACATTACAGAGTCACAGAATCACAGAATCAATCAGGTTGGAAGAGACCTCGGGGATCATCGAGTCCAACCATTGCCCTGACACCACCATGGCAACTAGATCATGGCACTAAGTGCCATGTCCAGTCTTTTCTTAAACACCTCCAGAGATGGTGACTCCACCACCTCCCTGGGCAGCCCATTCCAATGTCTGATAACACTTTCTGAAAAGAAATTCTTCCTAATGTCCAACCTGAACCTCCCCTGGCAAAGGTTGAGGCTGTGTCCTCTTGAACGTTAGTATGTTCAAGACCCAAGTCTTCCCAGTCTCACAAGGAGAGGTTTTGATTGGCATCTCTCAGGAGTGACAGTAAAAAAAAAAAAAAAAAAAAAAATTAAAAAAATCATAGAAGTAGTTACAAGGCACTTCTAATCATCTCTGAATAATTTAATTTTAGCAGAGCTTAAAATAGAGATGGCAACTCATCTGCCCCCACCTTACCTCTCTCCCATCTCTCCTGCCTGGAGGGTTCCCAAGAATAAGCATCTCTTCTCTACCTGCAATCTTAATTCCAACAAGTCAACATCAACTGCCTTATTTCAACCTATCCTCTGTTAGTTACTGCCACACTTCCTAAGCAGACTTCAGCTGGATAAAGAACTCCTCAGCTTAAATGTGGTCCAAGAAAAACTGGCATGGAAGTTGGAAGGGAGCACACTATTAACAGCTAGGCAAGAAACTCTCCTCTTCCATCGAAGGCACCTAATGTTCAAATCAGATACTATTCTTAGCACTGAAATCCTGTGTTTAACACAGCTGGATGTCACTAACTATAAGCAGTTCTAAGAGCAAAGAAGGGGGTTTTGAAGTACATAGGGCAAGTGATTTTTAGTCTATTTACACATAAGGAGGTTTTGCTGATAGGCAATGAGTAAGCAAACAAGTACGAGCAGGTCAAGGCTTAGAGAACTGTTGATCTACATAACCAAATACATCTACTTGTAAGAAACTCAAGTGAGATCGACAAATCAAAGCGTGTACTCAAGTGGATACAGATTAGTGCAAGCATAAGAGGAAGAATCTCTGATTTCCTTGTAAACTGCCCAGGCAAACAGGGGTGGAAAAGGAAGAAATCCCAGCTAAAAGGAGTGGTTCAGTGAAGTGGCAACATTGGTGTTATTTTACACTGTAGACTCTATGTGAAAGTTTCTGGAGTACTAACCCTCATTAAACCCTCCCAAAAGAGCTGTGAAAAGGAAAAAGTGAGGCAGAGGTTACATGCTTTGTTCACAGTTACTCTGATGGGGAAAAGTAACCCCAAGTCAGCCTTTTAAATAAAAAACAGGGCTGAAAGTCTACCTCTTCCCCAAGCTGAAACGACAGAACCAGCACCCTACCATCAACAATGGGAATTAAGTTTTGAGTTCTTCAAGGATCTTGCAACACTTCACAAATGCTAAGTTTTAAAATAAATAGTCAGTTTGAACATTTGCATAGGAAATACCATTCTGGTGGGCATCAAGCTTACAGGTACCCAAATACACCATCAACAGGTCTCTTAGGGAGCTGTAACTTTGGAGTTAGTCTTCACTCTAATGATATTTTCTCTAACACAGGATTTGGTCAAGTAGAACACATCTCAGATGTAACAAACACGCGTACCTCTAAAATGGAAAAGCAAAGTATAATCTTACTACAGTAAATCATGTTTTAAGGTTACAAAGAATGTAGACAGGGTACTAAATTGTCAACTCTGGCTTAAAAGTCTTTTATTAAAAAGAGAAACCCAATATATGCATTTCCAGTCAATATGGAAAACTAATGGTGGCTGGTTGCCACCATTTCCATTCCAGCTGAATCATTAAGACACAAACAGCTAAACAGAAATATCAGAGTTAAACCAAGGCAGATTTCAATTTTCAGTTCAAGATGTAGTCTTGAATATAGCTAAAAACATTTGTGGTCTGGGAGCAGTATAGGACGAGCAGACAGAGTTTCAGTGAACGCCTTTGCCAGCTGCACCTGTCCAGGGGCCTGAAGACATTTCTGCAGGCAGTAGACTCTGACTCTATGACATCTCTGCAGCAATCTGATCCACAAGCTGCAGCGTGCCCCCTGAGACCACCAGCCGTGTGGCTGAAACTACCTGCTCATCCAGATACAAGCAGATCATCTTGTAATCATAAAGCTACAGGCACAAAGAAGTCTAATGTATCGTCTCTAAGGCAAGTTCAGACCAGCTGTGGTAACACTTCCCTCTAAATAAACTTCATCCCTCCTTGGGGTAGGAAGACTGTCTAAATTACTTCCCAGTGTTGTCTTCAGCCTTATTTTCTATGATTCAAGGCATAATGAAGGAGACTATGCTTATGTGCTGCTGAAAGGAAGTCTGAGAAATTTCAGTGGTAGATGGTAGAGAAAAGCCTCTTATAAGGATTTTTCTTTTTTATATTCACAGTTTAAGGTGACATGGAGGGTCTGACCTATGAGGAACGGCTGAGGGAGCTGGGGGTGTTTAGCCTGGAGAAGAGGAGGCTCAGAGGTGACCTTATTGCAGTCTACAACTACCTGAAGGGAGGTTGTAGTGGAGTGGGAGTCGGCCTCTTCTCCCAGGCAACTAGCGACAGGACAAGAGGACACAGCCTCAAGCTTTGCCAGGGAAGGTTCAGGTTGGACATTAGGAAGCATTTCTTCTCAGCAAGGGTCATTAGCCATTGGAAGGGGCTGCCCAGGGAGGTGGTGGAGTCACCATCTCTGGAGGGGTTTAAGAAAAGCCTGGACATGGCACTTAGTGCCCTGGTCTAGTTGACATTGTGGTGTCAGGGCAATGGTTGGACTCGATGATCCCAGAGGGCTCTTCCAACCTGATTGATTCTGTGAGATACCTACAGTTCAGATCAATAAGGTCTGGTGGGTTTCTCCCTTATAAGAAGTATTCATTATTCTCAATAAAAGAAAGGGTTTTAACCCATCTCTTACTGACCTTTGAATACATGGACTAAACCACTGGTTTCGATAAGACAGCATGGGCAGGAAGCTCACCACTACAGTGTCTCCAACCAAAACTGCTCACTAATACTCATGTATTTAAAAATCAGAAAACTGACTACAGAAAAAAGGTCTTTTAAAGATTGCTTATATTGCCCACACATATTGATTCTGGAAAACCAGAGGTCTGTTTCAAAGCTAAAAATGTGATTAGTCTAATTTCAGTTTCAAGCATTAGACCACCCTTTCTACAACTCATAAATAAACTGTGCTAAATATTCTACTAACCACTAAGAACTTCTCTTCACTGTCTTACCTTTTTCAGCTGACCTTAGACAAGTACTTATCAGCCATTAAGACCTCGTTTGATTTTATATCCTCAGCTAATCTTTAGGTATTTTATATAGTAAGTTCAGCGTTTGATGAACATGCAGTAAATCACCGCAGGACTCTTGGTTCAGTCAGATGGTAACTGTTAGGAAAAGCTGAAAGAATCCCTGTTCCATACATTTATTTCAGACTTCAAGTATCTCTTATGAATTCAAGTCCAAATACATTTACTGTTGTGTTCTGTGATTTATGAACTCCTCTGTATCCAGAAAAAAAAATCACACATGTACCAATATATTGGTGGCCAATTTTTATTGTCTATAACCGCCTGTCTTTAATACAAACTATTTTTAAGCTTAAGAAATTGCTTCATTTTTAACTGCTTTCACCTGCTTCTACTTTGGTATTAGACCATATGTTTTAGATCTTTTATTCTCTTCTCTGTTCAGGCTTCTGCCATATCCCAAATTATATTAAAGTCTCAAAGTTTAATCTCTACTTCAGAAATCTCTTTAGGGAAGAAGTCAGTACAATAATGATTTTTACACATCACATCTAACTGTTTTCCACAGGCTGAAGTGTGGCACAATTTAAATAGCACATTACATCCCATTTGGGAAACGAAAGTAAAATTCCAACTCTAGTTTGGAATTGTGTTAGATAACCTTAACTTTCAAAGTGATGCAAAAGTTCAAGGACCGCTAATATTTGTAGCTCTGCAAGCTAAAGTAACAGCAGGGACATCCATGTGCTCCATGTGCAAGCTGGAACACAGGAGGTTCACATAAATATGAGGACAATCTTCTTTACGGTGAGGGTGACCGAACACTGGAACAGGCTGCCCAGAGAGGTTGTGGAGTCTCCTTCTCTGGAGACATTCAAAACCCGCCTGGACGCGTTCCTGTGTGACATGATCTAGGTAATCCTGCTCCGGCAGGGGGATTGGACAAGATGATCTTTCGAGGTCCCTTCCAATCCCTAACATTCTGTGATTCTGTGATTCTGTGACATTCATGTTTTAAGAACACTTAATTATCCAGTAGTTAACTGAAGATCAGAAATTTAGTCCACCGAATAAATGAAGCTGATACACTATATTTTCACATCGCCGTTACTTGCAATACCTTTGATGGTGCAGTCACCATCTCTGGAGGTGTTTAAGAGAAGACTGGACATGGCACTTAGTGCCATGGTCTAGTTGACATGGTGGTGTCAGGGCAACGGTTGGACTCGATGATCCCAGAGGTCTCTTCCAACCTGATTGATTCTGGGATACTTCCTGCCCAACTGCATCCACCCAATCTGTCAGGGAACAAACCTGACATGGCTTTTTCCTTCACTTCTTATTTTCAAGGACAGTAAGCAGAAGGGCTGCAGGGAGATGACTGTAGAGCAGACTTGGCAGAATGCAGCTGAAACTCAATTATTCACTATTATACAGATAAAGAACTGATGTAATTTCTGTGACTGTAACAGTCACTGGTGTGATAGCAGAGTCATCCATCACATCTAGGGAACAACTGTGCCTCACGCAACACTACTAAAAAATAGGGCAGTTTAGAAAATTATGAATTTCAGGCTTAAGCCCATGGATAGGACACTCTATATGAGGATAGACCTAAATAGCCCAATCCACATAAGATAAGGACCTGAAAAAGTCACAAGTTATTGCTTGATATCATTGAAGTATGAGGAGTGCACAAGAACAAGGTTTAAATATTTACTGAAGTTTGAGTTATTTCAACCTCACCCCCTTTTGGGGGGCTGCAAGGGGGACAGGCAGGGGAGGAAGGAGCTAGTGTTTTCCCTCCAACCTAACCACATCCTGTTTGCTCATTGTAAAGGAATGTTGTATCCAGAGGAGAAAGCTGGCGTTATTCAAAAGTGCTGGGGCTTTTCTGAACGAGAAGAAAGCAAACCTTGAAAGCCTTGTAAGTGAGAAGGACTATCATTGTCCAGCCAGCTCACTTGGAATCACTATTTCCCAGGACACTTTGAATCAAGTACTAGGAAAAGTAAGCTGCTGAAGAGCCATAGGCACCAAAATAACCAGCACTTCCAGCCTCTTAGCACTCCACCAGAAGACCAAGGCACAAGAAGCTTTGGCTGCACAGCTTCATAACCTGTTTCCTTCTCAGATAAGCTACACTGTGGTTGTATTACAGAATCACAGAATAGAATCATAGAATCGTTTTGGTTGGAAAGGACCTTTAAGATCATCAAGTCCAACCGTTAACCCAGCACTACCAAGCCCACCACTAACCCACATGTCCCTCAGCACCACATCTACATGGCTTTTAAATCCCTCCAGGGATGGGGACTCCACCACTGCCCTGGGCAGCCTGTGCCAGTGCTTGACAACCCTTTCGGGGAAGACATTGTCCCTGATCTCCAATCTAAGCCTCCCCTGGCACAACTTGAGGCTGTTTCCTCTTGTCCCATCGCTTGTTACCTGGGAGAAGAGACTGACCCCCCCTCGCTACACCCTCCTTTCAGGCAGTTGTAGAGAGCGAGAAGGTCTCCCCTCAGCCTCCTTTTCTCCACACTAAACACCCCCAGATCCCTCAGCCGCTCCTCATCACACTTGTGCTCCAGACCTTTCACCACCTTCGCTGCCCTTCTCTGGACTCGCTCCAGCACCTCAAGGTCTTTCTTGGAGTGAGGGGCCCAAAACTGAACACAGGATTTGAGGTGCGGCCTCACCAGTGCCGAGTCCAGGGGGACGATCCCTGCCCTAGTCCTGCTGGCCACACTAGTGCTGATACAAGCCAGGATGCTGGTGGCCTTCTTGGCCACCTGGGCACACTGCTGGCTCATATTCAGCCGGCCATCAACCAACACCTTAGCTTCAGAGCAGAGACTGGCACAGATCTTAAGTTGCAGACCCAGGCAGCTGAGTGCTTCTTGGAAGGCACACAACTAAAATGCAACAGTATGAAACTGCCTTCACCACCAGACTTCTCAGTTACAGAGATACAACACAGAGCACTTCAGATCCTTTTCTGATCAAGCTACCAGTTGATTGCGGAGGCCACAAAACTGACCTAAGGGTGACTACTAGCCTATAAGAAACAGCTAACTAGTCTGACAACAATCAGCATGATCGGAAAAGTTTTAAACAAAAAAGTAAGACCCCCACCTGTTGAGAAACGCTGAAATCAAAAGGAAAGGCAGAAAAAAGGATTACAAGTGTGCACTTTGCTTTGTTAGAGATGAGATTAAGACATGAATATGAATCACAAATCACAAGTGAATTCAGATTTGATTACTATATGGTTTGTAGTTCCTACTTGAGAGAAAAAGCTATACTTGTAAAACAAACGTGATGACAAAAATACAGATTGCCAAGGGAAAAAAAGCATATCCTCATTGAAGCTTTACACAACACAAAGATAATTAGTTTACTGGGAAAGGAAAACATATTGGCAGTTGAACTTTATGAAATGTATTTTCAAAATGTCTATTTGAACAGCTCAACAAGAAGATAATCGAAAGCAGAAGCACTGCCATCTCTCTGTCAGGAAGTGTAACTGCTGTGATCTTGTTCTTGGAGAATGCACAATAGAATGGGCTGCCCAGGGAGGTGGTGGAGTCACCATCTCTGGAGGGGTTTAAGAAAAGACTGGACATGGCACTTAGTGCCATGGTCTAGTTGACAGGCTGGTGTCAGGGCAACGGTTGGACTCGATGATCCCAGAGGTCTCTTCCAACCTGGTTGATTCTGTGATTCTGTAATAGCTTCAATATGTACAGGCTGTACACAGGAGGAGACAGCCAGATTATGAAAGTCAGGCAGTTCTTGATAAGACAGTCATCAATTTATACAAGAGGGTATCATTCTACTAGTTCAGCAAGTAATGCTTTCAAACACCTCAAAAACACAGCTAGCAATCCACAGAGCAAGCATCACCGATGGCTTTTTGTAGATTGTACATTCCTGTGATATATTTCAGCTTGAAGTCAAAGCTTGCTACATACACGCTGTGATGGATACCATAACGCAAGGACTATCTGTAAGGACAGAGCATTCAGCCTCGCTATCAGGACTTTAAATCTCCCTGCCACTGAAGGATCATTTTTAACTAGAGGACATTTTATACAGGTCAAGTCCCTGCTTATTGAAAAATGAAGTAATGTTTTGAAAAATAATCTCATCAGGAGTATAGTGTTCCAATGGGAGTAAACTAAGACCAGTATGCCTTCACAGAAACATTTCTCAGCTGTAGATGTCTGGGGTCAGCGGTCTCATCTACTGCAGTAAACAAAATCTGCTTTCTCAGACTGGCCAGGAGCATGTAAAAGTTTCTAGTTCCCAGAAATAGTATTAACAGTACCTAAATTTATTAAAGAACACCTGATCTAATTCTTAATCTATGCACAGTAATATTTGCTGACCCAACGAAGGCAAAAGCATTATTTTGGTGATCAAGAATAAAATAACCCTGGATTCTAACTGAATATCCTCAAGAATGTGGAACATAAAAATACAGTTCAAGACAAGTTCATGGCAAAAAGCATTCTTTGAGCAATATAGTTGAACACTTAACACACACTCAATCTACCACAAAGAATCAGCTTTGCTTTGACAGCTATTAGATTTCTCAATAAACCATCTCCCTCCATCTGATTTAAGTTTGCCAAGATTTCTTCCCAAAGCTGCCATTTTATTATCTCAGCCGAAGTACCAAATATGAATAAAGACTTCGCAATTGAGTGGGAAGATGTTAATGTCAGTGAAAAGTTATTCTTCACTTGCTTGTGACACGATTTTTCAGATTGCCTTGTTGCAAGTGGCTGATCTGTTAGCAGGCACAAAGCAATAACCACCTTCAGTTGTAGTAATTCTACAACAGCTGAAACTCTGATTTTCCCATTCTTCGGAATAGGAGCAAGGCCACAGCAGTGAGGACAACTTTTAGACTACGCTCATTCAACAAGTGGTTTCCAAACGCTCCAAAATTATCCATATGCCTGTTCAGCAACACTTCACAGAATCACAGAATCAATCAGGTTGGAAGAGACCTCTGGGATCATCGAGTCCAACCATTTCCCTGACACCACCATGGCAACTAGACCAGGGCACTAAGGGCCATGTCCAGGCTTTTCTTAAACACCTCCAGAGATGGTGACTCCACCACCTCCCTGGGCAGCCCCTTCCAATGGCTAATGACCCTTGATGAGAAGAAATGCTTCCTAATGTCCAACCTGAACCTCCCCTGGCAAAGCTTGAGGCTGTGTCCTCTTGTCCTATCGCTAGTTGCCTGGGAGAAGAGGCCGACTCCCACTCCACTACAACCTCCCTTCAGGTAGTTGTAGACTGCAATAAGGTCACCTCTGAGCCTCCTCTTCTCCAGGCTAAACAACCCCAGCTCCCTCAGCCGTTCCTCATAGGTCAGACCCTCCAGACCCTTCACCAGCTTGGTCGCCCTCCTCTGGACTCGCTCCAACGCCTCAACATCTCTCTTGAAGTGCGGGGCCCACAACTGGACACAGGATTCAAGGTGCGGCCTCACCAGTGCCGAGTACAGAGGGACGATCACTTCCCCAGACCGGCTGGCTACACTATTCCTAATAGAGGCCAGGATGCCATTGGCCTTCTTGGCCACCTGGGCACGCTGCTGGCTCATGTTTAGCCGCCTGTCGATCAGCACCCCCAGGTCTCTTTCCACCGGGCCGCTTTCTAACCACTCTTCCCCCAGCCTGTAGCGCTGCAGGGGGTTGTTGTGGCGCAAGTGTAAGACCCGGCACTTGTTCTTGTTGAACCTCATGCCATTAGTCTCGGCCCATCTATCCAACCTGTCCAGATCCCTCTGTAGGGCCTTCCTACCCTCCAGCAGATCGACACTCCCACCCAGCTTAGTGTCATCAAAAAACTTATCAAAAACTTATCTCTACTTACTTGCAAATCCAGCTTGTCACGCTTAAAAGAACTGAAAGACAACACAGTTCATCGAGAAAGGTAATTTGGAAGCAGTCTTGTAGCAGAACTGGTTTTGATAAAAACTTTGCTTTACTCACAGGCCTGAGAAATGAAACTTTTTACATCAGAACTTATGCTGTCAGTAACTCAGACTGCCTGACTCAACACTGTGTGACATGTACACATGGGCTACAGCAATGAAATGAAACTGGCCTACAGCTATTTTCAAGTGCCTCTGCGATATAAGAGGTTGGATGCCCTCAGAGTTTGTTTCCAGATCAAGTCTGATGCCAGCAGATCTTCACAATCGTGGCTCAGAAATTCTACTTCTAGAACACCTACCTAAATTAAACATCAAGACAAAAAAATATTCTATGCTTCTATGAAATGATTAATAAATACAATCTTATGGCATGCTCAAAGTTCACAATAATGAGGAAGCTGAGCTCCAGAAAAATACAGTTTTGAGATATTTCCCCACTCACAGAAATAGTTTCTAGAGAATTACTTCAGGATCGGACTTATCACTTTTAGCTGCCAACACAACATACATTTTGATCCTGTGTTCTATGAGAACACAGTACAGCAACTGAGAGATAATTCCTAGTGACAAGAGAAGGTGTTCAGGCAGGACAAGGAGTAGCATAATTTGCAAACCCAAGCAGAACAGAAGTCATTCCAACTAGACAAGTCAGGGCACTAATCATGAAACTACCTACCATGGCTATTTGTGCCATTCCTACTCTTATGCTATAAAGTGATTTCTTCAAAAATGAAAAATGCAAATACTTTTGAAACAAATCCATGCAAGCTAACAAGTACCTCAACTGTTGCTCAATATTGTTATTTTATACAGAAATTCAAACAGCTAAAGCTATTTGTCCAGAAAAAAACAAAAATTAATTGTTCTCAATATTTAGTTCTCCTGAAGCTTGATTTCAGTCACAAGACAGAGCTCTGGCAATGAATCACAGAATCACCTAACCATTATGTGAAAATCACAGAGTGGTTGGGGTTGGAAGGGACCTCTGGAGATCATCTAGTACAACCCCCTGCCAAAGCAGGGTCACCCAGAGCACGTTGCACAGGGTTGTGTCCAGGTGTGTTTGAATATCTCTAGAGAAGGAGACTCCCCACCCTCCCTGGGCAGCCTGTGCCAGGGCTCTGGCACCTTCACAGCAAAGAAGTTTTTCCTCATATTCAGATGCAACTTCCCATGGTTCAGTTTGTGCCCGTTGCCCCTTGTCCTGTCACTGGGCACCACTGAGAAGAGTCTGGTCCCCTCCTCTTGACACCCACCCCTAAGGTATTTGTAAGCATTGATAAGATCCCCCCTCAGTCTGCTCTTCTCCAGGCTAAACAGACCCAGCTCCCTCAAACTCTCCTCATAAGAGAGATGCTCCAGCCCTCTGACCATCTCCATACCCCTCCGCTGGACTCTCTCCAGTAGTTCCTTGTCTTTCTTGAACTGGGGGGCCCAGAACTGCACACAGTTACTCCAGGTGTGGCCTCACTAGGGCAGTGTAGAGGGGGAGGAGAACCTCCCTCGACCTGCTGCCCACACTCCTCCTACTGAAAGTGGTCTAGTTCAATTCTTCAAGTGTCCCTGATACCTAAGCCTCTCCAAGTGTCCCTGATACCTAGGCCACAGGTAAATGGCAGCATGTGCAAATTCATTCCACCTTACACCATTTCACACAACTGTCTGGCTCCCAAGGCACATAAATCAGAAAACAGAACTGGAAAGAGGTCAGATGCCTTTGAATGCAGATGTCTAAGACTGCATCGCAGCTGTTTGTGCATCCTTCGGCCTGCTGGTGTCTGTATTTGTCAAATAGAGTGGAAGAAAAGACTTTAAATCTTTCTATAAACTATAAAATGCCAAGGAAACCTTTACAGTAGTTTACTGTTATCTCAGGTCAGCTAATGCCAAATATTACTGCAAAAAATACACCAGACTTGATCAGCCTTCTTCCATGACTGTCTAGGACCTGTTTGGTGTTTTTTATTCTATTCTTTTATTTTTAAACTTTATATGTACTTTTGTCCTTTATAACATTAGATGGCAACAAGTTCAATATTTAAACATACAACACAAGAAAAAAATAGCACCTCTTCAAGATCAGACAACTGAAACACCTGTCTGTGCTCCAGTAGCTATGCTTGAAAACTACAGTGTTCTTTTTGCCTTTTAAATACAAAAATCTTTTTAGATCATGTATTCTACTCCTTTATTTTTTTCCCCCAACCTGAAATATGATTTTGAGGTGATTACTTTCTTACAACTGTTATTTTTCTAAACATCCCTTAACACATTTTGATGGGAAGAACCTGTAGCATGAGCCAGAACATGCTGCATGTAGTATTTAATTTCTCTTTACTATTATTACAGAGAAACAACATTAGCAAAACTATTTCTTAAAACCATTTTTGTTTGCAAATTACCTAGCAGGTAAGTAAGAGTTCTTGAAAATCTTTTAAAAGACACAGTGTGAATGAGAATGCAAAAATATAACAGAAATTATTGCTCTGAATGTGCATTTCACTTGTCCAGATACATGTAGGGTACCAGAAAGGTGATTAAATATTATTTTTCTTGGAGGAGTATGCATATTTCCAAGCTACTAATGTGATTTGATTAAACGAGTATTCTATTCTTAAATATTCAACTGGCAGGTTGTAGAAGTGTCACGGGAAGTTTCAATTATAAAAAGCAGCAGCTGAGCATAGCTTTGAGTCAACAGAGATGCCAAAAGACTCCCAAACAGATGGTATAAGTGGGCTTTACTGTACTCACTTTAAAACAAAACACGGAGACTGATATTGTTTCAAAAGGTCACAGAACAGAATAAATCAGGTTGGAAGAGACCTCTGGGATCATCAAGTCCAACCGTTGCCCTGACACCACCATGGCAACTAGACCATGGCACTAAGTGCCATGTCCAGGCTTTTCTTAAACACCTCCAGAGATGGTGACTCCACCACCTCCCTGGGCAGCCCCTTCCAATGGCTAATGATCCTTGCTGAGAAGAAATGCTTCCTAATGTCTAACTTGAACCTCCCCTGGCAAAAAAACTGGAAGCTATTTATTTAAAAATCTGGGAGCAGACTAACAGAAGCATTAAATGCAGGGCTTGACAGATGCTGTCAGACCATATCATTAATAGTTTAATCTCAGCATTCTTAGTATGTTTAGGAGGACGTGATGAAGTGCTAGGTTTCAGTTCCGCAACAACAGTGCCAAGGAATTTAGGTGGTTTATTCAGCAAGCATGTTTGTTTGTCACTGGAGTGGGGAACAAGCTGCTGTCCTAAGTAGCTTAAATTTGGGAGTTATATATCCATCATTTGCTTTGAAATCTTTCAGACTCCAGAACTTTTCAGGAATTTCTTGCTTCTTATGTATTTGATGCACTCTGGAGATGTTGAAATACACCATCGCAGAAGTGCCTTCGTAAGACAGTTAGTGGAAACCATATTCTTGCCTTACCTTGGTGGTTCAGAAAGTCATAAAAGTAGATTTATGGGAGAAAGCTTGCAGCCTTTTAGTAGTACCAAAACTATTTTATGGAATACAAGAAGGAAACAGATGTTGAATAGATTATAAGCACTAATATCTCTACTATCTCTGCTTTGAGACCATTTACCACAGCATTCTCCTGGAGAAGCTGACTGCTCATGGCTTGGACAGGAATACTCTTCACTGGGTAAAAAACTGGCTGGATGGCCAGGCCCAAAAAGTTGTGGTCAATGGAGTTAAATCAAATTGGTGGCTGGTCACAACTGGTGTTCCCCAGGGTTCAAGTGTTGGGGCCAGTTCTTTTTAATATCTTTATCAATGATCTGGACGAGGGGATCAAGTGCTGCCTCAGTAAGTTCACAGACAACACCAAGCTGGGTGGGAGTGTTGATGTGCTGGAGGGCAGGAAGGCTCTGCAGAGGGGTCTGGACAGGCTGGATCGATGGGCTGAGGCCACTGTATGAGGTTCAACAAGGCCAAGTGTCGGGTCCTGCACTTGTTGCACAACAACCCCCCGCACCGCTACAGGCTGGGGGAGAGTGGCTGGAAAGTGCCTGGGGGAAAAGGACCTGGGGGTGTTGGTCGATGGCAGCTGAATATGAGCCAGCAGTGTGCCCAGGTGGCCAAGAAGGCCACCAGCACCCTGGCTTGTATCAGCACTAGTGTGGCCAGCAGGACTAGGGCAGGGATCGTCCCCCTGTACTTGGCACTGGTGAGGTCACACCTCGAATCCTGGGTGCAGTTTTGGGCCCCTCATGACAAGAAAGACCTTGAGGTGCTGGAGCGAGTCCAGAGAAGGGCAACGAAGGTGGTGAAGGGTCTGGAGCACAAGTGTGATGAGGAGCAGCTGAGGGAACTGGGGGTGTTTAGTCTGGAGAAAAGGAGGCTGAGGGGAGACCTTCTCGCTCTCTACAACTGCCTGGAAGGAGGGTGTAGCGAGGTGGGGGTTGGCCTCTTCTCCCAAGGAAGAAGTTGAGCCAGGGGAGGTTTAGACTGGAGATCAGGGAAAATGTCTTCACCAAAAGGGTTGTCAAGCATTGGAACAGGCTGCCCAGGGTAGTGGTGGAGTTACCATCCCTGGAGGGATTTAAAAGCCGTGTAGATGTGGTGCTGAGGGACAATGGGTTAGTGGTGGCCTTGGCAGTGCTGGGTTAACGGCTGGACTTGATGATCTTAAAGGTCTTTTCCAACCAAAAGGATTCTATGATTCTAGTACAAAGCTGCCCATATATTGTATGCTACTGGCAGGTATTCTATACCTCATTCTACCTTCAGTAATGTGGCCAGACAAGTGGTAAGTTCTCACCACAGCCTCCTATTTCTTTTGTACACTCTTAAGTTCCAATATAACAGTAACTGCAGCAGATAAAATTGAATACTTCTACCAGAACATTTGAGATTTAAGTGACCGGGATCATCCAAGTAAACAAATTTGAAACGAATAAAGTTTCCCAAACATAACTGAGATTCTGGAAGCTCTCAAAACATTTAACCATCTTATACTAAGGGCTTTTTAAAGCTAGCACAGAAACCTGAAAGTAAAATGAGACATTTACACAGTATAACATTAAAAACAAACACGTGTATTTATGAAATTGCTCTCGAGTGAAAACATCAGTGAAAACCTCAATGCACGATTTTTAGAAGCTCTTAATATGGATCTCAAGGTGACCCTACAGTCCGAAAGAAGAAAGTACGAAGCCAAGTAAAATGTTTAACCTAGTCAATAATCATGATGCTATGTGTTATAATAAAGACTGAGTATAGAGAAAACCTAACTGTAATTACTCAACAGTTTATATTGGAGTTTGAAAAGCTGCTAAAGGATGGAATCACAGAATCAGAATCAATCAGGTTGGAAGAGCCCTCTGGGATCATCGAGTCCAACCGTTGCCCTGACACCACCATGGCAACTAGACCATGGCACTAAGTGCCATGTCCAGTCTTTTCTTAAACACCTCCAGAGATGGTGACTCCACCACCTCCCTGGGCAGCCCCTTTCAATGGCTAATGACCCTTGCTGAGAAGAAATGCTTCCTCATGTCCAACCTGAACCTCCCCTGGCCAAGCTTGAGGCTGTGTCCTCTTGTCCTATCGCTAGTTGCCTGGGAGAAGAGGCCGACTCCCACTCCGCTACACCCTCCCTTCAGGTAGTTGTAGACTGCACTAAGGTCACCTCTGAGACTCCTCTTCTCCAGGCTAAACACCCCCAGCTCCCTCAGCCGTTCCTTGTAGGTCAGACCCTCCAGACCCTTCACCAGCTTGGTTGCCCTCCTCTGGACTTGCTCCAACACCTCAACATATTTCTTGAAGTGAGGGGCCCAGATAGATTCCTGAAATAAAGAAATTTAATAATGCCTGTTAATTGCTATGTTAAATACGGTTAGGAACAGGTGAGAAACACGAGCTATTATTTTAGAAAGAAAACTGCAAGTTAAGACATTTGAGGTTTTCTATAGCAACTGAAATCCTCTGAGAGTCGGTAAGATTGACTCTCCAATAGCTGGGAAGAGAAGATCTCAGGCAGGAGCTAATCCTGAAAAAATCTTGCAGAATACAGGTAAATGACCCAACAGGGATTCATGTACTTAGCTAAGCTTTCTCCTTTTCAGAAATCTGTTGTGAAATTAAGTATTAAGTCATGAGAGTTTGGAAGGCTATAGCCTGAAGGACTAAACCTTTAAATCTGTCTCAGACAACAGGAAATTGGTTAAATCTTTATACACCCACACACAGGCAGTCAACTCCTCAGAAATTTGTTTTGCAGATAAAAATGTTCTAGTTTGCCACCCTTCTGAAAGTGATGTACAGGAAGGAGTATGAACATATGCTTAGAGACCTAAACTGAAGCAAAACAGATAAATGTTCTATTAAGTTACCCAGGAAGTGTTTGGACAAGTTATTATAACGGTACCAAAATTAATTTGCAAGACATAATCACTCTAGTCATATTTTATTGTGACAAAACAGGAAGATCTCAGCAAGTTTAACTCTTAAGGCAAGTTACCTCTGCTGTCCTGCCACATGTCACTGAGCTTCAAAAAGAAATCAGACATTTCCAAGCATCCCAATCCTCTCAATCATGCAGAGTAGAACCTTTCCACCTTGATTGGGACTGTTAGGAATTAGTATTAAAACATTATAATACTTTGACTGCATACTTCTAAAGAGAAAAGGCTTTTTACAAGCTTCATGTCATGCACACACAGGATCAGAGCAGAGCAGCTGGTCTCCCACAGCTGGTCAGTGTTGCATTCCTTGGAGTTCTGCGGTTGTAGGCTACTAAGTGAAGCTTAACCAATAATTGCCACTATTTTCATATTAGAGCACACAGGTGCAAAGAGAGTGGGAAAACAGGCAAGTGCCAAAACGCTGGAGAAGGCATTCAGCGAGTGAATTTAAGGACAGCAAGATCGTTTCCTAGTAGCACAACAATAACAATAGTATAGCTACATGTTGAAAGACAACGATTACAGGACAAATGAAAAACTCCTCATTGAATATTAAGTTGATTTATAGTAGGTAACAGTTTACAGTGCTCTTTTTCAATTGATTAAAATCCTCTGCATTAAAGCAAGCGATTTATTTTCTCATGTTTATCAACCACTACCCCAGTACTGGCAGTAACTCCTCAGTGAAGCTACACTTGCTATCTGCAGTTTATTCCCATATAGCCAGTAGCAAAAAAACAAAGGCAAGTTTTCCAATCAGCAGCCAAAACTTACCTATAAGACACACTATTTACATTTTTCTATCATTATTAGAAGCCTAATCAATGGTATATATGCCAACGGACCTAGAATGACAAAGCTGGACCAGCTACTGTGTTAGGTCACAGAATTCCAACACGAGAAACTCAAACAACTGTCCCATGGCTACTGAAAGCAGTGACAAATAACTTCAAAATCTGTGTCACTTCACAGAATCAATCAGGTTGGAAGAGACCTCTGGGATCATCGAGTCCAACCATTGCCCTGACACCACCATGGCAACTAGACCATGGCACTAAGTGCCATGTCCAGGCTTTTCTTAAACACCTCCAGAGATGGTGACTCCACCACCTCCCTGGGCAGCCCCTTCCAATGGCTAATGACCCTTGCTGAGAAGAAATGCTTCCTAATGTCCAACCTGAACCTCCCCTGGCAAAGCTTGAGGCTGTGTCCTCTTGTCCTATCACTAGTTGCCCAGGAGAAGAGGCCGACTCCCACTCCGCTACAACCTCCCTTCAGGTAGTTGTAGACTGCACTAAGGTCACCTCTGAGCCTCCTCTTCTCCAGGCTAAACACCCCCAGCTCCCTCAGCCATTCCTCATAGGTCAGACCCTCCAGACCCTTCACCAGCTTGGTCGCCCTCCTCTGGACTCACTCCAACACCTCAACATCTTTCTTGAAGTGCAGGGCCCAGAACTGGACACAGGATTCAAGGTGCGGCCTCACCAGTGCAGAGCACAGAGCGACTGGTACTTCAGACTACTCAAACTGTTCAAGGTTTTTTTTTTGTTGTTGTTTTCAAGAAAGTACGTAGGCATATTTACAACATACTTACTCTCGCTCTTTCTCCGTCAGTTTGTCATTGATATTGTCTTTGATTGTAGACCGGGAGCCCTTGTGAATGATAGGATACCTGAGTGGCACTTGTAAGAAGTAGGATATCATCGAAACCAAGTGAGCGGTGTAGCCCAGGGCAACGGCAATGCTTCCGTCATCTTTTGCTGTCAAAACCAAAAAGATTCCGTTATTTAATCAACTGGATCTCAGCACAAGTTCACCCTTATTGCTTAGAGAATAATATAACTAACGAAGCTGTCATAAGTTATAACTTAAGAATAGATTAAGTCTGAAATAAATTTAGACTGCTTTACAATTTTTTGCAGTTCACTATATTTGCCTCTTTCATTAAAGAGCAATGCAAAGTGGGTGATGACTTTTCTCCTTCCAATTTTACACTCAAAGCTAAAAGTTACTCTTCTCAACATTTGGCTGGGTGGGGGAGGGTAAAGAAGAGATGGGAATTTTGTTTCACTTTTCCCAAGATAAAATTCAAATTTTAAACTTTCTACATTTCTCTAGATGTAGCTGACATATCTGACCGGGGTCAGGGAAAAGCTGCATTCCTCCCTAACTTTATTCACTAGGGAGATCAGCTGGAGAGACACCGACCCCAGGGTATGAACTCTGTTCTCTGCCAATAACTGGAACAACTTAGATTAACCCATTGCTTTAAAGTATCATTTTAAATTTGACATTTAAGGTTTCAACCTTAAAGATTCACCTGCTGGGAATACACACAGATCTTGCGATTCAAATTACATCCTTTAGCCGTGTAAGGGCTTTTCCTTTCTGTTTTCTCTATTTTTCTTCTTTGTAAGTGAACAGATCACAGAAATCACAGAATCAACCAGTTTGGAAGAGCCCTCTGGGATCATCAAGTCCAACCGTTGCCCTGACACCACCATGTCAACTAGACCATGGCACTAAGGGCCATGTCCAGGCTTTTCTTAAACACATCCAGAGATGGTGACTCCACCACCTCCCTGGGCAGCCCCTTCCAATGCCTAATGACCCTTGCTGAGAAGAAATGCTTCCTAATGTCCAACCTGAACCTCCCCTGGCAAAGCTTGAGGCTGTGTCCTCTTGTCCTATCACTAGTTGCCCCGGAGAAGAGGCTGACTCCTACTCCACTACAACCTCCCTTCAGGTAGTTGTAGACTGCACTAAGGTCACCTCTGAGCCTCCTCTTCTCCAGGCTAGAACACACCAGTACAAACAACATGACAGAGTTATCTCCTCTAAGGCACAAGGGAGTCCCAGGAAATCAACTAAACAGAGGATCTTCTAAGAAAGCTTATGATGATATGCAATGACAACTATGAAATTATACTGAGCTCTATTAGAACGTGTCAGGGCAATGGTTGGACTCGATGATCCCAGAGGTCTCTTCCAACCTGATTGATTCTGTGATTCTTGTGACATGATATAAGGACTTAAAAGTTGCACCCCTTTCAAAAAGGATTTTGTAAAAAGTCCTCAACATTTGCAGTAAAACTGGCTTTTCAGGGAATAAAATTTTTTGGTACTCCAGATGCCTTTTTTAAATATTATTATCTACTAAGAGTCTGAAGTAAGATACATATCAGACAGCTAGTTTTCACGTTTGACTAAGCTGAATATTCCTCCTCGTAATATAATATTTCTAGACACTTCAATATAGAATTAGTAATTCTTTTGTAAGGAATGAACAACAGTAAACTGAAAACAGGTCAAAAGGTGCACGCCGCTGATTTCTCAAGAATTACCAACCTGAGCTCATTACCACACTTAATGCAATCAGGAAAACAAAGCAATAGACTGATTTTTGCCATATTGACAAATTAATTTGCTTTAAAGATTATTCCTCCATTATTCTAGCATCCATTACACATGTTGTTAGCACAAGTTAATACCTATGGGACGGCTTTGAAGAGTTAGACAATTGATTGAGGTTTTTGCCCAAGAAACCACATGCCTTGCAGAGGGAGCAAGTACTAGGAGCAAGAAATTCTCAAGGGGATTTCAATCAAGTTCCAATTCACGTCAAACATCTGTAGATGAATGCATGTAGTTACCTGTACAACTGTTACACAGACAGGCATATTATATATTTCCTTCTGCAACAGAAGCTGAGTTGTAGAATACTCCATACTGTCAGGCAGCTTTGAAGCCCTACTTATGCAAGATATTTATCTGGCAACTACAGCAAACTGAGTAGGGATTCGTGAATATCACCCCATCAAGATTTATGGGCTGAAAGTAGCCACAATGGAACTTTAGGTCAGATACAAATATTTTCCAGAATCAGTAACTTTGGAAGGCACCTCTGGAAATTGCATAGTCCTAGCCCCCTGCTCAGAGCAGGGTCAGCTACAGCAGGTTGCCCAGGACTGTGTCCAGTTGGGTTTTGAGCATCCCCAAGGACAGAGACTCCACAGCCTCTCTGGGCAACCTGTTCCAGAGTTTCAGTATTTAGTCTTAGAATACAGAGGTACTTTTCTAAGAGTCAACAGTCACTTCCTTCATACTAGCTAGGAAGTAGGAATAAATAATGTTTAAGTTTTCTTCTAGTCTAGATCTTTCCAGTCAGAAATTTGGATCCTAAGCCATTGCTATCAGTTAATTTTATGAAGTTTAGAAGCAGCGTGAACTGTAACAACTGAATTAAGAATATCCAGCTACCTTGAAAGTCTTCAGAATTAGGAAGCTTGACTCCACAAACAAAGTAATCCTTTTGATCATTCTGTAAGTTTAAAATCAACAATGGAAAGTGAGAATGAAACAATAACATCCAGAAAATAGAAACCTGCACAAAATCTGATGACAACAAAGTATTTTTTGTAAAGAAAAACCGAAACACTCAATTAAACCCAGAGTGACTTTGACATAGTATTTTAGTCCATATTTCATATAATTCAGAAATTAATGATTTTTTTTTTAAATTAAGAGGTTCATCTTAATCAATTCATTATATAAAGGTTCTGGAGCTCACTATTTTGACATCTATTTATGAGCACTCTGTTAAAAGTTCAGCTAACCTACTGTCAGGGTTACTTTATATAACTGTAAACAAAATGGAAAGTATCCATTAAATTATAGCTACAGTTATTCTACTTTTATACTGGAGACTATTTGAGAGATGCTGGTGCAAGTCCTTTCCCTGCAAGATTTGCAATCTAAGGACCAGACCCAAGAAAAAGCTGCAAAAAGCAGCATGAGTGAAAAGCAAGTTTCATCATGAATAAAACAAGGTATTTGCTCACAGAGTAATAAATAGGAAGTTCATTTCACATCAAGTAGATTTTTAGAACGTTAAAAACATACCAGATCAATAGGGTAGATATAGGATAGCTCCGACAGCAATTGCTTGCATCGAATAGTCTGCTGGGCGTTTGTCTTCAAAAACAGTTCTCTTCGGGGAAAGAGATCCCAAAACCATTAGTTTCTCCAAAAGCTTTAAGTAAAGATATCAAGCTCTCGTATCTCTTCTGCATCTTCCCAAGTATCACCCTCCCCTCCCCAAAAACCCTAGGTAATTCCACCAAAAAAAATACATAAGACAATGCTAACTTTTCATTTCAGTTGTACCTCATATTACAGGCATATTTTGACTACAACAATTAAGTATTACAAAGCTGTGTTTCACCAAAACAGACCTAGAAGTCCTATCACAGCCAACACATGCAACCAAGCATCTGTTTTCTTCTCTTCTAGACTTGCCACTGTTAATTATCACTTCAGATACCTACAAATTGTAGCAGGGGTGTCTTAACAGAAGTTTTGAGGCCACATTAGGAAGAATTTGGTGCCAGGAGTCCCACTTCAAATGTCCTACTCTCAAGCCTGTATTTCCTTTGCAGCTGCAGAAAAAGCATAGGTCCTTTTACCTCTTAGCAGTGCATTCCTTTCTTAATTCATGCAGGGATTCGTTATGCTCTTGAAGTTTCTGGCATTCAGTCTCAAATGCATTTTCTAAACAAGATGAGGAATCGGGGAAAAAATTAGTATCAAATATTTTCTTAGTTACCTGTAGTTTTAAAAGTAGATACTGACACAAGTGTTGGCAATAATCCTCCATTTACTCTTAGATGCCTGTTTTTCACGTTATGCTGCCAAACTGGGGAACGACAGTGTGGAAGGAACACAACTCATCACACACTACACACCATTCACCAGCCAAATACAACCAACAGAACCTCATTCTCCTTTAACACCTGTCTCCCTCATGTCCACAGCAGTGGAGTAATTCAGTCAAGGCATCTCAATACTTGCACAAGAATTAAGTGAATGGCAAAAACCTCATTTTCAGTAGTGACTAATTATTTTAGACTCAACTAGGTATTAAAAAAAAAAAGTCCTGCAACAAGAACAAACATCCGTGTAGCTTCGGTCTCTGGTGAGCTCCAAAGAGACAATGATGCAGCATTTTACTATAGGTCATTTTCTCAGTAAAACAAAACGCCGAGACGACTGAGCACTTCACCTTTCACTTATGTAATAAGCTATTAAGAGGGTTTTTGTCTTCTAACACTTCAAATGGGATCCTAATCACAGGTACAACAACAGCCCTCATGACATTATAATGTGCCTACATCAAGCCACTGGTTACTGAATTACAGTGCAGCTCTTCTGATTTTCTCATAACATTTTAATTAAGCACAGATTTAAGATTGCTTTAGAGAAGTGTCATATTAAGAAGTTATTTAGAGACAGTACACCAGGAACTGCTGTGCAGAATTCAGTATAACACAGATGGTGAAGAGATTATACCTGGCTACAAACTTTAGATAAAGAAAAACACAAGCACATTAGAGCCAGACCAAAGAGCAAAACAGCACCTTCATTTTGGTCACCATGATCATAAGCTAGGCTACTACTCGTCTGATCAGTGGATTATGAATATCTGCAAGAGAAGCAGTAACAATCCTACACTTACCTCTGTCATGCAAAGTATTTTTTTCCTTATGCAACAAGGCTACTTCTTGACCAAGGGCCTTCTTCTGCCTCTCCAGTTCATTACGTAGCACCAGGATCTTCAACTGTAAACATTCACTCTCCTTTTTCTATAGGAAGAAAAACAGATTTAAAAAAAAAAAACACAAAACAAAACAAAAACTTTTCTGCACACAATCAGTTCCATAAAAGGGGTGATAGGAGGGAGAGGAAAAATAGGACAAGCCTAGTGTCTGCAAGACTAACAGCTGAGCTCAGATTACCCCAGGCAATAGATCACCAAAGACCCTAATCATCTGGCTGCTTTGGAAGGAGAGAAACTCAGCTGTGTCCCACAGTGCTTGTTCCTCCTGTGAAACGCATCTCCTCTCCTGTGCTCAGTGATGCAACCTGTCCCAGGGCAGAAATTAAGAGAGGAAGAAGAGGTGGGAGGAAGTTTCTGCACGACAATTACGTAGAGACTAATAGCAGAGCGCCAGCAGCACGATGAGCACTCATTCCCTGGCAAAGGGTTCAGCAGCAAGAGGGAAGATAAGCAATGAGGAGTCTATACTAAATTAAGGCAGGGAGATGGAAAAAGGTTGGAAATGTCCGAGCTGCACTATTAGATCCAATTCCCAGCTTCAGGGTGATGAGAAAAAAAAGGATACAAAAGGAAGGAAGACTAGGAGGGAGCAGATTACGTCATTACACACAGTTATATTGGAAGGATCCAGTCTTTAAAAGTTCTAGGATTTGTCCTGTACCTACTCTAAATCAATTCCTGTGCTTAAAAAGAATCTGTTTTTTGATTTGATGCACTGTCTTCACTAAGAAATTGTGCTGCCATGTGCATAGTAAAGCAGAATTTTCTACGATAAGTGGGTTTTTTTTTGTTTTAAGGAAGGAATATCTACCATGTTTAATATATACTTGCAGAGAATAACTGAAGACAGATTCAAAACGGAAAAGAGAAGTTACATCCCTTCAGTCCAGTCATACCCCTGACAAAGTTCAAAACCTGAAGGGGCAGTCGGGCATACTTGTGAGCAAGTCTTGTGTAAGTACTACCAGACGCTGTCACTTTGGATAACTCTGCCAGCTTTCACTTTTTCAAGCAGTTAATGGAAATAATGTTACTTCAGCGCCAGCTGACTGAACAACAGTCGGCTCTTGCTGAATGCTTCCCTCCACTTTGCATTTGCTTCAGTTACACACGTATGCTCAGCCTTCTGGTTCAAGACTGCATAACTCAATATTAAGGAATGAAACTGTACGTTCACACCCTTACAAAGGGGAATGGAAGCCCAACAAGAGTTTCCACTATTGAACAAAGGAAAAGAAAAAATAGGTAATTGTTTCCTTATACCATAGACCATGGTTGCTAAGAAGTTGCATCACATGCACAATCATTGTCATTTTTGGTTTTAGTGCTCTTCGTATAGTTTTGCTCGCACATATTTATAAAGGAAAAGCCTTTGCATGGAGGGACAAGGATACCCATAACTGAAATAAAAGATAGTTAAAAACCTTTTAACAGCCAAGATACTAGCAGAAGGCAAAGAAGTTCTGGGTTGGAGTCACTCACAGGAGATGTTTTATTGCCCCTTAAGGGAACAGACTTCTTTGCTTCTTTGTCTACAATGCAGCCCTATAATTAGAGTGGGTAAACAAACTCCAACCAGTTTGACACTTCTGGAAATAAGATGAGTACTCTCAATCCAGAATCTACCTTACAGCAATAAAGTAACTTCACAACACAAGTTTGCACTTTCCTATACAAGGCACCAGACAGGTGCCAGTGAGTACCAATACAATGAAGTCACCACAAGCCACTCTTGTGCTGTCAACTTACTGCTTTGAATGGAGCTCAGCCTTTCTGGGTAGAAGGTAGAAACTAGTGCCAGTACACTTTTTTTGGAGAGGGGAAAAGGACAGACAAAACAACCTGTCAAAAGCTATTGCAACTTCTAATACAAATCCTGTTTAAAATGAATGTGTCACTTGAGTGACAGCTTTTGCATGAGTTCTGTTCACCCAAAGGGAGCAGGGGTGCAAGAAGATACAGCCAGTAGACTCATCTCACTCTAAAACCACCATAGGTTCCTGTCATGATTTATCTAAATCATTAAAAGTTTGGTTTTCCTGATAGACCTCTTTCATGTGCTGTGCAATGTTTATGCTTTTATAGTATAAAAGCAATTATACAAAATAAAGGTAAAAATAGGATAAGCAATCTATCAATTCATCTGGGTAACCCACACAAATCTTAAATCCACTACATTACACTTCTCAGATGAGCTCCCATTTGAAATGACAGGTTTAAATAAAGATTTCAAGTTCATGTGTTAAAAAAAACAAGCTTATGGTCAAGACATCAGCCAGATGCTTCAGCAAGCCTGTAGAACACGGTTTTAAATAATCAAACTTACCAGTTCGTTGCTTGTAGATGTACATCTCAGCTTTTCTTCGATCTCCCTTCCTATCTTCTGAACAGTTACCTGAGTCTGTTTAATTGCACACTGGGCTCTGTGAAGCCTGTAAGGAGAAGTTACAGCTGTACTAAAGGTTCCCCACACGTCTCCTAACGATGAATGTGCCAACCGCCTCAAAGCCAGCAGCAGTAATGTGAATTCAGATTGACAGCTTCTATTAAATAAAACATTAAAAGAGGAATCATAACTTGCAGTTTATCAATGAGTACCCAAAGCAAACTGGGAAGTCTCTAAATTGATCAAGTACCAAACGTCCTTTTCAGTTGTTAAATTCAACAGATGCCAATAAGGCAAAGCTGTAGGTGAGAGAGAAGGTAATTACATAGATATCATCTAACAATTAAGTAATAACACTATTAATATCAAGCTAGATACACACGACAGTTACAGTGAGCGTTGTTAACACAGGCCAGCTTTCAAAAAGTGCAAGTATCCTTTAGATAACACACAGGTACCCATGTCAAGAGCACAAACTACCCTTTAGTATCTCGAAATATGCTATGGGCCATTCTGTAAAAAAAAAAAACAAAAAAAAAACAAAAAAAAACAAACCATGGGTTTCTTACTGAACCATGTTTGAAGCGTGAAAAGATGATGGTGATGATGTGTTTCTGATCATTAGCCCTGGCTTCAGGGTGAAGAGTGAAAACTGATTATTTGCCACATTTATTGAAAAAAAAAATAAATCAGGCAGAGGAAAGCAATGGCAAAAACAGGTCTAAGAGAGGCATTAACATCTTTCTTAAAATTAACATGGCGTGAAAATTAACATATTTTCTGACCTACGAGGAATGGCTGAGGGAGCTGGGGTTGTTTAGCCTGGAGAAGAGGAGGCTCCGAGGTGACCTTATTGCAGTCTACAACTACCTGAAGGGAGGTTGTAGTGAAGTGGGAGTCAGCCTCTTCTCCCAGGCAACTAGCGATAGGACAAGAGGACACAGCCTCAAGCTTCGCCAGGGGAGGTTCAGGTTGGACATTAGGAAGAATTTCTTCTCAGCAAAGGTCATTAGCCATTGGAAGGGGCTGCCCAGGGAGGTGGTGGAGTCACCAGCTCTGGAGGGGTTTAAGAAAAGACTGGACATGGCACTTAGTGCCATGGTCTAGTTGACATGGTGGTGTCAGGGCAACGGTTGGACTCGATGATCCCAGAGGGCTCTTCCAACCTGGTTGATTCTGTGATTCTGTGATATTTCTTAGAAAAAAAATGATAGCTGGTCTGCAGACATACACAAGCCATGCAAACCGAGGCTTACTTTTCCCATTCATAGTTTCACTACTAATGGCTTCTCCTTCTGTAAGGATATTCTTCAGGCAGCCTTGCTACTGGGATAAGCATTTAACTCGACTAAGGTCTAGTCAGAACAGCAAAAACGTGGTCAGATAACCTACTGTACGACATCAGTGCTCTGCCAGGCAAACACAGTGGAAAGACCAAGCCTGTTTCAACGCATGCTTTAATGACCATCTCTGCTTTGCCAAAATTAAAAATCTCTGCCTCTTCATAGGAATGCTTAATTTTACTAAAGCAAGGCTACAAATTTGCTGTGAGCCAAGGACCAAAGCACTAGAGCATATAAAAGAGGCTACTCAGCTCCTTCCTTTTACATTCTCTAATCTCTTCCAGGTTTACAAGCAATTGAGGCATTGCTATTTAAAGTTTTTGGCTAACAGTTTTTAATGGTCTGTATGCAGTTAGACCAAGACAACCAGGCTACATGCTCCAAGTATGAGTAACCACAAAGCATTACTCCTTCTCACACCATCTCCCCTCAGCATCCCATCTCAACCCAACAGCACACATTACATACTGGTTAATCAGTGTGAGGACAGTGCCTAAACCACAGAATCACAGAATCAATCAGGTTGAAAGAGACCTCTGGGATCATCGAGTCCAACCATTGCCCTCACACCACCATGTCAACTAGACCATGGCACTAAGTGCCATGTCCAGTCTTTTCTTAAAACATCTCCAGAGATGGTGACTCCACCACCTCCCTGGGCAGCCCCTTCCAATGGCTAATGACCCTTGCTGAGAAGAAATGCTTCCTAATGTCCAACCTGAACCTCTCCTGGCGAAGCTTGAGGCTGTGTCCTCTTGTCCTATCGCTAGTTGCCTGGGAGAAGAGGCCGACTCCCACTTCACTACAACCTCCCTTCAGGTAGTTGTAGACTGCAATAAGGTCACCTCTGAGCCTCCTCTTCTCCAGGCTAAATAACCCCAGCTCCCTCAGTCGTTCCTTGTAGGTCAGACCCTCCAGACCCTTCACCAGCTTGGTCGCCCTCCTCTGGACTCGTCATCAGTCACCTTTAGTTCCTTCACACTATCGCCTCTCCTAAGCAACACTCTGTAGTAGATTTTTGTTTGAAATTATACTAAGTGATTCCTTTGGTTTCTTTAGAGCTCCTCATAGCACACACAGCCTAGGAGCTTTTTGGGGGTAGCTGTACCCAATCTAAATCATATATCAAGCAGCATGGCTCTGGTGGCTGCTAAAGGCTTCTGGGGGTGGAAAAAGACCTTGGTCACCCCAGGGCTTGATCTCACAGCCCTAATGGAGTAAAGACCTCCCAGAAAAAACACTTATTTCCTAGTGGGAACTACTACTTCTACCTCCCACCTTCCCAAATGCATCTTGAGGCTGTTGGCTGTGTAACATATGGTTACATGGGTCAAAGTCAAGGTTTGCTGACCACCCTGAACCTCATTCAGAGCTCTGCTGTCACACCATACAGCAGGGTCTAAGTTTCCTACTTCAACAGTTTCCAGTCTGTCCCTTTCCAAAAGTCTGGAACATTTTCTTTCCAGACATAAGCAAGCCTTACCCAAAGCTAAAACTTACAGGTGAAGAGTATTAACTGAGTGACATTTGCCTTCCCCTTTCTCTCCCCTTCATCTAATTTTATGCTGGAAGAACATTCTTGATTTAGTTTGTTAAGGGATTAAGAAAGAAATTCTACAAGTCTTCATGTCACATCACGTAGGTAGCAAAATCTGACTGCTGAAAAGTGTTTTACTCTTTGAAAAAGTATTTATGAAACTGATAGATTGTTAGAAGGGTGATTTGCCATATGAATTCCTCACAGTGATACTCAGCCAACAACCTACAAATTTTATAACAGCTTCAAGTTCTTCTGCCTGTGCCCAAGTATAAGGAACAAACATCTCTTCAGACTGACTTCTGAAACCATCTTAAGACCTTAGGACACTTCTTCAATTTGGAGAATCTATATCTAAAAGTATATTCCTAACCTATAAAAACTGCTATACAGAATAATTCAGCAATCAAGTCTGGTTTTAATAAGAAATGGTTTTCTTTTTAAGCCAAACATCATCCAGTCATTTCTTGCAATATAAAAAAAACCACTACAGTTAAACTTGGCTGCCTTTGATGCCAAATAGTGCCATTGACATTGAATCCACTGGTATCAGTAAGTTTTCTTTCTTGCAATCCCAGTATGTTCACTGTTGTTCCGAGAACTTTAAAATGGTAACAGTAAGATCATGACCACATCCGAAGTTAAGCCTTCCAAGATTTAAAATTTTAGGGACTTCATGTCACAAAAGCAGCAACTATCAACAGAAATCTCCTTTCCCCAGCCAAAAAAAAAGCCCCCACTGCACCCACACGGAAATTTTTGGTCATCCAACGACGGGAATACAAACTAAGCCAGAAGAACATCAGCATGGAAATTTTGTCCATCATTTCTGCATGCACAAGGCAGATTTCAGCGGAGGCAATTATGATTGCACCAATGAATGGAGATCAGCAAGTTGAGGCCATAAATCTGGATTAAAAATTATACATAATGAATGGAGAGAAACTTCAATGCTAATTGACTGCATGTTGTTTCCATTTCTAGTCTGAATGCAAGTCCAACGCTACAGCCTAAAGTTAGCACAATTTGTCCTTCAAGTACAATCTGGCTTGGTTTAGTAATTGACACGATGAGCCAACTGATGGCATAATCTATGTGCTATCAGTCAATGCAGGATTCTTCCCAGATTGTTCAAGAAGGTTTTTTATTATTTATTATTAAAATTAGCACTTCCATAGCACTTTAAGAGCTAATTCAGGGCTTTAAGAGGCCACTGGCCTGCTACCAAATTTCCTTTGGCAGTCAGGAAAGCCAAGCTAGTTACAGCAGAGACTCAAGCCTTTTTAAAGAGAGAGCTTAGCCAACAGTGTCGTCACCCTGTGTCTGCAGGCTGTTCTGGTGTCCCTGCCGCAGCTCACAGCCATTGTCAGCCAGCAGCAGGGTAATATGAACGTTAAGTGTGACAGATTTACTGCTCTTGCTTGGGACCCTGAGAGCTGCTGTGCAATTGTCCAGCATCAGGTGAGTTGCATTCTGCTGCCTGGGAAAGAACTGGAAAGCGAAGCAGACATTAAAATTCCTTACCACCCTAACATACTTTGGAGGTGGAGATCCATGAAGCTGGATGTGTTTAGGAAAAGACTGGACATGGCACTTAGTGCCATGGTCAGTTGACAGGGTGGTTCAGGGCAACGGTTGGACTCGATGATCCCAGAGGGCTCTTCCAACCTGGTTGATTCTGTGATTCTGTGTTGTTCCACTTCCATTCTCATACCACCTGTTTTCTGAGATGAGGCAGACTAAGAGGAAACAAAATACTCTCCCCTTCCTTTGCAAGTTTAAAAGACAGTGGGATAGGTACAAAAACATAAGCTATGTACTGTAAGCTAAGACCAACAAAAGTTGCATCTCTAATTGATCTAGGAAGAACCAGCAGGCAGAAATTCAACATCTCTCCTCTTCACTTGCTAGCTCCCCAGTTGCTGAAACACAGGCTATTTGGGGTAGTTCTTCAAGGCTTTTCAAGTCTGAAATAAAATTGTTTCCTCTTCCTCCCCCCCGCAAAAAAACCCTACTTTCTACCTTGGCTGTAACATTTGAAACAATTCTAGCATACATTGTTCTGTCAATCAATTCAACGTGGGTACCGACTTGGAGGAAAAAAAAAAGTTGCCAACTTTTGGACTTCTTCACCATGACATGATTTCTTTGCAATAACATCCTTGTTTGCAAGATCAGTTTCCCTGACTTCCCAACACTGCACAACACAGCAGTCCAACATAACTTGACTTTACAACTTGGGAATGTGCTGTAACAACACATTTGCTCTCTTTCAGTTTGCAGGACGTTTGGGGCAGTGTTTGAAGGTTCAGCTGAAGCACGTTCCTTTAAGACACGCTGCAGTATCCTGCAACTGAGATATCCCTCTTGGTCATGAATTAGTCTAGTGATTTACTGGTTTATACAGCAAGTTCACTCCTGGCTGCAAGCTTTAAAAAAACTGAAAGCTGGAGGATAGTGACAGTTGTGCCTTTTAAGCCAATATATGCTTATATTTACATTAATGAAAGAGTCTCGACTTTATTAGACATTTGATACACAATTTTGTAGTTCTATCATACACTCCAAATATCTATTTGCTTCTATCAGACACATCTGGATTTTTCATGTACAGAACTTTAAGCCATAAATACATCAATTAATTATAGCAGTCACATAATAGAGCTACTTCTCACAAGAGAAATAAATGCCTACGGTCTTATTTGCCAGAACAACCTTAGTTTAAAATGAGACTAAATTTAAACTGAGAATTACTACCAGGGATTTAGAAAATAGAATAGAACACTTTGGCACTAAGCGAGATGTAGGATCCTGGAACTAAAATATCCAAAACTACTATTAAAGTAAAAAATAATCCAAGATTTTCCTATTAAATACAAAAAATGGAACACATACTGCTTTATATCAGTCCAGAAATTAGATTATGGGGAGTGCCAGCCAGCTATAACATATTTTTTACACAGCCCTTTAAACCATCATTTGTACATCTGCTTTCCCACAAGAAAAACTTTTCTAATTTATAATCATACACTCCCTTTCCCAATTTCCTCGGAAACCTATACCTACAATTTGTCAAAAGCAGATGCAGGGCGAGAGAAGACAGTAGGGAGTAAGAAGAGAATAAAATGCAGTCTGACCTCTTCATTTATGGCATTAAACCTCTACAAGAGCCAGTGCTGTAAGGAACTCAAACAAGACAGTGCTGTTGAAAAACAGGCACTTTCCATCATTCTTTCAAACAGTTTCGAATCGACTTACACATGTGAGACTCAAATGAAGTTTCTGAATAATGAAGTCCATGTGGACACTGCAACACTGGATACTTTGAGCTATTGGAGGAAAAAAAAAAAGGAAAAACCACGTCTACGAGACTGGCAGCAGGGGAGATGCTGGTCTCCAGCGTGAGGAACATCTAAAGGAGCTAGATAGTATATAGATCACCTTCAATACACACGGGGCATGAACAGAAGAGGAGAGTCTTAATGTGAAGCACAATTTTTTTCCAGAAATGAAGTCACAAAACCTGAGATGTCTGTAGTCCTCTTCTTCCAATTCATTCACTCCAGCACTGGGATGGATTTACGGCTTGATTTTTTATTCAAAGAACAAATGTATTTGTGGCAAATAACAGAGGAATTGGGGGTTTTTTTTGTTCTTTATAGCAGTGCTTATCAGATTGTGATTACAGAAACCTTGCTGCCAGGGCAACAGACAGAAGCACATTCAAGATGCTGAACACAGCAGAAAGGTGAATTACATACAAATACAAATTTCCAAAGGGCATAAATATGTAAAGATGACTCCTACCAGGACAGTGACACTGGTATAATCCAACAGCCTTTTGCTGACACGTAACTTGCCAACAAATCTTAATAGAAGATTCAATTCTCGCTCTGAGACCGTGAGCGAGGCTAAGACTGGAGCTGGCTGCACAATGGAAAAGGAAGATGAATAAATTCAGGTTGAATGAATTACAGGCTCCACCCAAACAGGGAAACAGCTGCTCTCCAGTTGATTGTGTTCTTCCCATCGCAGCCCACACAACTGATAAGGTGTTTGTGACAACTGAGCACAGCCCTTACCCACTGGAGGGAGAAGGAGGATAACAGCAGTCAATATTCAGGTGACTCATTTTTTCAAGCTGCATATGCTGCCCTTTTTCCTGGAAGCCATCCCCAAACTCAAACCAAAGTTTACTTCCAAGAGAACTAGAATTCTGCAGCTGCGTTCGAGAAGCGAGATCTCCCACCAGACAAAGGGATGGTCGTAACGCTCACAGGAGCATTCTGCATCTTCTCAGTCACTGGTGCGTTCCCCATCCTGCCCTGTTTTCAATTATCAAAGAGATTAGAGCATTTTCCCTGATGTGAGATCTTTAATCCATTGTATTTGTTCTCAGTCAAAATGCAGTATTGACTTTCCCTGGTGTGATTAGGTATTTCTGTGCATTCAGGATTCATGACTGCATTCACTGAAATCTCTGCCAAGGCTGAAAGATAAAGCATTGGCAGCACCATTCGTATGGCCATAGCCAGGACAAAGTTGTAACAAAAAAAAAAAAAAAAAAAAAAGAGTCCTCATGCCACTCCTGGAGACAAGAAGACTGAGAGGGGAACTTATCGATACTTACAAATACCTTAGGGGCAGGTGTCAAGGGGATGGGGCCAGACTCTTCTCAGTGGTGCCCAGTGACAGGACAAGGGGCAACGGGCACAAACTGAAACATGGGAAGTTCCATCTGAATATGAGGGAAAACTTTACTGTGAGGGTGCCAGAGCCCTGGCACAGGCTGCACAGTGAGGGGGGGAGTCTGCTTCTCTGCAGATATTCAAAACCTGCCTGGACCCAACCCTGTACAACTTGCTCTGGGTGACCCTGCTTTGGCAGGGGGTTGAATTGGATGATCTTTGAGGTCCCTTCCAACCCCAACCAGTCTGTGATTCACTTTTCATAAAATCCTCGTTCTTAAAAGACTTTCAGGTATCTGTTAGAAAACTCATAGAATCACAGGATGGTTTGGGTTGGAAGGGACCTCAAAGATCGTCTAGTTCCAACCCCCTGCCATGGGCAGGGACACCTTCCACTACACCAGGTTGCTCCAAGCCCCATCCAAACTGGCCTTGAACACTGCCAGGGAGGGGGCAGCCACAGCTTCTCTGGGCAACCTGGGCCAGTGGCTCACCACCCTCACAGACAAGAATTTCTTACTCAGATCTCATCTCAATCTCCCCTCTTTCAGTTTAAAACCATTCCCCCTCATCCTGTCACTCCATGCCCTTGTAAAAAGTCCCTCTCCAGCTTTCCTGTAGCCCCTTCAGGTACTAGAAGGTGCTAGAAGGTCTCCCCGGAGCCTTCTCTTCTCCAGGCTGAACAGCCCCAACTCTCTCAGCCTGTCTCCAGAGCAGAGGGGCTCCAGCTCTCTCATCATCTTCGTGGCCTCCTCTGGACTCGCTCCAACAGCTCCGTGTCCTTCTTCTGTTGGGGGCCCCAGAGCTAGACGCAGCACTGCAGGGGGGGTCTCCCGAGAGCGGAGCAGAGGGGCAGAATCCCCTCCCTCGCCCTGCTGGCCACGCTGCTGGGGATGCAGCCCAGGACACCGTTGGCTTTCTGGGCTGCAAGCGCACGTTGCCGGCTCATGGTGAGCTTCTCATCAACCATCACCCCAAGTCCTTCTCCTCAGGGCTGCTCTCCATCCATTCTCTGCCCAGCCTGTGTTTGTGCTTGGGATTGCCCCGACCCACGTGCAGGACCTTGCACTTGGCCTTGTTGAACTCCATGCGGTTCGCACAGGCCCAGCTCTCCAGCCTCTCCAGGTCCCTCTGGATGCCATCCCTTCCCTCCAGCGTGTCACCGCACCACATAGCTCGGTGTCATCCCAAACTCGCTGAGGGCGCGCTCAATCCCACTGTCCGTGTCGCCGACAAAGATGTTAAACAGGACCGGTCCCAATCCCGACCCCTGAGGAACGCCACTCGTCACTGGTGTCCACTTGGACATCGAGCCCTTGACTGTAACTCTTTGAGTGTGACCATCCAGCCAGTTCTTTATCCACCGAGTGGTCCATCAATCAAGTCCATGTCTCTCCAATTTAGAGACAAGGATGTCGTGCGGGACGGTGTCAAATGCTTTGCACAAGTCCAGGTAGATGACATCAGTCTCTCTTCCCCTATCCACCAGCGCTGTAACCCCATCGTAAAAGGCCACCAAATTTGTCAGGCACGATTTGCCCTTAGTGAAGCCATGTTGGCTGTCACCAACCACCTCCTTAATTTCTGTGTGCCTCAGTATAGTTTCCAGGAGGAAAATTATTTAGCTAAGCATCAAAAATTATTTAGCTAAGTGACATGCTCCGTTTTTCATCAACTCTAATAAAGCCAGAAAAAAAGAGGACGGGGTTATGACTTCTAATCTAATTGAACATTGCTTCACTGATACGGTCTTTCACATGCCGACTCAAATAAAGAAGAATAAAGCTATTTTTGAAGTTCTGCACAGCTCTGTGTAATCACTCTTCTAAACTGTGCTCTCAAACCAAATTTGACCAAGAGCTAGCAACGTGCTTATCACGCTTAAAATCTGCCACTGTAGAGGTGTTTTATTCCATGTGGCATATTAGGGAAGCTGAAGATAAGAGCAGCAGCAGAGCACTAACCCTGCAGTTAAGTTAACAGACAAAAAAACCCACCTCTCTCTTATGCTTCATGGACTGTTTCAACTTGCTATGACCCATGCTGCTCTCTTCTACAGATTTTGGCATAAGTCAGGCTTGTAAATTGACTCTTCTGATGACTGATTAGCCTCAGTTTCCATATAGCTTAGCACCACACAAGTAAAATGCCTGGGAACAAATCTGTCCAAAAGTCTGATCCACAGATCAAAATCCCTACGGAACCTCACAAAAAAACCTCAGTTTCCATCACCATCACTGCTTCCCAGGAAGACACCACCCCACAATTCCAGCCCACGTGGTTTTTAGGCCAAGAGAGATGACACTTGTTATACTTTTCATCCATTTCTGTACTGCTTATTAAAGCATACAGAGGCACTCGAGAGGTCCAATTACAGTTCATATTTATTTATGCTGGCCTTAGGCCACCTGGGTTTTCATCTCCAAAGCCAAGGGGATGCCTGCCTTGTCTTGGCTGCCTATATAGCACAAAGAGCCAAGTCTTCCAGGTGGAAATCTTTCCTAGTTACAAACATCAAGCCCAGCCATCACAGAAAAACAACCACACTTATCACTAGCAAAGGGAAGTTTTAGCAGAGGAACTTACTGATTTAAGAGCACAAGTCAGGCTAGGAGGAATCCCACTACCCATTCCACACCCGAGACGGCCTATTCCCACGTCTGCTGGGAGGGGGGGATGGCAGCAGCAGTAGCAACATTAAATTCTGAAAGTCTGCAACTTGAGCCAGCAACTTGATTGTTAAGATACTCACAGGAAATGCTAGAACAAGGAACTGCAAGAGCATCAGGCTATTAGTGACAGCCTTTTCCTGCCACCTTCACAGGATGTGGCACTGCTCCTACTGCAGGAACATCCATAACTACAGCATTTACAGAGGTTTTGGTTGCGGCAATGACTTGGGATCCTTCTCTGAGGAAAGAGCAGCGAAGGAAAAAGCTAGAAACAAAAGACTTAACTGTCAGTGCACACTTTAAAATGAAAAAAAAAATCTTTTGTACCTTTCCTTATCTCTAAATATCACACAGAATCACAGAATCAATCAGGTTGCAAGAGACCTCGGGGATCATCGAGTCCAACCATTGCCCTCACACCACCATGGCAACTAGACCATGGCACTAAGGGCCATGTCCAGTCTTTTCTTAAACACATCCAGAGATGGTGACTCCACCACCTCCCTGGGCAGCCCCTTCCAATGGCTAATGACCCTTTCTGAGAAGAAATGCTTCTTAATGTCCAACCTGAACCTCCCCTGGAGAAGCCTGAGGCTGTGTCCTCTTGTCCTATTGCTAGTTGCCTGGGAGAAGAGGCCGACTCCCACTCTACCCTTCAGGTAGTTGTCGAATATGATATGCATCTACCAGCATCCTAAAGGGAAGAGCGTAGCAAAGAACAACTCTCTATTTCCATGCAGTCAGAACTGCAGAGGCTGAAGGTTGAATCCTACCTACTGCACAGCTCCACAGAGTTCACTTTGCATGGAGATGAGGATGGAAATAGAGGAACTCCAGGGAAGTTCAAAAGACAGTACAGCTTTATGTGGCTTACCTCTGCCTGTGTTATAAGATGCTGCACAACAGAGAGCAGCTGACAGCACGTTTTCTTCCTGCTTTCCCTCCTTATCACCCCACCAAACATTTGGAAGCCTAAAGCTTGGAATTGCTGCTTGCAGCAACTATACAATAGCAAAGTCTGACTGAGCTACTGGCTGTCAAAACAGGACACTCTGGCATTGTTCAAGACTGACTTGTCTTGTGCTTCTCCTTAGCTATAAACAGGTCAATGTACCCCAAGATATACCTTAGCACAAAGCAGTTTAAGCCCATAAAAACTTAGCTCACTCCATCATTCCCCACTCAAAGAGCTTATGAAAACCAGCTTCAAGTTTAGCATAATTTCCATGTGTTAAAAATAGCTGCCCAAAGGCAGTTACTACATTTGGCATGTGCAATTCCACTCTCTCTGTAGTCTCAGAGAAACTACTCTGAGCTCCTAATGATTTTTTCAACACTACAAGTGCTCACGTTGACGGTGTACTTTTGTCTCTATTTCTAGTTTCAGTGGTCAGCTTGTGGAAGTTCTGTTCATTCAGTAAGACTGCTAATAAAGACAGAAGAATTTAAACACACAACCAATGTATTTGTTAAAAAGTTTCTTTCCTAAGGTGGGCAGAGCTAAACAAAAGCTGATTTTATATTGTGTCCTATGTTCTAGTCTTGGTCACTTAAAATAGCTGATATTAGCAACCTCTCAAGGTTTCACACTGCAGAGAAACACTACCTACATTTGTATTCTTAAATAATAACTCTTCAGTGCTACGACATGTGCTCCTCTTTAAATAAACACTTATATTACAAATGGCAAATCCTGAAACAAAGCCTGTCACCTGAAGCATACCCCTGGCCTATGATTATAACACAGCCTCAAGCTTCGCCAGGGCAGGTTCAGGTTGGACATTAGGAAGCATTTCTTTTCAGCAAGGGTCATTAGACATTGGAAGGGGCTGCCCAAGGAGGTGGTGGAGTCACCAGCTCTGGAGGTGTTTAAGAAAAGACTGGACATGGCACTTAGTGCCATGGTCTAGTTGCCACGGTGGTGTCAGGTCAATGGTTGGACTCTATGATCCCTGAGGTCTCTTCCAACCTGGTTGATTCTGTGATTCTGTAATAAGAAATCTGAAGACAATGGCATATTTTAAGCCATTGGGACATGAGACGATGTCTAGTAACTAATATTTCTACTTGTCATGTATCAACACACCCAATGTTCAACAGTGCCTAACCTAGAAAGTAGTAATTAGTTGCTAGTTCAGAAGTTGAGCTCTGGTCCTCCTCAGAGCAGTATCTTGTCACTGGCAATCACTGAACCTGGGCCATCATTGCTGTGATGTGAAATACAGGGAAATTGTTCACTTAATGCTATGGTTTGAAAAGTCATGTTTACCTGTCCAGGGCACTGCAGCCAGATTTATTTGCTTACCACCAGAACTGTGAGAACCTGTTGTTTTTAATGAAGGCACAGACTGTGTGGTCTCTGGAGTTGCTTTAGTTTTCAAGATTTAATCCACTAGATCAGACGCACATGTGGCAGCAGCAGAGGAAGCCCTATAACACCTAGAAGTATTATTTAAATCAACTTCAGACAGATTAGATATAGCAAGATTACAGCAGTTGCCTGGAGCCAGTGTTTTCCTCATCTCCAGCACTCTGTACCAGTATCAGATTTTGTTGTTCTTAAAAAACAGTATTTTTTTAAACAAAAATACAACCAAAATGTTTTCAATCTGCACTAACTAGCTGGCCAAATAACACAAATGTGCCATCCCATCACTGAAGGAATGGTTAAACCATATAGAAAGAGGTTTTGACAGGAGAGAGAAAAATATAGGAAGAAAAACTTCAAAGGGGCGGGTTTCACTAGTTCTTAGAGCACTTTTTGTCTCCAGGCAGAATTTGAGAGGATTTCAGGTACTTACATATCTAAAGGCACAAAAACTATCAGCATGCCAATTGCTCTAAGTGTCACAATACCATGAAAAGCTGTTGTAGAATACAAGATATTCCATATTCTGTTTAGGAACTCAATTAAAATTTTAACATACAGGATTTTAAGCCCTTTCTTTAGTGATTGCCAGCACATCCCATCTTCCCAACACCACTTAATGCTGAAAGGTCTATTTTTCAAAGTGTAAAGAAAAGAAAGGATAGAAAACTAAGAGAATACTAAATATAAATCTATTCCCATTAGTGCTGCAAACGTGCTGAGAGCTTGATTATGGAGACATGTCCAGAACATGACCTCAGACGTATTTGGCCCATCCTGAGTGTTATGTGAAAGGTGAAACGTGTTACTCCATAACCTATTACTACCAGCTACATAATATTTAGAAAGCCTTTAAGTGACCTCTTTTCAGGAAATCTGACAATATGGCCAAGGGACAAAAAACCTCCAAATTTTAGCTTTACAGTTGGGGTGGTTAATTTTTGTTAGTTAGCCTTTTTAAAACAAATGGCTGGGAGAACATTCGTCACTTCCATATGGCATAAATAACTTATTAGCACCACTACATTTGCCCGAGGATCTTGTCCCTGCCCCAAAACAAGAAGGCTCATGAGCTACAGAGGTGCAGAGAACTTCCTTGTGTAAAGCTGAGCTGTCTGGGTACTTAAACTTTTCCTCCTGCTTAATTAACTTGTAAATCCATGCAATTAAGCATCTGAGCACACAGGCACTATTTTAATCCAACACTCAAAAAATTTTCTACTGTTCACACACTCTGGCATTCCTAATTAACTTTTTTAATCAACATAATTTGAGCCAAGCACGTGCTTTTCATTAGGGCCTATTCACAAGCTTCAGGTTGAACATTAGGAAGAATTTCTTCTCAGCAAGGGTCATTAGACATTGGAAGGGGCTGCCCAGGGAGGTGGTGGAGTCACCATCTCTGGAGGTGTTTAAGAAAAGACTGGGCATGGCACTTAAGTGCCATGGTCTAGTTGACATGGTGGTGTCAGGGCAATGGTTGGACTCGATGAGCCCAGAGGGCTCTTCCAACCTGACCGATTCTGTGATTCATAATTTTTAGCTATTCACTTCTGAGAAATAAAAAAAAAAAAAAAAATTCTTTCCCAAAATGCAGTTTTGATAGCAGAGACCAACCATAGAAGTTCTCATTTTGCAGATTTTCAAGAGTTAAGGGTTGAACTAGAACATGCTCTCTCCATCTTTACACTGTACAGCTGATCACAGTGGCTAATCCACACCTGGCAGCATGGTACCATCAGAGTAACTGGGATGCAGATACCACCATCATCAGGACTTGCTTCCTCTTTTTGGAGGAGTTTAAACAAAGCCAGTACAAGCTGTTCTTCATATTCATGTGTCGTGAAAACATTAGGAAACCACATGTGCAGCTTGTGAATTTTTACTACAGACAAATATCATATCATGAGAAAGTCTTCAAAATGTGGGATTTATGTGACCAGATGCAAACCTTTACGGTGTAGACACCTCCCTATTCTCTTTATAGCCAATGGACAGGAGCAGGCAGACAGCAATTCATTTCCTCCCAAAGTACATGTCCTGTCAAATGAATCACAACTCAAATTATGCCCATCTCTCTTCTGGTTATAAGTGGAACATGCTCTCACAAAAACTATCTTTGGAAAAAGTTCACAGGCTAGTTCCTCAAGCCTGGGCTCCTGGCAGAGGTGGCAAACCAGACTGCTTGGTGGGAGAAAAAGGACACATGACAAAACGAGACTAGAGATTATTTTAAAAGAAATAAACACTATCACCAGTCTTTGAGGCTAGATATCAAAGGTAAGCAGCAGTAGAGAAAGTGTTCCTGTAAAAAAGCAGAGTTAACATGAGAGGGAGTAGAAAGGATTCAGGACTACATGGAGGACTTTGCCTCGGTTCCCAAAGAACTTTCCTGGCTAGGAAGGAAACAGACAATAATAGCACCTGGGTATGGTCACAAATTATAACTCCTGACTTTTGCTTCAACTAGACAATGCAATATATTCTCCTTGATAAGATACATAGAATCAACTGAAATATAATCAGCAGCAGGCGTGGTGCTGAGGACTGGAAAAAAACTGTTCCTTTTAGGACAAAGCAAAAAGAAAGGAGGATGTCTTAGCTCAGAGGCAAGGCTAAACAGGAGCTACGCCCAACAGCATGCCTAGAAATTGTGAGAGACAGTGCCTGGACTCTCACCTTCCCAAGACTGAGCAAAGCACCTGGCTCCAGTAGTAATCAGGTTTCAAACCAGCACTGGTGAGCATCCAGCAAGGGGAGCTTTATCAAAGCTGACATCTTCATTTCTTGTCAGCTTTATGACAGACAGTCAGACAGGTTCAGAACAAGGACCCCAGTTCAGATTAGACAGGGTTAGACAGGGCTCCAGTTGGTCAAGTTCATGACCAGCCGGTATAACAGTGAGTGTTTTTTTCTGGAGCGTGCTTCATACTACAAAAGTGCAAAGGAAATGTGAAAAAAAACATGAACAAAGCAATCGGGATGACCGGCACACATTTTCTTCTTTCTATTTAACAAAGACTTAATGTTGGGTAGTATAAGAGCTCTTTTCTAATGAACTGTGCCAGAATGGAACCAGAACTTCATAACAGGCCCCCTGGTTGTTTTCTACTAAAAGTACAAAGACAGACATTTAGAAAGCAGCCTTTACTTTAAATATGCTTTACAGAATCAAGAAACAGCATACTTAAATTTTAAGAGAGCTTATAAAATAAAGACTTCTGAACAAGCAACCTCGAGTTAACTTTTCCTACCACTTTCTTCACTGTAGAATATAGAGCTGAAGCTTCACACAGGCAACAGTGACACCTACTGCTAACACCATCAAATGGCTTCAACTTTTACAACTGATAAAAAAAACAAATGCATTTTTCCAAAGACACTTGAAAGTCTATTAAACATTTCCTTCTTGAAGGTTTCCTTTGTAGCACATCTACTGCTATCACTGCAGAACTGAAGTTATCAACCTGTCTTGTAGAACGCCTTTTAGATACAAATTCCTCAAAACCAACCTACTGACAGTGTTTAAACCTCTATTATATTTCCCCACAGCTAACATTAACTATTATAATTAAAGCAGATCTGAAAAAGGCCTTTTTGTTTACCTTCACACCAGCATTTTGTGTTTTTCACCACCAGAGGCACCTAAGTAACCACCCAAGAGTGCAGTTACCATACCTTTCTTACACCATACATGTGTTGGAATAACTGAGTTCTGACTATGCAGTGCCTCTTTTCTGGATTACAAGGGAGAATTATGCAAAAGGTAAATTCAATTCAGTGGTTCAACACTAAAACAACACACTCAGGTGTGTAGCTGTTTTATTTCAACTACAGCATCTTTCTACCAAGTTAAGTTTTGGCAAGTTGCCTTTTTTCCAATTGCTCTAATTTATTTAAATAGATTTTATTTTTGTTGAGGAGAAGAGAGTAGGAGCTTTCCACAGAAGCTCTCTAACAGAGAAGCTCCATGATTTCAACATTTGCAGGGCAAGTCCGTGGGCTAGCTCCACAGCCAGCTCTAGTTCAGAGCGCTCAAGCATCCACATAGCAGAAGCCTAGAGACCACCAAGGAACGTACATCAAGGCCCATCTCCCCGCTACCAGCAGTAAATCAGCACTACCAAGGTATGTCCCCTGCGTGTTCCAGTCCAGAAGGGTTTTTTATATTTGGAAAGGCTCCTTCCACACATGCTAAAGAAGTTACAATAGCTACACAGAATATTCTCAAAAGCCTTACCTAAGCAAAGAGAAGACATCGTAAGAGTTACGAACACAGTTCTGATCCACCTGGAGAAGACTATTCTTCAGGGTACCTGAGTGATCCTTAAGGCAAAGAAAGAATGTTAATTTAAGAATCAAAAATTTTTCCATCTTGACTAAAAGCATGCACTTTTGATAGGAGAACAAATTATCTTGCATTTAATGTATTTTAGATCTGTCTTCATACAGTTTTATGTACAGTAGGTAGAAACAATTTAGGCGGTAATAACACAAGTCCAAGTCTGGCCTACAACAAAACTTACCTATAAAGACGTTAATGACCTATCCTTTTATCTGTATTCTAGACACAGAGTGTTTTCTTGAACTTTAGCATCCACTACTGCACAACTTTTATGCACAGAAATACTCAAGGATGCAATTTACAGTACTGCCATTCTTCAGCTTGAGATCTGAGAGCCTGTTCAGTGATGTGCTAGAGATGCACAAGACCATCACATAAAGGTCTATTCTTTATCCATGCTGTAATATGTTTAAAAGATCAAAGCAATCTTACTTTTGAATGATGTGAACAAGTTTCTGGCAGTTACAAAAAAATGTATGTCATTCTTAAGAGATCAAAGTGTATATTCTGCACAAGAGGCATCAAAACAGTGACAGAAAAACAGCCATTCTTCATGCTGCAAAGGTCAGTTACGGAGCTTTTCCGTATCAGGCACAGTCACACAAATTCCTAGAGTTCAGAACTGTTTCTCCACATGATAAAGCAAATTCTAAGGAGGTCAAACCACCTGGCAGCATTGTCAGAAACGTTATGGATTGTAGGAAAAAAGGCACTTATTTTAGTGTATGAAGTAGCCCCAGCTGGTACACGTGATCAGTTAATTCTCCAACAGTGATCCAGATGTACTCCGAGTACCACCATTCCTGCCTACGAATTCTTTCCTGCCTCAACTGTTTCCATATAGATGTTGAAATGCAGCTACGTGTCAACACCTACCGACACAACTGTGTTAGCCACCAATGTGCAGCAGACATTCCTTTCCACCAAAAATAAGGTTCCACCTAAATAATTGTGAGACCTACGCACTACGTTATGCATCATATTGCAACAGAGGCACCATTATCAGCAGCTGTCTCAGCTCCTCATTTCCATTCTCAAGATGTTGGATCCTACATGCTGAAATCCATACACGTATCCCCTGAAAAAATACCAAAATAAAGACATCTTAATGACTAAATGAATCACAGGATGGTTTGGGTTGGAAGGGACCTTAAAGACCATCTAGTTCCAAGCCCCCTGCCATGGGCAGGGACACCTTCCATGTGTCAGCTTCCACCAGACCAGCTGGTTCCAAGCCTCATCCAACCTGGCCTTGAACACTGCCAGGGAGGGGGCAGCCACAGCTTCTCTGGGCAACCTGGGCCAGGGTCTCACCACCCTCATAGGAAAGAATTTCTTGCTAATCTCTCATCTAAATCTACCCTCTTTGAGTTTAAAACCATTCACCCTCATCCTATCACTCCATGCTCTTGTAAAAAGCTCCTCTCCAGCTTTCCTGTAGGCCCCCCTCAGGTACTGGAAGGCTGCTAGAAGGTTTCCCCAAGCGTTCTCTTCTCCAGGCTGAACAGCCCCAACTCTCTCAGCCTGTCTCCATAGCAGAGGGGCTCCAGCTCTCTCATCATCGTGGCCTCCTCTGGACTCGCTCCAACAGCTCCATGTCCTTCTTCTGTTGGGGACCCCAGAGCTGGACGCAGCACTGCAGGGGGGGTCTCACGAGAGCAGAGCAGAGGGGCAGAATCCCCTCCCTTGACCTGCTGGCCATGCTGCTGGGGATGCAGCCCAGGACACCGTTGGCTTTCTGGGCCAAAATGAACTAGGGCAGTGGAAAACTGAAAACACACAGCTATCGGCATCACCATTTTACATCATGAAGTTGATGTCGTTTCAAGAAACACTGTTGTCTTCAGAAAGTGAAGTGTAAAATTTTTCAGAGAACAAGTGGAGTGGCCTAGAATAACCAGTTTCAGGAGGGAAAGAATTTGGAGCAGCAACATATTTTAGTCTTTTCTTTTTCCCCTGTACTACAGTGTGTTGAAAGGAAATTCCCAAAGTCAGACACTAGTGGTCTATACAAACTGTTCTACCCTGAGGAAGCTTGCAATGGAAGGGTTTCAGACTTAGTTATTAAATAAGTTTGCCCTTTGAAAGGGGAGTTTGTCTACTTCTCTGCCACTGCATTCCTTAGATTCAGGCACGTGTATTTGTAAACACACAATAAGGCTTTGCTTGTGTGAAGTGGCCAGGATATGGCCAGTTGAAGCTGTGACAACAAACAAAAGCATATGTGGGGAAAGACTCTACCTGCATTGATGGAGATCACACATTGAGGAGAGAGAGAGATGCAGCTTTCCAAAGATAAGGGTCCTTCCTGCTTGATGGCTAAAAAAGTAGCTACAATTTAGTGTACCTGAAGAATATAACTTATTCTTCTGTTCCCCCATATCCTTGACCACAGCCAAATACTCTGAGTTATGGAGAGTTGTATAGACTAGTTCTGGTTTTATTTCTTCACGAAGACAACAGAAAGCCTGCCATTAACTAAAAGTTATACTTGCTTCCCTAAATGCACTTTCTGAAACGATATCACTGGAAGAGCAAGGGCAAGTCTTATCACGTAGTAGCACCAAGCATAAAATGGTTGAAAGAAAATTTAAAAGCCAAGAAGGCACTGAGGAAACCAGAGAAGGAGAAATCTGTGTTTAGGAAAGCCAATATAGCAGTCAGAACTGATTTTGTTGAACCTGGGTAGAAAGTGGTTTCACACACAAGCGTGCAGTCTCAGACAAAACTAAGTAGATTCATAAAACTGCTAAAGGACTGGGAATACTTTAAGTCCAGGCTTCAAAAAGATCTCTGAAGCTCTCATCTATCTTATTCAAACATGAGTCCAGTTCAAGGAAATTCACTGTATGATTATTAGAGAGGATGAAACAGAGAGGAACAAGTACTTCAGTGGTTCCATGCCAGAAAGGAAACAGGAAAATAAACTGGACATGTTTGTGACAAAAGAAGCAGAATCCTGCCGAAATCTTCTATCAAAATTACTTCATAATTTACTACAAAATAATAATAAAACCAACTTGAAATAAAACAGAAGTTGGAGGTACAATTATGTGAAAGTCAAATGTAATTAAGAACAAACCAGCTATGTTGGCAGAACACACTTGTATTTACACTGAGAAGAAAAGCTGTAAACGCTAGAAGACGAGTTACATGACCACTGTCCAACAGAATCACAGGATGTTAGGGATTGGAAGGGACCTCGAAAGATCATCCAGTCCAATCCCCTGCCGGAGCAGGATTACCTAGATCATGTCACGCAGGAACGCGTCCAGGCGGGTTTTGAATGTCTCCAGAGAAGGAGACTCCACAGCCTCTCTGGGCAGCCTGTGCCAGTGTTCGGTCACCCTCACTGCAAAGAAGTTTTTCCTCATATTTATGTGGAACCTCCTGTGTTCCAGCTTGCACCCATTGCCCCTTGTCCTGTCAAGGGATGTCACTGAGAAGAGCCTGGCTCCATCCTCATGACACTTGCCCTTTACATATTTATAAACATTAATGAGGTCACCCCTCAGTCTCCTCTTCTCCAAGCTAAAGAGACCCAGCTCCCTCAGCCTCTCCTCAGAAGGGAGATGTTCCACTCCCTTAATCATCTTCGTGGCTCTGCGCTGGACTCTCTCTAGCAGTTCCCTGTCCTTCTTGAACCGAGGGGCCCAAAACTGGACACAATATTCCAGATGCGGCCTCACCAGGGCAGAGTAGAGGGGGAGGAGAACCTCTCTCGACCTGCTGACCACACCCCTTCTAATACACCCCAGGATGCCATTGGCCTTCTTGGCCACAAGGGCACACTGCTGGCTCATGGTCATCCTGTTGTCCACTAGGACCCCCAGGTCCCTTTCCCCTACACTGGTCTCCAACAGCTCTGCCCCCAACTTGTACTGGTACATGGGGTTGTTCTTGCCCAGGTGCAGGACTCTACACTTGCCCTTGTTATATTTCATTACATTTCTCCCCGCCCAACTCTCCAGCCTGTCCAGGTCTCTCTGACATCTACAGATGTCAGACATCTACACTAAAGCAGTAACACCCTTCAGGGCTCAGAAGGCACACACAAAGGCTTTGGAAACCTCATTTCCCATCTTTTTTCTTGCCATGAGCTAAGTATCCATTGCAGCAAGAAAATTGCAACTTGAATATTACCCAAAGAAAACGTTCATTTTTTTTCATTGCATATTAGCAACAGCCAAATTGCTGCTGGACAGAAGAGATGGAAGAAAGGTAAAATTCCAACTACCTAAATATTGCCAAGGATACAGAATTTAAAGGCTTTCTGACATTCAATAGAAAAAAAAGTGAAGAGTCATTAACAACAATAAAGAGGCCCTGGGTATGGTTCTTTTATTCTGTTAAGACAATAATTGCTATACTATAATTCCTTGCTTGCTTAGAATTTCTCCACCAGTATTACTGCTAGTTTTCTGCTCTGCTCCTTTATATGACAGGAGTTTCCTACAAAGCAAGTATTTCGAGAAGAAACCTGCATTTTGAAGGTTTCCTTAAATACAAGTGGGCTTGAAGGTTCTAAAACAGCAGCTAAAGTGCTGTAAGCTTCCAGTGCATCGATTTTAAATTAAACAATTTAGCAATCAGAATATTCCTATTTGAGCATGCTGCTCTTGCTGGTTTTGTTTACCAGGGAAATACCCGTTTGATCAATAAATCTACAATTTTCATCAATAAAAACAACAGTTGTGACAGTCCCTAATGTTCCCATCCTACTTCAGTTTAATCTGCTACAATAGCTTTTAGGCTCCCCCCTCTCTTTTCACAGGTTAAGTTCACAGGGCAGAAAAATGGGAATTTGTATTTAGTTCCAGATGGATCAAGCAATGCTCAGAAGTAAATCTACAGTGTGTTTGGAAACTCTGAGTTCACGAAATATTGCCAGAATGGTTTAGTCAGCTTCCAATAATTTTCTTATTTTGGCTCATAAGTGATCTTAATTAATGACAAAGACATTTAATACACTAATAAAGTGCACTTTATTGTAAGATTTATTAAATCTACTTTGGAAATTTAATTTGTAGTCCAAAGAATTATTGAAGTAACAAGGGTTATTTGGAGCAATGGGGAAAAAAAAAAAAAAAATATAAGAGTACCATACCTTAACTTTGGTCATACTGAGATGTGCAGAAATAGAGGACACTTCCAAGATGGACTGAAGTGTCTTTGTACACGAGGTTTTCATTAGACTGCAAAATGGTATTTGTACACATCTATTTTCACAATGAGGTTTCATATGTGTCAGTGCAAAGAAACTAAAACTGCTATTGCATCCCTGTATTATCTCAAAAATTGAGGCTTATGACTAAGATGTGTTGAAGTATTATGAAGATCCATCACCACCATCCATAAAGAAAAAAGCACCCCAAGAGATCAGAAAATACCCACGGAACCAAGCACAAAAGCTATTGTATTGCAGTTTCCACGGGATCAGAGCCACACAGCTAACACCAAAATCCCTTCCTACCAAAGATTTCAGGTGGCACTTAAATAATATTTAGTATAATCACCAAAGTGGGACTGTATAATATAATATATTATATTTAGACTATTCAGCACTGACATGAAAATTATAAAGCAAGACCAACTAAGAGCAGAAATACCCCTCAGGTGCACATAGTTTCTGAAGGTTACAGGAAGAGTTTGCTTGTGCCAACTAGTTTGGCTTGAATGGCAGATAAATCACTTAAATACAGGAGGTATGTGCTATACAAGAAGAGATTTAGGTCAAGGAACTGACAAAGAAAGCAACTGGAAGCTACAGAGCAGGGTGACAAAATAAATTTCTAGCTTTTTCAGCCAGAAAGAGCTGAATAAATTATAGGGAAGGAGAAAGGAGATTATTTGTGCTCTACATACATAGGCTACGACTGTATTTGCACTTTGCTACAGAGCATGCACAAGAACCAAAACCAAGAGGTACTTTTAAACCTTATGAGCCAGGAAGCAAGTCCATCAGAAAAGGGGATAGCATTGCCATCACTGAATTCAGGCCCAAATTATTAATACTGAAATCATGAAAAACTAGAATTGCATCCTGCTTCAGGAAAACTGAGTTAACAGCACCAGAAAGCAGAGTCTGAGCTGTGCACCAAACCATCTACAATTTGAAAGATGATCATCAAAATATCAAACACAGTTTGGAGGCTTGCATACAGCCAGAGAGTTTTGCACCCTTGCTCCACTCTCCCCGTGGCTACCCGTGTTGCTGACTAGAAAGTCATTTTCAAATCCCCACAAGACTGGACTTGTTGGTTGTGGCTAATGTGGAAACTGTAGCTGTGTGTCAAGAGTCGTGTTCTCAGCCAGGGAATCCTTATCCAACCTATCTATACCACAGTAGTGCCACCAGCAATTTGGGATTAAAAAAATACCTGTCAACTGCGCTATTTACAATAGGTAAGTTTAAACTTTTTCGTCATTGATCAGCATTGCCATATAATTAATTTGTCTGCGGTCATAATATTGGCAGAACAAGCACAAATACTACAGCAGAGTCTTTGGAAAAAAAAAATCATGGGGTGAAACAGTTGCAACACAGAGCAAATAAATAGCTTCCCATTTAGAAGCTACAAACTCTGGTTTTAAGGGTGAGAACCAAATGAGTCTTAACAGCCACATTATTTTCAAAACGTTCTATGTTTGAATGAAGTGTCTGTCTCAAAGAATGAGGTCAAGGCTCATTTTCAGTAACCAGGTTTTTTTTGGACTTAAAATGCTATGCTTTAAGTCTTCCCAGAACAGCTCAGATGTCGGTGCAACAGAGGCGAGATAACAGTTCTTACCTGTCATGTCAAAAAAGTATTTCTTCTCAAAACTAAGCATTTTAATGTTCTGAGCATCCCAGTGTGAAAAGGAGTTGAATTTCAGCTTGCCACCAGTATTAACAAGCCAGAACAAATACGAGACACCCTTACCTTCTGTTCAAATGAAGCTCCGTAATAACCATCATTGAGACCAAAAATAATCTCATTCGGGTTTCTTGCATGTATCTGTAAGAAAACAAATCATTTTATGGTCAGCTTATTTTGACTTTACACTGCAAATGAGCATAAACTGCTCTGTTTGATAGTCAAATGCAGTTTTTCAGCACCTGTAATTCCAGACACACATGAAATCTAAGAGAAAACTGAATTTAACCATAGAAAACGCATTCGCTTCACAGCTTTAATAACAGCCACTGAGCATGTTGAGACATTCTACCTTGAAATCAGAAACACTGGCCAGAGTATCTTTCCTATTGTTGCATTTCCAGATGACAAAAATAACTGAGAGACCAGGAAACTATTCAAAGAGATAAGTCTCAAGAACAATTAGCTGTCACATGATATTACCTAAAATTATACTTGTGTTCACTGTATTTGTGTTCACTGTTACAGCTAATATCCTGCTATTAATATAAAGAACATTATTTCAAATAAAACAATGCACTAGAGCATATTATTTCGGGAGCTATTCCTTCTGTCCAGTAAAAACAAATGGAAAGAAAGCTGCAATATGAAGGGTACTGAGTTTGGCTATGATGGAGCTTCCATACTATATAACATCATGCTCAGCAGTAAAAAACAGGGGTCAGTCTTTGCAAGGTAGCTGTTGCTCGGGGACTAGCTGAGCTGGGAGGTAGCGAGTGACTACCTTCACATCACTTCTGTGTTGTTCTCCTCCCTTGCTTTGTTTAATTTTGTTTTAATTTTTTTTTTTTGCTTTCAGTTATTAAACTGTCTTTATCTCAACCTACGAGTTTTTCCTCACTTTTGCTCTTCTGACTCTCTCCCACCCCACCAGTGCAGGGGGTACTGGCCAAAATAAATGCACCATGTGAAGCTACAGCAGTCATTCCCTATAAAGCTTTCTTCCCAAGTTTTGAAACATCCCAATTAAAAAAAAAAAAAAAAAAAATCATGGTTTTAAAGTGAGAAACAAACTATGATCTATTCTAAATAGAAACTATCAATTAATCAAAAAGTTAATCTTCCTTGGACTGAAGATCTTTGATGGGATGTCATTACCATGAGAATGGATTAAAACTGTAATACACACAAACATTATGACCTATGTTCATTTAACTATAGGCACAATCATATCACTATTTCCTTGAATCAAGGCATTTCAATCTAAAGCACCAAGTGCTAGCAGTATCATTTAAGAGGCTCAGTCAACAAAGGCAGCTTAAAATATTCAGCTCGTCAAGATTTAAATCTCTGAAGGTAACATGAATCTCTTCAATCAAACTTCAAAATACACCCTACAAATGCATTCATTTCCTTTCTTAGCATTCCATATTTTGTTCATCCAGATGTTTTGTTTCCATAAGAAAAAACTGTTTTCTCATTACCTGCTGGCCCAAGTACTTTAGCCCATCTAGATTGACCTTCCATTCAATCAAAAGCTGGAAGTGCTCCTTCTTGCCACCCCAGATCCTCACAACAAAACAAGAGACAGAGGTATCAAGACGATCAGGCATTATTCCAAAGTCCAGACTCCTCCATGTTGGATTCTGTAGGTATTCAAAGAGGGATAAAAACAACTCAAACAAGTTGAAAGTAGTCCTAAAATCTAGTGACAAATCAGAAAGTAGCAAAGTCCATGTCAAAGATTAAAAAAACCTTAAGAACAATGAACACCAGCCATTTCAGGGTTTACACAGAGATGAAGCCAACAGCCTCTGCTGCTTCCTTATTCTGTTTTCTAGAGAGAATTCCTAGGTTAAAAGCTACATGCTGTAAAGTATTTCAGAAACTCAAAGTGGGCTCTGCTTCCTTCCCTTACAAGATGCTAAAGAATCTACTAATTAAATTTAGCCAAATCAGGAACTTAAAAAGTGGAAGTAACATTCCTTTCCAAGTTATAATTCAGCTTCTGAAAACTAGGGTATAGCTTACATTGCAAAAGCTAAATTTAAAACGTTGATCTATTCCCCAATAATTAAGCTTGCATAATTTATTGGCAGGTTTGTTCACATTCTTCTTGACTGATGCTGATGGCAATCCTCAAATGTTGTCACTAAGAGCTCCTCTTCACTCCAACAGATCAGACTTGCATCTCAAGCTTTACAGAAGCAGCATATGTTAAGCTAAACCACAAATATCTATTCCACTAGTACTCAAGATTTGCACACATGAGGCATTCCAAGAACTTGCACTCACCTCTGATAACATCTAAATTAAGGATTTATGGGAACTGTTGTAATTGGCCCAAGCTGCAACCACACCAAGTCGATCCAACACCACCAGTGCCAAGAGCCAGATACCAGCTTTAGGACTTCCACAGGCCATAAATCACAGGATGTCCAAGTGCAGAAGTGGGAAAGTGCTTTTTACACATATCTCTCTCCTCTGCTGCACACAGAAATGGTAGCTCCTCCAAAACAAAAGGGAGGAACCCACCATCCCATGTAAGAACAAGCCTTTCCTTCTAGTGCTTAAGCAGCTTGGAACAGGCCAAGCATCTCTGAACTGGTATTGGGCAATTTAAAATAAGATACCTCTGAAAAGAAGGGAGGGGCAAAGTTACCCAGTAAGTATTACAGAAGGAATGCATTAATCAAGTTTTCCTCAGGAGAAGGGATATTTGGTAGCTCTTCAGACACAAGAATACCAGGTCATTAAAATACCCACAGATGATGTACGGAATTTGCTCAAGACATCTTTTATTTAGATTTTTGTCATTCCATCTCATATTCCCTTTGGTTAGATTCCCTTTTTGCTATTCATTTTCCTGATTTAGAATAGGCAGAATTCAACATTCTAAAGTCTCAGGGAACTTGTCTCTTGGACAAGTTAACAGCCCTGAGGATGTAGAAAGCTTTTCCTCCACTCAGGAAGTTTTCAAAGCATTTACAGCCCAGTGTGCTATAAATGGTACAGTTCTACCTTGTTAAAGCAGACATTAAAAAGTCTGTTTACCAAGTTTTCAAACTCCTTTACCCAACACTTGCAATATCCTACTCCCACAAAGAGACCTACCCCTTCTCAGTAGTAATAAACTGTTCAGTTCTGGTCCCTTCACTGATCTGAACTGGAAAATTTAGAAACTCCAAGACGTTTGCAAACCTCAGTTTCTTAAAGCTATTAGCGCTTCAAAGAATGTATGTGTTTAAATATGCAGGTACATTTTCCTTACTGTTCACCTATACAACGAGATGTTCAAAGAAATCAGTGGTATATTCTGCAACACAGTTTGACTCTGGCCCAGGTTGCCCAGAGAAGCTGTGGCTGCCCCCTCCCTGGCAGTGTTCAAGGCCAGGTTGGATGGGGCTGGGAGCAACCTGGTCTAGTGGAAGGTGTCCCTGCCCATGGCAGGGGGGTTGGAACTAGATGGTCTTTAAGGTCCCTTCCAACCCAAATCATTCTATGATTCTATGACTCTCCCTTCATTTTGAGTGTTGCAAGCAGGGTCTTTGCTTCTACACCAAGGTTGCACAGCGGGAGCTTCTAATCAGTCTGTACACCCAGCAAAGTAATACCCAAGTGCTCCTTGAATAAGCAATTCACAGACATTTACATAAAAGCAGCTATTTCTGTTGCTAACATCAGCAAGAACAGCAAAAAAAAAAAATGAACTGTAAACAAACCTGAGTTATTATGCATACAATACTCAGATACTGAAAGAAGTTAAGCCAGTAAAAATCCAGCTAACATTACCTTGCTTATTTGGTGTTCTCAATATTTAAAATGGATATATATTGTAAAGCTTCACCTGAGCACTGAAGGGTTTTCACATGAAAATGCCCTACCCTTGGAGCATTTATTCCTGTCTGCAGGAGTACCAACAGATCATAGCTCCACAGCTGTCAAAATGAACTTGCATTTCTACTATTTAATAACTCACTATTCCAACCCTTGTGAAAAGAATCTGAAAAGGAGGAGAAGACCGTGACGTTTCTACCAGAACTGAAGAGTGGAAATACACATTTAACCATTATGGTATTCAGCAGAGAAATCAATATACTGCAGTAACAACACAATTTTAAAAAGAAAAGTTTTTCCATATTGAAATAACTTACCAGAGAATTCTTGATCACCTCACTCTTATAAAATTCTAAAGAAAAATGAGTAAAAAAACACCTTTAGATTAGCTTAAACACTGATATAAATCTTAGTATTTGAAACAGAAAAAGCTAAAATAAGTAACACTCATGAAAGACAAATGCTAGTGGGTCTAGTTTATCAGTAACAGATTCATGAGAAAGACTTTAAAATGCTGTCATGCTTTTGACTAAAAGTACTCACTCACACTTAATTATTAGAAGTCATTATTTAAATTTAGCATTTCATCTCTATACCCAAGATAATCCTCAAGATTTACCGAGGCTTTGGTTTCTGGGGGAAGAACGTGCCCCAGTACTTTATAATATTTGGATGACATTTGCAAAGTGACTAGTTTGTCATACGACATCCTCCTGGAGGAGTGCAGCACGGGTAAACTAATTGCTCTGCTTTCCTGAAGAGCAAGGGTGACCTGTTCCAAATGCTTAGAAAGTGAACAGCCAAATCACCTCACAGAGATGCCAAGAACCCTGTATTTAAATGGAAAGAAGCAACAGCTGACACATGGACCTTGGCTTTCCCAGCCAAAGTAAGAGCTTAAAGTCTTTAGGTAGACAGCTCTGGAGGCTGGAATATAGATTTTGTACAATATCCCTCAGTCCATTGGAGCCCAAGGATAAAGCTTTGATGAACAGTCCCGTACACTAAATACCATAGAAACAGTGATCAGTTACAGGTTCAACCAACCACCACAAGGAAGTCCAGGTAGCAAGCTCAAGTTATGTATTCTTATTGTCTAAAACAGCGACCTTGAAAAAAGCTAAGGCTCAACTACACTAGCTGAAAATTAAAATTAGGAGAAAAACAAAACTCGCTTGCAAAACTACAACTGTTGATCATATCAAAAGGAGCATAAAATACTTTTAATAACATCTCTCCACCATGAAGAACTATACGTTGTAGTGGAAAGCAAAGCATTAAAGAGAAAAGAGACCTAACACTCAAACACAGCTATCAAAAGCAGAACAGATGCCTGGATGCTTCGTGTCATTGGCTGAGAATTCTATTTTTGGAAAACTTTGATGATAGTAAGTGCTGATTTATGCTCCATAAACTAACGGGTACACACAGAGCAGAACGCTCTCCCACACAGCAAGCAACTAATGCTCCAAAAGCTTTAACTCTTCTACGCTCCTGGAAGTTCCCAAATTTCTTAAACTATCAGTGGGGGCAGAGGAGAGCAACAACAAAAATAGGCTGATTTAACAGTACCAAATCTGTTAACTGGTTTGCTTCCTTGCCTGCTAACACTGAAAGCTTTTACGAAGTTCAAGAAACTAAAGAGCTCGTCTCCACTGTTAGTATACGCGATGCAAGCAATGGCAGCAGGTTGTCAAGGCCAAAAAAGGACAGAGAATTCATAACATAAGAATTCAAAGATTAACTAGCAAAAAAGTTGATGGCAAGCCTGGTTTACCTTTGTATATCTTGGCGTTATCACACAAGTGAAGAGTAAAGTACGTATCCAAGAGGCGATAACCATTCTTATTGATGATGTTACGTGCGGCGATATTCCGAAGATGACGAAGCCGGCGCTAAAAATAAGAAAAAGACCTAAATAGTTAAAAAGATTTCTTAAATTGAAATTGAACCCTTTCTTTTTTTTTTTTATTAAAGCATTTTAATGATTTCCAAAGCACCATTGTCAAAAAAATCCCAGCAAACACTCAATTTTCTTTGGCAGAAAGCTAGCGTGAACAATAAGCGTTCAGCAAAGCCATAGGAAACCGACTGAACAAGCCACAACTAGCACCTACGAGCTCAGATGAAGCAACACTGATATCCAAGACAAGCTATTCTTACTCATGTCCTATACATAATTTTTATTCCACATGTCTAAAAACACGCCAACTAGCCGAGCAGCTTCAAGCAAATATGTGACACTATTAGCATCAAACAGCAGCAGTGTCACCCAGGTGTTTTGCATCATCACACTGGGAACACTTCCTAGCCAAAGGTATTTTCAACAAGCACTACTGGACAAAGAGCTCCAACATAAACCATCACCTAATCCAGAGCCATAAGTAAGTGGCTGAACAAAGCTTCCGGAATTCACAGTAATCCTGAAAACTGCTGTAACAACCTTAAATAAAAGTAAAATACATCACAACGACATATCCAGATTTTCAGGGAAAATTAAGGGCACAGTCAAATTTGTGATGTCTGTCAGCTACCTTCTGCTTGGATAACCGAGTCCCTTTCTCTTGGATAACCGAGTCCCTTTCTCTTGGACTGCATACACTGGAATACGTCACTAAGATCTTCAGTTTAAGTGATTTCATCCAGCTCCAACACCTTTAATAGTTGTGGCTAAAATCCTCAGCTTCAAAGCCTCTGACAAATATTTAACATTACAGAATCAACCAGGTTGGAAGAGACCTCTGGGATCATCGAGTCCAACCGTTGCCCTGACACCACCATGGCAACTAGACCAGGGCACTAAGTGCCATGGCCAGGCTTTTCTTAAACACCTCCAGAGATGGTGACTCCACCACCTCCCTGGGCAGCCCCTTCCAATGGCTAATGACCCTTGCTGAGAAGAAATGCTTCCTAATGTCCAACCTGAACCTCCCCTGGCCAAGCTTGAGGCTGTGTCCTCTTGTCCTATCGCTAGTTGCCTGGGAGAAGAGGCCAATTCCCACTTCACTACAACCTCCCTAGCTTATAGTTACTAGCTTATTGTTAAATTTAACTAGTTAACAAAGCACGTTTGTAGGACTGTCCAGTCACTCTGAAATCACTGCTTAGCTGTGGTTCCTATTTTAACTTTGAAAACCCCTGCATGCTTCAAACAGACTACCATGAACTTCGCACTCAGCAAACTGACACTTCAAATATACAAAGTTCTCGCCAAATCCTTCAGTATCATATTCTACCAACAAATCTCTCAACCTACCAGGAGTCTAAACCTACCATCGGGGTGTTGACAAATGGCTCCCTGCCCTTTTTGGATCACCACAAACCACCACCAAGCCTCAAACAACTGGTTTAGTGCATCCTTTGACCACAGATTTCATTTTACAGCATACTACTTTTTCCCCAAAAGCTTGTTAATTTGTAAGTCTGGATCCACCTTAAAAGAAACACGCTCACATTGACCAAAAAAGCAGCTTTAAAATGCTTTTGAAACCAAAAGACAACTTTTCTGTTTGCAGTTTGTCCTAAAAGGCTTTTAACAAGAGTTGAAAGGCCATCATCTGTTTTGGAATCACACTGTGACACTTTATATCACTTAATATCACTTAAGTGATACATTAGTTTTCCTTCCTGGAAATATATGAGGAGTATTAAATTTCTGTTCATGTGACAGAGTCAAAACCATCAGTGGATTCATTCCTGCCAAGTCAATTTATGAGTTAGACTAAAAGCAGAATCTGAGATGGGATGCCCAGATACCTCTAGCATGTCCATGCAATACAAAATTAAAAAACAAAATAGTAACCTTCTAAGTTGCTTAATTGCAGAACTACATGGTCTTACTTTATTAGAAAATAGTATCAAAAATGTCAGCAGAAAGACTAAGCCTCACTTAAAAAAACTATATGGACCTCATACATTATTTAAAATCTAACCTTAAAGCTGTGTACTTCTGCTGTCCGTTTTTACAAGCAACTCAACCACCCCTTAAGAAAGGGCTTTGAACATACACTGTACTCTCTATAAAAATGATTTAAGGGTTTTATGTGCCGTCTCTCTCCCTTAATTAATTTCAGTAGCTTACAAATCAATCATCTACCACGCACATTTCCCCCTTCATTTTTTTATGTATTTATTTTTTTAAATCCCTTACAAACCAAGAATAGCCCACAGAGTATCTAACAAAGGGCAATTTTCTCCAAGTCTTTTTAGGATTGCAAACTAATTGTGTGACTGGTTTAAGTAGTGAGTTACAATGATGTAGCCCTTAAGCAAAGCAAAGTTTCTTGTCTTTCGCTATATGCAGTGAGGTTTGGAAAACGCTGTAGAGTCTCATAACCTACAGCTGCACCTCTGGACAAGAGCGGAGTTCTTATCTCCATGGTTTGACACTTTTTGCACCCTTCAAAGCCTGGAATTCATCCCAAAGTCTAAAGTCTCACTTCTCCCAAACCATTTGGAAGAGGAACATTAAATCTGGGGCTATGAGACCACAACACAGTTCAGGACTCAACATGCAACAGCTAATGAATGTCTATTTATATCACCAACTTCGTCATCACTTTCCTCCTCCCTCCTGTCCCATTACTTCTCCATTTAGCCTAGCTGATAGGAAACAAGTTTCCAATTACATGGCGAATTTTCTTGTCCAGGTTCTTTAGCATGAGGTCATGATGACAGAGGGACTTGAATCCAGAAAATAAACCTTCCCGTTTGCCCACTGCATCGTCGCTGACATTACACTGCATTATTCAGATTTCCTCAGAACTCTACAGAGGCAGCATTCAGAGTTAATTAACCTCCCCTGACTGAAGATAATAGGCTTTAACCAGGAGACCATCAGCTACAAAGACACATCCAAAAGATAAATCATAGAATCACAGAATCGTTTAGGTTGGAAAGGACCTTTAAGATCATCGAGTCCAACCGTTAACGCAGCACTGCCAAGGCCACCACTAACCCATGTCCCTCAGCACCACATCTACACAGCTTTTAAATCCCTTCAGGAATGGGGACTCCACCACTGCCCTGGGCAGCCTGTGCCAGTGCTTGACAGCCCTTTTGGGGAAGGGTTATTTTCCCTGATCTCCAATCTAAACCTCCCCTGGCACAACTTGAGGCCGTTTCCTCTCGTTCTATCACTTCTTACCTGGGAGAAGAGAGTAACACCCACCTCCTTATAACCTCCTTTCAGGCAGTTGTAGAGAGCAATAAGGTCTCCCCTGAGCCTCCTTTTCTCCAGAATAAACACCCCCAGTTCCCTCAATTCAAACAGGCTCTAAAATTCTTCATCAAGAGCTTGCAGCTGTTCTGTGACAAACCACAAGTATTATTTTGAGGGAATTTTCAAATCTCTAAGTGTTACCTCCTATGTGTTTCGTATCATTTTTGCTTGAGATGTTAGAATACACAAAACAAAAACCCCACTGTGTTGTAGTTCAGCTATCACCAGCACCAGCCAAATCGCCCTGATGCCAGTCCTCACTGCTTATTCTCACTGCTGCATCACCCTCCTCGTTTGTACCACCACAAATAAGCACTTGTGCAGCTGCTCAGTGAATCATGCCGGGGAACTGATCAGGATGAAAACTAACCACCTCTCTGTTTTGCTGGGTTAGTTTCACCAGATCAGTTCCTCAACATGGTTCACAATGTGGCTGTACAAGCAGCTGTGCTGATGAAAGAGGGGACAGTGCAGCAACAAGCAGCCCAAGGCAGACAGGGCCGCTTACGTGAAATTGCCAGCTTAAAATATGTGCGGAGCTACACAGAGCCTGGCACTTCTACAAGCAGAGTGAAAAGCGGTTCACCACGAGGTATGAGTGCATTTCAAACTGCAAAAGCAACTCTTTATGGAGAAATGACCCACAGAATCACAGAATCAACCAGGTTGGAAGAGACCTCTGGGATCATCGAGTCCAACCGTTGCCCTGACACCACCATGGCAACTAGACCATGGCACTAAGTGCCATGTCCAGGCTTTTCTTAAAGACTTCCAGAGATGGTGACTCCACCACCTCCCTGAGCAGCCCATTCCAATGTCTAATAACCCTTTCTGAGAAGAAATTCTTCCTAATGTCCAACCTGAACCACCCCCGGCGAAGCTTGAGGCTGTGTCCTCTTGTCCTATCGCTAGTTGCCCGGGAACAGCAACTAGCCCTACCGCAAGTTGCCTAAGTAGCTGCAAATAATTCTGAGACCTTTCATTTCCTTTTTCTTTTAGATGAAGTGGGAAAGAGTACTCACTTCTAATTAAGGATACGTTTTAGCTACTTGCTCTTTCTATAAAAGTATCAAGAAATCTTCATCACAAGGAGGGATCCCCACAGATGAGATGCTGTGCAACTAGAACAGCCATTCCAAAAAGCCCAGTTTAAAAATCAAAATACAAGTGCTAAAAAAAAAACATAATAAGTGTTTTGGCAGCCTCATGAGTCACGTAACTTAAAATAGGCCAGCTGTGTTTGCAAGCTGATAGTGCAGGATCTGCTTTCATAAAAAAGATAAGCAAAATATGCAGATGAGTAGAGATAATTCTCACCGCTATCTCCTCAAACAGTTGACAGTCTATCAGCAACACTGTGCTGAAGATTTCAGACACTACACCAGGCACCTTAGTAAGTTATTTGTCAGCAGAGCATTGGTTTAGGTAAGCTCTGACAAGCAGAACTGATACTATTAAAAAGGGTATTTACCTTTACCAACAGCTCTGAATGTCGTGCAGGCAGCCTGAACGATGGTGTGTCTGGATCACTGCTTAGCAGAGTAGCAGAGCAGGTTTAACAGCTCCTTCTAGGGGGTTTGTGACACACAAGTTATTTTGATGACCACAATTGTTCTAGTCCTTTGCACTTCCCAAGAAAGCCAATGAAGCAGTGAAATTGCATGGTAAGCCTCGTTATCATTTGATTTAATTGCCAGTCTAAGTTGTAACTGAGTAAAAGCAACACAGCAATTCTGCACTGATCTACATGAAAGAAATTAGCATTTCCTTCCACCTTGAAAATAAATGACTACAAAGCAGAAGAGATCCACCAGTTTTCCCTTAGAAGAAATCCTGAGTAGCAGCTTATATTTTAAAAACACTGCTGGAGGTAAAGATATCCCAGGCTACAAGCCTTCAGCTTCCCCAAAGATACACAGACAGGCTGATGAGGAAAGCTTTAGATGAGATCAGGAGAGCAGATCCTACCATCAGGTTTCACCCCTTACGCCTGCAGAGCCACAAAACTGGCTTCTGGAATTCAACAGCAGCATCTTGACAGAGCTGCAGTGAGACCATCCATGCTCAGCAATGACCAGCTTCTCTCAAAAGTCAGGGGTCTTTTTTTCTTATTGAAGAAAAGCACTCAGTTTTCATCATTCTAAAGAACTATTATCAGCTGTTTAATGTATCTAGTTCTCCCATTCAATGACTTTCTGGGAACCTCTCCAGATTTACCGCAGGTCATAAACAAGTCAGGCTGCTACAGAATAAAGTATTTTGATCAACATCCTTGTTAATACTTTGCTTTATCATCAGATGTTCCCAGAACTCTTCAGTCTACCAAGTCTTCTGAGGTTTAAAGGACTGAAACTGCACAGACCCTTCATGATTTAGTTCCCTCAATGCTAAGATACCATAATCTTTCACTACCTCTGCCTAAAATACCACCTTCTGCATCTAGACACTTGTTCCCATCCCATACAATGTTTTCTTCCGCATTTGTGCAGTCTCATGGTGAGGGTCAGAGAATTTATCCAAGCTACAGCTGGCAAAAAAAAAAAAAAGTTAATTTTAAGTTCCTCCAACTCAGCTCACTACAGCTACACAGATGTCCCCAGCACAAAAGCAGGGCTGAGCAGGCAGGAGTAGAAGGCGACAGTGGTTAATGGTGCAGTTTCTTGGTGTCTTAAACTTAACCAGACACCATGCTCTGCTTCCCTCTGGGCCTGAGAAACTGAAGTGACAAAGTTTCAGTTCACTTGGGTTTTTGTTGGGTTAAGTCTAACAATCTAAGTCTAAAAATCACTGCAGAGATGGCGAGTGGGGAGGAATGGAAGAAAAGGGAATAAGTGAAAAGAAGAGAGAGAAGTGCACTGTTAACAAAAGGTCTGCACTGTTCGTGGAACCACAAGAACAGCGACTACCTACAGCTGCCTAAAGTATTCGTGGAATTTCATAATTATTCGTTCAAGGTCACATAACAGGTAGCAAAACGAGCACAGAGAGTTCTGACTCCTATCTTAACCACTTTATTATTCTCATACAAGACTCTGATGACCCTGGGAAAAAAAAATAACAATGTAAGTATATCCAAGTTGGATGAGAACACAGCCAAACACCCTTCTTCTGTCTTTGCTACTGATTTACCACACTTACTAGCTCAGGCTCCAAGTATAAATTGTGAAGCTTAGGTCATTAATATAGGCAACAGCTAAGCCTTATTCTTTATCACACGGAGCCTATCATTTCATTAGCAGCTGAGATGATCTAATGGCTCACCGGTGGGAAAAGGGGGAGATCTGTCTTCTTTTTGTCCCACATCTGCCTCCTCCCGCCCTCTCCCCCCATTGCATGTCTGCCCTCTTTAGCACTGGCTCTTTCAGCAAAACTATTCAGGAATTCTTGCTCCCGGCAGAAACACGAGTACTTTGACACGTTAAATCAATTTGCAAACGTGTCAAAGGAGCATCTAAACTTAAGCAAGGCAGGCAGTTGAGTTTCTGCCAGCAACAGGCATCCAAGATGCTGTCATACAGCCCCTTCTGTGAAAACTCCTTCAAATGTTAATAAAAGAATGAGGGTGAGCCTACTGCATCCATGCCCATTTGAGATATTCTGTTGGAATAGTCTAATTTTAAAAGAACTTAGTAAATTTGAATACTTTTTTCAGAATGATGTTTAAATTCAATTGGCCAGGAAGAAATGTTTATAAATCTGTGGCTGGATTGGAAAAAGGCTTTTTTTCACAGAATCACAGAATGTCAGGGATTGGAAGGGACCTCGAAAGATCATCTAGTCCAATCCCCCTGCCGGAGCAGGATTACCCAGATCATGTCACACAGGAACGTGTCCAGGTGGGTTTTGAATGTCTCCAGAGAAGGAGACTCCACAACCTCTCTGGGCAGCCTGTGCCAGTGTTCAGTCACCCTCACTGTAAAGAAGTTTTTCCTCATATTTATGTGGAACCTCCTGTGTTCCAGCTTGCACCCATTGCCCCTTGTCCTGTCAAGGGATGTCACTGAGAAGAGCCTGGCTCCATCCTCATGACACTTGCCCTTTACATATTTATGAACATTAATGAGGTCACCCCTCAGTCTCCTCTTCTCTAAGCTAAAGAGACCCAGCTCCCTCAGCCTCTCCTCAGAAGGGAGATGTTCCACTCCCTTAATCATCTTCGTGGCTCTGCGCTGGACTCTCTCTAGCAGTTCCCTGTCCTTCTTGAACTGAGGGGCCCAGAACTGGACACAATATTCCATGCGTGGCCTCACCAGGGCAGAGTAGAGGGGGAGGAGAACCTCTCTTGACCTACTAACCCCACCCCTTCTAATACACCCCAGGATGCCATTGGCCTTCTTGGCCACAAGGGCACATTGCTGGCTCATGGTCCCCACACCACCACCCCTGCATTCCTGGTGACATCCCATATAACCCATGTAAAGTGGAAAGGATCTTACAGGTTCAAGAGGGTATTTGTGATTCAACAAAGAATGAGTAGAGGAGGGAAAAAAAAGAAAAAAAACACCTTCCTTTTGCTTGAAGTGTAAATACAAGGGTAAAACCAGTGCAAGAAGGCTGGGAAACCATCTTGTACAAAGTCGAAATTTACAGAAATTACTTTAAAAGCCCAAAGTTGTCAAAAGCAAATCACCGCTCAGGGCTCTCACAAAGGCCTGATTACCTGAAAAGCAATCATTTTGTCTCCTGAAGACATACTGTACAGGCCTTTCAACGCTGGCTACAATTTCAGCACCAATTCTCCTTACTTAGCCTTTAACAGAGCATCCTACCTATCAGATGGTTTTTAACATAAACACCAAGACATAGTCGTCATCTCTGGACACCATCTCTGATTTTCAGACTGCTGCCCTCCTCCTGATTGTTTCGGGGGAGAATATTTCATACATTCTTTTCAGGTCAGGATCAGCTCTGACCTCTGTACAAGCTGGGACATATTCTGGTTTTACCTGACTTTCACAAGAGTTTCCTAGCTCGCTTGCTTTATGACCCACAGTAGCTCTGGAAGAATTTAAGCAAAATCCTTCCAACTATTCCAGCATTAAAGCAGGGTGCAAAGATTAGTTAGCAACACCGTTACTACGGCAAATCTAGTTGTTTCAAACTTAACCAAACTGAGCTTGCAAGGTCAGGGGTGTGGGTCTCTGAATACTTGTCATAATTAAGTCACAGAAACACAGGGCTCTGTGTGCTTTGTAGCTCATAGAAGTCAGGCTGGTGGTTTTTTTCTCTTCTTAAAAAGCATAAAAGCTCTAGCTTTAAAAAAAAAACAAACCTCTATCAACATAAGAACTGTATTTAGCCAACATGAGCATTATTTATTATCACAGCACTGCTCTACACCTCTTTATTACAACCTCCTACTTCCTCAGATCTTCACTAACTACTTGCTTTCAGCTATCTGTACCAGTTTGAATATTAAGTAGCAATCATCTGATGTGAGTTCTTGGAAGTTAAATGGTAAAAAAGAATTCAGACTTAATTAAATTTTACATAAGTTTTCAAGCTGCCTTGTTTTCCAATTTGATACACTCCACTACATAAATAAAAAGGTCCCTCACCGAATGTTTGGGTCAAGTCTACTGCAGTACGCAAAGCTCTGAATATCAAAGGAACGTACAGTGGGAAGCTGAGATACTATTCAGATGTGTTGTTACTTCAAAACACAGGAAGGACAAGAGAATGCTTGTACTCCAATTTACACGCTTGCTAGGAAGATTTATTTAGAAGTTCTGTAATTAAACAGTTTTCCACAGTTCAGCTTTTGACAGCTCATAGTCAAGAGAATCACACGTGATCTCAGATTTACTTCAGAAGCAAAGCAGAAGCATTTGATATGCAATTTTGCACGATATAACATAAAGAATTTTTGGAATTCTATTTTAATGTCCTTCCAGCACATACTTGAAGCCCTCAAAGCTACACAACCATCATTAGTTCAATGAATCGCTTGTGGATCTCCTTATAATTGCAGCCCCTTCGTATCTCGATTTCCTCACACCAAGTGATGGGATTCAAAATCAGTTCAGTAACTCATTTCCCTTTCTAAGATTTAACTACTTTCTGGCAACAGTCTTTCAAAAGTTATGGCTGCCATGAATCCTACCTGAGGCCAACACCAGTTCAAAGATGCATGGTAGGAATGTAACTGCATTTTTTCCTGTGAAGATGCAACACACACACATACAACACTTTATTCCCTGACATTCCTAAAGATTTAATGCAAGGAATGAGACATATTGAATCTCTGCAGCATGATTTACCCAGACTAAACGGCCACAAGAAAAGTCAAAACTACTTTCACCAAGACAGGCTCAAAGTTTTCACAGACATGCAATTGTGGATTTTAGTTTACACACAGAATCACAGAATCAACCAGGTTGGAAGAGACCTCTGGGATCATCAAGTCCAACATTGCCCTGACACCACCATGGCAACTAGACCAGGGCACTAAGTGCCATGGCCAGTCTTTTCTTAAACACCTCCAGACATGGTGACTCCACCACCTCCCTGGGCAGCCCCTTCCAATGGCTAATGACGTTTGCAGAGAAGAAATGCTTCCTAATGTCCAACCTGAACCTCCCCTGGCCAAGCCTGAGGCTGTGTCCTCTTGTCCTGTCGCTAGTTGCCTGGGAGAAGAGGTCGACTCCCACTTCACTACAACCTCCCTTCAGGTAGTACAGTTCCTTAAATCAAGGTGCTTCCTTTCCTTCACACTTATGGGCATCTGAAAGGCTTTTAAAAGGTTCACTTTAGACAGAAAACACTTATGAAACTGTCACTTGAACATATGAAGGCTCAATACAGGTTTCTAATCATCCATACTCCACCACAACTACTCTTGTTTCTGAGAGTTTCAAATGGAAGATGTGGTCCAAAAGGCATCAAGTCTTCCCTAATTCATACAGGGAGAAAGTGAAAGAGGAAGTATAAGGAACATCTCTATATTTGACATGGCCCATGTAGAACTATTATTATTCTACAGCTACTTGAATGCAAAACAGCCCTTCATTAGCTCAACTCAGAGTTAAAGAATGCAACATGTGCAGACAATGTTGTATCTAACAAAATATGTCAGTATGGCACAACCTGGTTCTTTAATGCTAATTAAAACAGCAACAGTAGTAGTAGAAAATAATTAAGATAGCTAATTACATAATAACTGAAAAAAAAAATAAGACTACTACATATTACTCTTAAAAAGTACTCTTAAAAACTTGTCCTTTAGTCTCCCTTACACCCTCTCTCACTAGCTTGCCCACTAAACTCTTTCCTGACTAAATAACTGAATTTACACTGAGGAACAACTCAGAACTCAACTTCTACCTCAAAGCAATAATGTAAACATCTGGTAACTGTTCAGCAGGAGCAAGAAATCTTCTCTTTGTACATCATAACCACATGCAGAAAAATCTACACTGCTATTTTAGAGCTCAAAACCAATAAGGCAACCAAGACCAAAACTGATATTCAATACAAGCCCAGAGCGTTCACGCTCTTCACTAATTTTCTGCATCCTCGTCCTTCTTTCCACACCCAAAATTTGTGCTCATCTCTGCAGAAAGACTGAAACAGCCAGTTGTTTAAAACATAAGGTAGGGGACAGGTACAGGACACATGGGTATTCAATCGTAGGATACAAACAGGATAGCTGGTTAGGTGTGACAAAACAAGACTCAAAACCTAGAACTTACTTAAATGTAACGTTAGCAGGAAGGGTTCAAAAGCAAAATCATAAGCCCATGCACAGACTTCGGCAAATCAAGTTCCTTCTGTGTATTGTTTCAACAGCTGTGTTTGGTTATGGTCACTACATCAAGAGCGACAGACCAAGTGAGCTGGCAAACACCACAGCTCTGAAGAATAAAAACTGTCAGCACAGCCTAAAAAATTGCTCTAAACTGGGGTTACGAAAATCTTACATGCACTGACCGCTGGCCAGACAAAGAGCCTCTTGCTAGGTGTTTAGAAAAGATACAAATAACAAGGAACTGACTATACAGTCTTTCCATCTTTAACCAAGACCTTTTAGCTAGAAATACCATCTTACCTTATGGATGTTTTCCTCTGAGTTTGTCTAAATAAATATTTACTCACTTGCAAGATTAAAGACCAAAACTATAACTGCTTCTTTGACATACCATGGGAACTACGCCATGGGGTAGAAAAGAGAGCATTGGGGTGCAAGTCCCACCTCATTAATAACACACAGGAGCAGTTCAGAGAAGTCCCTTAAGCCTCTTAACATCACCTTGGGCAAGAGAGCATTAGTCCATATTAGCTGTGAGAATGACCTGGGAATGGCAATGTAGCAATGGAAAACAAGATGATGCTCAGAAAGAAGGACCCAAAAAGTAAACAGGGCCTTATGGAATAAAGCATCAACAAAATCAAAGCAAAGGCACTTTTGACTTTAAAGAGCCACGTCATTTTACGTCTGCACCAAGCTGCACAAGCAAACACATACGCTGATTAATAACCTGAAGCATATTAATGTTTATCATGTTACTGGATGACAAATCAAGTACAAACCAGTAAGCCTCTCTTCATAAATAAGAAATGAGTCTTTAGTTACCAGCTACCAAGACCTTTCCTTCACTCAATTAAGAATATTCCCTAACCCCCTACAGATCTCCTGAATACAGCACCAAAACTGATTTACTACAGCTTTCTGACAGAATAGTCTCTAACTTATGGACAGATCATTCAGTCTGCAAAACACACTTGCATTCCTTAGGGGGAAAAAAAGAACAGTACACTGCAGAGAGCAAAAATCTAGTCCCAGATTAACCCAACCTCTTGGGCTAATATTACAATTTTACAGTAACTTTAACAACTATTTCCTCCTAGTTGTCTCTAACAAACACTAGACATTGATACGGCTGGCCATGGATACAACTGTCTAAGATCACTAGATCAACACTCACATTGTGGTGTTGTACTGGAGCAGCACTTCCCTCCCCACCCGGCGTTCAAAGACAGTGAATGTCTAAGAGAAGTGAAAGCAATATTCAAATACGACACTTTCCATCCACTATTCTGATTTCCCTCAGCATATTTAGTAGGAAAGAGGAAGTAAAATATTTAAGAGTCAGTCCTTGTTTTCATATTACTCAGCGGAATACACAGCAATAGCTATACAAAATTATTTCAAAAAAAGATGCTCTTTTCGCACTGGTTTAGTTGAAAAACTAGTTCACATGTAGCCCTGAGCCCGTACAGTAGCTTTCTTCACTTCTCCCACATACAAGACTTCTCAAACTCATTTGCTAGTGCACTTTGAATCACCCATTTCTGTCCTGTTACCCATGTTGTTGCATACATCTTTAAAGAAAGTAACTATGACATTTTAACCTTGTTCTAATTCACAGAATCACAGAATCAATCAGGTTGGAAGAGACCTCTGGGATCATCGAGTCCAACCATTGCCCTGACACCACCATGTCAACTAGACCAGGGCACTAAGTGCCATGTCCAGTCTTTTCTTAAACACATCCAGAGATGGTGACTCCACCACCTCCCTGGGCAGTCCATTCCAATGTCTAATGACCCTTTCTGAAAAGAAGTTCTTCCTAATGTCCAACCTGAACCTCCCCTGGTGAAGCTTGAGGCTGTGTCCTCTTGTCCTATCACCAGTTGCCCGGGAGAAGAGGCCGACTCCCACTTCACTACAACCTCCCTTCAGGTAGCTGTCAAAAAGGTCACCTCTGAGCCTCCTCTTCTCCAGGCTAAACACCCCCAGCTCCCTCAGCCGTTCCTCGTAGGTCAGACCCTCCAGACCCTTCCCCAGCTTGGTCGCCCTCCTCTGGACTCGCTCCAACACCTCAACATCTTTCTTGAAGTGCGGGGCCCAGAACTGAACACAGGATTCAAGGTGTGGCCTCACCAGTGCCGAGTACAGAGGGACGATCACTTCCCCAGACCGGCTGGCTACACTATTCCTCAAGTATCTAAACATATACCCAAGGTACTGGATCACACTGGATTGTCACTTTCAACTGCTGAAAACATGGGTTTATTTATTATTGGAATCCAGAAGTACTTTTTCTTTTTTTCCTGAGAAGTTCTTTCCAGAAATACTTTCAAAAGAAAGAAACATCTTTTGCTTTAAAGTTCACTTCACTCATGACTTCCATTGCTTTGCGTCCTGAGTTCAAACAGTGTGGCAATGCAAATTTCTGAAGCGTGTACATTATTACAATAATAATTGTAATTATTAATTATAATTAATAAAATGGCAGAAGCTCAGAGACTGTTAAATGTTCACTATATATCATTTCTTTAAATGTAGCTCAATGGAACAATTTCTCATACAAGAAATGTTACAGAATGGTCATCAATGAGATATTCAGATCTCATCAACAACTTCACATTTCTTTACAGGAAGGACCACGGAATAAGAGTATAAACCTGAAAAGGACCTTCACAGTCTTTGAATTCAATCCCTTTGTTACGGGCAACCAGTTTATGGAAGGTGAACACGAAACCACGCTGTAATGTTTAATGTAGATTTGGGGGGATTTTCTTCCTACCACTTAGGGGTCTGCTCTGAAACTTTGCTTGGTTGACAAAAGTTTTTCAATTCCTAAATAAGATTTTCATCTTTGGTGTTCAAAACAAAGGACCCTTCCCTGCCAAACTGGTTTAGGACAGGGATAACCCATTGTTTGAGCAGCGGTGGGATGGGAGAAAACATATCCTGGCCACATGATACTTCAACTCAGCTCCTGGAAATGCCAACATGCATTTAATGAAACCAACACACATCTAGTCTGACAAATCTGTATCAGCACCGAGTATAAAGAACTGTGATGCTCTGCAGGTTGCTGAAGTTCTGAGTGCAAGGAAGCCTCGCGTGGCTTATCATGGAACCAGTTCGTGTCCCTTGCCCTTATCACCTCAAACCTCTGTCCCGCACTAGGTGAGCTAAACTGCTCCCAGAGTTAAGCTAACATGGAAGCCACAGCAGACATGTTTGCTAAGCGTTGCTCTCGGGCTCCTAAAAACCCACCAAACTCCAACTGGTTCTTTATGAATCCCAGTCTCAAAGTGAACAGAGGCTACAGAGCGTCCTTAGGAAGTTTCAGTAACTGTTTGTTCTGTTTTGCTCTGCCCTGAACACCTACTTCTGATGTCTGTGGCTGAAAGGTCATCGCTGCTCCTTTCCACAGAAAATTTCACGATCTGACAAGAGACGACTATGAACTGAAAGATATAGAAAATATTGGGTCACCCGGACTTTAGTCTAATACTACCCACGGCTGTGCATAGCAGCAGAGTTAACCCCTTCCCTTCCTACCACCACGTTCCTATTCACCAAAGCATATCTAACTCCCTCACATGCAGCCTCCCACGCAATACATGCAAAGTCTTTGAGCACCTCATCTTGGAAACCCACCCTGGACATCACTACACAGGGCATACTGAACTGGGATTGACTGACACTGAACTGGAACTAAAACTTGTGATGGAAAAGACCTAATTCCATGTACATGTGTATCCCCTCGTATCTGTAATATCTAGGTTTTTTTCCCCCCCTGTTACCCAGACTATCTCCAGTGAGCAGAAAATTGCTTACATCAAGATATCAATAATACAGGTCTAAGAGTTGAACAGCTTCCTGGGGAAAAAAACAGATATAGATGGAAGTGGTCCATGGTCCCATTATAAGACTGCCTTATGTACAGTCTAAACATCACATATTGTTTTCCCTCTATATTTTGGAAGTAAGACATAGATGACCTTCAGAAGAAAGCTTCTTGCAACTGAGCATCAATCACGCCAGTGGAAATCAGCAACATGAGCAGATCAAACTTTTTAGCTTACAACTGGCAAGTACTGGTGGACATTTTTCTCATTTTCTAAAATGGTTCTAGCCCTTATTTCTGAGGGATTCTCCTCTGCTCCACCCAAAACCAGTCATACCTATAGTTTATTCATGCCCTGGTTAGCCATCTAGACAAGAGGGATGCTTCAGTCTATAGACACGGATCTGACTGAATGCCTGAACCACAGACTGACTGGAAATCATGTGTTTAAAAAAAAAGCACAAGTTCTTTTTCTTCCTTACAACTCCCTAAGGAGCTGCACTCCTAAGTGAGTTGCACTCACTACAAACTGTGCATCAGTACAGCTGTTTGTACAACAGTACACACAGCTCAGGTTCAAGCTTGCAGGTCTTCAAACACTATCCCACCGTTCATTAAAAGCTTCAGTGTCCCTAACGTTGGAATTGATAGTAAAAGCTTCTCAATTTCAGCACGAACGAGAAGTTTGAAGTGCTGGAGGCAATGGTTCTGGAGTTCATGAAGATGTGCTTTCCTGTCTCTAGACAACCACACATGACATCTGTTTTGGTCAGCAATTAGCACAGTAACATTCAACAGATCATTTGACTGCAGCATGACTGGCTCTCTATGTTAAGACTGCATTTTTTTTGTCCAATCTCTTCCATCTAGAATGTAAGAGTCTGAAAGGTTTGGCTCCCCCACCCCCCATTGCTTTGAACTACTTATAACGACAGGACTGAGAAGTTTGGTTTGAGCATTTAGAAATCAGTAAGTTATCATGACACTCCTGGCTTTCTTGCCTTGAGCAACTAGGAAGAAAGAATGCTAAAGAATCTCTGCTTTTAAAGTGAAATTATTTCACGATGCGTTTTCAGTTCTGTTAGACTCACTCAGCAAAAGAAAACTATATCCTGGCAAAATTACTTAGGGATACAAATTGGAATTTTATGCCTAACCAGATGCATTTCTTTACAGCCACATCCTCTATTTCTCCCACATAAAATGTGGGATACAACAGCAAAATGCATTCTTAGGCCAGGTCGTCCTGCCACCAATGAATTAAAGAACAGACAGACACAAGCGTGGTTCATACTGGCAAAAGGTTTTGGACATGACTTCTCACTCCTGCAAATGCGTCAGTAGAAGGAGCTTTGTTTTCTAATCAATGTGAATTTCACTGGCACAATTAAATCTAGACTAAACCCAAATTACACTTTCAACATTTCAGTCGTTAAAAAGTCACTTCAGTCATTAAAAGCACTCACCTTAAGTTTACATTTGAGAATTTGGTCTTTAGAGAGATTTATAGCCATGACTCAGACCATCTTACTCTCATCCTTATAGTCAAAAAATGCAGCACTGGGTGTCCTAGAGAAAATTGCCTACTAAAACAAATCACCAAGTTGATTTCTGTGCTGGCAGGCAGCAAACAGTTACCTTGCATTATGTAGCACCACACTTGGATCAGCCAGATTTCTGCGTTACAGAAGCGGTACGACAGACTGGCACGACTTTTCCATTCTTTTTCATGATTCTGCAGTAAAATATCTCCAGGGTGATAGCCCCTTCAAGGTATCTTGCAATTCAGTAACAGACTTTTAAGCTCAGATAATACAGCAAAAGAGGATGATTTGTTATCAGTGTACTTGACCGTAGTTTCAGAGCTTCTTGATTTGGTTGTAAGCACTGACACAGCATACAGATGCCTCAGCTCATGGTCCTTATATTTGCAGAGCACACAGCAAAACAATACCTCAGACTTTGTCACAGCCTTACACTTGCTACAATTAACATTTCTTCAGCACCCATACAAGCATCCTATATGGCTTAAACTAAATATTTACTCTACTGGAGATGATTCAGTTTCTGCTCTGACAAACTCCTACAAATGTTTCTGCTCCTAGAAAAAAAAAAAGACTGGTTTGGTCTCACTTTCAGAAATTAAGTCCAATGACTAATAACTAAGGCTTCTCCCCACAGCGTTCACTTGGTTCTTGCACAAGCCTGGGAAAGAACAAAACTAAAAATCCAGCAGGGAGAAGGCCATACTTATCTCCTGAACGATTTGCTGCTCCCTGTGAAGTTCATCCAAAGTAGTGCTCATGTTTATGTTCATTAACATAGAACAGACCCACATTTTAGAGTAAGTACTTGCTCTCAAATTAGAGAGAGCAAGGGTCAATACTTGCACAGCTCCAGTGGCCAAGAGCCATCTCCATTCCCTCACTTTGCCCCTAAGTGGATGTCTGGTAAATCATGTTTATCTGAGGAGAAGTTATATTTTCATTTCAAGTTGACATCTATCGATTTTTCTCCAGTAACTCTTCATTTTCACACCTGGTAACACAGAGCTCAAGTAACTCAGATCATGTGTCTACTTAATAACATCGACTGCACCAAGGCAACAAATCAAAACTTCAAGCACAGACTCACATCTTGCAGTATTTCTAAAGAAAAGCAGGCTTGTGCTAAGTAATTATTCCCCCTGCCACCGTCACTGCTTAAGCCGACTAGACCAGTACAATAAAAGTCACTGCATGCAAGAGGGGAAAGGGCACAGACTTAGTCTGATACAGATTGCTAAATCCTCACGCAGTGCCTAGACTTCCTCGCTTAACCTTGCTCCTAATGCTCTCCAAAATTAAAACGTGGGACGGTTGCCCAGTAAACCAAAAGCCAACTATCAGCAAACAGGAAAAGCAGAGTTAGCTGAAGGAAGGATGTGATGGGGAGGGAACATTTCACCACCTTTCAGAATACACGGTACATTTTATCCATGCTATCACCATTAAGACACACCGCAGGAGAGAAGAACGCACCCCAACTGCTCCCACCTCACCAGTTACCCAAGCTTAAAGCCAATTTATCTCTGTGTTATCTACGCTGCGACTCCCACCTTCAGTTTGCACCCAGCACCTCTGTGGGCACAGAAGCAGCCACTCATGGAGAGGGACCCCCTGTCCCAGGACTCTCCAGTACTGGCAGGAGAGAGGCACAGACCGCTGCCCCCATGCAAAGGGGGCCTCACCCTCTTGTCTTCCTATCAGCCCAAGAGAAGGGTGCTCAGCACCCCTTGCCTCAGGGACCCTCCTTCCATCTGCTCAGGGACTCTGCCTCATGCACCCCCATACCTCAGGGAACCCCTCCTTACACGCCAAGGAGGGCCCCCGCTCCCCCTCACCTCCAGGTGCCCACACCTCAGGGAACATCCCCCTTCACCTCAGGGCACCCCCACACCTCAGGGAACATCCCCCCTTCACCTCAGGGCACCCCACATCTCAGGGCACCGCCACAGCTCAGTGAGCACCCCCCTTCACCTCAGGGCACCCCCACACCTCAGGGAACATCCCCCTTCACCTCAGGGATCACCTCTCTTACCTTACCCCACACCTCAGGGAAAACTTCCCTTCACCTCATGGCACCCCCACACCTCAGGGAGCACCCCCCCTTCATCTCACATCACTCCACGTCTCAGGGCACCCCCACACCTCAAAGAGCATCCCCCCTTTACCTCAGGGCACCCCACAGCTCAGGGAGCACCCCCCTTCCCTTCACCCCACACCTCAGGGAACACCACCCCTTCACCTCAGGGCACCCCACACCTCAGGGCACCCCACACCTCAGGGATCACCCCCCTTCACCCCACGTCACCCCACACCTCAGGGATCACCACCCCTACGCCTCACGGCACCCCCACACCGCAGGACAGCCCGCTCCCAGCTGAGGGCCGCCTCCGCGCCGCCCTTCCCCCGAGGCCCCGCCGTACCTGCTGCGAGGGCAGCTCCACATGCAAGGCGCGGGTGGCGGAGCCCGGGGGTAAAGCGGCGGGGCCGGCGGCCGAGCTCATCCTCACGGCAGGGCAATGGCCTGAGCCCCGCGGGCCGTTCCCCCCGCGCCGCCGCCGCCGGGCACGCAGGGGTTAATGGCGGCAGCAGCACCGGCCCGCGCCGCTCGCTACGGAGCCATATTACCGCAGTGCTGGGGGGCGGGCGGCGGGGGGCGGGAGGGAGGGAGCGTCCCGCTCGCTCATTGGCCCTCGCTCCACAGAGGCGGGAGCCCGGGTGCGTGATTGAGACGCTACTGGCTGAAACGAACGCCAATCAACGCACCCCGCCGCGGCCTCTGTCAAACCGTTGGAACGGGAGCCGGAGCCGATTGGAGCGCCGACTTCCGGAAGGCGGGACGACGCTGAAGGAGCAGCTGATGATTGGAGGAAAGCGGTTTTGATTGACATCGCTCGTCCTCCGTCACGTGTCGGAGGGGAGCTGTTTTTATCACGTGGTGGGACGGAAATATTTTGCTGGGTGGAAGCGGGGGGGGCGCTGTCGCCATGGCAACGGGGAGCGGCCTGGCCCCGCCGCGGCCCGGGCCTTGCTGGGGGGCGCTGGGGGCGGCCGGGACCGGGGACCGCGAGAGGCGGCGGCCCCTGGGCCGGGCCCTCACGGTGCGGCAGCAGGCCCGGCATCACGCCAGCCTGCCCTGCCTGTAGGCCAGCCTGCCCCACATCGCGTCCACCTGCCTCGTGTCGCGCCAGCCTGCCCCACAACAGGCCAGCCTGCCCCACATCGTGTCAGCCAGCCCTACACCACCCCAACCTGCCCCACACCACCCCAGCCTGCCCCACACAGAATCACAGAATGGTTAAGGGTTGGAAGGGGCCTCTGGAGATCATCCAGTCCAACCCCCTGCCAAAGCAGGGTCACCCAGAGCACGTTGCACAGGGTCGCGTCCAGGCGCCTTTTGAATATCTCCAGAGAAGGAGACTCCCCACCCTCCCTGGGCAGCCTGTGCCAGTGCTCTGGCACCCTCACAGCAAAGAAGTTTTTCCTCATATTCAGATGGAACTTCCCGTGTTTCAGTTTGTGCCCATTGCCCCTTGTCCTGTCGCTGGGCACCACTGAGAAGAGTCTGGCCCCATCCCCTTGACACCCACCCCTAAGGTATTTGTAAGCGTTGATAAGATGCCCCCTCAGTCTGTTCTTCTCCAGGCTGAACAGACCCAGCTCCCTCAGCCCCTCCTCGTAGCAGAGATGCTCCAGTTCCCTGATCATCTCCGTACCCCTCCTCTGGACTCTCTCCAGTAGTTCCTTGTCTTTCTTGAACTGGGGGGCCCAGAACTGCACACAGTTACTCCAGATGTGGCCTCACCAGGGCAGTGTAGAGGTGAAGGAGAACCTCCCTCAACCTGCTGGCCACATCATGCCAAGAAACTCAACATCATACTAACCGATCCAACATCAGGCCAACCCATCCCACACCAAGCCAACCCATCCCACGCTACACCGACCCACCCCACATAATGTTCACCCTTCTCACATCATGCCAACCCACCCTACACTGCGCAAACCCACCCCACACCACACCAACTCACCCCACATGGTGCCAACCCACCTCACATCAGCCCAACCCTGACGCCAACACACGCCAAAGCCCAACATAGCCATGCCCCCAGCACCCATCTCCATCTCACCCCACCCAGGTAACATCCATCCTGGCCAGAAGGACCATCCCCACCAATGTGGCACCATCCCCACATACCGCGCAGCACCGGGAGCGCCAGTCCTGTCCCCACGCCCTGCCAGGGCCTCCCGTCCCCACAGCACCCTGCAGCACCTGCCCGGTGTAGGTGGCCATGCTGGAGACACTTGTCCCCATCGCACTGCTGGGGACCGTCACGGGCTGTGCTGAAACACCCGTCCCTGCACCTCCGGGAACGCCCATCCCACCACCCCAGCAGTGGTGCTGGGAACGCCTGTCCCCAGCGCACGCCGCGGCACTGGAAATGCCTGTTCCCACCTGGCTGGGCGACTCTGGAAGGGTTGAGAGTGGCGTGCAGTGCTGGAAAGTCCTGTCCTCCTGTCCTCTTGTCCTCTTGTCCTCCTTTCTTCCTCTCTTCCTCTTCTCATATCCTCCTGTCCTCAACCCCATGCAGCTCCCACACCATGGAGACCTTCCCCACTGGAAGCCCACCAAGCCTTCATTCACCTGCAGTACTAATGGTTTTACAATACTCATGCTACGTTGACGTGCATTGTAGCGGTGTTGTCTTCAGCATGCATTTTGGTCTTGGGTATTCAATGGTGAACTCATTAAAAAGAAAAAAAAAGAGGAAGAATAGTGAAAAGTGGAGTGGAAAGTCAAGTTTTGTCCACTTTTGTTGACAAAAGTGGAGTTTGATGGCCAGAAGTCATCCTCTTCCACCCTCTTCCATCCTCACCCTCCCTTGCAGATGCTCACCATGGTCTGCCTTTCCCCAAAGTATTTCCTAGGAGTGGAAAACAGAGCTGCCAAACTCTCCCCCTCGGTAATTCTCCATTTCACCACAGAGTGACACATCATGAGTTCTGGATTTGCTGTCTCTGATTAGGAGTTATTTCAACAGTGACCTTTTTTTTTCGAAAATGTTCTGAGAATCAGTGCATCTTTTTTTTCTTCTCATGGAAAAAAAAACCCCACAATTATTTCAGTGTTTTCATTAGCAAAGTGTGCTATTTTTAAGCGTGCAGACTCCTGAGCCATGTTGTGGAGATCAGGAGGTTCAAACAGTAATTTTGGACTTGTTGTATCAGTTTGATTCACCTCCTGGTTTCTGGTTCATTACAATGCATGCGCTCCTTCCTCTTGAACTTTCCATCTTCATCTTGGAGGATCGAAACTTTCTTTTTAAGATGAAATTTGGGGGTTTTTTTGCCTGAGGTCTGAAAAATGCACTTGGAATGACAAAAAATGATCATAAAATCAAGAGATTTGGGAATGCTTTATGAATTTGAAACTCTTTAGATATGCTTCATCCAGTGAGCAAAACTAATTCTAGCTTAGAATTATACATGAAATCAGAGAAGATCACAGTTGTAAGAACAGTTACTCCTGAAATAAATCACTAAAAACAATTTATGGAAACAGCATGAAGATGCCACTGCTTGTTTACCTAAAATATCAAATGATTTTTTTAAGAAAGTCAGTCCTCGGATGATGCATGACTATTCTGTGACCAACTTATGCTTATTTGGTGAATTTAAAGTCCATATGACACTACTGTAGCAGGATTTTCCTATTTTTCTTCATTTCCACAGGAGCAGATAACTATCTCAAAACATTCTTAAAATACTGATGTTTAGAAGAGTCAGATGAATTACTTAACATAGCTGCTCGCATGCCCTATATATGGAGATTGCATTTAATTTGCTGCTTAATGTACACTCAGAGGTCTAACCCATAATTCAGTGACTAAAAAGCAAAATTTCCCCTGGAGGAAAATTCAAATATGACCCCAAATCCCATGTTAATTTATTAATGATTTTACAGCAGTGGAACTGACACAGCTCCAAAGAAGTCCCTGCAGATTTCCAGCTCATGCTAGCTAAGGTTTTAGCCTCATATTCTAAATCTCAGACTTAGCTTTGCTTTTTGCTGTCTTAGCATGACAAGGAACTGTTTGCAAGAGCATTATAAAATGAGGAGTTTCTAGGGATAAGGTTTCAGTTTTACATTTGATTTCCATCAGCTTTGAGAGGTTAAGTCCATCCCTTGCATAGTTGACCACAGTGACCATTCAACGGTGGTGGTGGAGTCACCATCTCTGGATGTGTTTAAGAAAAGCCTAGACATGGCCCTTAGTGCCCTGGTCTAGTTGACATGGTGGTGTCAGGGCAATGGTTGGACTCGATGATCCCAGAGGTCTCTTCCAACCTGGCTGATTCTGTGATTCTGTGATTCTGTAGCACGATGAGAGTCATTTAGTAACCCAGATTGTGCCTGAATTTGAACAAAATAATCATCCCTTTTGGGCTTAAAATAATGAATTAATTAATAAGGATTGGTGGATTATTTTAACCAGAGTATTTGCAAGATGCAGGCGGGGAGGACTGTGGTTTATGAACAGTCACTCAGAGCAGTAATGCTGGAGCAGCACTGCCAATCTCACCTGCATACATGGCATTACGTAGGACCCTATGCAATTTATTGATGCCCTAGGAAATTGTCATTTGAATTTTTTAACCACATAAAAAGGCCAGCATTATCCATCTGCATCGTTTTGAAGATCACAGTGTGACCTTCATTACGTCCCAGCGGATGTTCCTGCGGCTGATTATCACAAAAGATTAAATTCACGTGGCTGCAGCAAGTGCGTGAATGCATGCAGTGCTCCCACCGCCATGACCTGCCCATCTGCCCAGGCTGAGTGGCGTGGTTGATAGCCTAGTGGGAAGGGATGGCATCCAGAGGGACCTGGACAGGCTGGAGAGCTGGGCCTGTGCGAACCGCATGGAGTTCAACAAGGCCAAGTGCAAGGTCCTGCATGTGGGTCGGGGCAACCCCAAGCACAAACACAGGCTGGGTGGAGAATGGATTGAGAGCAGCTCTGAGGAGAAGGACTTGGGGGTGATGGTTGACGAGAAGCTCACCATGAGCCAGCAACGTGCGCTGGCAGCCCAGAAAGCCAACCGTGTCCTGGGCTGCATCCCCAGCAGCGTGGCCAGCAGGGCGAGGGAGGGGATTCTGCCCCTCTGCTCTGCTCTCGTGAGACCCCTCCTGCAGTGCTGCATCCAGCTCTGGGGCCCCAACAGAAGAAGGACAAGGAGCTGTTAGAACGAGTCCAGAGGAGGCCACGAAGATGCTCAGAGGGCTGGAGCACCTCTGCTATGGAGACAGGCTGGGAGAGTTGGGGCTGTTCAGCCTGGAGAAGAGAAGGCTCCAGGGAGACCTTCTAGCAGCTCCAGTGCCTGAAGGGGCTACAGGAAAGCTGGAGAGGGGCTTTTTACAAGGGCATGGAGTGACAGGACAAAGGGGAACGGTTTTAAACTGAAAGAGGGGAGATTTAGATGAGATCTTAGGAAGAAATTCTTGCCTGTGAGGGTGGTGAGACCCTGGCCCAGGTTGGCCAGAGAAGCTGTGACTGCCCCCTCCCTGGCAGTGTTCAAGGCCAGGTTGGATGGGGCTTGGAGGAACCTGGTCTAGTGGAAGGTGTCCCTGCCCGTGGCAGGGGATTGGAACTAGATGATCTTTAAGGTCCCTCACAACCCAAACCATTCTGTGATTCTGTGATTCTATGGTCTTCAAGTGAATCCAACAGGCAAACAGGAAAAAAAAAGAGTTTTCAAAAACATCATCTGACTACCGAGCATGTCGTGTGTTCATATGTGGTCTAAAATCACACCAGCAGCGCCTCACTTTGATCTTATGGAAAGCCAGAAGCAGTTTCTTCTGGATATTTTTTGTGGAAAGCAAAGCCAGAAAAACAATTAAAATTATTATTAACAGAATTTCAAATGGCAGTTTTAACAAAATAGGGCAAAGAGTCTTGCAGAATGAAGCACATTTTCAAAAACCCTCTGGAGAAAGCTGGATGAAATACCACTCAGGAACTGTCAGAAATGCCGTTTGAAAACTTAACTGCCGTTTCTTGAAGCAGTAGTATATCAGTGCTCTTTTGTTTGGTGGCACCGAATTTGGACATACGGGCTAGTGTCCTTTCAAATGACATGTGATGGAGAGACACTGCCTGCAGGCCATTATGGAGATTTTTTAATAGGCTTTATTGTAAGTTTTGGCATGCTAGAAGCTTTGGGAAAGGAAGCAATGACCTTGTGGCTAAGGGTAATTCCTATTTCTGACATAGATTGGTTAAATATGCTTCTTATTGGGGTATGAGCTCACTGCAAAATCACTCAAATGAGCAAACATGCTTTAGTGATGGATGAAAAAATTCCAAGTGCAGAGCAAAATACTTCAAGTTTGTGAGCTATTTAAAGAAGAGGAAAAAGCTTAAGTTTTGCCACTGAGTGCCTACTAAATAATGTAATTTAGAGCCACGAATGTGTGGTTAAAAGAGCTCGTTTAGCTTTGCCTTTGGAGAGATCAAGCTCAAGCAACAGAGACTAACATAAGAGACTGGGTTTGTGGGCACTAAACCCTGGACACTTTTATGCCCAAGGTATTTCTGAGTGTATTTCTAGTTGAAGATTAATAAGTTCCAAAACTGTGTTCAGTTTTGGGCCCCTCACTACAAGAAAGACCTTGAGGTGCTGGAGCGAGTCCAGAGAAGGGCAAAGAAGCTGGTGAAGGGTCTGGAGAACAAGTGTGATGAGGAGCGGCTGAGGGACCTGGGGGTGTTTAGTGTGGAGAAAAGGAGGCTGAGGGGAGACCTTCTCGCTCTCTACAACTACCTGAAAGGAGGGTGTAGCGAGGGGGGGGTCGGTCTCTTCTCCCAGGTAACAAGTGATGGGATGAGAGGAAACAGCCTCAAGTTGCACCAGGGGAGGTTTAGATTGGAGATCAGGGAAAATTTCTTCACCGAAAGGGTTGTCAAGCATTTGAACAGGCTGCCCAGGGCAGTGGTGGAGTCCCCATCCCTGGAGGGATTTAAAAGCCGTGTAGATGTGGTGCTGAGGGACATGGGTTAGTGGTGGCCTTGGCAGTGCTGGGTTAGCGGTTGAACTTGATGATCTTAAAGGTCCTTTCCAACCAAAAGGATTCTGTGATTCTGAGTTTGCTTTATCCCCAGAGGTCGTTTTAAACTGTTGTAAGACACTGCAGCTACCTAAGACTTCCTAGTCATCCCTATGCAATATATCAGAGGCTCACGGTGAAAAGCACAATAAGGGTCAGATCATTTTGCTATAAAGGCCTTTGGCTTTGAAGTAAAAGCAGCATATGTCTGTCAGCATCAGTTGAAGAGCCATTAAGATATGAGCTGGTACTATAAAAGTACTGGTCTACATGAAGATATTCAGAAAAGTGATGAAAACGTGTGGTGAAGTTATACCACATTAAACTTCAAGGAGAGTTTATTAATTTGCAAGTAAATAGGTCAGTGCTTGCACTTCACCATCTCTGTCAGCTGCATAAATGGTTTTGTTCATCGATTTCATTAATTTATCACAGGTTTCCTGAGAGTCCAAATATAGCTAAACCTTACATCAGATAGAGGGACTTCATTGCATTTTTGATACACCATCAAGTTATTCTGGTCACATTATGTGCATAGAGGAGATCCCCTTTCAGTAGCAGACATCTTCAAGTCAGCTCACAACCATTAGAGACAATTTCCACAGAGGACATGGAAGGGGATTCCTGGTGCTTTGAAGTGCAAATGATGCTTAGAATATCTATTATTATCCTGGTGCTTAGAAGAGCTGTTATTTTCATGGAAAAACTTCCTTCTCCAACTCAAATATATATTTTAAATGAGATAGGGAAAAAATATATATTTTAAACGAGATAGATGATAGAATCATGAAGGAGAACAGCAGCACTGTCTCAGAACGAGGTGATGCCCACATCAACCTTTACAAACCAGCTTTATTCCCATACCAGCTAGGTTGTAAATTGGTAATTCTGGTAATTTCTTTAGGCACTGAGAGTTTTTTTGCTGTGTGGACTTTAGCATTTGGCACCTGGGCTCTTCCCCTGTCAGAGTCTTCACAGCACAATTGCAAAATATGGAGCAACAGCCTGTAAAACAAACCTAATTTCTGGGAAAACACTTATTGCTTTAAACCATATTGCTTTAAAACCACATGTGTATTATTTCTTTGAAGCTTCAATATTTTAAAACATTGTGGTTTGGGGGAAATGGTGTAGTTTGTTTTGTTGTTTTTTTCTGGGTAGCTTGAGAAACGTGTTGGTAGATTGAAGTCACCCGACAAAGACAGGCTGATCTCAAATCCACTGAAGTCAACAGATTACATTTAAGCATCTTTGGTGGCTTTTTGATCAAGCTTATGGTGAGGGTTTGCAAAAAAAACCCCTCATCAAGTTGTGCTGGCTTGGGATGAGGTTCACCAAATGGCCGAGACATCCTGATGCAACTCAGTTCAGCGATGAACGCTGTAGCAGTAGTTATACCTGAATTAGCCCTGACGTACTTTTTTTCACTAACCTGTGATGTAGTCAATCTGTTCCAACCTTCTTAACCATCCTAGAAAGCTTTTCTTTAATGGCAAATCCATTATTTTTTTCTGCTGCCTTTAAAATCTGTTCTTAGAATCAGAATCGTTTTGGTTGAGGCCTTTTCCTCTTGTGCTATCATTTGTTACTTGGTAGAAGAGACCAACACCTGCCTCGCTACACCCTCCTTTCAGGTAGTTGTAGAGAGAGAGAAGGTCTCCCCTGAGCCTCCTTTTCTCCAGACTTATTTGCCTTATTTTCAGGGAATGATGGATGCATGGATCTGAGATACTGGCAAACTTATGGATATTGCACTCAGTTTTGCCACAGGAATCTCACCCACCAGTTATAGTGCAACCTGAGTAGATGAACTTAAATTTTTTTCTTTGGAAAAGATATTTTAGCATGTTTACTCCTGTGAGAGCATTGCCAATTAGTTTAGAAGTTGTTTGAATTAGCTTGTTGAAAAATCCAGACAAAAGCTTATTGTCCAAAATAGCTGGAGGGGGGTCAAGTGGCAGGGGGTTGTAACAACGGCCTTCAGAAGGACGTTATTAGCTCATCACTGTGGCCATAAAGAAAAGCTTTTACCAGAAAAAGTTTAACAAGTTCAATAAATGTTCAAAGAACCTCACAAAAGCTTTTGGGTTTGGAAACAACACGAGCTATTTCTTGATGGGTTATGCTTTGAGTGTCGTAAAAGAGAATTGCTGCCATGTGAAGTCGTGCTGTGATCTCCCCAGGTTTCACAAGCGAGGCAGAATCAGGCCAAGATAGTTTGAGATGAGGATGTTTTAAGAGGCCTCCTGGAAATGGCCTTTGGGATTAAAGCCGTGCACCTGCAGTGTGCTTACTCAGGGACATGCCTGCATTAAACACAGGTGGTTTTGGCTTTGTGGGGACTATGAGTGAGGGAGTGCTTGCATCCTGCTTAATCAACGCTTGGCAAGGTGCTGTTTTGCCCTTTGAATTGCTGTTGCAATAGTTGGGAAAATGTTATTTGGGATCAGATATAAAACCAAAACCCCAAGTCATTAAATGTGCTCTAGGATGGAAGATGATGTACAAATATACATGATTACTGAATGTGCTTTGTAAGTGAACAGAGGCAGCTGAACTGATTTATTTAACCATAGAGACAATGAACTAAGGGGCAGAACAGGGGGAAAAAAATAAAAGGAGGGTTAATCAGCTTGGATAAGGAAGCACAAGTGTGATGAGGAGTGGCTGAGGGAACTGGGGGTGTTTAGTGTGGAGAAAAGGAGGCTGAGGGGAGACCTTCTCGCTCTCTACAACTACCTGAAAGGAGGGTGTAGCGAGGTGGAGGTCGGTCTCTTCTCCCAGGTAACAAGCGATAGGACGAGAGGAAATGGCCTCAAGTTGTGCCAGGGGAGGTTTAGATTGGAGATCAGGGACAATGTCTTCACTGAAAGGGTTGTCAAGCACTGGTACAGGCTGCCCAGGGCAGTGGTGGAGTCCCCATCCCTGGAGGGATTTAAAAGCCGTGTAGATGTGGTGCTGAGGGACATGGGTTAGTGGTGGCCTTGGCAGTGCTGGGTTAATGGTTGGACTCGATGATCTTAAAGGTCCTTTCCAACCAAAATGATTCTGTGATTCTGATTCTATGATTCTATTGTGTCTATAGCAAACTCTAGTCAGAGAACTTAATATTTGGAGAACTAAGCTAGTTCCCCCAAAACTCATTCTCTCAGGGTGGGAGAATAGAAATAAAAGTCAGTCCAGCTCTTTCTGATACCTGACTTGGAGAAGTTTATGAGAAAGGAATGTTTGTATTAAGAAACCAACAGAGTGTTTTTGGGATGCCACGCAGTGGGAATAGGAGATCCTGGCACAGGGGCTAATATTCAGCTAAGTCAAACATGATGGGAGGGCCATCCTGCACTGTGCAACCCCGAACAAAGCACAACAGAAATCACAGAGCAAAGCCAGGAACTATTTGGGAAAAAAACTCCCGATGAGTGATCACTAGCAAGGGTGGATCAGATCTGGGAGAAACCAGGGAGCCAGTAAATAAGCAGACCATGGATGGAGTTCAAATTCCCACCAGGCTTCCTTACAGCCTTTTATAGCCTGTTACAGAATCACAGAATCAACCAGGTTGGAAGAGACCTCTGGGATCATCGAGTCCAACCATTGCCCTGACACCACCATGGCAACTAGATCATGGCACTAAGTGCCACGTCCAGTCTTTTCTTAAACACCTCCAGAGATGGTGACTCCACCACCTCCCTGGGCAGCCCCTTCCAATGGCTAATGACCCTTTCTGAGAAGAAATGCTTCCTAATGTCCAACCTGAACCTCCCCTGGCGAAGCTTGAGGCTGTGTCCTCTTGTCCTGTCACTAGTTGCCCAGGAGAAGAGGCCGACTCCCACTTCACTACAACCTCAAAAACCTGTTAAAACATTCTCACCCGCAAGTCCCCCAGCCCAGGAGAAGAAAAGTTAACCACAAAGCAAAGCAGAGAAAGCTCTGCATCGGCATTTTTCTTCCTGCCCTTCAGCTGCAAAAGGTGGTCCCTTGAACCCCTGTCAGAAGTAGTCAGGAAATTGCCCATTTTTGTGATGGTCAGGATTTTCCTTTAGAGGGGAAAAAAAACCTCATTTAACGGAGCTGTTGCCAAATAGCACCATTGTCCCGAGGATCACTTTACAACCTGAAGCTCAGAAGGATTTGCACTGTAGAAATGCATTTGTTATTCCATGTGGTACTGCTGCTTGGGATAAATTGAGAAAATATTTATCCAGAGGGTAATGCATCCATTTCTGCTCTGTGCCTCCTCCTCGTACAAGGCTGTTCCACTCTGGGTTAGTGGTTTCTTGGCATTGCTACCTGGCATTTCCCCAAAAATGCTTTTTTTTTTTTTTCCTTATCATGGAGTTACTGACAGACACCTCATGAGGGCAGCATGTCCTCTCTTTTTCTTTTTTTCCCCCTTTCATCCTGCAGTCTACAACTACCTGAAGGGAGGTTGTAGTGAAGTGGGAGTCGGCCTCTTCTCCCGGGCAACTAGCGATAGGACAAGAGGACACAGCCTCAAGCTTCGCCAGGGGAGGTTCAGGTTGGACATCAGGAAGAATTTCTTCTCAGAAAGGATCATTAGCCATTGGAAGGGGCTGCTCAGGGAGGTGGTGGAGTCACCATCTCTAGAAGGGTTTAAGAAAAGACTGGATATGGCACTTAGTGCCATGGTCTAGTTGACAGGGTGGTGTCAGGGCAACGGTTGGACTCGATGATCCCAGAGGTCTCTTCCAACCTGGTTGATTCTGTTGATTCTGTTGATCAGACTGGATCAAAAAAAAATGCTGTGTATGCACTACAAATGACACTATTCTGCTTATGCTACTTGAAATAACGAGGGTCTTAAAGCAAGCTGGTGACATGCCACCTCGTGATATTCTGGTGCTATAGAAAATATTGCTGCCCTGCTTTGCAGATGGGGAAAAAGCAGCTAAATAAACCCATGTAATGTGTTCAGGATGCCCTATGGCTGGCAGTTGAGGAAGGAATAAATCATTGTAGGTGGTCTGCACCCAAGTGCCATGCTTTTTACATAAATGTAGTCATGTACCTTTTCGCTCCAGTTCTGTTTGCTGGAGGGAGAGCTCCAATTTAAGGCAAAGGGGATAAAATAGGATAGAAACAATGTAAATGCATGAGGAAGAAGAGGTGACAGTGGAAAGTCCCCTCTCCCAGAGTGTAAGGAGACACAAACAGGTACAAAACTATGTTCAAAGTTGCCCAGCTACTTTCCTTCCCTTTTTAACAGGCAAAAGAAGAGAAGGCTCTAGGGAGACCTTCTAGCAGCTTTCCAGTACCTGAAGGGGCTCCAGGAAAGCTGGAGAGGGGCTTTTTACAAGGGCATGGAGTGATAGGACAAGGGGGAACAGTTTTAAACTGAAAGAGGGGAGATTTAGATTAGATCTTAGGAAGAAATTCTTGACACTGAGGGTGGTGAGACACTGGCCCAGGTTGCCCAGAGAAGCTGTGGCTGCCCCCTCCCTGGCAGTGTTCAAGGCCAGGTTGGATGGGGCTTGAAGCAACCTTGTCTAGTAGAAGGTGTCCCTGCCCATGGCAGGGGGTTGGAACTAGATGATCTTTAAGGTCCCTTCCAACCCAAACCATTCTATGAGTCTATGATAAGTTTGTGAGCCCACTCCCAGACAGAAGAGAGGAGAGATGCATCTGTCAGGAAGGGGCAAATACAAGAATGGAAGAAGACTGAAACCAGAAAGGGCTGGTAGAGCCCCATGGAGAGGAAGGGACAGGGTTGTCAGGACCCTTGCAGGTATAATGAGAATGTGAGGAGGGAAGGGAGGTCTTAAAGCACTGGAGAACTGCAAATGCACTTTAAGGTCAAGCTAAACAACAGCAGAGGAAGGGAAGGTTGCTGAGTTAAAGGCAAGACAGGTCCACAGGAAAGAAGAGACGCCCATTTCTCAAAACAAGACTGTAAGAACAGCTTTATCAGGGCTGGTCTATCATGGGCAGGAGCCTACCTCTTGTTATGCCCAAGGGAAGACACCTGGACAACAAGGTGGCAAGAACATAGTGATACCATCCTGACACTGCTCCAGCAACCTGTAGCTCGGTCATCACTGAGTCAGAGGTGATAACTTTAACTTCTGTTAACATCTAGGTTATTTTACAACATGATCTCTTTTGTTCTGCATGCGGTGTACACCAAAGGCAGCCACTCCCCAAGAAGCCTCTATGTTACATAGGCAAAAACATAAGCAGGAAAATGTAGGTGCAGGGGAAGGTACCTACAGTACCAGGACACCCCCAGTGAGTCTTTCGCTAAATCAATCAAAATCATTAAACACAGCACAAGCCAGAGGTGAAGTTTAGGTAAGGCTCTCACATCTAAGCTCCTAAGATTGGCAAGAGGAACGAAAACCAACTGCAGAAAAACAGCTTGGAAGGAGTCATTTGTCCATGACCATGTGGTTGGAACTTGTATGAGACCAGCATGCCCTGGGCTGGTACCTTAGGCACAAGATGAGATCAAAGAAAAATTCCCCTTTTGTAAACTGGTGGTAAGTGGGTAGAAAAGAACAATGTTCAGTAGCAATCCCATGTTAGACCTTAATTAAGGGGACCTCCAGCACAACCCGGAGTTTTCACTGAATCACAGAATCAACCAGGTTAGAAGAGCCCTTTGGGATCATCGAGTCCAACCGTTGCCCTGACACCACCCTGTCAACTAGACCATGGCACTAAGTGCCACATCTAGTCTTTTCTTAAACACATCCAGAGATGGTGACTCCACCACCTCCCTGGGCAGCCCCTTCCAATGGCTAATGACCCTGGCTGAGAAGAAATTCTTCCTAATGTCCAACCTGAACCTCCCCTGGCGAAACTTGAGGCTCTGTCCTCTTGTCCTGTCGCTAGTTGCCCAGGAGAAGAGGCCGACTCCCACTGTGCTACAACCTCCCTTCAGGTAGTTGTAGACTGCAATAAGGTCACCTCTGGGCAGAGGTGTGCAGAGCTGGTCCTACCTTGCAGTATGGACAATTACAGGACAGTTATTAGTGCAGCCCTTTACAAGAATGGACCCATATTTGAAATAGCCCCCTTCCTCTTCTGCTTTAGGGGGATTTGCAAGCAGCAGCTGTGCTTTGATATAAAACTTGATAATTGAACATATTGCTTGGAAAAAACTCTGCAAGGACTGACCTTCTCCAGTTTGTGCCAAGGGCTTAGAACGAGAGCATTCATGGCTGGAATTCCTTGCTGTGCACTTCCAGCCAAGTCACTGGAAACCCAGCCTTAATGTTTGCTAGCAAAAAACATGAGGACCAAATCGATTTTACTAGGGGTGAGAAGGGGAGGTTAGCAACACACCAGGTTTATCTTCTAGAGCAGGAGGCTTCCAAAGTCCATTGCCCAAGCCTGAAAAGGGCAAAGAATAAGTTTGGCTTTCACCTTGAAGAACAGCAGTGTCAGCCTGTGAAAGTCAGCCAGCATTGATGGACCACTTCCACAGCTCATCGGTCAGCCCAACAGACAACAGGTTAACCCCTCACTTGTTACTAAAAAAGCCCACATGAACTTTACAGCAATGTGTGCTATTTCTGGAGCACTTTACACCTCCAATGGCAGGCGGCTTTGGGCTCTGATAGGAGCTGGAAGGATTTCCTTAGCTGACGACCAGGGATGCAATCCAGCTCTTTGTGTAATTTGCCAAAAGGAGCAATAAGGCACAAACTTTCTGCATCTGCTCAGTGAAGGAGGGCCATGGATGGAGGCTGCTGTAGCTCCTTATACACTGACAGGCAAAAACCCACCCTAAAACCACAAAGATTTGCTTGGTCTATCCCAGGTGTCCCATGCAGGGACAACGCAGATCAGTGTGGGTCTGCTTTTGGACAGACAGAGCAGTTTTCCCCCCCCATAAAAGCCAAGGCACAGCTGCAATCACACAAACAATTGCTGTAACATGAACCCAGCCACATGTCACCACAACATCAGAGAGACCAAAGCAGCCCCCTATTTTTGCCCAAGTTTATTTCTAGAAATTTGTACAAAAATTGATACTCTGTAATACAATAATCTATCAAATATGACAGATGAACATTTGTCTTTAGAGGCAAGATTCCAGGAATGTGAAGTACCGTCCTCTTGCGCAGAAGAAAGGCACATTTTGGAGCTCAAAATACACTCAACTGAACTGTTGAAAAGGCAGGCCAGACATGCAAGTAGTGCAATGTTTCAGGTTTATACATAAACACGTTGTACTCTGAAGAAATGTCACTACAAGCAGTGTTAACATCCACGTAAACATTTCATAAACACTTTAAGTCACTCACTTTAGATCCTCCGCGTGAAAAGGCTACTCCTTTACATTCACTGGACGGAATATTTAAAAGCCATCTTTGGGCAGAAGTTATTCCTAGCTTTCCCCAAATCCTTTTGGGATCCAAAACACTTCCATGAATAGTCCCATTGCATTTACCCCTACAGGCTACCCTAAGGGTCTGCAACACTGGGGCCACATGATTGCACCATCCCACCAGCTCCTAGAACTTGTCCTTGGAGTTTTGTGGCTATGAAGGAGTCCCATACTTCCAGCTACATGCCTCTGTGCAAGCAGCACCTGGGACAGACCTGCTTCTAAACTGACATTCGAAATACAAGTGGTGAAATTACAGCCACTGAAGTATCCATCATGTTGGATGGATCAAGGTCCACCAGACTCGTATCCTTTGGTTTCTTGCCCTGCACACAGTAGGTGCCACACCATGGGGTTCAGCAGCCTGCTTGTGCTTTCAGAAGGGGCTTTCCCAAAGCAGAAGTGCCCTCATGCTATGTAAGGACATCTCAACATGGCTCTTGTGCAACACGCCTGTAATACTGCTGTCCCAGTCAAATCAACCTGCTGCTTCTTGATTGAAAACCAGATGGATCCTACTCTCCCAAAACAGCTTGGGCTAGTGGGTACAGTAGCTGCAGGAACGCTTCTAATCCATTGCTGGCAATCCAACAGCATTGTATAGCAGATTACAAAGGCAATCATTTCCCCCATCCAAATCCTCACAGCAATGGGGAGTTGTGCTTTTTTCAATAGAAAGACTTTTTTAATGGGATTTATCCAACATAAAGCCTTTTTTTAATTATTTTTTAAAAGTGGTCTAGCAATACTTTAAAACACTTTCTTTGAAAGACACATACATCCACACATGCTTTCAAGTACACGATGACAGCTTGGACTCCTGGAGAAGATGTGTTGATTCTGAGAGAAGAAGGTGCTGCTGAGCCAGTCCCTTCAGTTGACTTCCAAGACCTCAGTCTCTGGCAGGCCAAATTTGCTCTTATACTTGTCAAAGAGTTTGATCAGGGAGTCCACATACATGCTGTGGTAGAAGTCCACTTCCCTCTGGGATGGATTATCAATCTTGGGGATGGTGATGGGCTCCCCAACTGATAAAAAGAAAGAAAGATCCACATGTTAGGCTGAATGCTCCTGTACAGCCTGGAGATTTGTCCTCTATGGCCACAGCTATGGTAGTTCAGCACATCCACCCTGGCATAGCACAGCTTGCCATTATAGCAGGGGTTTGCCTGATTCCTCAGAGTTTTGCTAGGCTCTGAAGCACAGTTGTCCCACCACCAGGGCCCTCATCACATCTGCAGCGATATCCAGACCCATTTTAGCTACACAAATGCCAGCAGTGCAGAGCCTCTACTGTGCAAGGTGGTTGGGAAGTCCCACTTGCTTCTGTTTACAGCAGAGTGATAAATCCCTCCTCAATTAACAGGAACCAAGACTAAAAGCCGCAGTTCTCGTGTATACCTCTATACACACCCCACAAAAGCAAAGTAGCCCTTTTCTTCCTCTCCCTCAAAGCGTTACTGCTTTGGGCTGGAAGACTCAAAGGCAAATTTTAGGGTTGGCTTTAAGCTTCAGCTATCAGACAGCATCACACTGCCAGTTCTAGCAGGGGGGCAGGCAGGCTGCTTCTGACTTTAGCCATCCAAGAGCAGAGAAACAAGAGCAGAGAAACTAGCAGCTATCGCATTTTTTCCTTCAGTAGAGCCCACTTGCAAAACTGGCTGGCAGTAGAGCATAATGAGAGGCTTGTAGCCTGTGGAAACTATTCTAGCTCATTCTCAGCTTTGCTGGAAGGTTTTATACAGAAGGGTAAATGGAGTTTTATAGTCAAGACTCCCAAGACCAAGCTAGAGTAAGGGTATGGCATAGACTCAAGCATGCTGCTACCTAGAGGAGCACATAGCGTATTTATACCAAGGACTTACCAACAGTAGTGATGGGCTTGGAGTAAGGTAACAACCCCCAGGTGTTGGAAGAGAAGAGGCCACGACCATGAAAGATGCATGGAGCAAAGCCAATGTGCTTCTGAAACTTCTTCTGAACCCATCTTCCCCAGGAACCCTCCTCGAAGATCACCTGCTTGTACACTTCATTCTCCCCAAAGGAGTAGACAGGAACCAAGTCCGCACTAGAAAGATGGAAAGATGTTAGGACCCCGCACCCCTGGTCTACGGTCAATTCTACAGCACCACACTCACTGCTGTGTACTCTTCCAGCCTGCACATTTGCAGATTTTACTGGCCAGACCTTTGTTTGCAGCACAAGGTACTGACACGTCAACCAGACCTGACATGATATAGTAAATATACTTTTAAGGCATGCAAGAGAATTGTACTGGCAATGGGCCCATGAAACTCTACCCAGTCGGGCATTGAATATGCTACCATATAGTCTCATCTCTGATTTTTGATGGACATCCCATTTCAGACACATGGGATCCCTGGAGGTCGCAGGGGCTGCACAGGTGATGCCCCATGCAGGTTACTGACACCTGCCTCTCCTTGCCCTGGAAGCCTCCTGTTGTCCTAGGCATCTTCCTACCCCTGTCCCCTGCTCAGGGGCAGAAGCCAGAGGAGAGACTCATGTGTCTGATGGTCTGGGCATACATCCACACAACACAGTAAGACCTCAGAAAGGAGAATCCATCCAAGAGATCAGCTGCTTCAGGGGACGAGAACACCTTTCATATGCTAGCAGTACTGCTCTAGCATTGAGGTTGCCTCTTACCCATGTCGTAGAGCCAGTTTCACAAATCCTTTCCGGTTTCTCAGTGTCACAGAGTTCTTCCCTGGGGTGCAGTTCAGGGACTCCGCTGCCCCTCCAACCACGATGATGATGGCATTGCCACTGCCGTTCTTGGACAAGATGTAGTCTATGCTGTCACGGTTCACAGGACATATACCTGCATATCCAAGAGACAGACATAAGGGTCAAGCTGCAGGATTAAGATGATCCTGGATGATTCTGAAGACACCAGCCATACCTGTAGCAAAAAGTTTGTGCCTTGATTGCAAGTTGAGTTGTCCACCTTCCCTGTGGTCATAGAAGGTTGTATATATTATCAAGCAACACATTCCTCAACTAAACAAGCAGTTAATAGACCTTGACAGCACTAGACTTGGTCATAAACAATTGCCTTTGGCATCTCTAAGCACAGAAGAAAATCCTCGCTGAAGCCTTTGTGTTAAGGGCAACTTTTTGGGAGCTGGTGTTGGTGGAGTTTAAGGACATCCTCTCTCCAAGTAAGCTTTGCAGTAGGGCTGGTTTATCCTCACTGGGGAAGCAAAGCAATGGTGTTATTTTGATGCACGAGAGGCTGAATTTGACTAGTTCCTCAGCAAATCCAAGTAGTGGAACAGATCTTGCTTTGGGAGGATGCTTTAGTGATACAAAAAAAATAAACTGACAAGCCTTCCACAGGCAGATCTATTATGGACTAATTTAAAAAAAAAATTTTTTTCTGAACTAAGATCTCACGCTCTTGCACAGTGAGAGCAAAATCCTTTGCTCTCCTCGGAAGGAAGAGATGTATGGGACAGAGTGCTCAGGTAAGTCCATACTCTGAGATGAGTGTCTGGGAAGGTCTTTCCCTCTACCCCACGCTGGAAGGGACAGGACTGCACTATCAGTCACAGCACTCCAGCTTTACAAAGCAATCCCTGCCCTAAAGCATCAGTCCCCACTCCAGGGATCTTATCATTCAGCCCAATGAAAGAAGGAACATTTAATTTCTGCATTATTGCTCTAAAAATACTAAGAAGTTTGATTCTGTCCTCCTGAAACTCATGCTTTTATCCTACAGTTATTGCCAGAGCTTACTCATGCCTCACATTTTTGGCCAGGATAAGCCAAGGAGAAGTGAGATGTCATCATTTACATTCCCATCCACGCAAGTCTGAGTTGTGTCGAGTACTTAAGGTCATTGCACTAGGAAGGGCAGTATTACACAACTTAATTTTAGAAGCTGATTCTGCACGTCTCATGGTAGTCATCACTTGAACCACGAACTAAATGTTGAATGGGTCCCGTGGGATTACACAGGGCAAGTCTGCAAGCCTTCATGTGTATCTTGAAACCCTGGGCATCAAGGTCACCAGCTAATCCCAGCTACAGAGCACAGGGGAACAGACCTCACTTGAGATAGATCAGCTGGATTTGAAGATTAGAACTCCATTTCTTTCAGCACAGCTACAACTCTCCCTGACCATGTTTCCTTTGAAAGGCTCAGGCTACACTTGCTGCTCCAGAGGAGAGAAGCCTTCGTACTTCTCCTCCACACCAAGGCTCACTGACTACACAGCCCTGGCTAACAGGGCAGCACAGATTTATGCTCAGCCATTTCACACTTGTTCGCAGAAGGAGATTACGCCAGCTCACAGCACTGAGCGTTGAAATCCTTCCTCCAGAAAATGCAACGAGACAGGCAGACAAGTGGCAATTGCTAAATTGTGCTCTTTAGCACATTTACACAGTATATAGGATTTTTCTGGCCATCTCCTCATGCCTTAGAGGATTCCTGCTGTAGCTCTAATATCTAGAAGGCTATAAAACATTGTAATATGCAGCAGTTGGTTGTAAACCAGCTATTTATGTGTATTGGTAATTTATTTTTTTTTTCTGTTTTGCCAGAATTTCACTTGAAGTGGTTCATCCACAAAACAAAGGATCCAGGGAACCATCAGCACTTCCCAAGCAATGTTAAAACCTTTGTAGTGACACCCTTAAGTTCCAGGATAGGAAAATGAAGACAAATTATGGCTTCCAGAAAGTTAACTTTGTCCAAGAGATCACACCTGTAGTCTTGCTTAAATCCTAAGTACAGAGGAAGCAGAATTTCCCACTGATTTAACTAATGCTCAGGGACAGCCCAACCAGCCCTGTCAGCACTGATGTTGCCAACATCTACTCCTACCTTCCTTCCAAATGGGAGGGAAGCAGCTCTGGCTGGCCACAAGATTTGTCTACCAGTCATCCTGAGCAGACTGAACAAGTGTTTTTTAAAATATAGAAAGGCTGATGCTGCATGGAAGCTTAAGCATCACGTGAAATAAGTTAATAGACATGATAGACCAGAAAGCAGGTCCCAACTTCTCACAGACTGCTGTCCTTCAGAATCCCAAGTGATGGGAACTACACACTTCACACAGCAACTTCCATCTGATGCAGGAAGACAGAAACCAGCTTGCTTGAGATACTGCCCTTCCTAGGCAGGGACAAACACTTTTTCTGCACCAGATCCAGGTAGTTTTCCTCTCCCTCACCAAATTAAGGCCGTAATCTTGGAAACAGTCAAACCTACCAAGTTAGAGCCAAGTACAGCTACTCCTGTCCTCTCTCCAGCCATGAATCAAGATTCAGCCAAAATGCTATATTAATATACCTGGTTTAAAGTCATTTTTGGTGAATCTGTTCCAGGAACAGCAAACAGGGTACTGGATTGTTCAATTCACAGTCTTTAAACGTTACCCCCTCATCTCTACCTAACCGACAGCCATCCTCACTCTGAAAAGGAAGCTCAGGCCATGCAAGAATACCGTTTCTTGAGGCTGTCAACACTGCTTCCTCTGCCCAGTCATAACCTACAAGCCCTCCATCATTAAAATACTGGAATCCATTAGAACAGGCCTATTAATGTCGTTCAGCAAACTTATATCACTGCCTAATCCCTGTGACCCATCTATAGGAGTATTTTCAGGGAAGGGGCTCTTCTGAATAGCTGAAGCTCTGCAATACCCCAGACTCTTCACTCCTGCCAAACACCCAGAACTGTGGTTGGGTGAAGAAGGCATCTGTCACCACCATAAGACCTAGATGCATGACTGCTCATGTGGTAATGAGCCCAGGAGCAGAGCTAGCCATGGTATTCACATTTCAAAGGCTAATGAATACTTTATATTTTCAGTTAGTGCGACTTCTTCATCTCACAGTACCTCCTAATGGTAACCAGAACCACCTGCTTCCATGTCTCCATCTTCCACACCCACAACTACAGATGCCAGATATCTTTACTATGCCTTTGGACAAGAGTATCCTTGAGTTAAGGATGGATGCAGAGAAGCACCAGTCCCCACAGCCCACGCTAGTCACATTTATTCACAGCTTCTTCTTGACAACTATGTGAAAGCAACCTTTGTGTGATGCTACAAGAGAGAAGTGGTTATGTGAGCTTCTGCCACAGCCTTTCAGTTGAAAGAGGGGAAGACAGCTCAGAGGCAAGGGCATGAGTAGAAGGAACAAAGTGCTCTTGCACTTACCGCCAGACATTAAGTAGTCCCTCAAAATGGGCATCCTGAAGTTCCCAGCCAGGGTAGCGAGGTATGGTCGGATCCCAGGGAATTTCTGGCCGACACCTGTGGCCTCTGTGCTGAAGTTGCAAAAAGCACCCAAGCCCATGATGCCATGCGGATGGTACCCAAAGATGTAATTCCTGGTGGTCAGCAGATTATGGGTTTTAACCAGCTAGGAAAGAAAAGAGTGAGGTCACATGAAGACAGATGTTTTCAGGTAATAAGAAAAAAATGGAGAAAAAAGTCAAAATTCCCAGCTTTTGCCTCTCATCCCACCAGGGAGAACAGCCTCAGGGCTGGAGTATGGACTACCCTGGATTTCAGAGGCTGTGGTAAGAGCAGCCACTTAGACTTCAGTTCCCCAAGCAGAGGGAGCAGAATAAACAGGCTGATCTTCGACACAAGAAGGCTGCCAGCCAAGCAGGAACAGGCGTTGGGTTGCAGCAGCCTGTGCCCTTTGTTTCTGTACTCCTCCCAAAGGTATTCTTACAAGCCTCTTGCCCAAACCAACCAAGTTCTTCATGGCCCTGTAGCCACAGCTACACCTCCTTCCAGGCCCCCTCACCACATTAGTGGCTCACATCCCAGTATGAGGAGGGGAAAAAAAGAACAACCAAAAAAAAAAAATCAGTGTCCCATAACAGAAGCAAGTTTGCTTAATACCTGAAAAAAGACCCAACCACTTAGTATGCCTGCTGGCCACCCTCCAAGAGCAAAAACATGCAGAAGGGTGACTTCCCACTGGAAACTATCCCTCCTTTCAAGAGGTTTTGCCCTGGCCTACATGCCAAAGGGCCAACAAGACACCTCAAGCCATCCACAGCAGTGTTCTGATTTCTGCAGGACATGCTTCAGGAGCAGTAACTGTATTGGTTTGGGGATGTGCAATATTCCTAACCATTTACTCATTTGTTTGCACAGCATGGACACTCTAAAGCTGTCTCAGCCATGCACAGCATAACCCATGCCCTGGTACCACTACTGAGGTTGGTACCACTACTGACACTGAGGTGCTGGAGCGAGTCCAGAGAAGGGCAACGAAGCTGGTGAAGGGTCTGGAGCACAAGTGTGATGAGGAGTGGCTGAGGGACCTGGGGGGTGTTTAGTCTGGAGAAAAGAAGGCTGAGGGTAGACCTTCTCACTCTCTACAACTGCCTGAAAGGAGGGTGTAGCGAGGTGGAGGTCAGTCTCTTTTCCGAATTAACAAGCTATAGGACAAGAGGAAAAGGCCTCAAGTTGTGCCAGGGGAGGGTTAGATTGGAGATCAGGGACAATGTCTTCATGGAAAGGGTTGTCAGGCACTGGAACAGGCTGCCCAGGGCAGTGGTGGAGTCACCATCCCTGGAGGGATTTAAAAGCCGTGTAGATGTGGTGTTTCGGGACATGGTTTGGTGGTGGACTTGGCAGTGCTGGGTTAACGGTTGGACTTGATGGTCTTAAAGGTCCTTTCGAACCAAAACGATTCTATGGTTCTATACTGTCAGAGGGGTTTTTTTTGATGCTATAAGTAGCAGCAGCATTCCATGCATCAGAGCATCTTTTCCTGGCAGTACACAAGCGGTCTGAGTAAGCACACAACAGGACTGCTACATCACTCTACAGAAGCAGGGATCAAATTTAATATTTTTCAGGATGCAATGGTGCCAGATTTTGCTGACTACAACAAAAGTCAGCAAAAGGTCTCAGGCTGGGGCAGGACCTACAAGTCCCAGCTGCACCTTCAGCATAAGGTGCTAAACAACTGCACCCCATCCCTCAAATGGGACATGCAAAGGTCACTCTGCGTCAGCTCCTGTAGGAAAAAGCGCAGATTTCCAAGACGTCACATCAGCATTACATACCCCGCCGTCTTGGCCAAGAAGCACTTTGGCAGTAAGCAAGCAAATCCATTTTGTTGAATCATGCTACAGGGAGCTGAAGTGCCATTGCGACACGCCGAAGCAGAGTGCCCAGAAATTTGATTCCCTCCTCTCCACATTCCCACCACTGTCCCTAGATGAGGCTATGGCACTTGTGCTATTTAAGGCAGCAGCTGCAATACCGGCGTGACACTGCAGCGGGTTGAGCACATCGACTACTCTCCTCCATTGACTACTCCCCTCCACACTTTCCTCTAGCTTTGAGGTCACGTAGGGCTCCAGGAAGCACATGCAGATACTTGTGGTTGCAGCAGCTCTGTAGAGCCCCACAGCCTATGGCACACCAAGTCATCCTTTCTCCCCTTTCCCTTCTTGCCCAATTAGTAGATGACTTTGCTTTCACTCCCCAGGGTGTGAGGGCTGTTCCTTAACCAGTTGGAGCAAACAGGGCTCCCAGACTAGACTGGAAACCACTCTCCAGGAAATACTGGAGAGGCAAAAAAACCCACCCCAATTATATGGTAAGCAACCCACAGAATCAATCAGGTTGGAAGAGACCTCTGGGATCATCGAGTCCAACCATTGCCCTGACACCACCATGGCAACTAGACCAGGGCACTAAGTGCCATGTCCAGGCTTTTCTTAAACCCCTCCAGAGATGGTGACTCCACCACCTCCCTGGGCAGCCCCTTCCAATGGCTAATGACCCTTGCTGAGAAGAAATGCTTCCTAATGTCCAACCTGAACCTCCCCTGGCGAAGCTTGAGGCTGTGTCCTCTTGTTCTATCACTAGTTGCCTGGGAGAAGAGGTTGACTCCCACTCCACTACAACCTCCCGTCAGGTAGCTGTAGACTGCCCCTCCATCTCTCAGCTCTTGCTCAGTTGTAGAAGACTCAAGGCCTGGTAGCTACAGACACGTGTGGCTTGGTTGAACCAGTGGCAGAAACTTCTCCTTAGAGCTCTTGTCAGAGCAGGGTGGTGGTTTCCAGGCTCCAAGCCTCATCCTTCACCTGCACCAAGTACAGCTGCTTTAAGAGGAAGCCAGCTGAAACAGAGGGTTTGTCCTCGTCACTCTGGAGCACAAGGCATTTGTGAGCTGAGCTTGGCAAACCCATGTACATGCTCTTTTACAGAAGACATGCCCTTCTCCTGCTGCCAGCCATGGCAAGTACCCTGCTCCAGCCCCTCCACCATGTGGAAGGACACCCAGTTCCCAGTGGAGCCAATTGCTTGCATACCTCACACGAGCCCCAGCCAAGCCTTATCACTCTGTGTTCGCTTTCCAAGACCTCCTGTTATGGAGGCAGAGGGTTATACTTCCCCTGCTTGGTGATACCCACTGTGCTCACCCACACCACTCACACAAGTAGTGCAGGAACAAGGCAAGGGGTGTGCAGGGAACCAGCTCACCTGCACATCCCACCCATGGCAAGTTAAAATGGGAATATCTGAGCAGCACTGGAGACTCAATGAGAATCAAATGCTCACAACAGGGATTTACATGTCTGAGAGTCACCCTGGCATTCATATGTGTGCTTTTCCCCATCAGTTTGTCCCATGCAGGCTGCCACTGCCCTCCACAGGTTGTCCCACAACAGAAGCTGAACTTGTCTTAGAATCCTAGAATTATAGAATCACAGAATGGTTTGGGTTGGAAGTGACCTTAAAGATCATCTAGTTCCAACCCCCCTGCCATGGGCAGGGACACCTTCCACTAGACCAGGTTGCTCCAAGCCCCATCCAACCTGGCCTTGAACACTGCCACAGAGGGGGCAGACACAGCTTCTCTGGGCAACCTGGGCCAGTGTCCCACCACCCTCACAGCCAAGAATTTCTTCCTAAGATCTCATCTCAATCTCCCCTCTTTCAGTTTAAAACTGTTCCCCCTCGTCCTGTCACTCCATGTCCTTGGAAAAAGCCCCTCTCCCGCTTTCCTGTAGCCCCTTCAGGTACTGGAAGGTGCTAGAAGGTCTCCCCAGAGCCTTCTCTTCTCCAGGCTGAACAGCCCCAACTCTCTCAGCCTGTCTCCACAGCAGAGGTGCTCCAGCCCTCTGAGCATCTTTGTGGCCCTTCATCTTCCCCTACACAAGGCAAGCCAGGGCAACCAAAGACTGCGCAGGCATCAGACAAGTTTGTGCACTTACCTGTGTGTGGTGCAGATCTTAGATCTGCTAATGCATAGACTCAGCCCAGGGCCTAAGCTGCCAACACCAAAGGCAAGGCTGTCACGGCTCCCTGAATTTAGTCTAGAAGCAGGAGTTTTTGAAGTGCTGTAATCACTTATTCCTCGTCTCAAGCAAGACTGAAGCTTTCCTTAGGAGGCTGATCACTCACTACTAGTTTTCTTGCACCTTCCCCCTTGACAAGCAAACAATGAGCTGCTGGGCTGCCTTATCAGGTTGGCCTAAGGAATTGCTGTAGCTGTCATTTGACAACACTTTTGCAACTCTGTTCTGAACCTCCAGCAGGTTTTCCCTTTTGCCATGATGAGACAGAGGCAGCATGTCCTTGCTCCATCCCAAACAGATTATTACAGTGCTGGGACTGAAGCTGGACCTTCACCCCACTGCACTAACACGCCTGTTCCCAGCTGCTGTCCGAGACCAAACCTGTTTCAGTGGGAGCAAAGGTCCATCCATCTCCTAGAGTAATAAGATTTCTCTAAACAGATCTAAGCCTGCCTACAGAAGCTATAAAGAAGTGCAACTACAGTAAAAACTAGTGTCAATATTTGAGTGCCAGATACTCCCAAAGAACGTTATCACCAATTTTATTTGTAGGAACAGGATGAGCAAGTAGCACATTCATGTGTGGAGAAAGAGGACTGCAAAGACATTGCTGCTCAGCACCAGGAGCCAGCAAAGAGCAGGCTGGAAGTGAGTGGTCTAGGTGGGTGCTCAGCCTACCTGCAAGGTGAGCAGCACAGTGACCACAGGAGCACGCAGAAAGCAGAAAATCAGAGCTCACCTGCAGGATCCAAGCAGCACTGGGGAGCACGTAAGCTTGCAAAATAACTGAACAGTTGCAATTAGCTGCATCACACCCAGCAGCACTATGGAAAAAATTATCTGACCTTCCCAGCAATGCAGGCCTGGACCTGAAGACCCCTCCAAGCTCTCAGTATTACCACCACGCTACATCACACATAAGAAGCAAAAGCCTCCATTTCCATTCTGTAAGTCATCTACAACAACAGCCAAGGAGACGCTTTGTCAGGCAGCCAGCCAAGCCAGACTGCGAGACAAATGCTGCAAAAAGAAAAAGTCACTGTCTTGCAACAGTCCCTGCTCTGGCACACTGCCGACTCTCCCATCTCAGCAGGAGAATGAGAAGGTCTCACAGCACACATTCAAAATGCTCACTGCTTGACAAAGGGGAGCCAAAGGTCTGCACTCATTGCTATCTGAAGTGCTATCGCCTACGGAGATAGGCAGCAGCTGTGCTCCTATGCTCAGGTGATGGCTTCTTTACCTAAAGAAGACCTTTAGATTGTGGCACTCCCCATGTGACATCCTCAGATAATGGGGATGTGCTCAGGGGGCTGCTGGGACCTGGCCTGCCTCTGCAGCAGCGGGGTTGAGTCCAGCCAGGCACACAGCACCGTGATCACACCTTCCGTGGCAGTTCAGCACCAGGATTTAGCTCACTGGAAGCTTCCTCAGCTCCTTCATGCACTGCTTAGCTTAAAGCACTATTTGCAAGCCCAGCCACTAAGGAATCTTAAGCTTCTAGTGCCCCAAAATAGCTTATTACTGTCAGAGCAGCTGCACGAAGCCTCAGCGAATGTGGACAAGTGCTCATGCTGAGGAACTGAGCCAGATTCAGGCTGGTTCTCAAATCCACCTGGTATTACAAAACATGACCTGGTATCTCCAGATACACGTGCAATAGTCCTACTGGTGTTTCAGGGTGGGAGGCACTGCTGACTCAGGTGGAAGCTAAGCATAATAATCATAAAAAATGTCAAGGCCTCCCCTCCAAAGTCTTTAGTGCCACAACTGTCACCCACAGGGAGCTGGCTCCCTAAGCCTGGGGAGGTGGCCTTAGGGTTTTGGAAAAGAAAAAAAAAATCTGCAAAACTGCTTCCTATTTATTGCCTGGAATAGGAGTAAAATCTGAGCTAACACCCTAATGCAGGCGGTACCCATGCATGCAGCTAGCACAGCTCTGTGTGCAGTTTGCAGAAGCTGAGTTTAGCATTACAAGTGCCACAGGTGAGATTGTCACTGGTGTGACCTGCCCTCACAGTGCTCAGTGGACACATGGCACAGGATGAGGTGCAGCAGGTGACTGCCCCGACAAACCACGAGTCCCAGAGACAAACCAAGCTTTGCTAAGCCATTACACCAACAGTTCAGGATCCAGTCAAGGAGAATTTTGCAGACAGAAGATTTAAACAAGTGGCCACCTCTAGACCAATCTCCCTCTTGACTGAAGACAGGTAAATAGTTTATCCAATGAGTTCCTGTGTTCTTAGCAAGTTCAAGCTCAAGCTGTTTTGCTGGTTGGTACCACAAAAGACAATATTCATGCCCATAATTGCAGACAACCACCTCTAGCACCTCACAGCCCCACCATCCCTGTAGCAGGCTTTAACAAACATGCAGCCAGCTGGCTGTTTTCCCCATAGCAAGTGCAGGAGTTATCCCCACAGCTGTCAACCCTCATGTGCTGCTCTTTACATACCATTTACCAGTGGGCTCTGTAACCCTTGCACAACTCTACCCCCCTTAGTGACAAAGGAATTATAGCCATAAGGGGTTCTCACAAATGGACTGCGGGACCTAGCAAGTATTTATCTAAAACAGCAGAAGTTCAGTTTATCTACCCAATCTCACCTCTAAACCTACCTGAACAACCCACCTGTTTGACAAGCTTCTAATCTCCAGTGGATCTGACCTGCATGGCTGGTACAGAGCATGTTTCCATGTAGACAGGGGCCAAATATGCCATCAAAGGAGAGGTGAAACAAGGGGAGCAGCCATTACAGGTGACCTTCTTGAATCAAGTCCCCAAGAGAAACTAGCCTATTTTAGCACTCAGCAATATCAAGAAGACAGGGTTGTTGCACTACTGAGGACTTTGTACTAGAAGACACGTTTGAGACCCGTCTTCAACACCAGAGCACGCTCTGTTCTCCATTAGCTTTGAGACCTGGGTTGACCAGCCACTTGCAGCCTGTGCAAGCTGTAGTGTATTTTTCCATGTACACCTACACTTGCCAAGAATTACCTGTTAAGAGCAGCAAGAGTATGGCAAGAGGTTTGTTCACCAGCAACATGTTCAGGCACCCTGAGAGTTCAAGTGATTTGGTAAAGGAATCCAGTCTATGTTGCTTCTGCTTGCTCCTGGGACTGGATTCCCTACTGCCTTCTGAGGCTGGACTGTCTTAGGGAAGGGTGGCTCATCAAAAGCCACAGCAAGATCCCTCCCTTTTGCTCAGGCTGAACAAAGCTTGCCAACAGCCTTACGTAACAGTCCTTTTGGCTGTGTGTCCTTCCAAAGAGGATCAAGTTCCCTCCTGGCTGAATTTGGCCCCTGCTCCCTTCCAAGTCCTCCAGCTAATTCTGCAGTCCCCAGAGCAGACCAGCAGCCCTATCCTGTCTGCAACACATCTGAACTAGCAGGAAAATACAAGCACAAGGCAAGCAAATTACAAGCTGGAGAACTGGAGCTATTCCCACCACTGGAAACCCCCATTCCCCAAAGCAGCTAGACTTCAGAGCTGATGTCACTGCTCCCTGTGAAGTGGTAAGGCTTTTGGTGCACAGGGTTCCCAGCTATCCTTACCCATTACACTGCTGCCTGTGGATGTAACTGGAAATCAGACCACAACTGAACTAGATTTACAAGAAGAGAACACAGGTAGGGCTAGGCACAATGCAGGGCTGCTGCAGCACAGAAGAGAAGTTGGAGAGATGGACAGGAGCCGTACTGCTACATGGCAGGTTGCCTCAAGAAGTCTGGTGATAAAGCCATCAGAAGCAGCATCTTCTACAAGTCATGATACCACCACTGGTGATGCATTTCAGATTTTAGAAACACAGCTGTTCCAAGGAGTAGCATAGCAAAGGTAATTAAGCCATGTCCTGCTTCCAGTTTAGTGTCATGGATAGACTAGTGTCAGTCCAACATCATCTCCACAGGGGTTATTACAAGTCAGTCTAAAACAGTTAAGTCTCAATGTATACAATTAAATGGTTACTTACTCTTATTGGAAAATAATCCCTGAAGTACCTCCATATAGCCCAGTTTCTCACCCATTGGGATCTTCTTCCACCTGAGCAGAAAAAAAAAATCATGTTTTTAAAGCTCTTTCCACATGGGTGCCCACCAAAAAGCCTAGAGGACTCCAGATTGTTGATTTCTTTAGTGAGACAGCAAGCTATTTCATTCCTCTAAGTGGGACACCTGCATCTTTCACTAGAACCAGGTGAAACCATCCATGTTCAGGGTACTTCGAGCTAATTAAGGCCTATCTACAAATTCAGGGTAGGATACAACTTGATAATCTGTTGTAGTTGGTCAATGGACAATTCAAGCTAGAAAAAGCTCAGTGTTAACCTCACATTCATCCTTTGGGAAAGGCCAAGATCCTGGATGATTTCAGTGGTCTTGAAGCAATGGAGAATTGTGCTAAACTGGCTATGAAAGGAATTGCCATCAAAGCTTGTTGCCATTGCTGTGGTGGGTTCTCAGAGCGGGTTTCTACAGGATGTTCTCCAAAATAAAGTTTTCTGCTTTATTTGCAGCAACACTGACTCCATAGGGGAGCCACATCTTAATAGTTATGCCATAATTCCAACCTTGCAAGAGCTGGAGAGGACAGCAAGATCTTGAAGTTTTATGTAGATCTTCCGGACCCACAGGAAGGACCTAAGCCTTATAAATATGTTGCTAAAAGCGAGCAATGGCATGATATTAGTGAACATTGTCTTGTATCACCCTCAGCACCAATGAAACCTGCAGTCACTCCTGCCAAGGGCTGACATTTGTATGCTTTTGGTCAGCGATTCAGCCAAGTCCCACTAAGAAGGGAACTCACTCATTATAAGGAAGTGCTTCTTTGTCCAAATATGAGGACAGGGACACTTAAACATCAAGGATCTATTCTGCAATATTTACCTTTCTTTGGTGTATTCCAGTCAAATACCAGCCAGGCCAAATATAGAGCAGCAATCACCCAGCAGTCTGTGCACAGTATGTACATGAGGATTAAAGTGCAAGCAACACCTGTATAGGTCCAAGAAAGAGAAGAAAACAAGGTCGCATCAGGTTTTGGTCTGCATTTACACTTGCATTAAGAGCCCCTTGCCTTTTGACCCTTCTATACTGAAGTCTTGGTCTCAATCTGATGTCATTAATCCTCAATCAAATTGGATTTAGCACCTTACGTAGGACTGAGTCAGCTTCCTCCAAAGCTACCTAAAGTCCCTCAACCTCCCCTTCATGGTTTCTCCAGGTGTCTTCTACAATATCTCCAAGTAGGGCAGCTGCTTCACCAGGCAACAGCAAGACTTCATGAGCATCAAGATTCCTCTGTGGCCCACACTGAAGGGATTTCTTCCACAGCTACACAAATCTTCTACACATTACACCAGCTCTACACCAACCATCCCACCAGGATGCCAGAGATCCCACTCACAACTTATGTTGCCATTTTAGCACAAACTAAATTGGGAAGGAACAGCAAGAATTGCTTGACAGACTGCAATCAGCACCTTTCTCCAGTTTAATCATCAACAATACTCTGGAGCAGAGCAGCCTGGGACTTCACATAACAGAAGTACCCAGAGACAGTCTTTGCTGTTTTACTGGTCTGACACAAACGCTTCTTGCCCATCTCTGCTGCCTCTTGGAAGGAGTCCAAGCCAAGAGGAAGGCACTAGTGTTGCAATCAGTTGCATCAGTTACCAGTTGCTTCTAAGAAATTTCTTTGTGGACATTCCCAAGAGTGAGTCAGGTGAGAGATTTCCAATTGTTTCAGTCTTATTTCTATGGTAGACACAGACATGAGCTAAACATCAGTAGGTCTGTCCATAGTTCCTGTGTTTTTCTAGAGGCAGGTAAAGTCATTTATTGCCAAAATATCAAACTATGCAAGTGTGCTCTGCAATATCCACATGCCCCAGGAACTCTCCTGCTGCAGCACAAATCCAGTAATTAATGCTTATGTAAAAGTTAATATTTTTGCATTAAAAGTTTTCTAGAATAAAAAAAAGCTTTGCTTTCAGCCCAAAGGTGTTACTCACCCATGATAAGGAAAGTGAGAACCCATTGCAGCACAGAGATGATTTGGAGTTGTTTCTCTACTTTGGATTTAGATAGCCAGAACAAGTCTTGCAGAGCAGAAAGAATGCTCGATCCTGTGCCTAAGAAAAAAAAAAACAAAAAGAAATCAAGCTACACTTGCACACTGAGCAAAGATAACAATATTTTCCTTTAAGATAGGAGGTGTTAAATCAATGTTCAAGCAGTTTGCTTTTAGAGCAAGGCTTGTCAAAGGCTAATATTTCCCATGGAGTTTAGGCATCCTGGAAGGGGAAGGGTTGCCATCTGCAAACATCCAGCTGTTTTGGGGATGCTGGAGGGGATTAATGGGTAACATCAGTTCCCACCTGAGCAAGCCTCTATTCACTTGACCATAAAAGCACAAAGGATATCAACATATGGTCATAACACACATCCCCACTTTAAACTGCCAGTTGCTGGAAGTGATGTTTGATAACACCATGAGTTCACCATAAGATAAAGATCAGCTGTCCCAAACCACAGGCAAACACACACCAGGCTGTGGTTCGAACTGTTGCTCATCTACCCTTCACCAGGCCCGTTGCACAACTCCTCTGTGCATGTTCAAGGAAAGCCCTGCACTCCAGCCTTACACAGCACAGCTCAAGGGCTGGTTGAGCAACACCTCAACCCATGACCCCACAGATCCACAGCTCCAAGGGTAAGGAAAACTATCAGAGTCTTTCTAAAGCAGTAAATGAGGAAGGAAGGAGTTGAAAGCTACTCTTTTAGAAGCTTAAGCTATTCAAGCAGAGAGAAAACAAATTTAAAAAATGAAGTGAAAGACTTGATTTCTATATGAGGAACCACCCACTGCGGTGTCTGCTGATGTGCTCAACAACCTCCAGAAAGAAGCAATCGCAAGTGGGTTTTCCTTCACTTCTCTTCATTCCTTTATTTCACAAGCACCATAATTACTGGCTAAAATGCAAATCAAGCTGCTGGCCTGTGAACAAACCAGGAGGTGTGTTTACGTATTTCCTTTTCTCTTTAAGGATCAGCCCATTATTAGAAGGGACGTGATGCTGCTAACCAGCTGTTATATTGAATGGCTTCAGTCCTTGCTGTCGCTGGCAAGACAGGACACTGGTAGTGGCGATACCATGGCAAGTACTCACACTTAGTCAAATGGAAGTCTGATGGAGAAGGGCCTCTTCTCCAGATATAGGTGGGTACTACAGTCTTGGTCACTTCATAGAATCACAGAATCGTTTTGCTTGGAAATGACCTTTAAGACCATCAAGCCTAACTGTTAACCCAGCACTGCCAAGTCCACCACTAAACCATGTACTTAAGCACCACATCTACATGGCTTTTAAATCCCTCCAGGGATGGGGACTCCACCACTGCCCTGGGCAGCCTGTTCCAATGCTTGACAACCCTTTCGGTGAAGACATTTTCCCTGATCTCCAATCTAAACCTCCCCTGGCACAACTTGAGGCTTATTCCTCTCATCCTATCACTTGTTACCTGGGAGAAGAGACCAACCTCCACCTCGCTACACCCTCCTTTCAGGCAGTTGTAGAAAGCGAGAAGGTCTCCCCTGAACCTCCTCTTCTCCACACTAAACACCCCCAGGTCCCTCAGCCGCTCCCCATCACACTTGTGCTCCAGACCCTACACCAGCTTTGTTGCCCTTCTCTGGACTCACTCCAGCACCTCAAGGTCTTTCTTGTAGTGAGGGGCCCAAAACTGAACACAGGATTCGAGGTGCAGCCTCACCAGTGCTGAGTACAGGGGGAAAAGCAGGTTTCCACAAAGCAGGTTTCACTAATGCAGCCTTTAAACACACAAAGCATCTCTGCAGTCTTTGCTGTTGCCCTTCCTGATGGTCTAAGCAATAGGATTAATGCACAGCAGCTGCACCTGCAGCACTGCTGTGTTAGTTTTGCAGCTTCTTTCCTCCCCCTCTTAAACACCATTTAACTTTAAGTCTGCACATGGTCCCTAGGACCAACAGCTACCTGCCTCCCTGAGCCTTTCTGCTAGTAAAGGACATCAGCCAGAAGCCACACCAGACCCTGCAGCCTAAATCTAGAGTCAGCCCACCCAGCCTAGGCCCTTGGCTCTGCTTAGTCTGAGTTGAATGAACAATCCTTGCAATGGGTTGGGCATTAACTACTCCAAGCAGACAAAGTTTTGGTCGAGGATAGATCATGTCACTGCAACTGCCAGTAAACTGAAACCTACAGCGCTAATCGAGTCTGAAGCAGCAGCTCAAGTTGAAGGCAGGTCTTTGTGAGCTAACATAGTACTTGCTGAATTCACTCTTAATACTGCAAGTATCTCTCCAGTTTGAGATGAGACAGGGCAACACGCCGATGAGTTAAACCACCACAGATTTGCAACACTAGAGAACCTAACCAGGAAGGCTCAGAAATTCTGTGCTGCAGCTCTCCACATTTCATAGTAAATACCTAAATCTGGGTAATAAAAAAAAAAAACGGGATGGAGTTTATTATTAAGACTGAGTCACCTGTCCAAGGGTGAGAGAAATCAGTTGCTCCTGCTGAGGAGGAGCCTGGGAGCAGCCTCTACTGCAGCTCTAGGAACTTGCTGTCCCAAAAACCTGGTTTACAAAACTGCACGTGGACAGACCTCATGTGGTCTGAGGACTGCCAGAGAGTAGTTTAAAGGAAGCTTTTAGCAATAGTGGTGTCACTGGCCATATTTGTATGCCCCCAAAATAAGACAAAAGCCTTAGAAATTATTAGTGATCCATAATAAAAGCCCAGCCCCATGTAATTCATCCTTCCAGAACCTGTAGTTACACTACCAAAACATCTTTGGATTGATGAATCCAACACTCCAGCCCTGGATCAGCTAAATCCCTATCCTCTTCCCCTGAAGAAAACAACTGTTTATCCCTTCAGATGAGAATTTTCACCCCAGCATTTTCTAGATGTTTTAACAAATCGTAGGCATTGCTAACCCTGTAAATAGACCGGTTGGGTAGCATAAGTCAGCCTGTCAAATTGTTTCCCTAACCACATTAAGCTTTTTGTGGCTATGTTCAACTCTTGCAGGCAGAAGGAAGACACAGGTTTGGCAGACAGCTCTGAGCAGGCAGCTGAGCACTTGCCCTTGGACAAGTGGTGTCCTGGGTCAGTTATTTGCTGAAAGCAAAAACATCCTTTGCAGAGATCAAGATTCCCAAAAGCCAGTTGTTACCATGGGCTGAATATCAGCATTTAATTCCTAGTTAAGGACATAAAAGAAGTCCAGTGGCAATGGAAAGGGCTGTGGGAAGGGGCAGAGGTGTCACCTGGCAAGTACATCTGACTGTGCATGGTCTACCTTTGCACCAGCCCCCTGCACGCTCCAGATGGACCCAGTGCATCAACTGCACACTGGGCAATTACAGATTTTAGTGCTGAGGCAGCCATTTCCAGCCAGTCCTGAGCTTGCTGTTCGTAGTGTCAGACGTAACACCCTGTGTACTCAACCCTCCCTGCAAGCCTCACCTCCTTTCTCCTTCAGCTGTAGTAGCCAGGAGGCATTTTTGGGAAGACCCTCCATGCTCTGGAGAGCCAGGCTGGTTACCAGTGACAGAGCACAAGAGCTTTGACAAGTCCACAAAAATGTGTTTTTTTGGGGGACTTGGACACAGCAGAAAACCTCAACACTGATACTTGAGCTCAGTTCTTTAAAGAAAACTTTTTTCTTTTAAGGGCTCACTTGTGTGCCCACCCCAAGCATCATTCACATATTAAAAGCCCAAAGGAGAATTAAGCATAGGAAAGGCAATTTCTTGAACTTTCAAGGAATACATTAAGCTAATAACCAAGTTTAATAAGGTCCATTAGACATGATTAATTTTGAGGCAAAGGATACTGTATACTCCAGCCTTTGGTATCCATTTGGATCAGTCTTTTCCCAATGAAGTATTTTGAATCCTGGAGAAACACAGACCTCCATCTTCTACTGCTGAAGACAGTTGCTTATCACATGCTGGCCACCCAGCATAGCTTCTGCAGCATTTTCCAGTTGCTCTGTTTTCCAGGGCACCTGTTCCAGAACTGGACAGCCTGGCTGTTTGGGGTCACAGCCTTAGCAACCCGTGTCTACACAGTAGAGATCTTAGCAACAGCTTTCCTGGTCTCCGATGAGATCCTGAGCCCCTGAACTCACACTGCAGCTCATGCCCTGCAGTATTGATGGGATACTCCCTGTACTAAGCCATGCATGGATCTCAATGATGCTACTTGCCAAGATGGCCAAAAGATGGACTTCCCCAGGAGACCTCACTGCTGCTCAGTGACAGCAGCCACCTGCAGCCTTCCAAGGAAGCTCAGTGACATTACCCAGCTGTCCCTCAACTGGTGATGGGCTTAGTACACTGATTTATTTCCAGCAGCCATCAGAGTCAAGCACAAGAGATGCTACCAAAGAGATCCTGGAGTCAATGAAGGGTTTGACCAAGCATTTGACTCCCACCTGCACAGACTCAGCTAGGGACAGCATCTGGTACACTTCCAGTGCAGTTTATTTCAGATCAAGTGCTGAAAAAACATGATTTAGCTAAGCAAGGAGGTAGACCCAAAGGTCCCCTAAGAGGAAGTGAACAGGACTTCACACTTGTGCACCAGAAAACCCAATCCACAGCACCTAATTAAGAAGCAGCCAAATAAATTAGCTGAGAGGAAGTGTAAGTGTTACAGACAGTTAAAAATACACTGAAAGCTTGATAAAGCCAAGCTTCATCTGCTACCTTTTCAACACAATTAGCATGTTAACTCTCAGCCAAGACTTATACTGCATAACACAGCTTATTTAAAGGAAAACCAGATTAGATGCAGTATAGCAGAGCCCCTCCAAAGCATAAGGTGCAAATTGACATTTTGAGCTACATATTTGGCAGAGAAGCTGATATTGGAGGCGTAACAAAACAAACAGACCAATACTAGGGTAATTGTGAGGACTCAGCCTCCCGTGCAAGAGCCGGAGTCTGCACAGCAAGCTGCTACGTTAAACGTGCATCTGTAAAACCCCTTGAGCAACACACGTTACTCTATGCCCAGGTTTACTCAGGTGCCACAGCTGCAGTGCACAAGCTCTCTCCACTTCCAGCTTTGTTGTTAGTGGTACTAGATAGTGAATCATTTGTTAGAGAATAACGAATTACCAGCAGTGGGGGGTATAGTTATCCTGCCCTGTACACAGCCATATAGCAGTTTGCTCATGCCCCAGGAGACTACTTAATAATCCCATACTATCTGTGGTAACGAACGCCTACAACTGGAGGTCAACAACATAGTTAACGGACATGTGACAAGAACATTTATTTCAGCCCCATTAGAAAGGAGCTGGGATTCTGCACAGCAAATAAATTTGTTATGACATTTATCTCATGGTAGATCTGCATTACTTGCAACACTGAACTTGGCCTTCAGTCTTGATGGTCACAGCTGTATGTGGGTTAAAGTTAGGTAACCATGAGGGTAGACCCACCTGTGCTAGACCAGTCAACAATTTCAGATTTAAGTCAGCAAGACTTAACAGTTCTAGACAAGAGAAAGGGAACCATCGTGCTACATCTCATCAGCGTGCCCAGGAGATGAGTGTAGGAGCTCTAAAAGAAGGGCTCAGTCATGAAAAAGTCCAGACCTCTACCTCCCAGGCAGTTTTTTCAAGAGGCAACACCATAACTCAGCTGGCAGTGATACCATACTCCCAAAACAGGAGCCCCCAGGTCCCCCTCAGAGCAAAAGTAAGGTCTGCCAAACCTCAGATGCAGCATAAGACTAATTCCAAGGTAAAGGTGAGTGAAATCACCTTCCTCACCCCAAACCATTCTACAATTTTGTTCCATGTTGCTGAAGTTCAATATTGCCTAAAGCGCTTAGCCACAGTCCAGCCAAAACAAAAGGAGAGAAGGAGCTTCTGTAAGATGAACAACTACCTGAAAGGAGGGTGTGGTGAGGGGGGGTCTGTCTGTTCTCCCAGGTAACAAGCGATAGGACAAGAGAAAAAGGCCTCAAGTTGTGCCAGGGGAGGTTTAGATTGGAGATCAGGGACAATGTCTTCACCAAAAGGGTTGTCAAGCACTGGAAAAGGCTGCCCAGGGCAGTGGTGGAGTCCCCATCCCTGGAGGGATTTAAAAGCCATGTAGATGTGGTGCTGAGGGACATGGGTTAGTGGTGGCCTTGGCAGTGCTGGGTTAACGGTTGGACTTGGTCTCAAAGGTCCTTTCCAACCAAAGCGATTCTGTGATTCTATGAAACAAGATAAGAGGAGATACTTCAGAAAAAAAAAAAAAAAAGGACAGCTTTAAATGCTCTGGCCACACTAGCATCCTTCTTCAGAAGAGTGGATCACTCCTTGCTCCTCTGCCAAACACAAGGAGGAGAGCACCTGGACAGCCTATGGCCGAAGTGGGTCAGGTCAAGATGAGATGATAACCACTCCTACACAACCAAAGTGTCTCAAAGCATCATCCAACCCTAGGCATTGATCCAAGGTCCACTCTGATTTTTACAATACTGGGTTGGTGTCCAAGAAGTTCCCCTGCATACACAGAGAGATGGACAGAGAGGCAAATGCCTGCACCTTTTTTTGCTTGTTTTTAAATAGGATCAGACTTGCAGCCAAATTCACAAGCACTAGGACAAAGCCAGATGCCAGGCAAGCAAGACTGAAGACTGAAGACTCAAGGACAGTATGAGCCATTCAGACTCTCACCTCACAAAAGTCAGGGAAGTAGGAAAAAAGTCCAGTGGGTTTGTTCTAAATATCCTGTGCAGTGGGGGAAATTATCTAACGTGATCAAGCAGCACGTGAGGTCCCGTGCACGAACCACTGCACCACGTCACCTCTGCCCATCTTTGATCTGCAGGGTCCCACGTCATCATTCCCAAAGCCCAGCCTGAGTCTGAGCTCCTCTGGCAGGCACCTGGGCTTTTGCTTTGAAGCTGGTCCTGCATCTTGTTGTTGCCCATGACAGGCTACAGAACTGGCAAGGGGTTGCGTTGGTGGATGCTGCAGTCACCAAGGCAACATGTCACATCTCCCCAGGCAGAAGCACATGAAGAAATTAGTGAGGAAGGACAAATATCACTGCAGGACACCCACGAGGTACCTCAGAGGAAAACTGACCTGAGGAGAGTTAAGACAGCTTTCCATCCCTTAAGCAGGATTATCTAGAGATGAGGCCAATCACTGTCCCTAAACCACACTCCATTTTGAATTATGCACGTGTCCTAGATCCATCATCAACATGCCAGTGCCAACAAGGTGGCCACTGAGGTCTCGGGTCAGCCCTACATATTTTATAGGTCTCCTGAATGATTTATTCTCTGTACTTGGCTTGCAGTTAACTCTCAATTTAACAGTTCACATACTGTTAATCCAAATAATCTCTCATCTCAAAACATCATTTGGCATCTTGCTAGTTGTATAAGCAAGGTAAATGACTTTAAGGACTAGAGCTGAGCATGGGAAACACATGTAGATTCTTTTCCCCAATCTGTTTGCAACTGATCCTACAGATCCATCTCCAACATTGGTGCCACATCTTCCTGACAAAGATGAGTACCAGCAGCTTTACACGCAGGACTGGGCAGGACACGGTGCGAAAACAAGAGCTTAGGGGTTAATTCACCAGGTTCAGGTCCTCTTAGCTCTGCTAATGATTTGCTTAATCAACAAGCCATTTCACAGGTCCCTTCATCCCAGAAGGAATTAGCAGCTTGTTTTTTCAGGGCAAAAAACCTTTTAAAACACAGACAGAGCACTCACTCAAGGACCCTCCACAAGGTACAGGGTAAACTGTTGTTCAAGTGCATTTTCCTGCAAAACCCTCACTGTTTGCAAGTGGTGACACTTCTCTAGACAAGCACCCTTGCAGGAGGGGTACGAGGCTCCATCAAGCAAAATATTTAGACTTGCTGAATTTATTCCTGCAAGATCCATAGAGCTGCTTTTACAAGCACGCAAGGGAGCTTGCAGATCGGGATTTCCCATATTGTCTCTCCAGCATCTTTAAACCTACATGTTTCAGCCTGCAGCAGGAAGCATCCAGCATCTGCAGCAGCTCTGCCCATGATGGGTGCCAGCCACCAGCACCCAACCTGCTCCTCGCACTGAGGAAGTGACTTACCAGCACGGAAGGGTGTAAAAGCAACCCCTTTGCTGTACTTCCTAACGTAAAACCTTCCTTTCACACTGGATCTCCAACTCCCCATCACAAAGCAACAATAAATAGCAACGCTTTTGGGTTTTCCTCACCTGTTGGTGTAGGTGTGGGGAATATAATATTACAAAACAGGGCTGCAAACTGCATTTTACCAGTCATGCAGTGTTGGTAAAACTACTACACTCTCCTTCCTACCATCACACGGAGGAAAAAAAAAAAAGCTCGTTTTTAAGCAAGTGTCACCCGCCCGCATTTTTCCGTGGTGCAAAAACAGTTAGATAACAAACCAGAGCCGTTTCCAACAGCTTCAGCAAAGCAGCCCGACCCCCCAAGCTCGCTAAAAATCAAAACCTTGCGCAGAGAGCTGTAATCCTCCCCCCTAAGGGAAGCCGCAGCCAGCCTCCCCGCCATTGCGTGCTGCTTTTCCACCTCCTTCCCCCTCTTAAACAACCACTCCTGCACGCAGGAAGGAGTAAGAGGAATATAATAAATAAAGATGAGGGTTTCGGTGCTGCTCCCACCCCATCCTGCACCTTGGAGCGCCGGGATGCTGCTCCCCCCCCGCAGCAGCATCCTCCCGGTGCCGGGACCCGCCTCTACCCCCCGGCTCCCCGGTACCTCGCAGCACCCCGGAGTAGGCAGCGATGATGGTCTTCATGGCGGAGGGGTGGTCAGGTCCCGGCCAAGGCCATGGGATGGAGAAGTGAAGCCGGCTCTGCAGCCCCAGTGCGGCCGGCGAGTGGGAGAGGAACCGGCTGCGTATCCCTATATAGCTCCGGGGAGGAGGAGGAGGAGGAGGAGGAGGAGGAGGGCGGGGAGGGGAGGGGCGGGCCCCGGCAGGGCGGGTGGTCCCTCAGCCCGGGGAGGGGGGGGGGAAGCTCTTGGCCCCGGTGATTAACCACAGAATGGTTTGGGTTGGAAGGGACCTTAAAGTCCATCTAGTTCCAACCCCCTGCCATGGGCAGGGACACCTTCCACCAGACCAGGTTGCTCCAAGCCCCATCCAGCCTGGCCTTGAACACTGCCAGGGAGGGGGCAGCCACAGCTGCTCTGGGCAGCCTGGGCCAGGGTCTCACTACCCTCACAGGCAAGAATTTCTTTCTAAGATCTCGTCTAAATCTCCCCTCTTTCAGTTTAAAACCGTTCCCCCTCGTCCTATCACTCCATGCCCTTGTAAAAAGCCCCTCTCCAGCTTTCCTGTAGCCCCTTCAGGTACTGGAAGGTGCTAGACGGTCTCCCCAGAGCCTTCTCTTCTCCAGGCTGAACAGCCCCAGCGCTCTCAGCCTGTCTCCAGAGCAGAGGGGCTCCAGCTCTCTGAGCATCTCCGTGGCCTCCTCTGGACTCGCTCCAACAGCTCCGTGTCCTTCTTCTGTTGGGGGCCCCAGAGCTGGACGCAGCACTGCAGGGGGGGTCTCACGAGAGCGGAGCAGAGGGGCAGAATCCCCTCCCTCGCCCTGCTGGCCACGCTGCTGGGGATGCAGCCCAGGACACCGGTGGCTTTCTGGGCTGTAAGCTCACGTTGCCGGCTCATGGTGAGCTTCTCGTCACCCATCACCCCCAAGTCCTTCTCCTCAGGGCTGCTCTCAATCCATTCTCCACCCAGCATGCGATGGGGATTTGGGGGGGAGGACAAGGCAGGAGGGCACCCCCACACCCTCTTCCCTCCCTGTTTTCCTTCTCCCCATCACAGGGTGGTGAAAAATCCTCCCAAGCCCCCATTAGTGATGGTCCCCTTCTTGCTCAAATGCTCTTCCATCCCAGTCTTGGCTGCTTTTAGCTTCCCCAGTGGGATTTGGGAGATCTGTGTTCCTAAAAGTATCATTAAATTAAGACAAAAGGTAGAAAAGAGAAAATTTTAGAAACTTTATTAACAGCAGCTTTAATGGTTTCATTAGGTTTCATTTTCATTAAGATAGCCTGCAGGTATGCCCAAACCACTGACCAAGCCTCATTTTCTTCTAACAAGATGTTTAAGGATCTACTCACGAGATCCATAAGAAACAAGGTGTCATTTAGGTTTGCATCAAGGTTTTAACGTAGCTACACTTGCCAAGAGATTTCTGTAGATTGTTACAGATAGGGACAGATGGGTCTGTCCCAGCTCCCACGACATTAAACCAGATTCTTTATAATGGGGTCATGTCTGGCCCTGTGGTTAAAGGGGGGATTTTGCTACACCTCTGGGGAAAGGATCAGGCCTCTACCCCTTTCCTAATCTCAGTTTCATCTTCTGTAATTTGGAAAAAATAAAAGGAATCTGCATTTGAGAAGCACTTTGAGATCCCTCAAGGAAAAGCCCATTGAAAGCAACAAGCATGTAGATATCCCCATATGCAGAGGACAGGTAGTAATCACCACCGAAACACCCCCAAAAACCCTTCAACTTTTGCCTGGCTTTTAGGGTGGGAGCAGGATCATGCCTTGCGGAGCTAGCAGTTATTTTCCTGTTGCTCCTGAGGATGCCGCTGCAACATCCACTTTTTGGTCCAGAGAGAAGTGTCTACCAGTGTGTTTCGCAAAAAAAAAGTTCTTATTTTCAGCCCTGGAGAGCTAAAATCAGAGATTCAGAGGTGAAAGAGTGATATTTTTTTTTTCTCTGTCCCCTGAGGCATTCCCATACCCCTCTTTTTGTGTCAAACTGGCACCAGGACTTGTTCACTCCCCATTTGGCCAAATGGCCATCATCCAACAGTTGTAGTGGCCTGTTGAAATGCGTATAAAAATGGAAAATTGCAAGAGCCTGTCTGAAGAAAGGGTCTTGCCCAACAGCTCTTGGATAAGACCTCCAAAAGGGAGTCCAGAACAGAAATAAATCGCCACTAAAATACTGCTGAGTGAAAGGGGAATGGTCTCCTGCCTGTCTGTGTCCCTTGTTGACTTTATAAATAGAGTTATCTGCAAGTGAAGTAAGGACTGAGGTAGCTTTTCTTATTGTAACCGGAATAATAACCTGCAAAAAATTATACTGCCAGGTTGTGAGAGCACGAGATAGGTAGACAGAAAAATGTTAGTGTGCTGGGACCATCGTCTGTCCGCATCCATCATCTTTCTCTACCTATACTCATCTTTTCATACATTTTGGGTGCAAATTCTCTGAATCCTGATCACCTTCTTGCTCCATATGATGCAGTGGGGTCCCAGCCTGGGAGGACTCATTAAAAAGATAAATTAAGAAAATTCATAGAATCACAGAATCACAGGATAGTTTGGGTTGGAAGGGACCTTAAAGACCATCTAGTTCCAACCCCCCTGCCATGGGCCGGGACACCTTCCACCAGACCAGGTTGCTCCAAGCCCCATCCAACCTGGCCTTGAACACTGCCAGGGAGGGGGCAGCCACAGCTTCTCTGGGCAACCTGGGCCAGTGTCTCACCACCCTCACAGTCAAGAATTTCTTCCTAATATCTCATCTAAATCTCCCCTCTTTTAGTTTAAAAACGTTCCCCCTCATCCTATCACTCCATGCCCTTGTAAAAAGTCCCTCTCCAGCTTTCAAAGTCCCTCTTCAGCTTTCGGTCCCTCTCCAGCTTTCAACTAATAATTTTTATAATAATTATAATAATTTTTATTATTTTAAAATCAATAAAAACAATAAAAACCTCAGTGCTTAATGGAGAATTATGACTTGCAGGAGTAAAGACACAGCCACTGTAGCCCCAGGCTGAGCAGCAGCGTGAACGCGTGACTTGCAGGTGCAAATTGTGACACCACATTTCTTGGGAGGAAGGAAAAGTCGAGCCTGGATCTGTGACAACAGGGCTGAGCCCCGGCACAGCCTCTGCCTTCACGCGACCTGAGCAGCAGCAGGGACCTGGCTGCCACCCAGCTGCCCTCTCACTTGTTTTACCAGTACTTGTCCTGCAGCTTTTTCTTTTTCCCTCTCCCGCTCAGCTCATTGAAAATCAGAAAACAGATCCAAATAATAGATTAGAAATATCTTGGCTCTGTTCACCGCGAGAATCCGTTTTCCCACCGAGAAGACACGCACCGTGGTGTTAGTTTGAGAGATGTTTTTGGAGACGCTCGTGGTTTGTTTTGCTCGGTGCTGGCGCAGGAGATATACGACCCTGTCTATTATTAACCCGCGTGTCTGGCACGATTATTCTTGAACAATAACATCCTTTCAAATACCCTACTATTACTTCACCTGAGCCTGAAAAACATGGATCATGGACAGAGTAACGTGGGCAGGAGCCAGTCTTCCAGCTCTCTGCAGCCAAGAATAATTCACAATAGTTTTACACTCCTTTATTTCTTTTTTTTTTTTCAGTAACCGAATCTCGCAGCGAAGCATCAACACACCCTTACTCAGCCACTTTTTTTTTGTGCACATACAGAATTTTTAGGGTGATGCCTATCGAATAAAGCTTTTGAGGACGCATTTATTTTTCTCCTCGTGCTTCTATTCAGGGACTTGAGCATGGTTTGTAAGGCGTGGGGTGGGTTTGCAGTACTTTGAGTCAGCCGTTGGTGTACAGCTCTGTAGCTTTGTTTCTATAGTTATTTAACAGCAGAAAACGCCCCGTTTTCAAAGCATCAATGTTCAGTGTCTTCACCCAGGGGCCAGGTGTTTGGATGCATGTATGAAACTGCCTGTATTTGGCATGTTGGGACATGTGCACTCAAGTTGAGCTTATCTGTCTTTGTAGTTCTCCTTCTCTGACTTAAAAATGTAGAGTCATTTCCCTGCCTGTGGTTAACCCTCTGTTTATGGATTTTTAAGTTTTCTCTTTCCGGGCAATATTATTTTTAGTAGATTTTTTGTTTCCAGGGCTGATACGAGCCTTAAACACAGAGGGTTTATAGCTGCCAGGGTTTAATCCTCCCATCTCTGTCTGCACAGACTGCAACCACAGCATCTGAAAAAGGACCTTTTCTCCCCAATTTCTCCTCATGAGCCTACTAAGAACATGATGGGGCTATCTCTGTGGCAGACACCATAGCTCAGGTATGGTCATCAGGTCCAGGTCACTGTGTATTTCTTCTGATGCCTGCAGCACGATAAATTCAGGTTGGAAATAAGGTCTGCAGTCTACAACTACCTGAAGGGAGGTTGTAGTGGAGTGGGAGTCGGCCTCTTCTCCCAGGCAACTAGCGATAGGACAAGAGGACACAGCCTCAAGCTTCACCAGGGGAGGTTCAGGTTGGACATTAGGAAGCATTTCTTGTCAGAAAGGGTCATTAGCCATTGGAACGGGCTGCCCAGGGAGGTGGTGGAGTCACCATCCCTGGAGGTGTTTTAAGAAAAGACTGGATGTGGCACTTAGTGCCATGGTCTAGTTGACATGGTGGTGTCAGGGCAATGGTTGGACTCAATGATCCCAGAGGGCTCTTCCAACCTGATTGATTCTGTGATTCTGTGTGATTCTGCTCTCATTGCAGACCACTGGTTGTGTGTGAGGAGCATCCTCGTGGAAAACGAAAGCCTTTTGTTGACTTTGCAAGCACGCAAAGTTTGTGCTGCTAAATTGTGCCCCACCAAAGAGCTCCCACCGGACCATGGGCACCTCCAGATCACTTCTGCTTCCATCCCTGCATCTTCCTCTGAGCCGCAATCATCCGCTCACCGGGAGCAATGGAAGTCTTATCATCACTGATGTAAACGACAAACCAGACGATAAGAGCTGGGATTTAACGAGGAGTTTGAACCGGACCCAGCCAACCAGCAAGATTTGCTTTGTCAAATTGCCAAGCAGGCAAAACAGCGACAAGATCCTTTCTCACTCCTGAGCAGTTATTTTTCTACCTGCTGTAAATGTGACTTTGGCCAAGCTTCCTTTGCGTTGCTATCACATACAGTGCTCACTTCTGGGGCTCCCCGCTCTCCCTCCAAGGTCTCGTGTCCTCTTCCTTTGCCAGTTAATTCAGCTGTGGTAGCTCAGGAACTGCTCACATGAGCCCAAAAGGTAACCTGAGCCTCAGGGTGCTACTTGGGAGGCACTCACAAGCAACGATGCTAGTAAGACACTGCTCAGTCACCTGTACTCGCCTTGACCAAAGGTCCATCCATCACCTCCCTGAGGGTATTTTTAGCATTTTGTGCAGAGGTAGCAGAAAGTCATGGAAGGGTTTGTCTTCCCCTCCATCCTTTTTCAGGCCTTGATAGGAACGGTTCGCAGCTCAGGTGATATTTATGGAAGTGTGTTGTTGGCTCACACATCGCCTGAGTGATGGATCTGAACTTTGAGCTAAGGGAGAAGAGATGTGTTCCCACATCCCCACACGTTGCCTGCTTCTCTACAGACCTTCAAATAAACTCAAAAGCTGTGTAAACCATGAGTATGGAGAGGGAAACTGAGGCACAAGCTTGCTGGGGAACTGAGCTGTCATATCCCTCTGAAGAAGCATTGCAGATTTAGGTAGTTGTAGAATTTCATGCTTGGTCTTTCACACCTTTCCTTAGTCTTGAATTCATCAGCTTCAAAGCTCCCCTTGGTCTCTCCTGCTTGCTGGCTGTGGCTCCTGGTGGGATCCTGCAGGTCCTGTTTGTTAATGGGGGGGAGAAGGGGGGCACGTTTTGTCACCCCGGCTGCACAGCTGTGCCTGGACTCTATTTTCTGTCCATGCTTTTGAGTCAGGTGTTATGATTTTAGGAGCCCAGACTGGTCCTTTCCAATGCTCCATCCCTGGAGGAGTATTTCCCACACGGGCAGGAAGCAGCCACATTTCAGACATGCGGAATAACTGTTGACCAGGGTATCTCTGAACCCATCAACAAACTCTTCATGGGCCATCCCACGACAGCCACGGATCATCCGCTTCCTAACTGGAGCATAACAGAACAATGTGTTACAGATACATAAAGTCACTCTGGGCAAGGCCATCTGCACGGTCCAGTGATGCCAGCTCGTATTTTGCCAGGGTGCAAAGACATTCACCACCATGTCCAGAGCCAGAAAGAGCTGAGTGAGCAGGGAGCAACACCTTCCTCCCCGGGAGAGCTCAGCAGAGCCCATACTGAGATACCTGCAGACATTCGAGCACCACCATGGTCATCGCACTGGTTGACCTTTGTATCTGGAGCTGGATCCACCTCATGGGGCCAAAGACGTCTCCTAGCCCCCACCCCACAGCTTGATTTTTGGCCAAGTCATGCTTTACACCCTCCCCTCCCCAGACTTTGCTGTCATGCTCTTATCTCACAGGTATTTATCAGGTTTGTCCTTCAAAAAATTTGCTTAGGAAGGGGATGTTTGCAAGGCAGAGCTTTGCAAAGCCTTTCCTCCAGAGGGATTTCTGAATATAGGATGGGCACCTCAGGCGTGCATCAATACACCCCTGGGACTTTTTCGTCTGGACATCCCCAGGAAAGAAACACAGAAAGAACAAGCGTTCAGCCAGTGTGGCAAAGCTTGCATTCATACAAGCTGTGTTAAAAGCAAAACTGAATGAATTTCCCATCAGTGCAGGGAAGGGAAGAGCAGAGGGTCAAACCCCAATGGGTATCTGTCCACCTGTAGGACTTTGGTCCTGTATCCTTTCTGATGGCTTCCCATATATTAGGTGCAGTCTGGGGCAGGATCACCAATGCCGCAAACCCCCATCTCATGATCAGTGTAGACACAGCCAATATTTTTGGTAGTATTAGGGCAAAGAGTATGTCCTTTGTAACTCATTGGTTAATGGTACAACCACTTTGGAGCCCAAAGCTGGAATCAGCTATTTTCATAGCACTTGCTCTTTTGTTCATGGAGTTAAAAGTGATTTAACATTACAGAGGTTTTGAAATGTGGCCGTTTCTAGTCCTTTTAAGCTGCACTTACACCCCTTTTTTCACAAGTGGAAGCAAAGTTCAGGCCAAATCTGCAAGAGAGACTTCACAGCGAGCTTTGTGCTGGAGGGCATTAGAAACAAAATGAAACATATATATAATTTTTTTTTAATAAAAGCCCCACTCTCACTTTTTCCCACCAGACAGATAGGAAGATTTATGCAAGTCGCTGAGCAAAGCCAGATTTTGGCTGTTGACAGCGAGTCAGGGTATAGCTGCCTAGCTACAGTCTAAAATTAGAGCACCTAAAAATTAACTGTATGGCTAAAGAACTTTGGTCCCTGTGCTGAACGAGCTCTGGGAGAATTAGTAATAGGCAGTTAACCAGCTCCACTTTTAATCCAATTGCAAGGTTTTTGCAAAACAAGAATTGGCACAAGAAAAAAATGTGGTTTGATTTTTTTTCTCAATTATGTTTGCTTCCTTCGTTAAGAAGGGCGTGGGGGAAGGAGACATGGGAAACTGGTTAAATATAATGCAGAAAAAATAGTTTCCGCTTGTTGAAAGGTGGGAGACTTCCATGTTCTCTTAGGAAGCATCACATTAATCTTGTGTTATACTTCTCCAAAAAAATGAGCATTTCCAGCTCTCTGCTGTGACGAAGACTGCATTTTCCTAAAGGCTTCCCCGTGAGCTCCTCAAACCTCTGTGTTTGCAACCAGACAGCCCTGGGACAGCACCAGCTTCCAACCACAGGTGGGGAAACTGAGGCACGAAGCCTGAAGGTGTGACCATCCAAACCCAGACCATGCATTTCTGATGACACCAAGGCAAGTGCTCCTCCTTGCCTCCCTGCCTCCATGCCAGCTCTCAGGCCAGGTGAATCCCTGTTGAAAGCCTCTTACGCCCTCCATCCCCTGGGCTCATCCAAGACCCACAAGGAAGGCTGTAATGCTATTAGATAAGGCTGTATGTCCACCCCTGACCTTCCAGCCAGCCCAACCTCTCGAGGGCTCTCCACCAACCTGGGCAGGACAGCTCTGGCCCCAAATCCTGTGTGGGACCCATCAGTTCCAAAACGATAAGGAAAAATTGACGAAAAAAAGGAGAAATTTACCCTATGAACTGCCCCCAATTTGCATGGATGTAACCAAGAGTCACCCCATGGCATTCGCCCATTTCTGGTTCTTTCCCTCTTCAAAGGATTTTACCTACTGTAGCAAACTTCCCCAAGCCCTTTGGGGACATTTGGGCAACAGCACCCGTGTGCTGAGAAAAGCAGAGGATGGGGAAATCCTCCCTTTGTCCCAGACTCCTGCAATCCTCCCTTAGGGCCTCAGCCCCACACAGAGCATGGGATGACTTCTACTAGGGGAGCAGAGAAGAAGGAAAGATGCACCCCATCCTTGCACAGTAGCCTGGAGAGAAGGAATGACCTTTCTCACCTTTCTGTGGTACCCAGGTGGGGTACAGTATCCCCCCCTGCAGTGCTGCGTCCAGCTCTGGGGCCCCCAAAATAAGAAGGACACGGAGCTGTTGGAGCGAGTCCAGAGGAGGCCACAAAGATGCTCAGAGGGCTGGAGCACCTCTGCTATGGAGACAGGCTGAGAGATTTGGGGCTGTTCAGAGAGAAAAGGATAAAGCCACTAGAGCAGAGACCTGGGACCTACCCGACATTTCTCCTCATGCTTTTCCTGCTACTGGGAATTCTCCTTAGGCATTTACTACTAAGACAGCAGAAGACCCTGCTTGGCAGGGCTCTGCTACTAAAATGCATTTGTCTCTGGGACTTTGACTCTCATGTATGGTTGGATATTTTATATTGGCTCTTGAATTTCAAAGTGCAACTCCCGAATCCATGCAGAGCTGAAAATGCCTCTCTCTGATGAATGAAGAAGGATCTTGGAACAGCAGTTCATCTCCTTCCCTCGGGAAGTCAGCTAACAAACTGTCCCCACTGCATTCTGCAAGTATTACAGCAGCAAGGGTTTGAGGATATCCCACAGAGGGGTTGTCTTTTGACTGCTCCTGGCTCAGCCAATTTGAGCAATAACCTGAGCCTTCCCACAGTGTTAGAATAGCTTGAAATTCATGTGCTATAAAAAGTACACAATTTCTGCAATATTTTTGACAATTTTTTGCAATTGCAGGGCTCTATGTAGAGTTCACATGTGACGGATCAAAGGGCTAGAGGTGCCTCAGTCCCTCATGGAGAGAGTCCCCCATGGAGCTGTTGGAGTGAGTCCAGAGGAGAACCATGAAGATGCTCAGAGGGCTGGAGCACCTCTGCTCTGGAGACAGGCTGAGAGAGTTGGGGCTGTTCAGCCTGGAGAAGAGAAGGCTCCAGGAAGACCTCATAGCAGCCTTCCAGTATCTGAAGGGGCTACAGGAAAGCTGGAGAGGGGCTTTTTACAAGGGCATGGAGTGACAGGACGAGGGGGAATGGTTTTAAACTGAAAGAGGGCAGATTTAGATGAGATCTGAGGAAGAAATTCTTGCCTGTGAGGGTGGTGAGACACTGGAACAGGTTGCCCAGAGAAGCTGTGGCTGCCCCCTCCCTGGCAGTGTTCAAAGCCAGGTTGGATGGGGCTTGGAGCAACCTGGTCTAGTGGAAGGTGTCTCTGCCTGTGGCAGGGGGTTGGAACTAGATGATCTTTCGGGTCCCTTCCAACCCAAATCATTCTATGGTTCTATGTTTCTGTGGTGTTAAATTTAGGGGGTTGTATCACAGCTAAATATAGAACAACTCAGAATTAACAGTGTCTGCAGGGAAAAGGTACCAGCCTTGTTTCACAACTCCTGCGGGTCCCAGCAGAGTCGTTCCACAAATGCATGTGGGCAGTAGGCACCAGACAGACCTAATCCTGCAACCCTTTACTCACCCAAGGAGTCACGTTGACTGCAGCAAGACTATTTCTGCAAATGCTCTCTGTGCACCCCACGGCTGCAGGATCAGGCCAGGAAATGCTGTATAAGGGTGGTACTCATTGGTGTAAAAATAGGCATCTACAAGCTGAAGGACAAAGTCTGGTGTGATCACCTTAGGTTGTCTTTACTGTCTACAGAACCTCTAAATGGCTCTTTCTCTCATCCTGTGATGCTGGAGTGTCTAAGAAGGGTTTCTATGAATAAGTATAGATATAGAGAGAGAGGGAGAAGGAAGAAAAAGGCCAAACAAGTTGAAATTACAATTTTTTTAAACCAAGCAAGTTGAAATTATTGATTCTATGATTATTTTAAAGCAAGAAAGCAGAATTGCTAAATTCTTACTTAAAAATGAGAAGTAAAGAGGTGATGACCAGATTTGACATCTATTTAATATAAAACTTGTTCCCTTTCTTGGAAAGTGTAAATAACACAGATAAAGCAAGAGTCCTCTCCATGTTAGCCCTGTGGCTCAGGAGTCCCTGCAGCCTCATCTCCTCTTTTGGTGGCCATCTCTCTTAGTCTCTATTTCCCCTCTCCTTCCTTCTTAACCTGCCAGTCTAGTTGGCATCAGCTCCCTTGTAGAAACACTCGCAAACCTGTTGTATCAGACCTCCTTTTGTCCAGGATGTCCTCGTCCTGAGGATGGATTTCAGGTCTAACAGAGAGCATGTGTCCAGCACAGAGGTCACTGCTGCCCTGCTACACGACACTAATGATGCCAGGAAGTACTGCTGGTTTTCTCTTGCCAAACGTTAGGGTTGGGCAAGGCCAGAGCAGCAAGAAAGGTGGCACAGCAGTGAAACAAGGAAGAGTATGGCCACCTGTATATCTCAGTCCAGATCTAGTCCCTGCTGGAGTTAGTAGAAAGGACTTTTCTGATGAAAACACTTCCTTCTCCACCACCAGATCCTTCCCTCTCCACCCTAGCCATGGCTTCCTTCTCCCTCACAGCCAGAAAATGCTCTCCTTCATGGTAACCCCCAAAGGCGATGTTCTCTCACCTGACCCAGGGCTTTCCACTGCTTCCCACTGTGTCCCAGCAGACTGCTAGACCAGTATCCAGCCATAGGATGAATCACTTGGTCCAGTTCCCACAGGCAGTGGCTCTCTCCTGGGATTCCCAAGCGCTTCTGGAAAGTCTTCAGGGACAAAGACACATTTTAAGTTTAAATACAGGGGCAACTGAGTGAAAGACGAAGGCCTGTGAGATATAGAAAACCATAAAGCCTGTGGATTTCCTGATATTTTCCAGGTATTTTCTTTCCCTTTTGCTCTGCTATGGGGATTTAAAATTTTACTTGGCTACATCTCTTCCACTTCTCATTATGTGGGTAGGATTTCAGGCTACCCATTTGAGGTCACGTATGTAGGAAGAAGCTGTTTGCTCTTGCATGGATAAGAAAGAGGATAGATGACTAGAAACTGAAAAATAAAACTGATACCGCTGTGCAGGGACTGCACATACTTCACCCCACTTCAAAGGGACTATTTTGATCCTAGATCATCTCTCTTTGATTTCATCTACTGCTCTTGGGAAGGTGTTTAAGCTACCTTTAGTAAAATCTACAAAAGGAATAATGTTTCTTGGTTCACATATTCCTGCATAGCCCAAGCAGCCAAGTGGTGATGGGATCTGAGGAAGGAGCTGGTGTGTTTGCTTCAGTGTTTTGAAGGACATGGGAGCTTAGGTAGGTTTTGAGTCAGCCTGATGGTCCATCAACCCATGTCCTGTCTCTACTTATGGCCAACAGTGAGTACTTACAAAATGGGAAGACTGGCATTGCTGTAATTTTCTCTCCCAGGAGAGCAGGAGATGACATTTCAGGTGTTGCTTTTAGGAGTCCAGTTGATTATCTTCTGCAGATTTTTCTGGTTCTTTTTGAACCTGCATGCCTTTGGCCTTCCCAGCTTCTGGTGAGAGCGTGCCCTGGAAAAAGGGAAAACAAAGCAAAACTTCTTTTGGTTTGCTCCAAAACTGCCTGCCCAAAGATTTCTGTGGATGATCCCTGTTTCCTGAGCTCTAAGAAACAATTCCTTCATCACCTTCTCCTCTCCATTCAGGATTTCACAGACTGCTGCCATGCCCTCCATCATCTCTTTCCTAGGTTGAAGACTCCTACCTTGTATGGAAGAGGTTTGTATCTCTGATTATCCTTTTTTGTCCTCCTCAGACCAGAACTTCCCTCATTGTTTGAATATTAACTCACATCATTAGTTTATTCAGTTGTACAGAGATGCTTTCTTTTTCATTCTTCATTCCTTTCCTAATAATTGATATCATCTTATTTGCCTTTTTTAGGTAGTGCTAAGCAGAGCCAACCTTTTCAGACAACTACCCACAAGGACTCCAAAATCTCTTTTCCATGTGGTGAAATAAATTTAAAGTCCAGATGCATGAAAGTTTTTAACTTTGGAAATCGTATCAGCTGTGAAGATGAAAAGTTTGGAAAAATCTTCTAAGGGAACTGAGTAAAAACATCCATGGGATTTACTTTTAAATATAAAGATATCACCTGGTCAGGAAGACACAGAGTGCAAACTGCTGGGGGCTGGGAAAGTGTTATGGAGGACAGAATCACAGAATCAATCAGGTTGGAAGAGCCCTCTGGGATCATCGAGTCCAACCATTGCCCTGACACCACCATGGCAACTAGACCACGGCACTAAGTGCCATGTCCAGTCTTTTCTTAAACACCTCCAGAGATGGTGACTCCACCACCTCCCTGGGCAGCCCCTTCCAATGTCTAATGACCCTTTCTGAGAAGAAATGCTTCCTAATGTCCAACCTGAACCTCCCCTGGCAAAGCTTGAGGCTGTGTCCTCTTGTCCTATCGCTAGTTGCCCGGGAGAAGAGGCCGACTCCCACTCCACTACAACCTCCCTTCAGGTAGTTGTAGACTGCAATAAGGTCACCTCTGAGCCTCCTCTTCTCCAGGCTAAACAACCCCAGCTCCCTCAGACGTTCCTCGTAGGTCAGACCCTCCAGACCCTCCACCAGCTTGGTCGCCCTCCTCTGGACTCGCTCCAACACCTCAACATCTTTCTTGAAGTGCGGGGCCCAGAACTGGACACAGTATTCAAGGTGCAGCCTCACCAGTGCCAAGTACAGAGGGACCTTTACACTGTGCTCGTCCCATTCTTCCCAGGCATCCGCTGTTGGTCGCTGTCCTGGTTTCATGGGGATAAAATTTATAGAATCAAGTTTCTTCTTAGATTTTGCTTCAGTTTGTGGCCAGCCATGGTGATCAGGGCCATTAGTAGTTAAATCCAGGGCAGCTGACCCAGGCTGGCCCACAGGTGTGTTCTATATCATTAACATCATGTTCACTATAAAAGGGAAAGCTTGCTGGGGATGGGGGGAGCAACCTGGTCTAGTGGAAAGGTGCCCCTTCCTGTGGCAGGGGGTTTGGAACTAGATGATCTTTAAGTTCCCTTCCAACTGAAACCATTCTGTGATTCTATGATTCTAAATTTCCATCCCATCTATAACCACAATGTGTAGAGCCACAGGATGTCTCATAATGACTCAAGAAGACCCAAGACGTTTTCTGGGTTCATGTATAAAATAAGCCATGTTTGGCCTGTGTTTACACAGAGGCCCCTTCTTGCTGATACAACAACGATTTGAAGGTAGAGCAAAAGTGTGTGTTGTGCACTTCAGTCATAAAGGCAAGTACAGATGCTGGGACAGTTCCTTTGATTCAGTCAGCTCCTGTGATCATTAGGAGTTACTCATTTTACTCATCACTTCTCATCTACAGATGAACACCCAGGGTGTTCCTGGCATTGGCCATGGGTAATTAATAGTTGGAGGAGCTGGTGGTGCTGGTGTGACTGGTGCTGGGAGACACCATCACTTGCTTGGGTGCTTGGAAGAGAAAACTACTCTATGTCTTTTTCAGGGCTCCTCCCTGTAAGGGGGTAAGATCCAGAGACCCAGAGCACCTGAAAAAGTATTTGTCCCACCCCTCTGGTTTATGTGTCAGGGCTTTGCAGTTTGGGTACCCCTGAATCCTGAAAACACTTTAGCAATGATAGGAGCCAGGCTGTCCAGCTGCTGCCAGGATGAGACCTTAAAACGGCCATTGGACAGGAGCAGCATCGAGCAGAAAACATTTAAAAGGATGCAGCTGTGGTTGCAAAAGGTGGCTGAAATGGGTCAGATATCTGCCCCTAATCTTGTCTTCAGGGCTTAACTATAAGGGGAAAGGCAGTGCTGTGGTTAAGACCCCAGGACATGGGATGGGGGATTCAGGTCTCGGCTTTGCTACAAACTTCCTGTGACCTGCAGCAGATCAGTTGAGTTTAGATGCACCAGGGATTTGGGCCATGGGGTCACGCTTATTCTTGCTCTCTAGCCCTGTGACGCTCACGGTCTTGGGTAGACAGCAGCTCAGAATCAACCGAGGGGTTAAAGGAGCTCCCGCTCCACTTCTCTGGGGATTATGGATCGTATTTACTTGTAAAGTGCTTGGCAGTTCTTGGAAGCAAGGCACGCTCTGGGATTTGTAGGTAATATCATGGGACTAATACAAAATACAACATCGAACAACCCGTAACCCAGCTCATTCCCCCATCTGAGGGACACACTGTGACTCCAGGGAGTGAGCACGTAGTGATACCGAGTCTCTCAAGTCAAGATTTTGGGTTGCTGATGAGTAAAATGAGGTGCTTAGCCTTGCTAGGAGATCCCTCCGTGCAGCAGCTTAAAGGATCTCCTTTTGAGAAGGTAGAAGCTAAGCACTTTGTACACACTTCTGAAAATCCTGACCTCACGGTATCCCCGTGGTGGAAGAATCCTATAGCAGTGTTTACGTGGCAATGCAGCTTTGTTCTCCCAGTTCAAAGTACTCCGTGATGTGGAGGTGAATTCCTCCAGCACCCACACGTACCCTTGGCCATGAATCATTTGTTTGCAATAAGCAACCACGCTCTGAGCTTGCTGACGGTGGGGAAGATAAAAGCACTGATTGCTTGCATTTGTTCCCCTTCAATTTTAGGTGATCAGAACAGATCAGTAACCCAGAAAAATGTCTTCCCCAAGAATTAGGCATGAAATTTTTTCTGTGCATTACTTTTTTTTCTGTGCATATGTGTTTTTCTATGCATGCATGATTTTCTGTGCACGCATGGTTTTCTGCACATGCGTTTTCTGCAAGAATTTCATAAATCCAAGTGATTTCAAATAATTTCCATAGTGCTTTCTGTATGTAATTTTCAGTGCATCTTGAGTTGCTCATTGAAAACATGTTTGGCCTGCTTTTTGTTGACATCATATGATGTAATAAAACATGAGGGGAGATTTAGATTAGATCTTAGGAAGAAATTCTTTACTGTGAGAGTAGTGAGACACTGGCCCAGGTTGCCCAGAGAAGCTGTGGCTGCCCCCTCCCTGGCAGTGTTCCAGGCCAGGCTGGATGGGGCTTGGAGCAACCTGGTCTAGTGGAAGGTGTCCCTGCCCATGGCAGGGGGGTTGGAACTAGATGATCTTTGGGGTCCCTTCCAACACAAACCTTTCTATGATTCTATGATTCTATGAATCCATTTAGCTCACAGGCGTTAGTTTGTACCCCAACATCCAACATGCTGGCTCATGACTACCTGATTTTATGGAAGTTTCCCCTCCTGATAAGTGCATCCTGCATTTTGAAGGTTTTCTGCTGTCTGAAGCACAAGACACTCATGTCCCACAGATGTGGGATGAAAGGAGGTTGTAGTGGAGTGGGAGTCAGCCTCTTCTCCCAGGCAACTAGCGATAGGACGAGAGGACATAGCCTCAAGCTTCGCCGGGGAGGTTCAGGTTGGACATTAGGAAGCATTTGTTCTCAGCAAGGGTCATTAGCCATTGGAAAGGGCTGCCCAGGGAGGTGGTGGAGTCACCATCTCTGGAGGTGTTTAAGAAAAGACTGGACATGGCACTTAGTGCCATGGTCTAGTTGCCAGGGTGGTGTCAGGGCAACGGTTGGACTTGATGATCCCAGAGGGCTCTTCCAACGTGACTGATTCTGTGATTCTGTGATTCTGTGGTGGCTTAGCAGGTTGCTAGCACAGAGTTAATGGCTTAGCATCTCTGAGTGGGCTGGGGAGAGGACATGGGCAGGAGTAAGACTAGGCGTAAGCTTGAAAAATGGATCAACCATACCCAGTATTTCTTTAAATCCAACATAAACCCACCTGCCTCGTGCAGGTTATTTCTCCACTGATGGGTTTTTATAACCTGAACAAGGTGGTCTACCAAAATCCTATATCAGATGGTTCCTCCTAGAAGGGCTCTGTCAAGAGGTGAGCTCAGGTGATGGGAGATGCAGAAAAGCAGCTCATTAGATTCAAATCAGACAGAACTAAAAGATTAACCAAAAAAAAAGTGTCCACATTCCTGGAGAGACCTGTGTTTTCGGTTGTTTTTTAAAATGCTTTAAATGGTTTTGAAAGCAAAGTGATGGGTTTCAGCTGCACTTGCAATTTTATTTCCTTTCTTGAAAAGGAAAAGGCTCTGTGGCATGAGGGAGGGATGTTTAACATACCACATTTGGGGCTTTTATTGAATTAAAAGCAGGAAATCTTTCCCTGAGCAGAAAACCACACATTTTTCTAATTGTTTGCCGCAACAGCAAACAACCTTTTAACCCCATTCCCAGGGCAGTAAAACAGTTTTGTGGGACAAACAAGTGTTTTACTTGGCTTTCCTCCTCTTGGGGAATTAGTCCGTATTTTGTATTCATCGGTCACCGGAGGTTTTCTTCTGAGCCTCAGGATCTGAACCTGCTAAGTAAGGCAAATCCAGATTAGAGCTTCTCGCAACAGAAATACTGGAGAGATCATCAGGGAAGTGGTCGGAGGAAGAGACAGGCAGGAGGGGAATACTGAATCACCACATTTTTATTTTTTATCCTATTTTCCAATTTGGAATTTCCATAGAAGCCCCAAAAAGGCTGAAATTTGAAATTTCTGCGAGAGAGGCTATGAATTTATCCCTTCTCTTTGAGCTTGTTTCTCAAATCAAAGCCAGTCACAGAAATAGTGTGTGGACATGCTGGAAGGAAATATGCTGTGTTATTTTGATGCCAGACTCTTCTCAGTGGTGCCCAGTGACAGGACAAGGGGCAACGGGCACAAACTGAAACATGGGAAGTTCCATCTGAATATGAGGAAAAACTTCTTTGCTGTGAGGGTGCCAGAGCCCTGGCACAGGCTGCCCAGGGAGGGGGGGAGTCTCCTTCTCTGGAGATATTCAAACCCGCCTGGACACGACCCTGTGCAACGTGCTCTGGGTGACTCTGCTTTGTCAGGGGGTTGGACTGGATGATCTCCAGAGGTTCCTTCCAAACCCAACCACTCTATGATTCTGTTTTAGCTTTAAATGGTCCTTATTTTGGGATGACAGCTTGGGTGTCCCCCCAGTCCTAGCGTTTGTGCCTCCAACTGAGCCCGTCCTGAGCTGCACAGTCTAAACCCAAACGTAGTTTGGTTTGACTGGCTGATCCAGGCACTCCTCTTTTCTTAAGGTTTCTCCTGCCTGGTGTTGCATCGGTGGAGTTTTAATTCTCCACACAGCTCTGCACAAGGCCAAAATAACACAAAAGGTTCTCATCTTACAGCATTTTGCTCTGAGACAGCTCTGGCCTCTTGACAAGATGAGACCTCGTGTTGCGCTGAGCCCCCTGAATAGCCCTGGCTGCAAGGGTGCCTATGAATTATAATTCTTAATGTTATATTTAACCCAAGCCCAGGCACTGACCTCTCCTGGGTTATATAGGTCCCTGAGGGATCGAGGACACGTTCCAGTTTGTGAGATAAAACTGACCTCGAAGGAAGCCAATTATATATAACCAATGCACTCCTCTGACCCCTTTTCTCCAGCACTGCGGTCTTCCTTTGCCTTCGGGTCTTGCATATCCCTAACTGCCCCATCAGCCTTCAGACAGCTCCAGCATCCTCCTCCCCATTCCTCCCTGGCATTTTTTTTTCCTGACAACCAATTTTCTTCCTTTTCTGTGTTCCAGGATGGCATCATCGGTCAGGAAGGTGATGGACCATCCCAGCTCCCAAGTAGGTCCATCTCTGGCATCAGAGGCATCACTGTGTCAGGTCCTCAAAGGTGAAGACTGAGGCCTCCATGGACAACTGGGGACCACACCTTCTAATGTGGCTCCTCCACCAGGCTGGGGCAGAGTCATGTCAGTCCTACAGACCCAGCCCCTCCTGTCTGTACCAACACTTGCCATCCTTGTCCATGCCATGAACCGGACCTTGCATCCTGCTCCCTCCCCATTTCCTACATTCCCCACAATATCACCATATCCAATCACCCATCTGACATCTCCCCAAATCCTCCCCCTCATGCACTGCTGATTTCCACCCCAACAGCTGCACCTTTTCTGCTTTTCCCATTGCATCAAGATCTCAACTCCTTGTCCTCACCCTGGAGATCTCCATCCCCACAGCACCCTGTGCTGTGTCCCTGGGGACATTTCCAACCCTTTCCTCCAGCACTGATCTCCATTGGGATGTTTGTAGAAGGTCATGTTGATGTTCCTAGGCTCTGCTGGTGACATGGCCAATAGCAGGGAAGGTGGAGAAAAGGACAGAAAAAAACAACTGGAGTTAGAGTAAAGCTTGGATGGTGATGAACACCAAAACTACAAGGTGGGATAGAATTATTTTTATTTTCCTGGTGCATAAATCTTCCCCCTGCTTAAGCACCTTTGTCCTTAATTAAGGACAAAATAAAAAGTCTATTAATAGAAAGCAAGCAAGAAATCATAGCAGGTAACCTGCTTTATTTGACTGGATTAAGTGTGGGATTACAGGAGTGTTTAGAAATGTCAATAAGGGATTCATTGAATTCTTCCCTGTTGCTGCTTGTTTTCTGGGGATAGGAGGGATTTGCAGCAGGTCACTCAGATTAAGAATCCGGTGGAGTAATTTGATCAGGGCAGGAGGAAAGGGAAAAGAAAACAAAACACAATGATGGCCTTGGTATTGTCAGTTTAGAAACAGTTCTGTGTGTTTTCCTTGTTAAATACACTTCTTGCAGCTGCAGAAACCAAAATCCCGGGTGCAATGAAGTGCACGTGCTCTGCAGGATTTTTGGTGGCTCCTTGCAGGTGGGGATGGGACACAGAGAAGAGAAAGAGAGAAAGAGGTAGAATAAGGGGATGGTATAAGGGCTCTATAGGGGTGATGTAAAGCTGATCCGAGCAGATGGCTTCCTGCCACCTAAAACTTCCACGTTGCGAAAGCCCATTAAGTGCAGAGTTTAATAAAGTTCTGGATATCAAGAAGCAGCAGCTATTTAAAGCCTTGATCACCTGCCAAACGTGGCTTTATGAGCCATGTTTCCTGTCCCAAATCACTTCTTCCTTCTCTTGTCTCCTGGCCATGCTCTCTCCTTAGGAAATGGCCTCGTTTGTGAAGTGCACAGTGACAGTGCTGTCATAGCTGGTGACTAGTCCAGGGCGTCCCCATGCAGGGTTGGCCGGGGTTAAATTAATAAAATTAAAGCAGGACTCCCAGAACCCAGGTAGGTCGAATCCTCTGGATAAGCTCTTGCCCTTTATAAAGGTTTTATTTCTTTTGCCTCAGTGGGGTACAGCATCGTGTTGCTGCCAAGGGAGCCCAGCACGATGCTGGGAGTATGAGCTTTCTGATAAACTGTGTTTCAGCTGCAGACCAAAGAGCCCAGAGCAATTAAAAACACTCAGAACACCAAGCAAACAATGATCATTTGTTGATTTAGTCAAATTATATTTTACAAAACATATGCATTCAGCAGAAATTATGGCTTATTGTCACATTTCCGAATGAAAATAATGCAAAGGAAACCTTCAATAATTCTTCTCTGCCTGGAAATATGTTGAAAAACTGTCTTTCAAGCCAGACTGCAAGTGTGAGTTTGCTGCTGGGGAGTTTCAACAGTGCTGACCACAGATGGGATATTATTTTTTCTTCTCCTTTGTATCTTTTACGTGTCCTACAGGGAGTAAAAAAATGAAAACCTTGTCCCTACACCCATGCAAATGCTGGGAAAATCAAGTCCTTCTCCCTACACTGTACGGACCATATGTTATCTGTGACTAAGTTGGGGTTGTGAAATAGTTTCAGAGACAGGGGGAAACTTGGAGTCTGATCTCCGTGGTTTCACCTTGCTTGAGGAGCTCTATATAAATTCCAGGTGTCTGTCTTCTGGGATGTTGTATTTAGCTTTGTGTTCCTCAAAGAGCTTGTACAATTCGTTTAGGTATTTCTGATGGACTTGATCAATCTCTTCCTTGGAGGGTCTGTGCTTCTTCTGCACTGGAATTGGCTTCCCAACTGGAAAAGAAGCATAGGCATTAGGAGGAGCCAGTGGCAGGTCTTTCTGGACACTGTGCACATCTTAGCACAGAGCTGGGATCCACCTCTCCAAGGAACGTGGTAGATGGATCGATATAACCCCAATCACGTCCTGGGGTTCAGGAGGCAGCACAGCCAAGGAGGTAGGGAGATGAAGGTTCAGATCTCTACAGCTACCTAAAACGAGGTTGTAGAAAGGCAGATGTTGGTCTCTTCTCCCAGGTAACAAGTGATAGGACGAGAGGAAACAGACTCAAGTTGTGCCAGGGGAGGTTTAGATTGGATATCAGGAAAAATGTCTTCACCAAAAGGGTTGTCAAACATTGGAACAGGCTGCCCAGGGAAGTGGTGGGGTCTCCATCCCTGGAGGGATTTAAAAGCCGTGTAGATGTGGTGCTGAGGGACATGGGTTAGTGGTGGCCTTGGCAATGCTGGTTTAACAGTTGGACTTGATGATCTTAAAGGTCCTTTCCAACCAAACCAATTCTGTGATTCTATTCTGTGACCTCTCCTTGCCACAGTTTCCCCATCTGCAAAGTTGGTTAATGCCAAAGACCCTCTGTGTAGTTCTTTCCAAAGTACTGCATTCCAGTGCAGTCCCTGTGGCTACTCCCAACATCTCAGATGTGCTGCAGATAAAGACAACATCATCATGATATTTGGGTTGGGCTTTCCAAGCTGTTCCCACATGGACCTGGGAATCTGCATTGCAAATGGGGAAACTGAGGCATGGGGGAGCCCAAGACTATCTAAATGAACTAGTCATTGGGGTGCTTCCACTTTGCTCAGATTAAAGCTTCTGTGAAACATCTGATTTTTATTAGGCACCAAGTACCCACGTATCTTTAGAAAATCATGCTTTTTTCAAGGAAAAAGCTGATTAATTTGATTCCCAGCACTAGAAGAAGCCCTTTCCCATCTCCCAGAGTCACCAGCAGCAGGATCAGGTGCCTGCAGAGGAGAGGGAAGTCCATGAGATACCTCTTTTGCTCTGATGTCTTACTCAAATTGTGTTTGTCAAGTGGTGGAGGGTTTCGTCATCATGTGTCAATGCTCTTCATTGGACTAATGAAGAGCCCTTGTGATACTGCACAGCTCATAAAACCATTGAGACAATCCAAACAGGTTGTAAAACAATTCGAAGTAATTGCTGGCTGTCAAACCTAATCAGTGGGGTGAGCTCTGACCTTTCCAAACAGCCTCTTTAATTAGACTAATTCACAGAGCAACAGTCATGCTGGTGGGCCAGGTAAGGGGTTGTTGAAACGAAGCAAAACTTCTTCAAAACCAAAGACTTCCTTGAAATTTGGGCATGGTCTCAGGTTGAAACAGCGTGACTTCTTCATGTGCAAATAGGTTGGATTTTGTGGCTGTATGCGTGGGACACTGAGCAAACCTGCGAACTGTGTAGGTGTTGTCCTAGTTGTGTTTGTGAAATTGGCTTTAACCTAATGCTATTGCAGGGGTTCATATCACTGGGCTGTGTTGGGGTTGTGGCTGGCTGCATCCCACAGGGATGATGAGGTGGCCATGTTAGGATGAGAGGAAATGGCCTCAAGTTGTGCCAGGAGAGGTTTAGATTGGATATCAGGGAAAATGTCTTCATGGAAAGGGTTGTCAAGCACTGGAACAGGCTGCCTGGGGAAATGGTGGAGTCCCCATCCCTGGAGGGATTTAAAAGCCATGTAGATGTGGTGCTGAGGGACATGGGTTAGTGGTGGCCTTGGCAGTGCTGGGTTAACAGTTGAAGATCTTAAAGGTCCTTTCCAACCAAAACAATTCTACGATTCTATGTTTGCTCTGGGGCTTTCTCAGCACAGCCCAGATGACCTGGGCTCTGCCATAAGACCAAGCCAGAGTCCCAAACCAGCATGACACATGAGCAGTTGGGGATCCTCCTTTGCCAGCACGTTTCTAGCCCACCATAGCTCATGCTCTCTGGCATGATTTGCCAAACTGGCAGGAGGATGACCCAACCCAGGGACTGTCCCTGATCCCCCTTTGGCCAGGATGAGTGTGGCCAGCATCGTGCTGGCATGCCGAGGAAGGGCTTACCCACGGTGCAGATGGGCCGCCGGTAGGGTACCAGCCCGAAGGTGTACTGGAAGATGCCTCGCGCATGGAAGAGAGGAAGGGAGACGCCCATGATCTGCTGGAGCCGGTGCTGGATCTGCCGCAGCCAGGAGCCCTTGGGGTTTCTCACCTGCTCGAAGAGGTCATTCTCTCCAAAGGAAAAGATGGGGACCAGTGGGGTGCTGTGGGGAGCCAAACCCAATGTAGGGTTTGATTAGCAAAGCCCAACTCAAAACACCTCCCCCCCTCTCCAAAACCAGCAGGAACACCCTATTAACCAGCCACAGACTGGACCATCCCTCCCCACGCACCCCTTGACCCCATCCCCTGCATCACCCGTTCTCAATGGCCAAGCGGACAAATCCCTTTCTATTTTTCAGCAGCAAGGTGCAGGATCCTGGCCGGGCATCCAGTGCCTCCTGTGCCCCACCGACGATGATGGCCAGCATGTTCCCACCCTCTGGCCTCTGCAGCACGTAGGATGCGCTCTCCTTGTCAGAGGGGACAAGCCCTGGAATCACAGAATCACAGAATCAATCAAGTTGGAAGAGACCTCTGGGATCATCGAGTCCAACCATTGCCCTGACACCACCATGTCAACTAGATCATGGCACTAAGTGCCATGTCCAGTCTTTTCTTAAACCCCTCTAGAGATGGTGACTCCACCACCTCCCTGGGCAGCCCCTTCCAATGGCTAATGACCCTTTCTGAAAAGAAATGCTTCCTAATGTCCAACCTGAACCTCCCCTGGTGAAGCTTGAGGCTGTGTCCTCTTGTCCTATCGCTAGTTGCCCGGGAGAAGAGGCCAACTCCCACTTCACTACAACCTCCCTTCAGGTAGTTGTAGACTGCAATAAAGTCACCTCTGAGCCTCCTCTTCTCCAGGCTAAACAGAGAGGAAGGAAAAATGAGCATCTGTAAAACCCACACGACTGTGGTTTGCTCTGTACCCTTTTTTTCCCCATTATCCAGCTCCGGAGGAGCACTAGACACTTTATTTTCAGAGTTTTCCTACACTTTGGCGATCTCAGCCCAGCTCCCCTGAAAGGTGCTGCATTCATGCACAGATCTGCTGCATGAATACGCAATTATCCCTTTGCTGTTTGGCCCAGAAGTCAGAAACAGGGAAAAAATCAGGAAAAAAGTAAACTGAGAACTAGCTGCACTTAAGCCCCAGGGAAAATCTTTTTCGATTTGTTGTCAGATAAAACCATGTCCAACCCTGAATCATTCCAGAGGCAGTGAAACATTTGCTTTAGGCCAAAACACACATGAATTTCAGTGGATGCTGCTAATTTAAAGTGGAATTTAATGCAGAATTTAGTTGCTTGATGTTATTTACTTGCAAAATTTAGAAATCTTTAATTCAGAAATGACGAAGCAACGTTGTTTTGGTTTTTTTTTAAAAATCCTTGTTTCAGGGGCTGAAATAATTTCCAAATTAAAACCTCTTTGTCAAATGGATTCAATTGACCTGAAAATGTGCTACACACCAAACTCCCACATTACAGCAATTAAGCCTTCTTTCTCCTCAGCCATAACTCTCTCATGTCTCACTGTTACGATTCCTCACTCTCCGTGTAAATATTTTTTCAGCAGCAGGAGCCAGGGTTTACATGGAAAACAGGGTGATGGATGCCCTGGGGTATCTCATGGATCTGGATGCCTGCATTTAGTCTGTTGAATCCTGCCTGTGACATGAGCCCGTTTGCCTGCAGAAGTGGCCATTCCCCAAGCCCACTGGTAAGAGATGGAGGTCATCTCCTGTCAGGCTCCAAAAATCTCTCCAGACTCCCTTTTCCCTCTCCCCATTTAATTTTTACCTATTCCTTTTCATTTCTTCTTCCCCTCCTGCCATGTGGGTTTGCAATAGCGTGAGCTGCTACTTGCATCCTCTCTCCCTGGCTGCTGCTTCCCCACAAGCAGCAGCAGCTTCAGAAAAATAGGTTTTCTCCTTCACAGAATCACAGAATCACAGAATCAACCAGGTTGGAAGAGACCTCTGGGGTCATCGAGTCCAACCATTGCCCTGACACCACCCTGTCAACTAGACCTTGACACTAAGTACCATGTCCAGTCTTTTCTTAAACACCTCCAGGGATGGTGACTCCACCACCTCCCTGGGCAGCCCATTCCAATGTGTAATGACCCTTTCTGAGAAGAAATTCTTCCTAATGTCCAACCTGAACCTCCCCTGGTGAACCTTGAGGCTGTGTCCTCTTGTCCTATCACTAGTTGCCTGGGAGAAGAGGCCGACTCCCACTTCACTACAACCTCCCTTCAGGTAGTTGTAGACTGCAATAAGGTCACCTCTGACCTTCCTCTTCTCCAGGCTAAACACCCCCAGCTCCCTCAGCCATTCCTCGGAGGTCAGACCCTCCAGACCCTTCACCAGCTTGGTCGCCCTCCTCTGGACTCGCTCCAACACCTCAACATCTTTCTTGAAGTGCGGGGCCCAGAACTGGACACAGTATTCAGTGTCCTTCATTCAGTGGTAACCACAATTTCAAGCCTGAATGTTGTTTGCATGGAAATAAAGAAATACAGGACCCCCCTGCCCCATCCTGCTGGTCTCTACGGACTCAGCCTTTCTGCTCGCGATCTGCTCTGCGTGGTGCTCTCACACAGCGCCTGGCACAGCGATGCCCTGAGCTCACAGGTGATCTATGAAGTTGAACAACAGAGATAACGGCTAGGAGAGCAATTTTTAACTTCAGAGAGTTTCTGAGTGCCACGTGCAGTAGCTGTATGGGAGCAGATCAGCCACAGATGGGCACAAACAGACACTTGACCCCTCTTCCCAAGCCCCACTGGTGTTTTCACTCTCTGTTCCCCCAAAAAGCATCCAACTCACCCACCCATCCCACCACTTGCCCGTGCTGCTGCCCTGCTTACCTCCGCTCATCAGGTAGTCCCTGAAGAAGGGGACACGAAACCACAGGGAGAGCATCATCAGGTGTGGGGTGATGCCTGGGAAGAGCGTGGAAAAGCCCGATGCCTCTGTGCAGAAATTGAGAAAGGCTCCTGCTGCCAGGACTCCGTGGGGATGAAATCCCATCAGGTAGTTCTGCCTAGGGTCCAGCTCCACCGTCTTCACCAGCTGGACACAGGGATGGAGCCAAAAATGGGGCCATGAGTTAGTGCTGTCACCTTGGGGGATGGAGCACTGGCTATGGAGAGCAGACAGGGGATTCCTGAGTGGGGGGTCCCTAGCACCCATCGCACCTTCTCTTGGAAAAGGTCAACTGGAACAACTTGATCATTGCTCGCTGAGATAGATTTCATCACCTACATTTCCATCTCTTCCCATCCATTGGCCCAATATGTCATTTCCAATGGCCAGGTTCCTCATGTTGCTTTGAGCTGGCCTAGATGCTGTTGGGAACCTACTTTGTTTAAAACATCCTCCAATATATTTTCTAATATGGGAAAAAAAGCTAAAATGTGAGGAAAGGGTGATTATCTCCCCCCACTCCACTCCACAACCCCAACAGCAAAGGGAGTGCAGAACTGCTCTGGTAATGATCTATGTAAAGCTGCTGCCTGTCTCAGGGAAACGTTCCCACTCAATGCCATGGTGTGGACCCAAGGGTCATCCCATCCTGAAACTCACGTCAGGTGATTCAAGGATGATTTCATACATGGTGGAGTGACACCCAGCTCCCAGACATCTAACAGAGAACAAGCCAATGGTTTTCTTTCCATTGGGGAAAGCCTACAAGAACCCAGCTGCTTGTGCCTGTGGTAGGTGCCCCAGTAACCCACGAGGCCAACAAAGAGCAATGGATGTCTGCCCAAGGTTGCTGCAGTTTTACTGGGAGGAGGGAATGAGGAATGCCCATGTCCTGCTTTTAGAGATGGACAGCATGGATTGCAGGTACACAGCAGCACATGGACAGCCCTCGAGGGCTGACTAAGAGGCCAGCCATAATATTCAGCCAGTCTGAAAGTGTGCTTGAAGCCTGGGAGATGCTACATGGGAGAATGGCCACCACAGCAGGAGAGGGACTATTAAAGGGAGATAAGGGAGATAAGGGAGATAAGATTTGAATTCTGTGGGTTACACTTGCTATGGACTGCCCAGAGGAGAGGGGCTGGTGTGAGAAACCCACCCTCCAGCTATGTCACTGAGAAGACCCTGCCATGCCACCCCTGCAAATGTTGAAGTTGATCAGCCTGGAGAAGAGAAGGCTCTGGGGAGACCTTCTAGCAGCCTTCCAGTAGCTGAAGGGCCTAGAGGAAAGCTGGAGAGGGACTTTTTACAAGAACATGGAGTGATAGGACAAGGGGGAATGGTTTTAAACTGAAAGAGGGGAGATTGAGATGAGATCTTAGGAAGAAATTCTTTCCTGTGAGGGTGGTGAGACACTGGCCCAGGCTGCCCAGAGAAGCTGTGGCTGCCCCCTCCCTGGCAGTGTTCAAGGCCAGGTTGGATGGGGCTTGGAGCAACCTGGTCTGGTGGAAGGTGTCCCTGCCCATGGCAGGGGGGTTGGAACTAGATGATCTTTGAGGTCCCTTCCAACCCAAATCATTCTATGATTCTATGCCAACATCAGCCAGCATGTTCATATCCCAGGCAGAAGCAGTCAAAGCCGAACACTGATGCCTCCGTGCCCATTCTCTGGGTGCCAAGGATGCTCACAGCACCAGGGAAGGATGAACCTGTCCAAGATCAGCCATCTCAGAGCCACCAGAAATTTCCAGACAGCTCAAAGGCACTTGTGCTCAAGAAGAACTGAAGCCCTGTGCGTTTTAGCTCATCACCCCTACTAGTACCCGGGTCCCATCCTCACTCGGGGAACAGCTAATGGAGCATGTGTTTTCCTAGAAGCAGCCAGAACAGCAGGTTAATCACGAGGGTGTATTTTACTTTCTTACATCGTGGCTAATTTCCCATCTGTCCCAAGGCACTGTTGACTGTACACATGTGCCCATTCAAGTGCCTGCTCCTAATGAGGGGAACAGACAAACAAGAGTCCCACCGCTGCCCGGGTGCAGAGGTGCCTAGGCAGGAAGAGGGGCAGATGGCTGAATTGCTAAGTGCCCACGGCCCCTGCCACCATTTGCTCATTTTTGAGTAATTGCAGCTTGCATCAATGTTTCCTGCATTCATCTTCTGCTTCCAAACAGCCTTTCATCTCTGAGTGATTTATAAGCAGGGAGGTGAAATGCTCAAATGTGCCGGAAACCACTAAATCTCTGGCTGTGTGTGCACGAGGTGGCAAGAAGGGTAGGTGACAGCAGGCTCAATGCCTGGTTGCACCCCAAGCTCACACCACCCTCCTTGCTAATGAAGAGCTGAATTCAGGGTATCCACTGAGCTGTGCAAACTGCTTCAACGGGAGAGTTCACCTGTGCTAAGACATCTCACATCCTTAAAAACCTCCCCTAGGAGACATCCAGCTGCTGCCTTGTGCTCACCCCAGTGAAAGGGGAGGGAGAATAGGAGAGGAAAGAATGAAGAAGATGGCTTGTAGCAATAAGACAAGGGGTGATGGTTTTAAACTAAAAGAGAGGAGATTCAGACTAGATAGAAGGACGAAATGTTTTACGCTGAGGGTGGTGAAACACTGGCACAGGTTGCCCAGAGAGGTGGTAGATGCCCCATCCCTGGAAACATTCAGGGTCAGGTTGGATGAGGCTCTGAGCAACCTAATGTACTTGAAGATGTCCCTGCTCATGGCAGGGGGGTTGGACTAGTTGACCATTAAAGGTCCCTTCCAACCCAAATCATTCTATGATTCCATGATAAAAGGTGAGGGAAGAGAAGAGAGAGGTCATGTCCCCTTAACAAAGGACTGGACACCCACCAACCAGCTACCTTTCCATCTCTATTTCTGGTTGATTCTCTTGATGCTTTCCATTGAGATCACCTTGTGATTTATTTTATTTGTTGTGTTATGCACCTGTTTTCAGAGACTGCATTTTTCATCTTGCTTTGCATTACCATATTATTTGCTGGGCTTTTGGGGTTGGTTTTTTTTTTTTAGGCTAATTCTGGCCACAGAGAAAGCTAAATGCAAGCCCTGGTGTTTTACAGTGCCCCTGGATAGCACGTCTGTCTCTGAGAAATGATTCCTCATGTCCCTAGTGGCCTCAATGCCACTAAAATCTGGAGTCCTACCAACCAGATGACCCCCAGAGGTCCCTTCCAACCTCAACCAGTCTGTGATTCTGTGATTTTTAAATCTCTGCTCTAAGCCATGGGCAGCTAGACGATAGGTGTCTGGTCACTCAAGAGTTGGTGGATCTCGTCAATGTTTCTGCAAGACCTGTCCCGTGTGGTAGCACTGACAACATCTTAGTGACTTAGTTGCATTATTTGTCTCTTTCAGCTTTGTAAACTGGAGTCCTTCCAGGGCATAAGCAAAGAAGGGGAGAGAAGGTCCCCATGTTATTACAATGTCTGCTCAGGTTTGGATGATTTGCCCAGAACTTACAGAGAAACCAAAGAGCTTGTACAAGACTGAGAAAGAAATGTGTAGCAAAGAGACTTGGGCAAAGTCTCTTACGCCATAGGTCAGGCCCCTGGACTCTAAACCACCCTTCTCCGTCTGGAAACTCTTTAACACAGAAACTCGATCCTCCCATCTGGATTGTTCCCACTGTTTACTCGCTTCTTCCCCCTCCTCCTGCCAGAGGTCAATCTCTGTTCCCAAACTGCCAGGGAAGTTAATACCTGACATCGCACACCCCAACTCTCTCGTATACTCCAGCCTCAATGTGCTTAACGGGGCTGGGACTGAGGTGCAGAGAGGTGGGACTCTTCTCCCTCCTGGCTTGGCTGGGTTGTCTTTTCCACACCCACCGGATGGCATCTGCTGCTCTGATCTTTCTGGGTGAGTTGAACCTTTAATAATTGTCAAAGGACTTAAGGGTCCAGCCAAGGCGGTCTGTGCGTAAACATCTAAGTGAGACGAGTGCTTGACTTGAAGTTTTCTTGGTAGGATGATACCAGTTTCTCAACTCAGAGGCCTGAGGGGTGCCAAATTAATGTGTATGACCTGTGGTCCAAAGGGAAGGAGTTGTTATCAGCTCAGGGTTGAGCTCTCCAAACTGAGCCATTGGTTTGCTGACTTCCTCGAGCTTCCCCTCGGCAAGGTCGGGATGCTGGCTGGTGGCTTGGCTGCTGAGAGCAGTAATGACCCTTTGTCAAAGGTGTTATGAGCCCTTCCAGATCCCAGATCTGGGATCATCTTGGCCTTCCCAACAAATGAACTTATATTTGTGTTTTGAAGGATGAGGTGTACTTTATGTTTCTCCTTCATGGAGAAATAACTTGATAGCTGCAGTTTTTCAGTGCTCACAGTGATTACTCTGTAGCAGAAACCTCCCTTTATTCTGTCTACTCAAATGTGGGTCCAAGACATGGGTGAAACCCTGCCCCAGTTGCTCCAGCTCCCACAGAGACATGGTTAGACCTGCTGCATACATTGTCAGCTGTGTTAGGGAAATGCATACGCAGACTTTCAGGAGCTCTGATAAGAGCCCACGTACTGGCGAGGATTTCAAGCAAATTAATCCAAATTAATTTTAAACTGGATTAGTTAAACCATATTAACATCCCAAGTAGATGCTCTTAGCTGGAATTAAAGTGGCCTTCGTTTGGTATTTGTTTTGTTTTGTTTTTGTTTTTTTTAATTCATTTGGGAGTGGAATTAAGCTAATTGGAATTAAGGCTTCTGAGTGACTGTATCAGCACAGGAGTTCAGCAGTGGTTTAACACAGCTCCTTTAACTCACCCCTCAAGATGTAGTTGGGGTTTCCTGGCTGTCCCCTACGGTCTGGACTGTCCTGCCCCAAACCACAAGAAGAGGGAGGATGGATGATTCCCCATGTATGGCTGGTGCACTAATGCTTGAGGAAAGCAAAATTCTCCCTGAGTCCAAAGGGTTGGAGGGCTGGGTGCTCCAGCACACCCTGGAGATGAAGCATTACCCAGGTCTCCAACCAGCATTGTTTGAAGGACTGAAGGGATTAAAAAGTCATTAAGTGAGGAATTAGATAAAGTCAAGTGGAGATGAGTAGGGGCACTGCATGGTCCTTGCCATGCCAAGAGACATGTAGTCAGGGAGAGAACTGACATGTCATGACATCGCATCCTTAGGGATGGATGAACGTGGGGTAGGAGACAGAGAGTAGCACGGGAAGAGACAGGGAGAAGCGTCCTGCTTGACTAACCTGATCTCCTTCTATGACAAGACTCGCTTACTGGATGAGAGAAAGGCTGTGGATGTTGTCTACCTAGACTTCAGTAAAGCCTTTGACACTGTTTCCCACAGCATTCTCCTGGAGAAACTGACTGCTCATGGCTTGGATGGGCGCATGCTTTGCCAGGTGAAAAACTGGCTGGATGGCCGGGCCCAAGGAATTGTGGTGAATGGCGTTAAATCCAGCTGCGGCCGGTCACCAGTGGTGTTCCCCAAGGCTCAGTGTTGGGGCCAGTTCTGTTCAATATCTTTATCAATGGTCTGGACGAGGGGATCGAGTGCCCCCTCAGTGAGTTCGCAAATGACACCAAGTTGGGTGGGAGTGTTGATGTGCTGGAGGGCAGGAAGGCTCTGCAGAGGGGTCTGGACAGGCTGGATCCATGGGCCGAGGCCACTGTGTGAGGGGCAACAAGGGCAAGTGTCGGGTCCTGCACTTGGGGCACAACAACCCCCCGCACCGCTACAGGCTGGGGGAGAGTGGCTGGAAAGTGCCTGGGGGAAAAGGACCTGGGGGTGTTGGTCGATGGCGGCTGAATATGAGCCAGCAGTGTGGCCAGGTGGCCAAGAAGGCCAACAGCATCCTGGCTTGTATCAGCACTAGTGTGGTCAGCAGGACTGGGGCAGGGATCATCCCCCTGTACTTGGCCCTGGTGAGGCCGCACCTCGAATCCTGGGTGCAGTTTTGGGCCCCTCACTCCAAGAAAGACCTTGAGGTGCTGGAGTGAGTCCAGAGAAGGGCAGCGAAGGTGGTGAAGGGTCTGGAGCACAAGTGTGATGAGGAGCGGCTGAGGGACCTGGGGGTGTTGAGTCTGGAGAAAAGGAGGCTGAGGGGAGACCTTCTCGCTCTCTACAACTGCCTGAAAGGAGGGTGTAGTGAGGTGGGGGTCGGTCTCTTCCCCCAGGTATCAAGCAATAGGACGAGAGGAAACGTCCTCAAGTTGTGCCAGGGGAGGTTTAGATTGGAGATCAGGGAAAATGTCTTCATGGAAAGGGTTGTCAAGCACTGGAACAGGCTGCCCAGGGCAGTGATGGAGTCCCCATCCCTGGAGGGATTCAAAAACTGCGTAGATGTGGTGCTGAGGGACATGGGTTAGTGGTGGCCTTGGCAGTGCTGGGTTAACGGTTGGACTTGGTGATCTTAAAGGTCTATGGTTCTATGCCATTACCTCCACAGCCTTTCACAGAGCAGAGGAGGATGTGGAAATCTGAGGATCAGGAAATGTGGTCAGCAAGCTTCTGCCTTCTTCATTTCAAGTCTCCCAAACTGAATTGCTATTGTATTTCTATCCTTCTCTGGCCCCAAACTCCGTTTCCAAGGATATTATGTTCATTAATCTGCTCTTAAGTAGGATAAACCTCTTTTCAACTTTGTCCTAAGCAAATCCTCAAGTCCCTTGCTGTCCACCCAGGCACCTCCAAAGAGCACCTCTTGTAGGATGAAACATACAGCCAGATTCTCTGTGGGATAAAACCCAGCAGAATAATCCAGAAAACCATCCAGATCCAAAGGAGAAATTGTGCCAAGGTGAAGAGAAGGGGGTAACCCACCCAAGGGTGTCTGGATGGAAGACCAAATGAAGGGCAAATATTTGAGTCCTGCCAGCAGCTGCCAAAAAGATGGGTTTCAGGCCCCAGCAATGGCATGAGTCTGAGAGGGACAGCTGGAGAAAGAGGGCTTTGGGCACAGGGGTTTCCTCCAGGTTTCACAATGCCAGGTCAGAGCTGTGTTTGCAGCAAGAGTCTGGGAGTCTGACCCGTCAGGGGGGTTTAAATCGAGTTAGGATGGGACTTCATCATCCTCACTCCCAAAGCTGGGTAAGGATGGCAGCTGCAAAACGCCCAAGTCCTCCCTTGCTCTTGTGTGATGCTGCTTTTGGGAGTCTTGTAGGACCTCCTTTATCCAGTGGCTTAGCATGTTGCTTGGCAGTGCAGATGGTGGGACACAGTCCTTTGGTGGACCTGACCTCAGCGGCCACCTGACTTAAGGTCACCTGAGGGCAGAGAAGAGAGGGCCAAGACATGGGACAGAGAAGGTCCTCAGAAAAGGAGAGAGAGGTGGCTTTGGGCCATTTGGCCATGTCTTGCTTTTGCCCTAACAATCCCTCTTCTCTCCTCCAGCCAACAGAAGGAAGCAAAGTGAACAGCCAAGACTGCTGAAAATCAGAGATTATATTTAACGTCATGGGCCATGACACAAAATCCCCAGCTACAAATAATACCACTCTTCTCTGAAAAGAAAGAAAACATTCCTGGCAGGGCTTGGTTCACGTGAACTTGGGCTGTCCCCAATCTGCAACGCTTTGTACTTCCCCAGAACCACAACACACTCAAATAACCCCTGTCATGGTTTATGCAATTATGAGAATGAATGAACTATGGGATGGAGCCACCCCAAGTCACAGCTTCTAGGGGCCAACTAATTCTCCAACAACTCATTTTAGTTATGCTAACAAAAAACCAGTAACGCCAGCAAGTCCCCAAGCACAATGACAGAGGTTGGGACTCTGCCAGTTGCTGTAGATGATAAGGTCCAACTGGCACTTAGATAACCCCAAGGCTAGTAAGAAATGTCCTGTGGATCTTCACAAGGGGAGAACAGTGCAGTGAAGACCACAGGGACCTTCTCCGCACAGCAGGCACTTTTCAGGTTGCCCTGAATAGAGCTGATAAAAAGGTGCCTGTTGAGGTTGCTCTGAATGATGACAGCACCCAAAGACAAGATTTGTCCCTCTAAGATCTTAATTTTAGCTTCCTGCTCCTAGATTTAACTCGTAACCCAGGTTATGTGGTCTAAAGGTGAAATGTCTTTTCTAAGCCAAACACCCAACCCCAATTTATAGTCAGCAAGAAAGATGGACAGTGACTTCTGTTTGAGGACTATGGTAGAGATGGATCTTGTCAAGCTTATGCTTTGCCCATTTCACCACCATCCTCACCTTCTGCATGTCCATGGTGCTCCTCAGCTGAGGTTACCAAAGCACCTTGGCTGTAGGAAGGAGGTTGGTGACAGCAGTCTTACAGTGGCAGGAAGGGATGGGACTGGGGAGAAGAAGCAGTGAACATGTGCGTTTGCTTGGCCGTGTGATGGAGAAATTTGTTTTTACTGTGATGCTGGGTACATGTGTCATAGTTAAGATGCATTGACAAATGATGGGGACTGTGAGAATGGAGATAAGGGTTGGGGCAGAGAGCTGGCAGCAGCAGGCAAATTATTGACTTCCTATTGAAGATAGCATAAGTAGGGCAGCCCAAGGTATCCAAAATCTCTCTGGAGGCAACATCAACCGACAGAAGGCATCACTGGATATTACAGAATCACAGAATGTTAGGGATTGGAAGGGACCTCGAAAGTTCATCTAGTCCAATCCCCCTGCCAGAGCAGGTATCTCTCAACTCTAGTCTGCCCCAAACAGATTCATTGTGCACTTTTTGGTGCACTTTTAAGACCCAGCTGAGCTCAGCTGTGTATGGCAGGCCTATCATAGAATCATAGAATCATAGAATCATAGAATTGTGTTGGTTGGAAAGGACCTTTAAGATCATCAAGCCCAACCGTTAACCCAGCACTGCCAAGCCCACCACTAACCCATGTCCCTCAGCACCACATCTACACAGCTTTTAAATCCCTCCAGGGATGGGGACTCCACCACTGCCATGGGCAGCCTGTGCCAGTGCTTGACAACCCTTTCAGTGAAGACATTGTCCCTGATCTCCAATCTAAACCTCCCCTGGCACAACTTGAGGCTGTTTCCTCTCATCCTATCGCTTGTTACCTGGGAGAAGAGACCGACCCCCGCCTGGCTACACCCTCCTTTCAGGCAGCTGTAGAGAGCGAGAAGGTCTCCCCTCAGCCTCCTTTTCTCCAGGCTAAACACCCCCAGGTCCCTCAGCTGCTCCTCATCACACTTGGGCTCCAGACCCTTCCCCAGCTCCGTTGCCCTTCTCTGGACTCGCTCCAGCACCTCAAGGTCTTTCTTGTAGTGAGGGCCCCAAAACTGAACACGGTATTCAAGGTGTATCATGATGGAGTATAAAAAAGAAGGACCAGAACAAAGTTAATATATGGGGGGATGAAGCAGAAATAACTTTCCTGGGCAATGCACTGAACCCACCCTTGGATTCTCAGTGCTTTTTTTCTCATCTCCCTTTTAAAATCACCCAAACTCATCCAGGTTCTGCCTGACCCTATAACTCCTGAACCCCAAAAGAAAATACATCAGCTCCAAGGGGAAAAAAACAAGCAGCAAATGGCCCTAGTGCAAGGGCGGTATCGGCAGAGGGTGCTCCTTGCACGCACTGCGCAGGCACAGCTCGGAGCCTGCACGCTCCCATGTGCCAGACGCTCGCTGCAGGAAAGTGCAAATTCACGCTGCCCAGAAAACAGGTGCTCATCCCAACCTCTCTTTGCTTCCGCGACAGCAAGCATGCCTAGAGATCCTTCAAAGGCAGCATTTAATGCCGCTTCCTAAAATAAAATAGCAGGCAGCTCTTCCTGCCTCCAGACACGGGTGCTTGGCCGGGCTAAGTTTGCTGCCGGGATCTGGGAGGATTAGGAGCCACGTTTAATCTTCCCAGAATGACTAATCCTCCAGGGCTGAATGAACTCAATCTACACAGAAATATAGCCTGGGGTGTTGGGTGTCCACCCGTTTGTCTCCCCAAATCCCACTTCCCTTGTGCCCCTGTTCTGGCTGGGGCTTAGGGCAAGTGAGAGGTCTGTGGGAGCACAGAACCATAGAATCCATTTGATTGGAAAGGACCTTTAAGATCATCGAGTCCAACCATTAACCCAGCACTGCCAAGGCTACCACTAATCCATGTCCCTCAGCACCACATCTACAGGGCTTTTAAATCCCTCCAGGGACGATGACTCCACCACTGCCCTGGGCAGCCTGTTCCAATAGTGTGTGACCAGACCAAAAGCTCAGTTCAGGTCCTTGTGAGAGCAGCACAGAGGATGGCAAAAGCAATATTTATGATGCTTACCTTCCACACCGCAGGGAAACCCCCACATTTGGGCTTTTTAGGGGGGAAAAAAGGTGGCAGATGGGGGATATAACAAGAGTATAAAACCAGGAGTGGCATGGGTAGGTGGGACAGGATTTGCTTGTGCTAACCAGGGAGTTTCCAGTGAGCAGGGAAGTCTTCACACTGTGTGGTTCACCTGAGGAGCTCCTTGCTGCGGGATGTTGGGGAGGCCAAATGTTTTTCTGTGCTCTTGTAGTGACAAATGGCAGCAGATGCATTCAGCAAGGGCTGTTAAATCCTATGTTCTGGCTTAGAAAGTCCTTGAGCAAACAAAGTGTGGAAGCCTGAGGGAATGTTTTAAGGAAATAAGATGTGATTGCTTGGTTATAATACCCTTTTAATTATATTTTTGTTTTCCACTGTCATTTTGCAGAGCCCACTCTGACTTCTCCCAGACCAGCGGTAAGAAAGGCTCCACCGAACCCTCCGTGCCTTCACCCAGTGAGCTGCAGCCAAACCCAGTAGCCATGCTCCCTCTACTGGTCTTACTGGTCCTCCTGCCAGGTCCTCCCCACCTGTCAGTGACACCCAGGGAGGGCAACCTTGAGAATAATTTACTGGGAACCCACTTGGTGTTTCCTGCTTAGGGCCATATGGGGTTTAGTGGTGGCCTTGGCAGTGCTGGGTTAACAGTTGGACTTGATGATCTTAAAGGTCCTTTCCAACCAAAACGATTCTATGATTCTATTAAACATCATAAAATATTACCTGTGCCTTAAGGTAAAACTCACCACAAGCTTTCCTGGGATGTGTTCCCATTCATCCCCAGAAGATTATGTTATACCTTTTGGGGGCCTTGCTTTAAAGCTCATCCAGAAGCCCGTAAATCACAAGTTAAACTCTGAGATTAGCCATAAAATAATCCACTGCAGGTCCTCAGCATCACTTTCTGCCATGACTTTGAGCAAAGAAACTCAACGGCAGTAGGATGTACTAAAGGTAGACTTACTCTGATGGATGATCTTGTAGAGGGGCAACTTGGAGATGCAGTTCACCCAGCTGAGACATGGGAAGTTTGGCTAGCATATGCCAGCTTCCAGCACAAAATTAAATGGATTCATTTGAATTGTCCACAGCAGTGGAAGGGGAGAGTGATGGTCTGGTTCAGCCCAGTACGTTTATCTCTACCAGTTGCACCCAGGTCCTGTGGAAGCAATTCCAGCTTGCACAGTGCTGCATGCCACTAACCAGACATGGTCACAGACAACACTGCCCCTTGCTCCTTCACCTTCACCAACCCAAGAGGCATACTGGGGATGAGATGAAAATTGAAATGAGGGGAGGGGAAATCAGGGAAAACCAAAACAACTCTGATTTTCCTTGTGCAACATTTGCTTTTGGAGTATCCTGGAGGTGGTGCCTTCACAGGCAGATCTAAGCATATCCATGGTGTTGCTCTTCTGGAGTGATGCACTTTGCCTTGATATCAAGTGATGTTTCCACTCTGATGAAAAGGAGCAACGTTTGCTGGGACACGCTGTCTGTGTAACCAGGTTGTGGCTTGGCAAAGCCCCCGTTTTACCTGCAGTCATAATTTTAGAGGCAGATGTGCCCATCTGAGTTGTTATAACACAAGTATGCATAAGATCCCCTCAGAAATGGTAGGAGAGATCCAGACAGACCCTATCTTCTGATTTTTTTGCCCAGTCTTGACTTCTGCCCTAAATTAATCTCATTCCACACCAATCTTGCAGTCTGCACTCCAGGACCTTGAAAATTTCAAGTGTGTTTTATTGGGGATGTGTGTTTTTCTCCTTCCTGACAAGATGAAGACAGAAGCTTCATGTCTTACTTGTTGAAGTACAGGACTGGGATTCAAAAGAGCTGGCTCTTACTGCTGGTTGAGCAGCAAACCTCATGGGTGACCTTGGGCACATCATCTCTGGTCCTCACTTTGCTTCACCTCCCCTAATCCTTATCTCAGGCCCTACTCTATGCAGGATGGACTCTAAGGCTGGACTCTTGTTTTTCCTTTGAGCTGATGAGTCCTTTTGGCTGTTTGGGGTCCCCACTTCATTTTACAGAATTACAGACTGGTTGGGGTTGGAAGGGACCTCTGGAGATCATCTAGTCCAACCCCCTGCCAAAGCAGGGTCACCTAGAGCACGTTGCACAGGGTCGTGTCCAGGCGGGTTTTGTATATCTCCAGAGAAGGAGACTCCCCACCCTCCCTGGGCAGCCTGTACCAGGGCTCTGGCACCCTCACAGCAAAGAAGTTTTTCCTCATATTCAGATGGAACTTCCCATGTTTCAGTCTGTGCCTGTTGCCCCTTGTCCTGTCACTGGGCACCACTGAGAAGAGTCTGGATTTTACCTGGACTGCAGTACCCAACTCCTGACTCCAGGCTATCTCTAACCACTGTGCACATCCCATCCGAGTTCCCTCAACAGGCAATGTTTCATTAAAGGAATTATCTTACAAATTCCCATGGCTTGGTCTACCCTAGAAAATCTCTCCCTTGCATGGCCCAGGAACTCTTCTCCTGCATTGCTCAGATTTGTACCAACTTGTGATGGCTCTGAGTCAGGACTTTGTGCTGGTCCATGCCATGCCAAGGGGATATCAGATAAAGATTAAGGTCAAAAGCCTACCATATGCATTAATGTAAATCTGGAAGTGTCACAGAATTCCCTCTCAGGGGAACAGCAACTCTGTGAGACTGCCCAGCGCACATCTAGCTTTACCCAACCAGCCTCTTCCCCAGCAGAACGGGATGCTGACCTTGCAGGGCACAAGGACCTCTTGGATTTTGGTCAAAACTTGGCCCTGCGTCTACTGAGTAAATGCTAAGCAACCTGAAGAGCAGGAGTGTCACAGTATACGTGTGGGAAACAAGCAAGGGGAGATCTTCTGAACTGCTGGAATGCAGCGAAGTTAAATGTGTGCGTAAATGTAGATGGTTAAAGGATGCAGTTGTGAAAATGGTGGTTTACATTTTTTTCTGTGTTTTGCAGTAATCTGAGAGCTGGGAAGACAATCCTGCCTCAAACCTTCAACACTGACCTCCAAGCACCCCATGCCATGACTGCTGGCCCCAGACTGCCTCCAAACACCAAGGACAAAGGTGGTCCCCAAATCACCTAAAAGTTGATGGGATCGGTGGCACTTACCTTGATGGGGAAATAGTCCCTCATGTACCTCCAGACAATGCTGTTCCGGATGGCGTGGATCCGCCTCCCACCCTTGTTGGGTTTTTCCCTGTCTATGAACCACCATGCGGCGTAGAGAACACTGACCAGCCAAAGACGGGTGAAGAAGAGGGCGATGAAGGCAACAATGCAGCACTGTGCTGAGATAAAAGCCAGGCAGTGAGTTAGCAGTTGGGTTAGGTGGACTTTGGGAGAGGAATGATTCACTGGAAGAGACTTGGTTTGTTTCAACCGGGATGGAGCCCAAGCCTTCACTGGGCTTGTTGCTGAATTATTTTACCAGTGTGAAGGCATCTTTGATGAAAAGAGGTGGCTTCTTTCCTATCTGCCCCAGGAACCTGAGAAGCAATCAAGCACCTTCCTTGCAGCAACCACCTACTTCTCCAAAGGCCACCGTGTCCCCCTCTTCCCACAAGACTGATGGACCTCACAGCATCCAGAGGGTCCTCAAGGGTCAGGTCTTTATCCCTTCGCTGTCTGGATTTTCTCTGGAGTCAGTCTGACCTCTGCAATGATAATGCCAATGTTTTACCCCAAAACTCCTGTTAATACCCCCTGATGACACCTAGCATTTGCAAAATGTGGGGCACTGTGCCCTGTCTGCACAGTCTCCAATAGCTTCATCCTGAGCTATTGATTCCCCATTTTAACTGTATCTTGGATTTTTAAAAATCTTTTATCTTCCCATATATAAGATTTTAGTCTTTATTGAGTTTTTTCTTATTGATTTTGGACCTTTTCCTCCACTTCTCAGGTTCACTCTCTGCTATAATCTTGGCCTCTAGAGGATTTTCTTTACTTTCAACTCGACATCATCACAGATTTTATAAGAGCACCCCATTTCATTCCCTAAGACGTTAATGACTTGGGACTTTCCCATGTCATTAAAGACTTTTCTGAGCTGCTTCCAGTCAGTGCTCAGCTTTGCCCTCTACCTTCCACCTCCCTCATGCCCTGTGTTTTGGCATGGGAACAAGAGAAGAAAGTCTGTAGGCAAACAAGCATCACTTGGTACATCAAATCCCACCCAAGCCCAACACTGCCTGTCTGCACAGAGACTGGGAAGAGCTGACGGCCACCAAGCTGCCACTTGGTAAAGTAGATGCCCTAAAAAGTGCCTGGGAAGAACTGTGTCCTCTCCATCTGTTCCTCTGGAAGCCTTGATGTTGTCTGGGAAGGGGGAGACTGAGCTAAAAAAAACCCCATTCATCTAAGCCCTGTGCAACATGCTCTAGGTGACCCTGCTTTGGTAGGGTGTTGGACTAGATGATCTCCAGAGGTCCCTTCCAACCCTTAACCATTCTGTGATTCTGTGAAGCCCTTTGCCTTCATGAAGCATCACGTGTGGTGGGCTATATATTGTGTTCTTCTGTGGGTTTTCATCACAGATCCAGCACCCAGGGCTGAAAGACATGAGGGTGGAGATGACCTGTTCAGCTTCAGCTTCAGCTGTGAGATAGATGCATCCCTCTGAGACCTCGATTTTCCTCTTTGGGAGCCACCTGGCACCTGCCCTCTCCAGCCCATCTCTGCTAAGGCCTATCAGAGAAGAATCACAGAATCACAGAATCACAGAATCAATCAGGTTGGAAGAGACCTCTGGGATCATCGAGTCCAACCGTTGCCCTGACCCCACCCTGTCAACTAGACCATGGCACTAAGTGCCATGGCCAGTCTTTTCTTAAACACCTCCAGAGATGGTGACTCCACCACCTCCCTGGGCAGCCCCTTCCAATGGCTAATGACTCTTGCTGAGAAGAAATGCTTCCTAATGTCCAACCTGAACCTCCCCTGGTGAAGCTTGAGGCTGTGTCCTCTTGTCCTATCGCTAGTTGCCTGGGAGAAGAGGCCGACTCCCACTTCACTACAACCTCCCTTCAGGTAGTTGTAGACTGCACTAAGGTCACCTCTGAGCCTCCTCTTCTTCAGGCTAAACACCCCCAGCTCCCTCAGCCGTTCCTCATAGGTCAGACCCTCCAGACCCTTCCCCAGCTTGGTCGCCCTCCTCTGGACTCGCTCCGACACCTCAACATCTTTCTTGAAGTGCGGGGCCCAGAACTGGACACAGGATTCAAGGTGCGGCCTCACCAGTGCTGAGTACAGAGGGACGATCACTTCCCTAGACCGGCTGGCTACACTATTCCTAATAGAGGCCAGGATGCCATTGGCCTTCTTGGCCACCTGGGCACACTGCTCAGAGAGTTATACAATGCTCTCATTTAAGACCTCCTTGTACCTCCTGTTTGCTTTTACTTAAGGATAAATAAGTAGGTCTGATTTGCAGTCGTTTTAATTTTTTTGTGATGTCACCCTGATCCCAGAGCTTTGCATGTAAAAACAAATCCCTGCCCCTTTTTAAAACACTGGTGTGATGGTGCTGTCAATTTCTATGGGGAAAAGAAAACAATAATCTAGCAGGATCCTAAATTGCCTTAAAGCTGAAATGGGATCTTATGTCCTCACGTAGGTAGAGACACTGTGGCAGGTGCCTGGGTAGGGACCAGTACAGCACATGGGGAGACACTGCAGCTCTCTGCAGAGCAACAGGTCTAACCTGCAACGCATCCTCCAGATCAGAACAAACTACTACTCGTACCTGGCACCACTCCTCCCAAGTGCCACAGACGTAGTCTTTGTAACTCTTGAAGAAAACAGCATGAAACGAAGCTCCAGGGTCCACAGGACACATAAATGCTGCGTGAGGAACAATGCGGAGGTTGCAGTTTTACTGCACCTGGGAGCCAGGTCGTCAGGTCTGCTGCAAAACTGTGCAGTGCCTAATTCTCTTTTTATCATGCCGTGCAAAGCTCAAAGTACCTTCTGCAAAATAAAGGAGTTGTTCTGGTCCACATCCATGCGTTTATCATCCAAGTGAGGCTTTATCTTGCACTTATATAATTATTAATTTCTCCCTCGATTCATTTGCAATTCAACTTTTTTTTCTTTTTTTGCAGGACAGAACTTGCACACAGTGACCTTCGCTCAAGCTTAAGATTTTATTTTTGTGATTGCAAAATCTTACAGTGTCCTGGTTGCTGTGGGAAAGGACCCCATTCCTGTCCCAGAATGGTTCCTCAATCTGAAAGCTGCTGTGAATGGGACCAAAGAGACAGGAAAGTTCCAGAAAATGTACAGATAAATTCTACTGTCTGCATCCAGACCAATCCCAGCCTTAGGCAGACACATCATTATTTATGGGCTGTATTTTGGCAAGAAAGGGGCACTTGTGCTGCTGACCAGTGTGTGAGGGGGAGTCACCGTAGCTGCTTGGATCAGGGGAGATTGCTGTCCCCCTTCCAACTTTCTTGCAGATACCTGTGTGTCATGTCCTCAAACTCTTCAACAAAAGCATAGCAAAGGCAGTGCTATCCCATGGGTTAGTATCACAGAATCGTTTTGGTTGGAAAGGACCCTTAAGATCATCAAGTCCAACCATTAACCCAACACTGCCAAGGCCACCACTAACCCATGTCCCTCAGCACCACATCTACACGGCTTTTAAATCCCTCCAGGGATGGGGACTCCACCACTGCCCTGGGCAGCCTGTTCCAGTGCTTGACAACCCTTTCAGTGAAGACATTGTCCCTGATCTCCAATCTAAACCTCCCCTGGTGCAACTTGAGGCCTTTTCCTGTCATCCTATCGCTTGTTACCTGGGAGAAGAGACCTACCCCCACCTCGCTACACCCTCCTTTCAGGCAGTTGTGGAGAGCGAGAAGGTCTCCCATGAGCCTCCATTTCTCCAGACTAAACACCCCCAGGTCCCTCAGCCACTCCTCATCACACTTGTGCTCCAGACCCTTCACCAGCTTCGTTGCCCTTCTTTGGACTACAAAGCTGGTATAGAACCTATAGTCTCTAGATATAGAGACTTTCCCAACAATTCAGAGGATATTTGCCCTGGAGCTGCATCACTGCTTCTTGAAAGCCGTGTCAGGTCCCCAGGCTGCGTCCACCACCAGCCCTGCTGCCCAAGACTTCATGCTCTTCAGCCTGGCTCCAGGGTCCCTTCACTAGCACCGACCCAGCCTCTTTTAGGTTACACAGGTGACTTTTCACGTCTTACAGTCTCCTCATTCTCCAAGCTGCTGAAAAATAACACCCCATGCAAGAAAGGGCCATATCCTGCATCTGTTTGGGCTAAGGGCTAGAGGGAAGGACTGTGTACCAGGAACCAAGATCTATGTCTATTCCTGCAAATCCTGAGTCTTTCCTGAATCCATGCTGGAAGGGCATGCCCACTCCCCTTCCTCCACATTCGTCTCCCAGAGGCAGAGCAGCAAGGACAACCTTAAGCCACCTCCTTGCCCCTTCTGCTTCTTTTCTGCAGGACAAGGCAGAAGGGATGGGTGACACGCAGGGATATTTGCTTGTTGTGCGGCTGTTCCCCATAATCATTGCTTTCTTCCCTTGAAAGGAATCCTAAGAGGAAAATGAGGAAGGCCACAAGTTTCTTGCCTGTCCCTCCCTGGACCAGGGACCACTTCAGATGAGAGCCATGTTTCCCTCAGCATCTGCTTTCCTACAAACAACTGTCATTTTCTGGGCTACCTGCCAGGCAAACACTTTAAAGGATATCACGAACATGGCATTAGGCTCTTGGCCAGGGAACTTCAGCAGATATCTCCGTTCTGGGGCCAAACTCCAGCATACGTACAACCTGCTGTGCACACAAAGCAATCTGCAAAGGGCTGTTGGATCTCAGAAACACTGCTGGAAGAGATGGCAGTCTGTGTCATGATGGGGATGGGGGGAAACCTGCAAGTCCCCAGTTCATTAGAAACCCATCTTTGAACCCCATCGGCTGCCAGGGCTCTGCCAAGCCAGGCAAGCTCTCCAGCTTAGAATCATAGAGTTGTTTGGATTGGAAGGGACCTTAAGGACCATCTAGTTCCAACTGCCAGCTTGGTCAAGTTCTCCGCGGGAGCAAGCTCTCTGGTGAGGATGGGGACTGCAGGCGCATGAGGCACACAAATGACAATGAGATGTGATTATAACATGGCTCTGCCTCGCTGCCTTTGCATTATTCTTCAAGGGAAAGAAGGGGAGAATTACCTTCAGTATTCAGCTGTAGTATCACTACAATATCTACCGTCCACCTTTCTGCCCCCATAACTCCCTTGATGAGAATGAATGAGCCCCTCGCCCACTGCTCGGCTTCTCGGGGAATGCATTTGCACAACCATAGCAACAGCTGCCTGCAACCGGTGCTGCCGAGCGGCGGCTGCTGGGATCTCCAGTCAAAGGGCTGTGCAAATGTCTGGTGGCTGTCAAACATGTGTTTTCGGGAGCCCTTTTCTGTCAGCAGAAGCATGAGCCTGTCTCAGAGAGAAAGGAGCAGCCAAGTCCTGCCCGCAGAAGGTCTGATCTCTGTGCCTGAGGGTTACAACTGAGTGTGGCATGGGGTGTTTGGCAGCTCATGGAATGAAATTATGGATTTCCCTTAGCCCATGTCATTAGGCATTGGAACAGGCTGCCCAGGGAGGTGATGGAGTCACCATCCCTGGAGCTGTTCAAAAAACGTCTAGATGTGGCGCTTCAGGACATGGTTTAGCGGGCATGGTGGCATTGGGTTGGTGGTTGGACTTGATGATCTTTTAGGTCTTTTCCAACCTTAACAATTCTGTGATTCTGTGATTCTGTGATCAAGCTGTCACAGTCATTAAACTGGGAGCTTTTGGGTGGAAAGCTCCAGGCTTAAAGAAACTTTGTAAAATGAATCAAACCAGCTGGAATCGCTCCATAAGTTTTGGTTATTGTCTTTCTTATAACATTTCTTAAGTGCTTTTGATTTCAGATCGTATCACAAGAGAACCAAAATCAAAGTAAAACTGTTCAAGGGGAAGACAGTAATCTCTGGAACACCAGCTGTGGAGGGGGTGGGGGTTTGGGTCTCATCCTCACTCAGAACAAGCTGCACTTCCCTGCAGGACACAGAGCCTGCGTTTTGAGCAGCTCCACGTTATCCTCTGACTGCAGAGGATTCCTCCCTCCTTCCCGTTTTCTGGCTTTCTGCTGGCTCCAGAAGTCATTTCTGTCACTGAAAAGTCAAGTGCCAGCTTGAAGGCACCAAGAAGGGACAAACCTACATTGCAAGTTGTTTTGCTGGAAAAGCTCCATAAGCCCCAACTGCATCCATGCTGGGAATGAGGATGCGTTGTTGCCTCCCTTGTCAACATCACAGCCACATTTCTACTATGCCCCATCCCATCCAGGCACCATGGAAGAAAAATCAGGCACAGGGGCACAGGGGGAGCTACAGAGCACCCCAAAATGTCCCAGTCTGGCTGGTTGGGTCCAAGGCTGCATGGCTTTTGCCAGATCTCCCCTCCCCTGTTAACTACACCCATGTCTCCTCCTGCAAGGTGGTCTCCGGTGCACAGGGGAAGGCTGATCACAGCTGGGATCTCTTCTGCACTAGAAGAGCCCCAGGGTTTACAACGCAAGTACAGGATGGCACCAAGTGCCCTGCACTCTGCCATGCCATAACCGTGATTTGTGGCAGCTCAGCTGGCCGTGTCACCACTGCCACACAGAGATTTCCTCTCCATCTGGAGAAGGATGTCCTCCAGCTTGTCCCAGAGCAACCCAAGGTGCCACAGTGGTTACACCTCTCCAAAGCAACTCAGCAGAGCCCATTTGCTGACCCAGCAGGTGAACAGCATTGTCCAGTCATATCCATGATGCTAATTCTCTTCTCTTCCAATAAAGGGCAGTCTCACCCATCCTGGCAACCAGCAATGGTCCCTGGCCTCTGCCATTGCCCAGACTGTGATAACATGTAGTTTGGAAGAGTGTTACTTAGCATGAGCTAAACCTACGCCAAGAAGCATGCAAACAACTACACCATCTGGACCAGTATGGCCGAGTGCTCCAGTCCATCCCATACTGGTGCAGAGGTGGCCATTCAGCCCCAGGTCTGCAGCAGAGTTTGGATGGAGCCATCTCAGAATCTTGATGAGGCTCTGAAGCATAGCCTATGCTTTCTTTGTAGGTATTGTTTTGGAGATGCGTGTGTGCCAGGACCCATACATACACAAAGATCTGCTGTCTCTGTGTCTTGGGACCAGTCAACCACTATCCTGCCACAAGAAAGCAGAAGCTTTACACAGATCCCATCTGAGATTAAGTATTGGCAAGACAATGGCAAACTCTTGGATGTCACCTTCCAGCTTGGCTCTAAGGGGCTGTAAATCACCCCAGACAGTTTGCACTCTCTGATAACCTGCCTCTGGGTCTCCCATCTCCTTATTTCCCAGTGCATGCTATCCAAAACTGCAGGTCTCTCATTCCACCAGCACCTGATGCCCTCCACACAGTACTGAGTTTGTGTGGGTCCCAGTTTGCTAATGTGTCTCTTCCCCAACTTGCTTGGGTTTTCCTGTAAAAATGCCCTTTTGGGGTGTGCAGGAGCATCTGTATGAAGTGAAGTGTCTGTTTCCAGGGTTGAAAAGCAGAGTCCCCCACGCTCCTCCCGTCGTACCATCCCTCAAGCCTGGGAATGCCATTTCCCATGACTAACATTGAGCAGGGCAGCACCTCAGACCAGGAAAACACTAAACTTAAAGAGCAGAAGCTGAAACCCCACATGGATTTAGCTGCTACATGACACCCGTAGATGTTCCCAAGCACGGACACGCAGCCATGCACTTCCCTAGTGCCACCGTGCTCAGATTGGTGGCGAGAAGAAATCAGAGAAAAAAAAGAACTGCTTTAGTGAGACAGAGCCTCCCACACTGCTCTTCACACAGCAAGACAGAGACATGCGAGTGCAACATCTGCTGCTGATAACTTGTCCTGGGATTCACTGCAGGCTCCCAGAAGATGCCTTTAAGGCCACTTTCCTGTGGTCCCAGACCTTCAGTCCCAGGTCTTCCTTGGAGTCAGGGAGAGAAGGGATTGGGGCAAAAGCTGCTCTGGCTTCTCAGAGAAGGAAAAGGAGATGTCTCTTACCTAGACCTAGGAAGCTGAAGACCCATTGAACCACCGATGCCGTCTGAAGCCTTCTCTGCAGTGGCACGGAGAGTGGAGCAAACTCAACCTTCATCTTGGGCTCTGCGTGCGTGTCTCGGAAGGAGAAGGAAGCTCCACAAGTAAAGAATGCAAAGTGCAAAGTCACCCGTCAATATTTGCCCAGTCTTACAGTACAGAGGATTGTGCAACGTACAGTGGCGGGGGTGGCTGCCCACAGCCACCCTCCCGTATGGGGAGGAGAGGGACTCTGCTGGGAGGTGCCAGGGACTTTATGCCAATGTGACTCACCATGTAGTTAGTGAGGACTGCATGCTTTTACTACCCAAATCTGGGAAGCAAACTCCTTCCAGGACCCAATTTTGCAATATTTGGATGCTTGCAGAGAGCATGAGGAAATTGTGTGTGTGAGCCAGGCTTTATTTTCCCCGTTCCCCTACAAACCACCCTGTGCACGGCAGGAAGGGACAAGCAGAAGGGTCAAGCACGAGCAGGTCACTTGTACTTGCACGTGATACGGTGTGGATGGGTTTCAGTCTCAGACAAGGAGGTGGGCAATGAAAGGGTGTTTCACTGCTGAGCATGGGGGGACACAAGCAACCTCACGCCTCTGTCAGGACATGGATGGATGGATGGATGGATGGGGCAGACAAGTGTCCAGGTGCATCCTTGCGCACGCTTATGTGGGTGTATGAGGAAGGAATCACAGAATCAATCAGGTTGGAAGAGACCTCTGGGATCATCGAGTCCAACCATTGCCCTGACACCACCATGGCAACTAGACCAGGGCACTAAGTGCCATGTCCAGTCTTTTCTTAAACACCTCCAGAGATGGTGACTCCACCACCTCCCTGGGCAGCCCCTTCCAATGGCTAATGACCCTTGCTGAGAAGAAATGCTTCCTAATGTCCAACCTGAACCTCCCCTGGCCAAGCCTGAGGCTGTGTCCTCTTGTCCTATCGCTAGTTGCCTGGGAGAAGAGGCTGACTCCCACTTCACTACAACCTCCCTTCAGGTAGTTGTAGACTGCACTAAGGTCACCTCTGAGCCTTCTCTTCTCCAGGCTAAACAACCCCAGCTCCCTCAGCCGTTCCTTGTAGGTCAAAAAATATCACCTCCCTTCTGCATTTCTACCTCCAAGGGTCTGAACCTCTGCCTAGTCACATGCAAAGAGCTGCAATTTACTGGATGGAAAAAAAATCAGAAATTTGGGGAAAAAAAAATCCTCAGGGAACTGACAAGCCGCTCAGGTAAACAAAGAAATCATCTCGTGAGAGGCCTGAGGAAACCAAGGGTCTCGTTGTAACCAGGATACAGACTAATACTGCTAACAGACTGAATTAAACAATAAGCCGATCCGCTGCTGAAGCACCAGCGTGCATACAAAGGCGTCGCTTGCTTGTCTGAGGGGCATTTCAAATCCCCAAGCTCACTGCGGCCAAGAATTACAGCACAAAACTAAAAACAACCCTTGGCAAAAGCAAATCAGAGGTGTTAGCTGAAAAATAATCCCTCCTCTTTGTCAGGCTCTAGGAAGACGCAGGGCTATGAGGAATTTACATCTGTTAGGCTCCATTTTCCAGAGACACCAGAAACAACACGGCTCTGGTGAAACCCCAAGGGCTCTTTCCTAAAGACACTAGTTGCTTTAATTGAGCTGAAGCTGGCTTAGATCTCGCTTGCACCTCTCCCCATCCTTTGTCCTCTGCTGCAGATGTCAGGACCCTGTCTGCTTTGAGAAAGCAAAGGAGGTTTTTAACTCTTTTGGCTCTGTTGCCTGGAGACGAGACGTTTCCTGGTGAGAAACCACCAGCAATTTCCAAAATGCTGTGGGGAGATCTGCAGGTCCAGGACTCCTGGTAATAGTTGCAGTCTACAACTCTGCAGTCTACAACTACCTGAAGGGAGGTTGTAGTGAAGTGGGAGTTGGCCTCTTCTCCCAGGCAACTAGTGATAGGACAAGAGGACACAGCCTCAAGCTTCACCAGGGGAGGTTCAGGTTGGACATTAGGAAGAATTTCTTTTCAGAAAGGGTTATTAGCCATTGGAATGGGCTGCCCAGGGAGGTGGTGGAGTCACCATCTCTGGATGTGTACAAGAAAAGACTGGACATGGCACTTAGTGCCATGGTCTAGTTGACAGGGTGGTGTCAGGGCAACAGTTGGACTTAATGATCCCAGAGGGCTCTTCCAACCTGGCTGATTCTGTGTGATTCTGTATGGTCTTCCTGGGCTGTGCAACCCCCAGCACAGTCAGGGAGGTGCATGGCGGGACCAAGGAGGCGAAAGTCCTTGCAGGGACATCCCTGGTCCAGAGATGATGTTTCAAGGTGTTTTCCATCATGCAGTCTTGTCCTCTTTGTAGCCCAGCCATGCCAGAGAGCTCTTCTGGTTTTTACTAATACCCAGACACATGGGAAGTGTTTTCTGCTCCAAGAAATTTCAGGCTAAGTCCCAGAGCAGTTGTATTGCTGGTCCCCCAAGCAGTTGTGTTGCAAAGAGTCCCAGCTCTTTGCTTGTGGCTTATTATGGCAAGGAAGGCCCCATGTTCTGGGTTTATTATGAATGAGTCGGCTCCTTGGAAGAGCTGACCAAGGAGTGAAACAAGGCTGAGCTGGGTAATAAATATTTATGTCCTGCTCTGCTACGGATATGCCATTTGCTTTTTCTCTTTCTACCTCCTTAAGTCAGGAAAGAAAAATACCTACTTATGGAGGTCTTTGAAAGCAACCATGGTCAATATATTTCTTATCCTTGAGAACTTTGTGGGTCTCCCAGGCTTGAGACAGGGCTTGTTTTCACCTACACCTTACTAGTGCCCACAGTATGGCCAGGGCAGTGATTCGTCACCTCATCTTGGCACTAGATCCAGTTTGGGCTCCTCAGTATCAGGCAGAACATGACAGACAAGAGCGAGCTCAGTGGGGCTACCACGCTGGTCGGGGCTGGAGCTTGGGCTGTGCAAGGAGAAGCTGAGAGCTGGGTGTGCACAGTGGGAGTGATGTCAAAGAGGGTTTATGCAGCTCTCTGCAGCTTCCTGCTGGGATGGTGGAAAGAAGAGAGAGATGGGCTCTCCTTGGAGGTGCCCAGTGATGGGACAAGAGATGACAGCCCAAGTGGGACAAAAGAAATTCTTATAAGATACAAGGAAGCATGTTTTTCCCTAGGAGGGTGGTTAAACCCTGACACAGGAGTCTGAGGTCAGGGGGGAATCTCCGTCCTTGGAGACAAACATCACCTGGACGTGACCATGAGCAACTAGATCTTGTCAGCCTTGCTTTGACCAGGGGGTTGGAGCAGAGACTCTGGAGACCTCTTCCATCCAAACTCACTCTATGATCTCACCTGGCTTTCAGCACCCAAATGTTAGATGCTGAAGTCCAAACTATGCAGCCCAGGATCCCTGCAGAGTCACAGCAGGGAATACAAACCCTCACAGTGAATTTATCTAACTTATTTTAGCTGTCTAACTCAGAAAGGGGCAAATTGCTCTCCGCAAGTGTTGGGATGTCTCCAAGGAGGAGGAGTTGAGTGGCAGTAACTTGAAAGCCTATTTTGGCCCAGCTTAGTACCTCAGACTACACCGAAGCCTCAGACAGACACTCATTTCTCTGCAGGGAGTCATCTCTGAAGGTCTCACCTTGCTCTTTGCCAGTCGCATTGTCCTGGTCTGCTCCTTTCCTCTTGCTCTCTCTTCCTGTCACTGTCTGTATTCTGGCAGGGGAACTGGAGATGTGGGTGATAGTTGAAAAAGGTACATCCATCAGTTCTGGCACTGCTTTGCAGGTAGGTCCCGGTCTCACCATGGTCGACCCCGTCCTTACTAAAGGGTCTTGCTACTGTTGGAACATCCTTCACAACTCTTAGTAGTCACGGGATCATCTTGGAGGACTGGAAGGAAATGAAACCAAAAACAACCTCGTGATGGATCTAGGCTGCTATAAAACTCATCAGGTCAAAATAGGAAGAAGGACTTTAGCTTTACAGTGACTTCATCTGGGTCTGGGCTGGAAATGGAGAGGTGAAGAGTCATCCTGCTGCACTTGTGGGGGACCACCACACCTTGCAGTGTCCTCCTTCTGGAAAGGAGCCATGCTGTAATCTTACATCACATCTGTCCTTGTAGTAGCACAATCCCCATTTTATATGGGATGGGAAGGATTTCTACTGGGAAATAAGAAGGTACAGATTTATTCCCAGACTTTCTGTGTAACTTTCAGCAAGTCATTCAACTTCTCCCTGTCTCGACATTCGCTATTTAAGAGCAATGATAACAATGGAGAAAACTTCAGTGTCCCTTAGATGAACCTCTCCATGGCAGGACCTACCCCCTAAAAGGCCCATCTTATTCATCCTGCAGCCACATGTTTCTCTGGTCACTTTTACATTTTCCTTCTCTTGTTCTCTCTTCTGACTTGGGTTTCAGTTGTGGGAAGGCTGGGGTGGATGGTCTCCTTGGGAGTATCATCAATGAGCTGTGATTGCAGGTATGGCAGGGACCTCTGGGACCACTCAGTGCTGATCACTAGTAATCCCTGCAAGTCCACATTAACACCTCCTGGGAAATTGTGTTGCTGTTTAATTTACCCTAGAGCTTAATTCTCACCTCCATGGCTTTTAAACCTCATTTTTCTCCATTTTTTGTAAGCTCCTTACCATTTCTCCTTGTTTCCTAACATAGACACTCACACACACGTGGCCCATGATATACCTCCAGCTACACTCTCCTTGGCTTTTCCCTTCTCAGGTATTTATAGTAATTTATCCAATATCTCCTATGGCTTGCGTTTAGTCTGGGAACATTGAGTTCCTTTAATCCCTCGATAGGTTGTCCTCTGTAATCCCTTTATCAGGGGCCCTAGCGACTCGGTTGATCAATGTTCATCTCTGAGTACGAGAAGGAACCCATAAAGCCCTGAGTCACCAAGGTGCAAGTCACCGAGCTTTGCAAGTCAGCACGGTGGGGCGTGACTACGAGAGTTCACGAGCAGGTTGCACATGGAGATCTGGCCATGCTCCAGGATCAGGGCTGAGAAAGCCTAACACAGAGGACCTGAACGGACACATGCAAGGACCAACGCAGTGGCATATATGGGAAGCCAGGACACTGCATAGCTGTCCTGTGTTGTCCTGCTAGGAGAAGCTGGTCATGGCTCCTTGTTGAGTCCCTTCTTGAAGCCCCACCACACATAGACCCTATGGGACTTGGTGGCCCAGCAGAAGAGCTGGAAGTTCTCTCGAGATCACTGCTCCTCTCTTCTGATCATAGATAACCCTCTTATTTTTTCCCTAAACCTCTCAGTCATTCATACGTACTCCTAGAGCTTCCAACCAAACTAATTTCCCCTTCAGTGGACAAAATTATCAGAAGGAAACTGAAGGTATCTTTTCGGTGGTTGTCCAGTGGTTTCTTGGAGTCCCATTCCTTCCTGACCCATCACTCCACCAGCAGTACGTGTACCTCCCCTGCGAGGTCCTCCTTGCCAGGGATCTTCCCACCACACCAAACCTATGTGATACCATTGCACCAAGCCTGATCTTTGTCCGTCCCCAGCTCTAGGTAAGAGCATGGGTGTGAGAGAAGCCCACTTCTGCCTGCTGCTATTTTTTTAAATGGAAATTCTTTCAAAATACAGCCTTCCAGATTTTACTCCCCCTCCTACCTGTTGCAAAATCACTTCTCCTGAAATCTGGCTGCGTTACGCCGGTGATTTTCATTACAGAATTTCACGTCCTTTAAAGCACTTGAATTATCAGTCAAATTCTTCTTTTCATGCACTTCAATTCTTCTCTTTATGCAGCACTCTGATGTGGATTTTCTTTGGCTCCCGTCCCATCTGGCCTTGAAGCACTCTCCCAACGTATATGAATCATAAACAAAGCTGACAAGAAGAACAAGAACAGCCCGGGCAGATCCTCTTTCCCAGCAGTTGTGTGTGATTATAAAATGATTTAAGATGTTACAAGCCACTAAAAATCCCCCGTAAGTTGCCACCCGCATTGTTGTCATGTTCTCTTGTCCTTGGTGATACATGTTGGGGACAAGAGGAATTCAGACAAGCATCACTGGTGCAGAGATGGTGCCTGCAAAGCTATGTGAGTGCCTGGGACAACCCTGCCATGGCAGGGGCTCAGAGGCAGCAATGCCATTGAAGATAAATATACTTAAATAGAGCTTTCCTACATCTAACTGAGGTAGTGTGGAGTTGAACTCACTTCATCAGGGTGTCTCCAGGTGTTGTCCAGGTCTAGCTTTGGAGCTGAAGTCTCACCTACCTTTAGCTCATGAAGATAATGTCCAGGGTTCCTCTATAATGGAGGAGAATGGCTCCTACGGAGATGTGGGGCTTATACCAACCCCATCTTGTTATGAATTTTTTCTTCATTTTCACTTCATTACAGCTCTTGTAGGTGATCTCCTGGGAGCAATGGGATAAGCTGCCATCCCCTTCCTCTGACACTCACGGGAAGGTCAGTGATGGTCAGGTGCCACCCTTTGCTACCACTGTATAGGGTTTTTTTCTAAATAAAACCACCTTCCTCTCCTACAAGGTCTTGCACTGAGTTTTGCCACACCGTTCCTACAATGCCATAACATTATTCCCTACAATAATTGGTGGATACGTGTGTACAGGGCAGGAGGGAGAACGTGTACAGACAGCACATGGTGACATGTCAGCTGGTGGTCCAAGAAAACAAGCTGATCCCTCTTCATCATCAGATCCAGCAGAGAAAAACATAAATCTGGGCAAGCTCTTACGGTGGCAGCATCCACCCGCATTGTCTATCTGGTGAGCGTGCTCTTCACACCGTCATGAAACATAGCAGAGACTATCAAACCTGCCCCAGGATGGTCTCCGATAGCTTGAGTTGGACTGAAAGGCATCCTGGCTTCATCCGAGGATGCCAGGAGAAGAAGGTTCACCAGGTCCTCTATTAATCAGCTCCCAAAACATCCCGGTTATCATTGCATGAGGGATGCTTGAACCTATTCCCTGCCTCCACACCAGCGGATCCCAGCATGGATGGGACAGGGAACCACTGCCTGTGGTGACCAAAGCCAGTGCTGATTTTGGATGCTGCAAAATATCGGGTTTGCTCTGGTTTGCACCCCACCATGGTGCCCTTAGCATCATGCAAACTTTTGGGCAGGATTGAGACCCAGACTGGCACAGTCCAATGCTGAGTGACACTCATGTCCTTGGCCATTCCCAAGACCAACATCTCACCATGTAGCGTCACCTCATGGCCTTTTCCCAGAAGAGTCTGGAGAAGGAGAAAGCTCTTCCTGCTTTCTGCTGTGGTGGCTGTAATTTAAACACGGAGACATTTTTATTTATTTAACTCCCATCCTATAGAATCACAGAATGGTTTGGGTTGGAAGGGACCCGAAAGATCATCTAGTTCCAACCCCCCTGCCACAAGCAGGGACCCCTTTCCTCTAGACCAGGTTGCTCAAAGCCTCATCCAACCTGGCCTTGAACACTGCCAGGGAGGGGGCACCCACAGCTTCTCTGGGCAACCTGGGCCAGTGTCTCACCACCCTCACAGGCAAGAATTTCTTCCTAAAATCTCATCTCAATCTCCCCTCTTTCAGTTTAAAACCGTTCCCCCTCGTCCTGTCACTCCATGCCCTTGTAAAAAGCCCCTCTCCAGCTTTCCTGTGGCCCCTTCAGATACTCGAAGGCTGCTATGAGGTCTCCCCGGAGCCTTCTCTTCTCCAGGCTGAACAGCCCCAACTCTCTCAGCCTGTCTCCAGAGCAGAGGTGCTCCAGCCCTCTGGGCATCTTCATGGTTCTCCTCTGGACTTGCTCCAACAGCTCCGTGTCCTTCTTGTGTTGGGGGCCCCAGAGATGGATGCAGCACTGCAGGGGGGGTCTCCCGAGAGTGGAGCAGAGGGGCAGAATCCCCTCCCTCGCCCTGCTGGCCACGCTGCTGGGGATGCAGCCCAGGACACCGTTGGCTTTCTGGGCTGCCAGCGCACGGTGCCAGCTCATGGTGAGCTTCTCATCACCCACCACCCCCAAGCCCTTCTCCTCAGGGCTGCTCTCCATCCATTCTCCACCCAGCCTGGATTTGTGCTTGGGATTGCCCCGACCCACGTGCAGGACCTTGCACTTGGCCTTGTTGAACTCCATGCGGTTCGCACAGGCCCAGCTCTCCAGCCTGTCCAGGTCCCTCTGGATGCCATCCCTTCCCTCCAGCGTGTCACCGCACCGCACAGCTCGGTGTCATCCCAAACTTGCTGAGGGCGCGCTCAATCCCACTGTCCGTGTCGCCGACAGAGATGTTAAACAGGACCGGTCCCAATCCCGACCCCTGAGGAACGCCACTCGTGCCTGAGTTTATCCAGAAGCTCCTTGTTCATCCATGCAGGCCTCCTGGCGTCTTTCCCTGCCTTCCTCTGTGTCGGGATGCATCGCTCCTGAGCCTGGAGGAGGTGCTCCTTGAATACTCACCAGCTTTCTTGGGCCTCTCTTCCCTCCAGGGCTTTATCCCAAGCGACTTTCCCAAGCAGGTCCATGAGGAGGTCACAGTCTACTCTCCTGAAATCCAGCGTGGTGAGCTGAGAGAGGTTTGCAGCCAGCGAATCAATTTGTCTGATTAGAGCTAATGGATTTTACTTGACATAAGCAATTAAATTCTTTCCATGGCTGATTCCTGAAGGTGAACGAGCGGCCGTGCTTCAAGATTTATGTATAACCATATATTTCACTGCAGGAGATGCTAAGCAATTTTTTTTCATTCTGTAGCTTCTAACTCCATCTTCTAACTTCTAACTCCAGCTTCTAACTTCTAACTGGTATCTGCAGAGCAGTGAAGAGTCTCTTGACGCTGCAAAACCTCACAGAGGAGTTTTGCCAATGTCTTTTTTTTTACAAAAAAGAAAACGGGTGGTGCATGATGGAGCGTTTTCGGGTGAGATGAGCCCAGGCTCGTTGAAGATGAGGGAAGCTCGGAGAAAGGTTCAAAACCACTTCGTGCACGTGCAAATCCCCAGTCCCCAAATGGTGCAAGGTGCTGTGCAAACCCTGGCGTGAAGGCAGTGCTGGGTGCAGGGCTGGGACACCCCTCAGCTCCAAAACTGGAGCTGTTGCCATGGGTTGGTCTGGGCTCACACCCACCAGGAACTAATGTATTCCCTCCCTATAAATATTGGCCAAGAAGGCCTCTAGTAGGCCTCTAGTAGGAATAGTGTAGCCAGCCGGTCTGGGGAAGTGATCGTCCCTCTCTACTTGGCACTGGTGAGGCCACACCTTGAATCCTGTGTCCAGTTCTGGGCCTCGCACTTCAAGAGAGATGTTGAGGTGTTGGAGCGAGTCCAGAGGAGGGTGACCTAGCTGGTGAAGGGTCTGGAGGGTCTGAGCTACGAGGAACGGCTGAGGGAGCTGGGATTGTTTAGCCTGGAGAAGAGGAGGCTCAGAGGTGACCTTAGTGCAGTCTACAACTACCTGAAGGATGTTGTAGCTGAGTGGGAGTCGGCCTCTTCTCCCAGGCAACTAGCGATAGGACAAGAGGACACAGCCTCAAGCTTGGCCAGGGGAGGTTCAGGTTGGACATTAGGAAGCATTTCTTCTCAGCAAGGGTCATTAGCCATTGGAAGGGGCTGCCCAGGGAGGTGGTGGAGTCACCATCTCTGGAGGTGTTTAAGAAAAGACTGGACATGGCACTTAGTGCCATGGTCTAGTTGCCATGGTGGTGTCAGGGCAATGGTTGGACTCAATGATCCCAGAGGGCTCTTCCAACCTGATTGATTCTGGGATTCTGTGATTCTGCATATGTGTGATTGTGCCTGTGTGTGTAGGTGTGCACGTGTCCATGTGTGTGCGTGCACATCTTGTGTGTGCATATGTTCATGTGTTGATATGCATGTGTGCAGCATGCGTGTGTGCGCTTGCATACACATATTTGTGTGCGTGTGTGATTGGACACGTGTGTGTGCATGTGCGTGTCTGCAGGTGTGTGCACACACGTCTGTGCATGCAGATGTGTGTATATGTATGTGCATATATGCATGTGCATGTGTTTGTGTATGCATGTGTGCACATGCAGTGTGTGCATGTGTGTGTAAGCTTGAGCGCAGCTCTGTGTATGCATCCGTGTGCATGGATAGCCATGTCCAGGTGTGTGTGTGTTCATGTATGTGTATGTGTTTCTATTTATGTCTGTGTGCACGTGTGCATGTGGGTGCATTCTTGTGATTGTGCATGTGCACGTGTTTGTGCATGTGTGTGTACAGATGTGAGTGTACATGCATGTGTTTGCATGTGCACGTATGTGTGTGCATTCATGTGTAGCATACATATGTGTGCAAGTGTGAGTGTGCATATGCACATACATGTATGTGAGTGAACACATGTGTACATGTAAGTTTGTGCATGTGTGTTTGTGTATGTGCATGTGTTTGTGTGCAAATGCGTGTGCACGCATGTGTGGTGTGTGCACATGTCGGAGTGCACGTGTGTGCATGTGCACATATAGGCATGCAGGCGTGTGCATGCAGATGTGTCTTGCATGTGTGTTTGCATTCATGTGTATCCAGATGTGAGTGTGCATACATGTATGTGAATGTGCATGCATGTCTGTTCACATGTCTTTTCATGTGTGCATATGTATATCGCATGTATGTGTGCATGCACGTGTGTGACCATGCTTATGTGTGTTTGTGCAGGCGTGTGTGCATGCATGTGTGCATAGCCATGTGCAGGTGTGTGTGCATGTTGAGTGTGCGTGTGTGTGAATGTGTGTGCATGCACAGGTGTGTAGACATGTGCATCCACATGTGCTGGCATGAATTTGTATGCGTGTGTGTATGTTTGCGTGCGTGCATCTGTGTGTGCTTGTGTATGTGCACGTGTGGGCACATATCTGTGTGCACATCTGTGCATGTATGCAATTGTATGTGTGTGCATGTGTGTGCGTATCTGCATGTGTGTGCATGTGAGTGACTGTGCGTGTGTGTGAATGCATGCATAGGCATGTCTTACATGTATGTGTGATTATCTGTGTGTGCAGGTGTGCATGCATGGGCGTGTCTTACGTGTGTGTGTGTAATTGTGCATGTGTGCGTGCATGAGCATGCCTTGAATGTGTGTGCAGGTGTGTGTGCGTGTGTGTGCATGCATGCATGGCCGTGCCTCACATGTGTGTGCAGATGTGTGACTGTGAATGTGTGTGCATGTTTGGATGGACGTCTTACATATGTGTGTGTCATTGTGCATGTATGCAGGTATGGGTGTGCCTTGCATGCGTGTGTGCAGGCGTGTGGCTGTACATGTGTGTGCATGCATGCATGGGCATGTCTTATATGTGCGTGTGATTGTGCGTGCGTGCATGCACGCATGGGGGTGCCTCGCATGTGTGTGCAGATGTGTGATTGCATGTGTGCATGCGTGTGCATGCGTGATTGGGCGTGTCTTACATGTGTGTTCATGATTGTGCATGTATGCATGGGCGTGCCTTGCACATGTGTGTGCAGGCGTGTGGCTGTACATGTGTGTGCATGCATGCATGGGTGTGCCTTATATGTGCGTGTGATTGTGCATGTGTGCGTTTATGAGCGTGCCTTGCATGTGTGTGTGCAGGTGTGTGACTGTGCATGTGTGTGCATGCATGGCATGGACGTGCCTCGTACATGTGTTTGCAGATATGTGGCTGTACATGTGTGTGCATGCACGCATGGGGGTGCCTCGCATGTGTGTGCAGATGTGTGACTGTGCCTGTGTGTGCATGCGTGGAAGGGCGTCTTACATGTGAAGATGTGTGATTGTGCATGTATGCATGCATGGGCGTGCCTCGCACGTGTGTGTGCAGGTGTGTGGCTGTGCATGTGTGTGCATGCGTGGGCGTGTCTTACGTGTGTGTGATTATGTGTGTGATTGTGCAGGTGTGCACGCATGCATGGGTGTGCCTCGCACGTATGTGTGCAGGTGTGTGACAATGCATGTGTGTGCATGCATGCACGGATGTCTTACATGTGTGTGCGATTGTGCATGTACGCATGCATACATGAACATGCCTCGCACGTGTGTGTGCAGGCGTGTGGATGTGCATGTGTGTGCTTGCATGGGCGTGTCTTACATGCGTGTGTGTGATTGTGCATGTATGCAGGCATGGGCGTGCCTTGCACATGTGTGTGCATGCGTGTGGCTGTACATGTGTGTACACGCATGCATGGGTGTGCCGCTCATGTGTGTGTGCAGGTGTGTGACTGTGCATGTGTGTGCATGCATGCGTGTGCCTTTACATGTGTGTGTCATTGTGCATGTATGCATGCATGCATGGCCGTGCCTCACATGTGTGTGCAGACGTGTGACTGTGCATGTGTGTGCATGCGTGGATGGGCATGTCTTACACGCGTGTGTGTGATTGTGCATGTGTGCGTGCGTGCGCGTGCCTCGCACGTGCGTGTGCACGCATGTGATCGTGCATGTGTGTGCATGCATGCACAGATGTCTTACATGTGTCTGTGATTGTGGATGTATGCATCCATGCATGGGCGTGCCTTGCACATGTGTGTGCAGGCGTGTGGCTGTACACGTGTATGCATGCATGCATGGGTGTGCCTTATATGTGCGTGTGATTGTGCATGTGTGTGTGCATGAGCGTGCCTTGCATGTGTGTGTGCAGGTGTGTGACTGTGCACGCGTGTGCATGCATGCATGGACGTGCCTCGTACATGTGTTTGCAGATATGTGGCTGTACATGCGTGTGCATGCATGCATGGGGGTGCCTCGCATGTGTGTGCAGATGTGTGACTGTGCATGTGTGTGCATGTGTGGATGGGCATCTTACATGTGAAGATGTGTGATTGTGCATGTATGCAGGCATGGGCGTGCCTTGCACATGTGTGTGCATGCATGCATGGGGGTGCCTCGCACGTGTGTGTGCAGGTGTGTGGCTGTGCATGCGTGTGCATGCGTGGGCGTGTCTTACGTGTGTGTGATTGTGTGTGTGATTGTGCAGGTGTGCACGCATGCATGGGTGTGCCTTGCACGTGTGTGTGCACGCATGTGACCGTTCATGTGTGTGCATGCATGCACGGATGTCTTCCATGTGTGCGCGATTGTGCGTGTATGCATGCATACATGAGCGTGCCTTGCACGTGTGTGTGCAGGTGTGTGGACGTGCATGCATGTGCTTGTATGGGCGTGTCTTACGTGTGTGTGTGTGATTGTGCATGTATGCAGGCATAGGCGTGCTTCGCACATGTGTGTGCAGGTGCGTGGCTGTACATGCGTATACATGCACGCATGAGTGTGCCTTGCATGTGTGCGTGCTGGTGTGTGACTGTGCATGCGTGTGCATGCGTGGATGGGCGTGTCTTACGTGTGTGTCATTGTGCATGTGTGCATGCATGAGCATGCCTCGCACATGTGTGTGCACGCATGTGACCGTGCATGTGTGTGCATGCATGCACAGATGTCTGACACGTGTGTGTGATTGTGGATGTATGCACGCATACATGTGCGTGCCTTGCACATGTGTGTGCCGGCGTGTGGCTGTACATGTGTGTGCATGCATGCATGGGTGTGCCTTATATGTGTGTGTGATTGTGCATGTGTGCGTGCATGAGTGTGCCTTGCATGTGTGTGTTCAGGTGTGTGACTGTGCATGTGTGTGCATGCAGGCATGGACGTGCCTCGTACATGTGTTTGCAGATATGTGGCTGTACATGCGTGTGCATGCATGGGTGTGCCTCGCACGTGTGTGTGCAGGCGTGTGGCTGTACATGCGTGTGCATGCATGGGTGTGCCTCGCACGTGTGTGTGCAGGTGTGTGGCTGTGCATGCGTGTGCATGCGTGGGCGTGTCTTACGTGTGTGTGATTGTGCAGGTGTGCACGCATGCATGGGTGTGCCTTGCACGTGTGTGTGCACGCATGTGACCGTGCATGTGTGTGCATGCATGCACGGATGTCTTACATGTGTGTGCGATTGTGCGTGTAAGCATGCATACATGAACATGCCTCGCACGTGTGCGTGCAAGTGTGTGGATGTGCATGTGTGTGCATGCATGGGCGTGTATTACACGCGTGTGTGTCACTGTGCATGTGTGCGTGCCTGAGTGCGCCTTGCATGTGTGTGCTCAGGCATGTGGCTGTACATCCATGTACATGCATGCATGGGTGTGCCTCACATGTGTGTGTGCAGGTGTGTGGCTGTGCATACGTGTGCATGCATGCGCGTGTCTTTAGATGTGTGTATCATTGTGCATGCATGCATGCATGGCTGTGCCTCACATGTGTGCGCAGGTGTGTGACTGTGCATGTGTGTGCATGCATGGATGGGCGTGTCTTACATGTGTGTGTGATTGTGCATGTATGCAGGCAAGGGCGTGCCTTGCACATGTGTGTGCAGGCATGTGGCTGTACATGTGTGTACATGCGTGCATGGGTGTGCCTCACACCTGTGTGTGCAGGTGTGTGTGCATGTGTGGGCATGCATGGCCGTGCCTCACATGTGTGTGCAGATGTGTGACTGTGCATGTGTGTGCATGCGTGGATGGGCGTGTCTTACATGCGTGTGTGTGATTGTGCATGTATGCAGGCATGGGCGTGCCTTGCACATGTGTGTGCAGGCGTGTGCCTGCACATGCATGTACATGCGTGCATGTGCGTGCCTCACACGTGTGTGTGCAGGCGTGTGGCTGTACACGCGTGTACATGCGTGCGCGTGTCTCACACGTGTGTGTGACGGTGCCCGCGTGCCCGCGCGTGCCTCCCCCGTGCCCCGCATGTGCACACCCATGTTCAGGTGTGTGCGCACACGCGTGTGCCCCCTCCCCGTGCAAGCCCCGCCCCCCCCAGGCCCCGCCCCTCCGCCCCCCGAGCCCCGCCCCCCCTCCCTCCCCGCGGCCGCGGTGCAGCGCGGTGCGGCGCGGAGCGGGCGCGCTCCTTGGCGCGGGGCCGCCATGGCGTGGCCCTGCATCACCCGCGCCTGCTGCATCGCTCGCTTCTGGAACCAGCTGGACAAGGCGGACATCGCCGTCCCGCTCGTGTTCACCAAATACTCGGAGGCCACCGAGCATCCTCCCCCCGCGGCCCCTCCGCGCCCCGCCGCCCCCATCGACACCCAGCCCGGCGGCGAGGCGGCGGCCGGCGGGGAACCGGCTCCCGGTGCCACCCGGCCCGGCCCGGCCCCGCACGCTTCTCCCCCGGCCGACTCCGTGATGCGACACGACTACAAGCCCTGGAAGGTTCAGCGCCCGGAGCCCAGCTGCAAGCCCAAGAGCGAGTACCAGCCCTCGGACACCCCCTTCGAGAAGGAGACCCAGTACCAGAAGGATTTCCGTGCCTGGCCCATCCCCAAGCGGGGCGACCACCCCTGGATCCCCAAACCGGGACCTTCCCCCGTCCTCGCCTTGGACCGCGCTTCCCCGGAGAAACCGGCTGAGGAGAAGCGGCGGAAGGTCCTCTCCGGCGCTGAGAAGAAAGAGGAAGACCTCGAGGGGGAGGATGAGCATCTTAAAGCCGGGCGAGGCGGGGATGGACGGGAGAAAGGTCGGAAGAAGGCGGAGGAGGCGGGCGGGCAGGCGGCGGACGCGGGCCGGGGCAGGGCGGCCGCCGATGCTCTCAACAGGCAGATCAAGGAGGAGGTGGCGGCGGGGGTCAGCTCGTCCTACAGGTAAGAACCCCCCCCCCTCCACCCCCAAACACCCCATCCCGACCCCCAACCTGCCAGCTCCTCGCCCAGCCCTTCTCCGCTCCCCTCTTGTCCCGGGAGGGACATCCCAGCCTGGGGGGTGGGTGGAAGGGGCTGTGAAGCGCTTCAGGGGGTTTGCTGATCTCCTGCTTCAGGGGGGTGTCCTTAAAATCCCCCACCTCCCTGTGTATCATTGATGGGGCGTGTGTAGGTGCTGTGCAGGTGGTGAATCCGCGGGTCCTTTTTGCTGCGTGGGTTCAGAGCAGGTTAGAGTGTCCTCCCTCCCCGCACCCCAAAATCCAGAGGCACCCACCACCGCCTTGGCTTTCAGCAGGGACAGGTTTGGGTGGCTTCCGCGGGATGTGCAAGTTGCCATCGGTCCTTCCCAAGCGCATCCCTGACAGCCCAGAAACCCGCCCGGTGGTGCCACCAACCCGAAGGACCAGCATCTCCCACCGCATCGCTGCATCCCGGGGGTCCCACGCGGGTCTGGGGTACCCCACGCGCGACTGGGGTACCTTCACCCGCATCCCAGGCCGGCAGCATCCCCGAGACAAAGCATCCCGCGGCGGGATGCGGGTGACGCGTCCTAGGCCGCTTGGGTGGGGCAGCCTTCGGATGCTGCCATGTTTAACGCAGCGCGGCGGGGGGGTGGCGCATCCCTCTGTGTCCCCCCCACCCATCATCCCTCCCACCCCGGGCTAGAAAGGGGTGCCCTGATTTCACCCCAGGAAGAGATTCGGAGCGCGAAACTCCTCGCCGCGAGATGCTGTTGTTGTTTCTCTCCGGGTGAAGGGGTTGGATGTGTTGGGAATGCAAAACAGGAGCCATGGGGTGGCTGCCCTGCACGTACGTTTGCGAGGAGGGTTTGCTGCGATGGTGTTTTCCAGAGCTTTCTTTGGCAGAACCCACCGCCGCCGAGGCCGGAGTGGAGGTGGCAGAGAGCAAAGCTGGGGTTTGTTGTGGTGGAAGTGTGATCTCAGCCTCTTTGCTTCTCCCCCTCCCCGTGTGAATGCCGAGGTGTTTATGCCACTACGAGACTGATTTTCTTCCCCAGGGGGTTTAGAGGTGACACCCTCCCATCAGACAGGTAGTAAATTCATGCAGATTTAAAATTCAGCTGGGTTTTCACTCCTCTGTCCCACCGGAGGCTGGGTAGCATGGCAGAGCTGGCCATCATCTTCTTTCCAGTGTCCCCAGGTGGGAACCAGTTCGAGGAGTGAGATTTTTATTTGTGCTGTAGTTCAGGGCTGGCTTTGGCTCTTGCTGGGGATGCGGGTGATGCCGTGGGCTCAGGTGTGATGGCGGTGGTCAGCTGAGATGCCAGAAAATGGCCAGGGATTTTTGGAGTGTGGGGAAAGGGTTTCCCAGCAGTGACAAAGTCCTTTGATCTCTTTTGGCCAACCGTGATTTTTGACTGAGCTTTTTGCCTGGTCATCTTCCAAGGTCTGGGCTCAGCTCAGTGGTGACAGGACTAAAGCAGAAAGCTGTCCTAGAGCTGGAGAACTGTTGTGTTGCTCTCTTCCACTGGTGCAAAGGACAATTAGACTTATTTACTTGCATATTTAAACGCAGGTTGCTCACCCTCCCATCCCTCCACGTACCATCCCTCCTGTCTGCTCCAGCAAATTCATTGCAGCAGGGTTTTCTCCCCAAGCAAAGGGGTTGGGTCAGCTCAGATGTTGAACCCAAGAGGAACTCAAAGGCTTCAGCCCTCCTTGTGTTGCGCCTCATCTTTCAGGACATCTTTAGGGCTTCTCTTTCCCCTTGGATCCTTGTCTACTCTCTCACTTCTGTGTTTTTTTCGTCCTTGCAGCGTATTGCAAGAGAAGTGTTTGCTCTGATGCTCAGCCCTGGAACATAAGCGCCTCTTCATTAATGCATGAGTGATGTTGTGGCTAATTGTTCTCATTTTCTGTTCAAATTAGGCGTTTTTAAAGTGTTGTTTGTTGTTTGGGTTCTTTTTAAAAGCCAAATTCTCCAAATCCCTACTACTATCAAGAACCTTGCTGCTTAAAGGAGTCCCTGCTGGGTGGGTTTTGAACATCTCCAAAGATGGAGACTATTTGGGCAACCTTTTGGGCCAAAAGCAGCCAAAATTATCTCCTAGTGACCTTTTGCTAGAGAGGAGCAAGGATGGCTCACATGGGGCTTGTCCTCCATGGCCTTTGCTGTGCTTGTGCATGGGTGAATCACAGAATCACAGAATGTTAGGGGTTGGAAGGGACCTCGAAAGATCATCTAGTCCAACCCCCCTGCCGGAGCAGGATTACCTGGATCATGTCACACAGGAACGCGTCCAGGCGGGTTTTGAATGTCTCCAGAGAAGGAGACTCCACACCCTCTCTGGGCAGCCTGTTCCAGTGTTTGGTCACCCTCACCGTAAAGAAGTTTTTCCTCATATTTATGTGGAACCTCCTGTGTTCCAGCTTGCACCCGTTGCCCCTTGTCCTGTCAAGGGATGTCACTGAGAAGAGCCTGGCTCCATCCTCATGACACTTGCCCTTTACATATTTATAAACATTAATGAGGTCACCCCTCAGTCTCCTCTTCTCCAAGCTAAAGAGACCCAGCTCCCTCAGCCTCTCCTCAGAAGGGAGATGTTCCACCCCCTTAATCATCTTCGTGGCTCTGCGCTGGACTCTCTCTAGCAGTTCCCTGTCCTTCTTGAACTGAGGGGCCCAGAACTGGACACAATATTCCAGATGCGGCCTCACCAGGGCAGAGTAGAGGGGGAGGAGAACCTCTCTTGAGGCCTTCTTGGCCACAAGGGCACACTGCTGGCTCATGGTCATCCTGCTGTCCACTAGGACCCCCAGGTCCCTTTCCCCTCCGCTGCTCCCCAGCTGCACAGAGCAGGGGAAGATTTCCTTACAGTCCTCTGCCACCAATGCACGTCAGCGTAACGTGATGCTCCAAGGCTGGGAAACAATTCCTTGGTGAAACCGAAGAGCTCCCTGGTCATGGTTTTTAAATTCACTGTGTCCACCCTGAGTATTATTTACAGGTGAGGGAACAGAGCAAGGAATTAGCCCAAGGTCATCAGGGAAGTCCACGCTGAAGGGAGGAATTCCCTTTTCTAACCTGTTTATACCAAGACAAATTAATATTGCAGAGACCGTGCACTTGTGACCTCCTCCCAGCTCTGCCCAGACCTAGAGAGCAGAGGTGGTACCCGGCGGTGATGGCCACGGAGCATGGAGGCTCCTCCCAGCCCGAGGGATGGATGATTTGTTTGTGTTAGCGTTTGAGCCCAGAAGCCTTCAGCAGGCCAGAGCAGCAATGGCAGGGCTGTGCGTGTCTGCAAGGGACTGCCTATGCCCAGAGATCCCACACAATATATAGGATTTATTTCTATTATTATTTCTATTATTATTTCTATTATTATTTCTACTATTATTTCTACTATTATTTCTATTATTCATCTTTATATTGTTCATCTTATTCATCTTATTCATCTTTATATTTACATACATTTATTAAATATTTATATATAGGATTTATTTATGTACTTGTGCCCAAATAAATTCCCTTGGCAAACCAAGGGAAACAGTGGGAGGACGTGCTCATTCCTAATGGCTTCCAAAAGTTTAGTGACTCCCAGGGCTGGTTTGAAGCCATCGGGAACAAGAAGGTTTGGAGGTGATCAAGTCATGCATGGTGGCGTCTGCTTGCCCTGTGACTATTCCTCTTTGGCTGTGGGGAAACTGAGGCAGGGTGCTGAGTGACCTACCTGAGCCCATGCAGTGCATCAGGGCTGGGGCTGGGGTCAGGGTGCAGCTCCAGGGCATGGTTCTTCTGTTGGCTGTTGTTCTTCTGGGGTTGAGGTTCTGGAAGCCACCACTGTGACTGGGTGTGCTTTGGTGTGACAGAGGTTCCAGCACCGAGGTGCTTCTTGCCTCAGTTTCCCTCCCCAAAGCACGTGCTGCCCAAGCAGCGCTACAGGAGCCAGTTGCATCTCCCTTCACCCCACTCTTCTCTTCAGTCCTGCTTCTCGTGGTGGCCTGTGGACCCCGAGGGACAAAGTAAGGACCAGGGCATCCTTCAGTGAGTAGGAATACCAGGTTTGTGCAGTCAGGACCCAGCCTGGGGGCTTTCTAGCTCCTTGGAAAGCTGTTGCTGCTGGATGGAGCCTTTACTCTTCCAATTATCTGGTGTGCCATAGGAGGATCTGGTGGCATCATAGGGAGATGGTGGAGTCACCATCTCTGGAGGTGTTTAAGAAAAGACTGGACATGGCACTTAGTGCCATGGTCTAGTTGCCAGGGTGGTGTCAGGGCAATGGTTGGACTCGATGATCCCTGAGGGCTCTTCCAACCTGATTGATTCTGTGATTCTGGGTGTGATTGAGGGTTTTAGCTATATTGGACACAGAGGTGGCTCTGGTGACCCCAGTGCTAGTGTTTCAAGGGGATTGTGCCCCCTGAACTCATGGAAGGGATGGGCAGAGCTCTTCTCCCTGCTGCACCGAAGGATGGGGGGGGCTGGGGGTTGACCCTGGGGGTCTGGGACCACAAAGAGTAGGTGATAAAATGGGCAGACAGTGGCATTTGCTGGTGGAAGAAGTGGAACAATCAGAAGCCCATTTGGCAAAAATGCAAGAAGGAATTAATGTTTTCCATTTTAATTTGTGTGAATTAGGTGTTTCCTGGGTGGTTTTTTTTTTCCCCTTCTTCTCTGTCTTGCATTCTTCTCCTTTCGTTAACTTTTTTCCTTGAAGAAAAAAGATATAAGAGAGAAAGGGGAAATTTCACCCCCTTTGCAGAGTGTCAAAATTTGTAGTAAGGCGATGAAGTTTCCCCAGAGAAGTAATATTGCAAAACCTAGTTTTCAAGTTCTTCACCAAAAAGAGATTTCTTTTTTACCAAAGCAATTATTTTTTTTCCCCCACCAATTTCCTTTCCTATCAGAGGAAACGAAACAAGAAAGGCTTCAATGGAAAGATTTGGACTGCCTCTAGTATTAATGAATTGCCTGTTGCTAATGTTCTGTCATTCAGCTCAAGCCCTGGAGGTACTAAAGATGTGGAGCAAATGAGAGTTTGTAGTAGCTATAGAGATGAATGAGTCGGTGCTGGAAACTTGCTGTGTGTTTTTCTGAGATATAGAGGAGCTAATTTCAGGAGGGATGTCCACGCAGGAGGGCTGGAGCGAGCTACACGAGGGCAGAGAATTCATACTCCATCATTATAGTTGTGGAAATGCAGGGCTGGAAGGACCTCCCAAGATCATGTGGTCCACATCGCATTTCTAGGGAAGGGGATGGTATATCTAGACCACACTAGGTTGATTTTATCTAACCTATGCTTGAAAATCTCCAGTGGAGGACATGTCCCATCTTGGTGAGACACTCAGTAACACTGCTTGTGCTGTCAGGCGAGCCAAACTTGGTGGGAAATCTTCCATTGCCTTCTGAAATTTCCGATCAGATCAGTAGGCTGGGTCTATATTAGTAAATTAAACAGTTCCAGAACATGTTCCTGGGCATGAGGACATGATCATCTACACTCTTCAGCTGTGGGAACAATCCCTAGCCTGCTTTCCCAGCTGGGTTTGGGAGTGGGTACGAGCCAAGAGCTGATCCCAACAAGCAGCTTGGGTGCAACCACCTTGTTTTGGGGGTTACAGGGGTTTCATAGTGTGAGTGAGGGTTGTTCCAGGCTCCAGTACCAGAGAACATTCCTGAGCAGATTTCATTACCCAGTGTCATTTCAGCTACGCACTCCCAATTTGGATGAGAGTGTCATTAAAGTAACCCATATAGGCAAATGGATCCAATTTTGCTCTCAGATGGGAGAGAAGGGGCAGGATGTTTTCCTCCATCCAACAAAGGCTGTTCAAAGAGGTGTTTAGCAGCTTTGGCCGAGCTCTGGCTCAGCAGTTACTTGATATGTACCTTTAGCAGCAAGAGGAGGCACAATGTCTACTGGTACCACAAGGAATGGTCATAAGAATATGTAATAACCATGTGTGGAGGAAGGCCTTGTGTTTACTAAGACATAAAGAGGATGGAGATGGGTGTTGCAGACAGGCAGCTATCCTGCCATGCTCTGCATCTTGTTCTCCTCTGGATATAGTCCATCAACTGAAAAACGGTCTTGGTAGTACCTCCAAGTTGGAGGTACTTGGTAGTATCTCCAAGTTGGAGTATTTGCCAACATATTCCCTGCAATCATGTTAAGGTGGACAATATCCAGCCCCAAAAGCCAACTGGGAGCTGCTCAGCAGTGCAGGCAATACTGAATTTTGCTGCTACGACTGTGTGCAAGCTGGGGCTGGGTTGTGTGTGCCGTAGGACGGGGTTGAGCAGGAGGAGGAGATGGAGGTGGCATTCAGGTGATGGAGTCAATGCACTTGAGCAATTTTTCCTCTGCTCCTGCTCAGCTGTGTCACCTCAGCAGGGACCTTTAGGCACACGGGACTGGATGGGACCCTCTGAATTAGTAAGTTCAATTATTTAGTTTGTTATTTAGTCTTTACAAGTAACACCCGAGGCTCTGTCTCAGAAAGAGGGAATTTTTAGTTGCATGATGCCAGCTGGAAGGGTGTGCCAAGACCTCAGTCTCTGGTGGTTTGCAACCATCATCTCGTTTCCAGTCTGAGTCAATGGACAGGTTATAGTTTGCTGTTTTGTTGGCACTGGGTGACTTAGTGCTTTTCTTCTATCTGGAGGTCGCTGCTCAGTGTCTCCAAGTACAGTACCCACATCAGTTGGCTCTGTAGCTAGCAAGTCAAAGTTTTTTGCTCTCCTTTTCACTCCCTGTATCAACCATTTCTCTCCAGCTCTTCCTAGATGAAATCACTGTTTCTTAAACACAGGTTCAGACTGTTGCCCTTTGGACATGAGGTCCCCATCTTGCCGAGACTCCCATGTTACGGTCGTCGGCATCACAGAGGCATTATGAATCCCTCACCCTTTGATAACCAGGACCTCCTTGTCACTCTCCTCCTTAGGCAATTCCAGCCATGGAGCTCCCATCCTGTGGCAAAAAATCCTGGTGATTAGTACCGAGCCTAGAATTTAGTACTAATAATTTTCACCCCATTTTGAACACGGCAGTCGAGGTCAATCCCTGTCTTCCTCTGTGATATCCCGATCCTCCTTCGTATTGGTGCTGCCTACAACGTTGTGTCATTAGGAGGTCTCATCAGTGTTGCCCTACTTTTTTTTGTGCCAAAGTCAACCTTAAAAATGTTAAACACTGCTAACCTCCTTCCAGGCTGTAGCTCAGCCTTCCAACGCTCATCGTTGTCACAGAATCACAGAATCACAGAATCACAGAATCAACCAGGTTGGAAGAGCCCTCTGGGATCATCGAGTCCAACCGTTGCCCTGACACCACCATGTCAACCAGACCATGGCACTAAGTGCCATGTCCAGTCTTTTCTTAAACCCTTCCAGAGATGGTGACTCCACCACCTCCCTGGGCAGCCCATTCCAATGTCTAATAACCCTTTCTAAAAAGAAATTCTTCCTAATGTCATTCCCCTTGCCCAGTTTCCCGTTCTGCTGTTGTTCATGTTCACTGGCTTAATTAATAATTTCCCACGTGGCCCTTTATCAAACGCTTTACTGAAACCAGATGGATTTTCACATTTCTTTTGTCTGCTAAGTCGGTTATCGTATCAAAGGACATGTCAAACATCTCTCCTTTTCCCCTCCCAGTCGCTGCCGTGTCTGTTTAGACCACCAGCTTCTCCTGGATGCAGGAGCAGATGCTATAGAGCAGACCCCACCTTCACTTGGCAGCTTTGAGATACCTCTGTAATGCAAACAATAAATAAAGAGGAGAGGGATCAGCTAATTTAGACAGCAGGACTCTCCCTGTCCTTCCTTTGCCAAATGAATCACAAACAGCCGTTGTAAATTTGTCTTCTCTCACATTTAGAGCATGACCTTTGCTTTTCCTGTCTCCTACCAGCTGAACAAGCCGTCACTTTCTAAGTACTTCTGCACTCCAGCCTACATCAATCTTGCTTTTCTTTGCCCTTAGCTGAAGGTATCCATAGCACTAACGCGGATATCTTCAAATAAACCTTCCCGCTCTGGGACAGGAGCATGGATGCTCTCCTAGCATGTCACAGAATCACAGAATGGTTAAGGGTTGGAAGGGACCTCTGGAGATCATCCAGTCCAACCCCCTGCCCAAGCAGGGTCACCCAGAGCACGTTGCACAGGGTCATGTCCAGGCAGGTTTTGAATATCTCAAGAGAAGGAGACTCCCCACCCTCCCTGGGCACTTCCAGGGCTCTGCCACCCTCACAGCAAAGAAGTTTTTCCTCATATTCAGATGGAACTTCCCATGTTTCAGTTTGTGCCCGTTTGCCCCTCGTCCTGTCACTGGGCATCACTGAGAAGAGTCTGGCCCCATCCTCTTGACACCCACCCCTAAGGTATTTGTAAGCATTGATAAGATCCCCCTCAGTCTGCTCTTCTCCAGCTGAACAGCCCCAGCTCTCTCAGCCTCTCCTCATAAGAGAGATGCTCCAGCCCTCTGACCATCTTTGTAGCCCTTGGCTGGACTCTCTCCAGTAATTCCTTGTCTTTCTTGAACTGGGGGGCCCAGAACTGCACACAGTTACTCCAGGTGTGGCCTCACCAGGGCCGTGTAGAGGGGGAGGAGAACGTTCCTTGACCTGCTGCCCACACTCTTCCTAATGCACCCCAGGACACCATTGGCCTTCCTGGCCCCAAGGGCACATTGCTGGCTCATGGGGAACTTGTCCACCAGAACACCCAGGTCCTTCTCTGCAGAGCTGTCCAGAGCTGTCCAGAGATGTCCATCAGCACCAGCCAGGAGGGAAAAGGCAGATTTAGGAAAGCTTTGTAGGATGGAAGTTTTATTTCTCTTGGTTCATAACTCAGCATTCTGGATCTCCTTCTGATGTCCTTTATATTTTTTTATATATATATTTATGTGTGTGTATATACACATATGCACACACACACAAACCAAGCTGCTCACCAAGTTACTGCCTTAACCTCCAACTCCCCCCTCCTCCCCAAGCCCAACGTTGCGGGTGTTATATCGCGAACACATTTTGCTTTCTATTAATAACTCCTTTTGCTCAAGCGGTGCCTTCACCTGAAGGGACCCCGCAGTGCTTTGTAAACACGGTGTGCGTACAGAGAGAGGTTCCTGCTGCTTTGGGGACCTTGGCTGCAAGCTGTGCAGGTGAGACTACAAACCAGGGTGTTTTGGTGCTGGGAAGGTGGGGAGGCTGCTTTTTTTTTCTCCTATTTTTTAAAAAAAAATATTTTTTTTATTTTTTTTTCCTGTTTTTTAAAAATTTTATTTTTTTTTTTATTTTTGGTGGAGCTGTAATTCAGTTTTGCAAAGGAGGATGCATTTGAGGGATGTTCTCAGGTTACAGAATATCACAGAATATCACAGAATCAACCAGGTTGGAAGAGACCTCTGGGATCATCGAGTCCAACCATTGCCCTGACACCACCCTGTCAACTAGACCAGGGCACTAAGTGCCATGTCCAGTCTTTTCTTAAACACCTCCAGAGATGGTGACTCCACCACCTCCCTGGGCAGCCCCTTCCAATGGCTAATGACCCTTGCTGAGAAGAAATGTTTCCTAATGTCCAACCTGAACCTCCCCTGGCCAAGCCTGAGGCTGTGTCCTCTTGTCCTATTGCTAGTTGCCTGGGAGAAGAGGCCGACTCCCACTCCACTACAACCTCCCTTCAGGTAGGTGTAGACTGCACTAAGGTCACCTCTGAGCCTTCTCTTCTCCAGGCTAAACAACCCCAGCTCCCTCAGCCATTCCTCATAGGTCAGAAGTTGATGGGTGGGTTGTCTGAAATGATGTGTTGCTCATGCCTGGAAAGAAGGGGAGCTGGCTCCAGCGGTAAAAATCACTGCACCTCCTTTAACACAAGCAGAATTACCTGGGGGTGAGGATATGGTCCTGTCCATGAGGATGCCAACTGCACAAAAAGACACCTTGAAGAGGAGAATTTAACCAGTGGTCCTAGGGAAGAGACCAGGGTCTCTCTTCCAGGCTGCAATTCCAGAGCACAAAATAATATCACTGGTGGGAATTTTTATTTAACATTTTATTATCGTGAAAGTATCTCCCATCCTCCCCATGTCAATTAGCTCTTGCACGGTGTTTATCTGCCCAACCTAGCCTGTTATCCACCCCACACAGGCTGGAAAGATGGGTGGAGAGGAACCTCATGAAGTTCAACAAAGGCAAGTGTAGGGTCCTGCGCCTTGGGAGGAATAACCCCATGCACCAGTACAGGTTGGGGGTGACCTGCTGGAAAGCAGCTCTGCAGAGAAGGACCTGGGAGTTCTGGGGGACAACAAGTTCCCCATGAGCCAGCAATGTGCCCTTGGGGCAGGAAGGGCAATGGTGTCCTGGGGTGCATGAGGAAGAGTGTGGGCAGCAGGTCAAGGAACGTTCTCCTCCCCCTCTACACTGCCCTGGTGAGGCAACACCTGAAGTAACTGTGTGCAGTTCTGGGCCCCCCAGTTCAAGAAAGACAAGGAACTACTGGAGAGAGTCCAGCGGAGGGGTACGGAGATGATCAGAGGACTGGAGCGTCTCTCTTATGAGGAGAGGCTGAGGGAGCTGGGGCTGTTCAGCTGGAGAAGAGCAGACTGAGGGGGGATCTTATCAATGCTTACAAATACCTTAGGGGTGGGTGTCAAGAGGATGGGGCCAGACTCTTCTCAGTGATGCCCAGTGACAGGACAAGGGGCAGTGGGCACAAACTGAACCATGGGAAGTTCCATCTGAATATGAGGAAAAACTTCTTTGCTGTGAGGGTGCCAGAGCCCTGGCACAGGCTGCCCAGGGAGGGTGGGGAGTCTCCTTCTCTGGAGATATTCAAACCCCGCCTGGACGTGACCCTGTGCAACGTGCTCTAGGTGACCCTGTTTTGGCAGGGCGTTGGACTGGATGATCTTTAAGGTCCCTTCCAACCCCAACCAGTCTGTGATTCTGTAAGCTTGCAGGTGCCATCTTGGAAAGGGACCAGAGATTTCTTGCTGAAATACTTTGCAAGATCGCTGGTGCCGTGCTAATGTTGCTTGGCTGCTGCTTTTCTTTTCTTGCTCTTTTTTAAAACAGTTGAAGGTATCTGGGGCTGTGCAGGTGCTTTGCTGCTTATGCAGCTCAGAAATGGGAAAAAAAAGGTGATGTTTAAAGAAAACAGTGGCCTTCTGGAGTGAAGCTATATATTAATTACAAAGGGCAAGGTTATTCTGCTTGTAGAAAACAATAGAGCTATTCCCAAGAGTGCCAGCGTTGGCACTGGGGTCTTAACTTAGCCCAAAGCATACAATGGATCTCCTTTCTCTTCCCAAAGCCCTGCAGGACCATCATTCCTCTCGCAGGATCCCTACTGTCTTGTGTGATTAAAAAGTAATGCCCTGGTGTGGATATCATAGACCATAGAATCACAGAATGGTTTGGGTTGGGAGAGACCTTAAAAATCATCTAGTTCCAAACCTCCTGCCACGGGCAGGGACACCTTCCACTAGACCAGGTTGCTCCAAGCCATTCCAACCTGGCCTTGAACACTGCCAGGGAGGGGGCCGCCACAGCTTCTCTGGGCAGCCTGGGCCAGGGTCTCACCACCCTCACAGTCAACAATTTCTTCCTAATATCTCATCCAAATCTGCCCTCTTTCAGTTTAAAACCGTTCCCCCTCATCCTGTCACTCCATGCCCTTGTAAAAAGCCCCTCTCCAGCTTTCCTGTAGCCCCTTCAGATACTGGAAGGTGCTAGAAGGTCTCCCTGGAGCTTTCTCTTCTCCAGGCTGAACAGCCCCAACTCTCTCAGCCTGTCTCCAGAGCAGAGGTGCTCCAGCCCTCTGAGCATCTCCGTGGCCTCCTCTGGACTCGCTCCAACAGCTCCGTGTCCTTCTTGTGTTGGGGGCCCCAGAGCTGGATGCAGCACTGCAGGGGGGGTCTCCCGAGAGCGGAGCAGAGGGGCAGAATCCCCTCCCTCGCCCTGCTGGCCACGCGGCTGGGGATGCAGCCCAGGACACCGTTGGCTTTCTGGGCTGCCAGCGCACGTTGCCGGCTCATGGTGAGCTTCTCGTCACCCATCACCCCCAAGTCCTTCTCCTCAGGGCTGCTCTCCATCCATTCTCCACCCAGCCTGTATTTGTGCTTGGGATTGCCCCGACCCACGTGCAGGACCTTGCACTTGGCCTTGTTGAACTCCATGCGGTTCGCACAGGCCCAGCTCTCCAGCCTGTCCAGGTCCCTCTGGATGCCATCCCTTCCCTCCAGCGTGTCACTGCACCGCACAGCTCGGTGTCATCCCAAACTTGCTGAGGGCGCACTCAGTCCCACTGTCCATGTCGCCAACAAAGATGTTAAACAGGACCGGTCCCAATACCAACCCCTGAGGAACGCCACTTGTCACTGGTCTCCACTTGGACATCGCGCTGTATTAATATCTTAGATTTCATTCTCCACTCTCATACCAATCTTGCTCCCCTTGCACATGGTATGAACAATATGCTTCTTGTGGGACTCCTGTATGTAAGGTTCTAGCTGTCAATTAAATGATGCTTATGTGCAATTAATTATTAGGTGAATTAGTTAATATTTTCCTCCACTTTGTCCTTTTTCTCCTGATTCCTTCCCATTAAATGAGCTACAGAAGGTATTGTGGCCACATAGGTAGGAGAGAAGATGGGCAGAGAGATTGTCTCCCAAAGAAGGGGATCCAATGTATTTCTTCCAAAGGAAAGACGAGCAGACATCTTAGAAAGCTCACATCTATGGGGAACTGGACGGTTTGGGTTTTCCAGAAATCCAGTTAGACCAGCTAAAAACTTGTCTTTGGGAAGATTGGAGCCAGCCAGGCTTGTAGGGTGCAGTAAGAAAGCCTCAACTTTGTGTCTTGATGCTGGGTGGATGGCAAGGAGAGAGGTTATCTGGACGTAGGAGGAGGAAATCCTTCAGGATCAGCCCTGATTGCTGAGCTTCAGGCTTTCTCCCACATTTCCCTTTGCCTTTCACCTTGAAGGAGGCTGCGCATCTGCTCTCGGGCAGCTTTGCCTAAAAGAAATCAGTCCATCATGCTCTGATGGGCTGGAAACACAGGCCGGGACGTGAACCCTGACTGGTCCCGTTCCCAGATTTGGGCAGCAATGGGACTGATGGTTGTTTTATTGGCTGAGACCTTCAAGAGGAAGCTGCAGGTGCCCTCAGGGTGCCATTTCACTGCAAAAGGGGGTCCCTTTCTCTTCTCACAGCCACTTTGACTGAGGAGCTCCATCAGTCTGAGCCCCAGTGAGAGGTTGAAAGGGTGCTTGGTGTCTTGCAAACTCTTTTGCAGCCTGAGTCACACTTTACTACCAGTGCAACGGAGCAAACTATCCGTGGAGTTCCTAGAACCAAGGGGGGAATTAGCTGCGAAGGTCTGAAGAAGGGGAAGATGAGAGGTTGCAAGTGCAAGATCCTGTGAAGGTATGGAAAGCCCTGGGTTGGGTTTGCGTGGGGCTGATGTGCCATGGCTGGGTGACAGCCTCCCACCAGGTACCCCGCGCATCCAGGGGATGAACGCACCGGTCTCAGACGAGCGGCAGATCTTGTCTCGGTGTCGGCCAGTAGCTATGGCAACTCGCACAGAGGATTCCTGCAGAGGGACGTGTTGGCAAGCAGCCCGGCGAAGGGAGGACACAAGGAAAACCACGTGTTCCCTCCGGGGAGCTGGGATGGGTTTTGGCAGCATCGTTTTGCAGAGAGCGGGGGAGATGCTGTCGTTGAAAGTTGTGGTGGTTTTTCATCCGTCAGTGGGGTAAAAGCCTCCGGCAGCTCTGCGGCATTGCAGCGGCCTTGGAGCAAAGCTTGGTGCAGGATGCTGTAAGGCGAGAGGTGACTTTATTGTGTCTCGTGGAAGTGCTCCCACCGCTCTGTATAACCCACAAGGCTGGAAGGATCTGCTCCGTTTGGCCACTGTGATTTCTGGGGTGGCACAGCACAAGTTATTTCAGCCATCACTCGCTGTAGCATCTCCAGAAAGCTAGCCAGCCTTCAAAGGAGATGCAAAGGTCCATCCCTTGATTCTGCCCCAGAGCATGGGCTGAATTGGATGCTTTTTGAAGTTCTCCCCAGCCCCATTTGCCGTAATTCCCCTTCTTGCTTGTTCTACGGCTGCTAACTAACATGCTGATCCCTGTCCATGGAGGAAGAAGAGGTTTCTCTCTTATGACCAGTTCCAATTTGTCTCTCCCTGGCCGCTCTGAGAGCTAGAAACCCTGACAAAACACAGGCACATCTGTTGGCTTACAGGATGGTTTTCTCATTGGGCTTCTGCTGGTACCTCTAGTCACGTCTGAAGTCTCGGCAGCACTTCTGGTCAGCATTGGAGCAAGTCCAGAGGTGGCCACGAAGATGCTCAGAGGGCTGGAGCACCTCTGCTATGGAGACAGGCTGAGAGAGTTGGAGCTGTTCAGCCTGGAGAAGAGAAGGCTCCGAGGAGACCTTCTAGCACCTTCCAGTACCTGAAGGGCCTACAGGAAAGCTGGAGAGGGACTTTTTACAAGGGCATGGAGTGATAGGACAAGGGGTAATGGTTTTACCTTTACCTTTTTGAAAAAAAGAAAATCAACCAACAAAACCACTCAAAAAATACTGAGGCGTATGTAGAGGAACTTGACATCCTTCCACATTAGTAAAGCCTCAGGCAGACTCTTTTATTCAGGTTTTGGCTTTGTCCTTCAGCATAGCTGTGGACCAGAGAAAGTCCTGAGGACACCCATTAGAGAGGCCAGGAGTGCAGAAGACATGGTCGTTGCAGAAAGCTGGAAAGTATTGAATGGTTTTGGATAGAGAACAGAGTGCCACAGAGAAGTAGGTAATTGTCTTTGCATATATGAAATATAACGGTCCATTGGGATGCTCGAACCCGCTGTAGTCACAGTCAAGAGCAGCAAGACTTGGATGTTGAACGTTAACAATGTACTAAGTGCTTTGCTGGAGCAAGTCCGAGGGATATTGTGCATCTCTGGAGATGCCAGCAGGATGTCTCCACAGTCCTTCTCTTTGAAACTAGGAAAAAAATAAGTCATTACCATTCATTCCCTGCATTGATTTTCTGTCCGCCGTGACCTTGGTGCTGCTTGCTTTTCTTTATGCTCCCCGGGGCACAGGTTGGATCAAGCAATTACAGTTTTAATAAGAGATGCCTGCGTGTTGACATCTCATTTGTATTATCTTGATGGCTTCTGCTGATCCTCAATCGTTACCCCACTACTACAGGCTGCCCAGGGAGGTGGTGGAGTCACCATCCCTGGAGGAGTTCAAAAAACGTCTAGATGTGGCGCTTCAGGACATGGTTTAGCGGGCATGGTGGCATTGGGTCGATGGTTGGACTTGATGATCTTTTAGGTCTTTTCCAACCTTAACAATTCTATGATTCTATGATTCTACCCTCTCTCCTCCCTGCCATGCTCACGGTCCTTTATCCCATGTTGGGATCCGACTGTTGGGAGCCTTATCCCATATTGGACTTTATGTATAGTCTGTGTGACCAAGACCCAATAACCCATTAGTGGGCACAAAGCCTGCTGACACATGTGTGTAGCCGGTGATTTGAAGTCAAAAGCATCGTTGCTCGATGGCAGAGGTTAATAGGGCACTGCTGACCCTGTCTGAAAAAACACCACATGGGGAGGACTTGCACGGACACGAGAGCAGGCTCCATGCAGATATAATGAGTTCGATGGGAAAAGCCTTATCATTGAGGGCAGGATCAGGATTTGATCCGACAGAGCAGAGGGAGCATCAAGTGAAGCCAAGAATTACCCCTTTTACCTGCTTCAGCTTTGCTCTCAGCAGAGAAAACCCAACGTGACAGCTTCAAGGTAATCATTTTCCCCACCGTCCTTCGGGTTGATTTTTCTCTTGGGTGGAACGTTAGTTATTTTTTTTTTGTAATGCAATATTTAATTATTACTTAATATAAACATTTTATGAACTGTTACAACGGGTGAATTATTTATGGGAGGGGAAGGAGTGCTTTTTCTGAGTCTTTCTGCTCTGTCGGTTGCAATAAATATCAATCTAGGAGTGTGCTTAAAACACGCACGCTCTGCCTGGGAGACAAGAACAGTGCCGCCGTCTCTCGTCTCGACTCTCAATTAAGTACCTGCTTAATACATTTGTCCCTAGCATGTTTTATTTCTCGATTAAGCTTGGAACAACTCCAAAAGAAAGAAGGTTTTTCAGGTCATCTCATTTCCAAATACATATTATTTACCCAGTAGATACAAATGGCTCAGAGAGGCTGTAAACATCTGCTGTGCACACGAAAGTGCTTAGTAATAATAAATCCTCCTTCCAGTTCTTTGCAGAAGAGTTATAAAACTGGTGCTTTTAATTTTTAGTCCCGAGATTTACTGCCTGGGAGCTTTTTTTTTGCTTTAGGAAAGGGATTGCAGCGCTCGCTTTTGTGCAGCTGGGTTTGGGTTTTGGCAGGTAGGTCTGTGATTGCAGATGCTTGCAGAGAGCATGAGGTGGAGGGGTATTTTTATTCACTTCTATATTAAAAATATCCTTCTTGGGAAGTGGGTTTCCATGATCCAGACATATTTTTAGGGCTATTTATGGCCACATTACGATGGCACCGTCCTCTGGACCAGGTATGTGGTAATCCCAAGCACAAATACAGGCTGGGCGGAGAATGGATTGAGAGCAGCCCTGAGGAGAAGGACTTGGGGGTGATGGTTGATGAGAAGCTCACCATGAGCCGGCAACGTGCGCTGGCAGCCCAGAAAGCCAACCGTGTCCTGGGCTGCATCCCCAGCAGCGTGGCCAGCAGGGCGAGGGAGGGGATTCTGCCCCTCTGCTCCGCTCTTGGGAGACCCCCCTGCAGTGCTGCGTCCAGCTCTGGGGCCCCCAACAGAAGAAGGACACGGAGCTGTTGGAGCGAGTCCAGAGGAGGCCACGAAGATGCTCAGAGGGCTGGAGCACCTCTGCTCTGGAGACAGGCTGAGAGAGCTGGGGCTGTTCAGCCTGGAGAAGAGAAGGCTCCGAGGAGACCTTCTAGCACCTTCCAGTACCTGAAGGGGCTACAGGAAAGCTGGAGAGGGACTTTTTACAAGGGCATGGAGTGATAGGACGAGGGGGAACAGTTTTAAACTGAAAGAGAGGAGATTTAGATGAGATATTAGGAAGAAATTCTTTGCTGTGAGGGTGGTGAGACCCTGGCCCAGGTTGCCCAGAGAAGCTGTGGCTGCCCCCTCCCTGGCACTGTTCAAGGCCAGGTTGGATGGGGCTTGGAGCAACCTGGTCTAGTGGAAGGTGTCCGTGCTTGTTGCAGGGGGGTTAGAAGTAGATGATCTTTAAGGTCCCTTCAACACAAACCATTCTGTGATTCTGTGATTCTATCTCTGGACACATGAGCATCGATGCAGCCCTGTGTCCAAGCACATGGCACATTTGCAACCTCCTCCAGATGCTCCAGGCTGTGTCTGGAGGTGCCAGAAGACCCCAGGACATCAGACCCCCTGGGTGATAACATCCCATCGACTTCCAAAACCATGTTGATGCAAGATGCTCCCAAAAATGGGAATGGTCTCTGAGTCTCCCAGGTTCCTGGGGGTTTGTCCCAGCCTGTGCAGCTCTTTGGGCTTTGTTTTCTGCACACAGCATTCCTAAATCCCCTTTGCTGGCAGAAGCAGCTGTATATGTGCGTATGCCCTGGGATTTTCTTTCATCTCTTCTTGGTTTTAGCTCCCCAGTGCATGTTACACACAGGCTCCTTGTGTCTGGAAACAGAAAATCATGTCTCTGCTCCAGTTTTTCCTCCGAAGGGAGTAAATCCTACACTTTGTGTGCTCCTTATTGCTGTGTGCCATGCCATTAGGTTCCAGACACTCTGATTTCAGGGCTCCTTTAGGCTTCACACCTCTCCTTCGGAGCAGAGCACCAGCCTCGGTAGCACAGGGCCATCATCACGCACTGTGAAGGGTGTATTTCCCTGATCATTTCGGTGTGCTCAGAGTGATGCTTATGACTAAATGCAGTGAGGGGCCTCTGAATGTGAGCACCTTTGATGTAAAGACACAACCCATTTCATCTGTGCTTCGCTTTCAGGACTTTCTACTCCTTGCAAGCACTGGAGAAGCCCTTGAAAACCACCAATTATTTATAAAATAATCTTATTTTATGGGACATGGTTTAGTGGTGGACTTGACAGTGCTGGGTTAATGGTTGGACTCGATGATCTTAAAGGTCCTTTCCAACCAAAATGGTTCCATGATTCTTCCAGAACCTAATTTCTCACTGTTTCCCACATAAGGCTTTCCGACAGTCCTCCATGTCCTTTTATTTCATGACAGCTTTCGTGCGGACGGCGTGGTACCAGCAGTGACCAGTAATTGCTTCGTGCACTCACATCAGTCCTTGTTTTACCTAATTAGGAGGAGATTTCACAATACAGCCATCTGCTCCAGTGCCTTCTGCTGTCTTTTTCCCAGACTCCCTCGAGACAGCTTTGATGGTCCCACTGTTTAATGATTCGGTACCATGGGAGTAACCCAGTTGTTGGGGAGCTGGAGTCAGCGAGTCCTTCCCATTACATCGTTGTTGATGCACAAGTGATGCTGATGGTTTCCCAAGCTTGCGGAGGGGGGAGTGGGGAAACAGAGAGTGTTTTCTACGCTCATTTTCTCATTTCCTACAATTCATCTACTTTTGTGCTTCCTGCAGGCAGGGATAGCTTCTGAAGAAGGATGGGTCAACTCGAAGCAGCGTGGCCTTGAGTACTACGCTGTTAAAAGTTATACGCTTTAATGGACGTAATTCCGCTCCCTTTTACACCCGTGCAGCCCCGGTGACTTGTGGTGGTGTGTTTTATGGTTTCCTAAAAAAAAATGCATGGGCATATTAAGCTTTGTCCTCTCCCCAAAGAGCCCTTCCTACCTCCCAGTTCTCCCACGCTGTCCCCCTAAACTGTCTGCCTGTCTGCTCAGCCCAGCTTAGTCTTTCCATAGTGCTTTTAAAGCAGCCTTCCCCACAGCACCCAGGGCAAGTTCAGTGGAATTTCCCTGTGTTTCCTCCCCGGTAACTCTACATATGTCATGCAAACTCTGGAGCAGGAGATCTGCACGTTGCTGTCCACAGCACGAATCAAATTTACATCTTCGGCCACAACAACCCTGTGCAGAGCTACAGGCTCGGGGAAGAGTGGCTAGAAAGCGGCCCGGCAGAAAGAGACCTGGGGGTGCTGATCGACAGCCGGCTAAACATGAGCCAGCAGTGTGCCCAGGTGGCCAAGAAGGCCAATGGCATCCTGGCCTCTATTAGGAACAGTGTAGCCAGCCGGTCTGGGGAAGTGATCGTCCCTCTGTACTCGGCACTGGTGAGGCCGCACCTTGAATCCTGTGTCCAGTTCTGGGCCCTGCACTTCAAGAGAGATGTTGAGGTGTTGGAGCGAGTCCAGAGGAGGGCGACCAAGCTGGTGAAGGGTCTGGAGGGTCTGACCTCCGAGGAACAGCTGAGGGAGCTGGGGTTGTTTAGCCTGGAGAAGAGAAGGTTCAGAGGTGACCTTAGTGCAGTCTACAACTACCTGAAAGGAGGTTGTAGTGGAGTGGGAGTCGGCCTCTTCTCCCAGGCAACCAGCGATAGGACAAGAGGACACAGCCTCAAGCTTCGCCAGGGGAGGTTCAGGTTGGACATTAGGAAGAATTTCTTTTCAGAAAGGGTCATTAGCCACTGGAAGGGGCTGCTCAGGGAGGTGGTGGAGTCACCATCTCTGGAGGTGTTTAAGAAAAGACTGGACATGGCACTTAGCGCCATGGTCTAGTTGACATGGTGGTGTGAGGGCAACGGTTGGACTCGATGATCCCAGAGGGCTCTTCCAACTTGGTTGATTCTGTGATTCTGTGATCTAGATTTTTCAGCCCTAGAAATAAAACAGGATTAATGGTAAAGATGGGAAGTGTGGGGAATCCAACTCAGCCTTTCATTGCTTTCCCTTAGCTCAGTAATCCTTTAAGATCCTTGCTCTCCTCTTTCATCTACATAGTTCACACCCAGCTCTGTTATGGTTCTTCCAGTTAAAAAGAATTACAACCTCTTTATTTCAACTAAAGAAAGATTCACTGGGTGCATTGCATAGGAAGGCGTGAAATGGAAAGCAGAATTCAGCCCTCTCTATCAAAGCCAGCAACTGGCTCGTCACTTCTGCATGCTAAAAAAATAGTTTAGTTTCATTGTATATGTATAATCTTGTAAAGAAATATGAGCTCAAATACATTCACACACATAAGCGTAGGAGAGGCAGGTGGTCAGACCAAATGTAGGTTAATCTTGCATTCATCCACGTTCTGTACTGCATTATTCGAGCCTGTGTAGTTGCCAAACCACGTCTGTCGTGTGTAGCACATCTCCCTGTGCCTGCCTTCACCTGCTTGTGTTACATGCTTGGGACACAGTGGAAATGCAGCTCATCAAGCTGCAGAGCTGGTTGATCAATGGCCGACTGGACATGAGCCAGCAGTGTGCCCGGGTGGCCAAGAAGGCCACCAGCATCCTGGCTTGTATCAGCACTAGTGTGGCCAGCAGGACCAGGGCAGGGATCGTCCCCCTGGACTCGGCACTGGTGAGGCTGCACCTCGAATCCTGTGTTCAGTTTTGGGCCCCTCACTCCAAAAAGACCTTGAGGTGCTGGAGCGAGTCCAGAGAAGGGCAACGAAGGTGGTGAAGGGTCTGGAACACAAGTGTGATGAGGAGCAGCTGAGGGACCTGTGGGTGTTTAGTGTGGAGAAAAGGAGGCTGAGGGGAGACCTTCTCGCTCTCTACAACTGCCTGAAAGGAGGGTGTAGTGAGGTGGAGGTCTCTTCTCCCAAGTAACAAGTGATACGACGAGAGGAAACGGCCTCAAGTTGTGCCAGGGGAGGTTTAGATTGGAGATCAGGAAAAATGTCTTCCCCGAAAGGGTTGTCAAGCACTGGCACAGGCTGCCCAGGGCAGTGGTGGAGTCCCCGTCCCTGGAGGGATTTAAAAGCCGTGTAGATGTGGTGCTGAGGGACATGGTTTAGTGGTGGGCTTGGCAGTGCTGGGTTAACAGTTGGACTTGATGATCTTAAAGGTCCTTTCCAACCAAAATAATTCTATGGTTCTATGCATTGTGTTAGATCTGATATCGCAGCTGATGGTTTGACGGGATTTCTGATGGAGTAGTTCTTGAAAAAAATATCTGCACCGATCAGTGGGAAACCACAAACCTGTGTGCAGCGGGGATGCCACTTGCAGACGTGCCTTGTGGATGGGTGATGTATAAAGTGTGATGGATTTGAATTCTCTTTCCTTTTCTGAGAAGAGGATATTATGCATCCAAAGCATGTATATGTAAGACATTCAGATTATATGTTATTTTCTATATTTTACCTTGTAGACTAAAATAGGATAAAATTGGGTGTCTTTGGAGCCTCAGCATATGTGTGTGCTTTGCTTTCACAGGTGATATTTTAGCTTGGAGGCTCTGAGCTGTTGAAGTGTAAGATCACTTAAGAGGTACTTGGTTGTTATTACAGTCAGATTTCAGCAGTCTAACAGAAAATAAGAGGCCACCCTGGTTAGACCTTGGCCTCTAAGCTGAGCTGCAGGCTTCTCTGTCCTGTAGGCATCTAGGAGACATATCCATTGGTGTGAGCAGCAATTGAGGCCGTGACCTTGCATCGGTATCTCCATCAGCTCTGCAGAAGCATTGAGGGGGCAAGGGGGATGCTGCCAAGAGACAACAGGGTTAGACCATGTGTTCACCTGCCATGGGCAGTATGTACAGAAGAAATATGTGGTATTCAAGGTTTTTTTTTTTTTTGCGTTGGACTTTCAGCAGCATCTTACAGCTCCAGCCCAGCTCAAGGCAAAACTTGAATGACACATATTTAAATACCTCCCTGGAAGTATTTAAAAGCCGTGTAGATGTGGCGCTGAGGGACATGGGTTAGTGGTGGCCTTGGCAGTGCTGGGTTAATGGTTGGACTTGATGATCTTAAAGGTCTTTTCCAACGAAAACAATTCTATGATTCTATGATATTCTGGGTACTAAATTTGTCATGGGGCTTGGTTTACTGCTCTTCTACTTAATATCAAGGTCCTTGTTCCTCAGTGCCTCCTCCATGAATGTTCATGGGGATAGTGATCCGTGATCTCCCTTTTCCTAGCATGTGCCTTATTGCCATCTTGGACATGTCAACCTTTTGAAATTGGGTGACTAGGTCTTCTGTTAAAGCCCATACCAGAATTGCTTTCATATATTAACTGAAACTCAGGCTGTGACTAACGAGTCTCTTCATTTTTAATGTGTACAATTAAGTCTTAGGACTCCTGATGCCCAATCAGCATATGAAGGATATTCAGATACAGTCATGTAGTAGCTACTACAGTAAGGAGCGAATAATAATGCCCCAAGTCATCAATGCAGTGGCAAAACAATAGGTGCTATTTAAGTTTCACCATCTTCCTCCTTTACCCCCTTTACTGCTGAATCTATTTCTACTCCTGTGTCAGGATGAGCAATTACACTGTCATGCAGGCTAGAAATGGAATCAAAGAGCAACACTAATTTTGAGCTGCATTAGAAACAAGGAGAGAAGGAAAGTAATGATTCCCTGAAGGGAGCAGAAAAATACAGCTGGGCGAATAACACAGAAGAGCTGCTGTTTCATGTCAGACAGCCATTTCCCGACCTTCCTTCAGAGAGACCCATCCTTCTGCATCTGTGATTTGGATGATAATTGAAGAGATTCAGATAAAATCTTTACCTGTCATCACCAGCACCACACATCTCCATCTTTTGCCTCAAGGGCAAACCTTGCGGTTCCTATGCAGCTGAACTGCAGTATCACTAAAGCATCCCCAGGTTGGAGGAGGGCCAGGATCTAGGGAACACGAGCTGGCAGTGACCTCAAGCAGCTTCACACCAGAGCTTTCAGGAAAGTCAGGACAGGGTTTTTTCTCCATCAGTTCCTGGCCAGCACTATGAGGGTCTTCATGAAAACCCCCAATACTAGAGCAGTGTGAATGGAGCAATTTGGACGGGAGCTGTTGTCAGCAGGGCTGGTCAGTGAGATGCACCGTCCTTCATCTCCTTGGGCAGCAGCTCTTCATTTCTGTAAATGGCAGTCAACAGCTCGATGTCCAAGTGGACACCAGTGACAAGTGGCGTTCCTCAGGGGTCAGTATTGAGACCGGTCCTGTTTAACATCTTTGTCGGTGACATGGACAGTGGGATTGAGCGCGCCCTCAGCAAGTTTGGGATGACACCGAGCTGTGCGGTGCAATGACACGCTGGAGGGAAGGGATGGCATCCAGAGGGACCTGGACAGGCTGGAGAGCTGGGCCTGTGCGAACCGCATGGAGTTCAACAAGGCCAAGTGCAAGGTCCTGCACGTGGGTCGGGGCAATCCCAAGCACAAATCCAGGCTGGGCAGAGAGTGGATTGAGAGCAGCCCTGAGGAGAAGGACTTGGGGGTGATGGGTGACGAGAAGCTCACCATGAGCCGGCAACGTGCGCTGGCAGCCCAGAAAGCCAACGGTGTCCTGGGCTGCATCCCCAGCAGCGTGGCCAGCAGGGCGAGGGAGGGGATTCTGCCCCTCTGCTCCGCTCTCAGGAGACCCCCCCTGCAGTGCTGCGTCCAGCTCTGGGGCCCCCAACAGAAGAAGGACATGGAGCTGTTGGAGCGAGTCCAGAGGAGGCCACGGAGATGCTCAGAGGGCTGGAGCCCCTCTGCTCTGGAGACAGGCTGAGAGAGTTGGGGCTGTTCATCCTGGAGAAGAGAAGGCTCCGGGGAGACCTTCTAGCACCTTCCAGTACCTGAAGGGGCTACAGGAAAGCTGGAGAGGGACTTTTTCCAAGGGCACGGAGTGACAGGATGAGGGGGAATGGTTTTAAACTGAAAGAGGGGAGATTGAGATGAGATCTTAGGAAGAAATTCTTTGCTGTGAGGGTGGTGAGACCCTGGCCCAGGTTGCCCAGAGAAGCTGTGGCTGCCCCCTCCCTGGCAGTGTTCAAGGCCAGGTTGGATGGGGCTTTGAGCAACCTGGTCTAGTGGAAGGTGTCCCTGCCCATGGCAGGGAGTTGGAACTAGATGTTCTTTAAGGTCCCTTCCAACCCAAACCATTCTGTGATTCTATAATAGTTTGGGCTGTTGTTGCTGAAAGGTGATGCCTTTGGATTCCCTCCCCATCCTGCTGCTGAATCTCTGGGGTGGTCTGATCATCCTGTGAATTTGTGAAATGTATAATTGCTTCTTTTGAACTACAAAGCTTAATTTTCCCCAGTCTTAGTAGCACATCTTGCTGCACCAGATTCCCCTCTTACATGTCACATCATGGATTCACGTATAGATTTTGGAGTGTGGTCCACCCAGCTCTGATTCAGGAGGTCATTTATGCCCATATTCACATGTAAGGAGCAGCTAAGAGCCACTGTGCACGTGCTGAAGTGTTTTGCTGAACTGAAATAACACATTTTTTAATTCATCTCTTGTTTGTGTCTTCAGACACTTGAAATGAGGTGCTGAAAGCATCTTTCCACCAAGAATCCCACTGGAGCCAAAGGCTCATGAGGCCACCAGCCGAGCACAGCCTCAGTGTGCTGTTTTGCATGGGGATGGGCAGAGGCAGGCAGGCTTTAGCTGGAGACAGACCCAGCATGCAGCGTCACCGCAGGCAGCTGCCGGTTTCTCTGTGTCCCATCAGATATTTGAATGAGTTCATTGGGCTTGGCATGAACTGCACTGAAAAATCTTTGGGCTTGAAGAAGAGCAGAATTTACAATGTTGTATTGTTTGTGCAAGTTCTTCTTCCACTTTGCCCAATATGAAGGTTTCTTCTCAAGGGTTTTTCCCTCTGGGAGCTTGATGGATGAGCCTAGTTAATTCATGTGTCCGTACCTTGACGTAGCCATGCAGCTGGGCATGTTGTCTTGCAAGGGAGTCAGATACGTGATGCTCTTTGGCCCAGCAAACTCTCACAGGAGCACTTTGGCTCTCCTCACCCTGTTCAGGTTTCTCCAGCCCATCCAGATCTGCCTGTGGCAACACTTTTCCCAATCCTAATCTTAACTACAGCACCCTGTTGAGAAAGATGCTTTTGTGTCAAAGCGTCCATGCCATGAGCTGCATTATTTGTTTAACCTTGTGGCAAATTCTAGTCCTCTGCCCATTTGGAGGACAAGGGGGATGAGACACTGCTCTTGCTCCAACCAGCTGGAGAACAGACATACAGGCCATTAAATGGGATGTTAGCAGAGCTTCGACCTGGCCCTGACCCATTTTCCAGGGGTGAACATGACATTTACAGATGGGTTGTTACAGATTTCTGCAAGCGTGCCCAGAAATGTCAGGCTGCCATCACCCTGGGAGCTTTCCTAACAGGCTGCATTGACGGGCTTCATTGGTGACACCAACATTGAATTCACCAACTTTACAGGCTTGAGAATATACGAAGGTAGCACAGCAGCTTCTGTGTGGAATGGCCACCATGTGTCCCTCCATCAGCAGGACCCATAAGTTTATAATGTCAAGGGGAATTCAGAGAGGTGTAAACTGGCATATCTCCATGGGATTGTGATTCACACCAGGAGGGTTCCTGAGGTCTCACTGCCATTGGGTTTAACCTCTCATCAGATCTCCAGATGGTCCTTTCCCTGGTTTCTGGCATTTCTGCAGTGGGATCTCCCAGTGTTATCTTCCCCAGAGTCCATGCTTTACTCTTCGGTGGATATTTAGCCACCGGGCAGTAGGGAGAGCCTTGGGCTGCTGGGCTGTAACAGATGCTGATGGATATCCTTTATCTGGCTCGGGCTGTGATTTCTCCATTGCTGGCTGCTCACAGGGACTTGGGTGAATGCTGCAGGCTGAAGAGTGGAGCTAAGGTGAAGGCAGCAGTGGAAGGAAGAAGATGATCATGGGGGTGCTGGTGTTTACCCTGAGGTCCACAAAGTGGACTTCGTGTGTCAAAGGTGCCCAGATGTGCTACCTAGTCTGAGTGTGGGGATTTATCTCACCCTTTTTCTATCATACATGGACATCTCCACGCTACTCAGGATCCCAGTGGCTGGCTATTCCTCACGGATGGTCCTCAACTCTCCTATTTCTCTGTGCTGACACATAAGCAGTGGCATGGCTGTTACTCTCAGGTTACTCTCCCACAACTACATTGCCCTCTCAGCTCCTTGGCCCTCTGCAGTGTTCAGCATCACCTTCAGTCATGTAGTTGTGACGTTTTAGACATGAGCATGTGCAATAATTCTGCCTCCTTGAAAGGCCATGCCCCATGGCCCTCGGGCAATGCAATATCCATAATTTGTGGGCTGCTGACTCAAGCAACTTTTATAAATGGATCACAGCATGGTTCTGCTCTGCCAAATGACTTGACTTCATCCTTTTCAGTCCATTAATCATATCTTGCTCATAGCCTGCTTCAGCCAGTGCTAAAGTTGCCCTGTTGAAGGCTCAACAGTTTCCTCCTCTTCTGTGCCAGTGCTCTACTTGATGGGCCCTAACCAGGGATGTCCACAGATACTGGTCCTTCCCCAGCCTGCTCACACTTACTCCACTGTGCATTGTCCACGTTTCAAATTCATACATTAACATATCACATTGTTTCAGTCTTTGTACGCAATTAGATATTGGCTTGTCCAAACTGACTTGCTCTGTGTACGTGTATGTGTGCGTGTGTGTGCGTGTCTTAGAGGCTGATTATTAATGTTTGGGGAAAAATAATCATGGGCACCAGGAGCTTCATTATACCATTCACAGTGTCTGTGCAGCTTTACAGTAAATTATTGTGTAGAAGATAATAGCATGGGCATTAGAGGATAAAGCTGTCATTAAGCATCCACGTAGGAGCTGGAGACAGGGCACTTGATGCAGCAGGCAATGATGGGGTGGTTCTTGTACTGGTGGTGGCAAATTTTATGTGTTGACAAGACCAGGAGTTGGTTGGAGTTGACCTTTTAACTGAAGTGGGGGTGGGATGGGAGGTGGGATGAAATGGTTGAAGGCAGTGTCTTGGGGTGCAGGGAACACACTGTGTTGCAGTAACATGTCAGGCTGTCAGGAGCAGCAAGGAATCATCCAGGTCCTGGATTTTAGGCTTGCTCTGGGGGGCAAGAATGTGTTGTGCTGTTTACTATGGCACAAGGGACCTCAGCGTGGGGCAGCGTTCCTTTATTGCTGAAAGAGCGTTAGCAGTCATGTTTTGTCTCTTGCAGAACAGCAACCATGGATCAGGCTTATCTTTAAAACTAATTGTGTTTGCAGGAGGATACACAGCCTGTTTATATTGAGTCCAAATGGCATTTTTCTGTCCACAGTAGAAAAGAGAACAGCTTTAGGATCAGACCATGTGCACGCTCCTCATATGAGCAATCCTTTGTGAGCACAATTTGCTCACAGCCCAGCTAGTGCGATATTTTCTGGCTGATCACGGCCAGGACCAGGCAACAGGAAGGAGATGGAGGAGATTCCTACAGTGTGGAACAGCTCCTGCTTTGGACCATAGTTTCTGGAGGACAGTGAAATGATGAAGACCGATATTAATGATTATCTCAAGGATGTGTTGCTGAAATTTCCTTTGATAACTCTGAATGAATAGGACAAGAGTAAATGGCCTCAAGTTGCGCCAGGGAAGGTTTAGATTGGAGATCAGGGAAAATGTCCTCATGGAAAGGGTTGTCAAGCACTGGCACAGGCTGCCCAGGGCAGTGGTGGAGTCCCCATCCCTGGAGGGATTTAAAAGCCGTGTAGATGTGGTGCTGAGGGACGTGGGTTAGTGGTGGCCTTGGCAGTGCTGGGTTAACGGTTGGACTTGATGATCTTAAAGGTCCTCTCCAACCAAAACAATTCTATGATTCTATGAATATTATCAATATCCATCTAAACAGCCATGACTTAATTAAATCTCATTATATACTGGACTTCAGTGACCTCCTTTGGCATTGAGTTCCAGAGTTCCACCAGGCGTTATCATTGATTTTGAGTTGCCCACTGTTTCATTTCACTGAACATCTCTTTTCCTGCATTAATGGGAAAAGGGGGCTGGAGAATATTTGGGAGCAAATGATACTGTGTTAAAGAAAGGCAAAATAATTTGAAAATCCCAGACAAATTTGCTACTTAGTTTGGCCAAAATGTATTGTTTTTTTCATTGTTGTTTTGTTTAGAGGAATATTTAAAAGAAAGAAATGTGACATTCTGAAATATTCCTTTTGAAGTAGTTTGGTATTTTGCTTCATAAGGGGATCCATAGTCCTTTCGTGTTGTCCCGAATAGAATAAGGAGAAAAATGGGATGGAAAGGAATTAAAGAAACTAAAAAAGAAAGTTAACTTTTAATTTTAAAATGAATGAAACATTTGAGGCTAAAGATTTCATAAAGGATTTTTTTTTCTCAGTGAAAAATCTGAATATTTTTCATTTTTGATTAAGCCAGAGTTTTCCAGATTAAGCTGGAAATATCCCTTCTGTGCAGGACTCCACTGTGAAGTTCCTGATCTCCCTTTTCTGCACCATTCGTTATTTCATATGTGGACATCAGGATGAGGGAATTGAGCTGGCTTAGTGCCGTAAAACTGCTATCAGCAGAGTATATTTAACATCCTGTGCTGATTCTGAACAAATGTGACCTCTCTTTAAAGTCCTTCAAAGTAGATGGAAGCTTTGAAGTGGTTAAACCTGGCCCCATCTCCCGTTCCTTCCCCTCTTGACTTTGCTCTGGCATCAAGAAGTGAAGGCAATCAATGCCTACATGAGTGTTGGTGAGCATCTCCAGAGATGGCTGCATGCCATAGCTTGGAGCTCACATCAACCCCATGTCCCCTCGCTGGGGTGGAGGAAGATGTTGAGGTCACGTTCACCTGCAACTGCATTTAGCAATCCTCAGCCAAGGGGAAAATGCAATTAAAATAAAATAACCGGGGTGGATGAAGCCCCATGCAAGAGCAGTGTGGTATCTGCTGATATATGTGGAGAGCAACTCTTGGCTTTAATGGATATAGGTCAGGCCACCACCTCCCCAGGCTCCTGTCATCTTATAAGAAGATCTGCTACCTATTAATTTGCAAGGCGTCTGCCCCATCCTGTGCAACCCTATGTTCACGTCAGGTCTGTAGATGCCTAAACTCCCTTTATCTTCACTGGGAATTTTTCCTGTTGAACTTGGCTTGCAAAAGGTCATCTGATGCCTCATATACTCCTTTTTGTTGATTTTCATTTCGATTTCCATTTCAGGTCAGCACTGGGTTCCCAATTGATTCTAATTATTCTTTGTAAGGCTGGGACCAGAGCTAGGCAGAAAATTAGGAGACATGTCATTTGCTGCTATTTCATAGAATCATAGAATCATAGACTGGTTTGGGTTGGAAGGGATCTTAAAGGTCATCTGGTTCCAACCCCCCTGCCACGGGCAGGGACACCTTCCACCAGACCAGGTTGCTCCAAGCCCCATCCAACCTGGCCTTGAACACTGCCAGGGAGGGGGCAGCCACAGCTTCTCTGGGCAACCTGCGCCAGTGTCTCATCACCCTCACAGCCAAGAATTTCCTCCTAAGTTCTCATCTAAATCTCCCCTCTTTCAGTTTAAAACCGTTCCCCCTCGACATGTCACTCCACGTCCTTGTAAAAAGCCCCTCTCCAGCTTTCCTGTAGGCCCTTCAGATACTCGAAGGCTGCTATGAGGTCTCCCTGGAGCCTTCTCTTCTCCAGGCTGAACAGCCCCAACTCTCTCAGCCTGTCTCCAGAGCAGAGGTGCCTCAGCCCTGTGATCATCTTCGTGGCCTCCTCTGGACTTGCTCCAACAGCTCCATGTCCTTCTTGTGTTGGGGGCCCCAGAGCTGGACACAGCACTGCAGGGGGGGTCTCCCGAGAGCGGAGCAGAGGGGCAGTATCACCTCCCTCGCCCTGCTGGCCACGCTGCTGGGGATGCAGCCCAGGACACGGTTGGCCTTCTGGGCTGCAAGCATGCACTGCGGCTCATGTTGAGCTTCTCATCAGCCATCACCCCCAAGTCCTTCTCCTCAGGGCTGCTCTCAATCCATTCTCCGCCCAGCCTGGATTTGTGCTTGGGATTGCCCCGACCCAGTGCAGGACCTTGCACTTGGCCTTGTTGAACTTCATGCGGTTTGCACAGGCCCAGCACCACATCTACACGGCTTTTAAATCCCTCCAGGGATGGGGACCCCACCACTTCCCTGGGCAGCCTGTTCCAGTGCTTGACAACCCTTTTGGTGAAGACATTTTCCCTGATCTCCAATCTAAACCTCCCCTGGTGCAACTTGAGGCTGATTCCTCTTGTCCTATCATTTGTTACTTGGGAGAAGAGACCAACACCTGCCTCGCTACAACCTCCTTTCAGGTGGTTGTGGAGAGCAATAAGATCTCCCTTGAGTCTCCTTTTCTCCAGACTAAATCATGCACATTTGCCTGAAAAGGATTTAGAATAGAGTTATAGAATCATGTAATGGTTTTGGTTGGAAGGGACCTTTAAAGGCCGTCTAGTCCAAACCCCCTGCAGTGAGCAGGGACATCTTCAGCTAGATCAGGTTGCTCAGAGCCCCATCCAACCTGACCTGGAATGTTTACAGGGACGGGGCATCTACCACCTCTCTGGGCAACTTGTTGTTTCTAGATGTGCACTGAATCTGTGTGATAAACCTGGGATTTACAACTTCTTTGTCAACACTAACATATTTCAAGATCAACAGCCTTCTATCCTCCACTTCCAGAGAAGATCGTGGCTGAGCTATTTCAGAGCTGGTGGATATAGTGCATCAGCGTGCATCCACCTGAGAATGGCTGTTGGTCTATCCTTTGCCTGCAAAGCCAGGCTCATCTTGGGAGGCACAGGGTAGTCACAGAATCACAGAATCAACCAGATTGGAAGAGACCTCTGGGATCATCGAGTCCAACCATTGCCCTGACACCACCCTGTCAACTAGACCATGGCACTAAGTGCCATGTCCAGTCTTTTCTTAAACCCCTCCAGAGATGGTGACTCCACCACCTCCCTGGGCAGCCCATTCCAACGTCTAATAACCCTTTCTGAAAAGAAATGCTTCCTAATGTCCAACCTGAACCTCCCCTGGCAATGCCTGAGGCTGTGTCCTCTTGTCCTATCACTAGTTGCCTGGGAGAAGAGGCCGACTCCCACTTCACTACAACCTCCCTTCAGGTAGTTGTAGTCAGGGGTCCTGTCGCCAAGTACAGCAGAGCTGAGTACTCACAGAACTGTTACATCTGCATTACGACCAGCAAAGCAAGGATGGAGAAGAGCAGAGGAATTTGTGCTCATTTTTAAAAGCCAGATGAGATTTATTGTTGCTTTAACAGGCACCACAGCCCAGCTCTATTGCATGATCTCTTGCTTTGGCATCTCAGCAACCAGCGCGTAGGAGTGCAGAGATGCATTCACTGCTAACCCACAGGCAGCACAAGGCTTTTCTCTCCCTTTTCCCTGCCTCGTGTGTCTGCCTTTTCTACAGAGATCACAGGCTTTTCAGGGAGCAGCCTGTCTTTTTCTGCATGTTTGCCTAACGCAGCACATAATGAGGTTGCCAGGCACTATGGTAACAAATATGATCACGCTGCTTCAAAGCTCACCTCCATATGAAGCAGCATTTTGTGAGCAGAGGAATGAAGAAATCCTGGTTGTGTTCAGTCTTTAAAGTCCAGCCCCTATGTGCACGGTACTACAGCCTCCATCCTTTGTCTCTGATTCTGTAGATGCAAGCTGTGCTTATGTTTGCTTGATTGACCTTGTAGTCCATGTGCCTGGTTGTCCAGCTGGCCTTAGAATGAGTGAGAAAATGAGTTTGTCAGTAATGCATTCACATCTTTAATTTGGTTCTTTAAAGACATTTCCTCTTCCTTTCTCTCTTCATGCAGAAGGGATATTTTAACAATGGACTACAGGGAAATATCTGTGAACAAATGGGTGACATTTGATGGGGGAAGAGTGGTTAGAAAGTGGCCCAGCGGAAAGAGACCTGGGGGTGCTGATCAACAGCCGGCTAAACATGAGCCAGCAGTGTGCCCAGGTGGCCAAGAAGGCCAATGGCATCCTGGCCTCTCTTAGGAATAGTGTAGCCAGCCGGTCTAGGGAAGTGATCGTCCCTCTGTACTCGGCACTGGTGAGGCCGCACCTTGAATCCTGTGTCCAGTTGTGGGCCCCTCACTTCAAGAGAGGTGTTGAGGTGTTGGAGCGAGTCCAGAGGAGGGCGACCAAGCTGGTGAAGGGTCTGGAGGGTCTGACCTACAAGGAACGGCTGAGGGAGCTGGGGTTGTTTAGCCTGGAGAAGAGGAGGCTCAGAGGTGACCTTAGTGCAGTCTACAACTACCTGAAGGGAGGTTGTAGCGCAGTGGGAGTCGGCCTCTTCTCCCAGGCAACTAGTGATAGGAGAAGAGGACACAGCCTCAAGCTTCACCAGGGGAGGTTCAGGTTGGACATTAGGAAGCATTTCTTCTCAGCAAGGGTCATTAGCCATTGGAATGGGCTGCCCAGGGAGGTGGTGGAGTCACCATCTCTGGAGGTGTTTAAGAAAAGACTGGACATGGCACTTAGTGCCATGGTCTAGTTGCCATGGTGGTGTCAGGGCAATGGTTGGACTCGATGATCCCAGAGTTCTCTTCCAACCTGGTTGATTCTGTGATTCTGTGATTCTGTGTGACATGCACTGAACAGGAAAGAAGGGGACACAGATGAGCCCATTCGTGTGCAGCAGTTTCATGAAGAATAGCATCCTTCAAGCAGGCAGTGGCCCTGTGCCTTTGGTAGTATTATCCAAGCCCAAGAGGGGCTGAATAGTAAAAGAGAGGGAGGGAAATGAAGAAATACAGGGAAAATAAAAAGTAGATGTGGTAGAATCACCACTAAGAAAGGATGAAGGGTTGGAGATGGGATTTGGCCCATAGGTTAAGTACCTACATTTAGGGGTGTATGTGTGAGTGTCTTCACATGTGCTAGATGTTTGTGATCCCATCAGTGGACATCTAGTCAGTTAACACAGCTCAAAGAGGCATTCAGCTCATCCTAAAGCAGTCACCCATCTTTGGCATAGGGAAGGGCTCTCCAAGCTCCATTGACTACAACAAGGACACGGTCACCCTGCAGATCTGGTGAGATCTTATCATAGGTGTCTGTGGAGGAGAAACACACGCAGGAGACTGTTGCAACCAGTGGTTATCTTGGAAGAGAAGGGTTTTTTCTGTCTTTTCGCTGGGATTTTGTGAATGGGAAATGTAGTACTGGGTGGGCAGGGAGCTGTACTGATCCTGCACATGAGGGGATCATTTATTACTGGTCCCTGAGGACAACAGATGAACTTCTGCAGCCTAGCCTCTCTGTCTAAGCAGGTCCTCTGATGGCTGATGAACTATGCATGTTCATACTGAAGCTTTCCTGAGCCTCTGGACTCAGTCCAACTGTTTATCTTCCTAAAAGTAAAAGCTGAATATCTCCATGACCATTTGTCAAATTTGGTTGAAGCTGATTAAGATGTTCAAAGCTATTATGGGAAGGGATTGGGAGTGAGCAGCAGTACCCTCACACAGAGTTCGTTACCCTAATAAACCAGGCTGAAAATGAATAACACAACCCAAACATGGTTGAGTGGAACAGGACAGGAGAGACGGGGTCTGCAACTTAGAGGTCCTGTTGCCTCAGAGGTCCAGTTGCCTCAGAGGTCACGAAATTAAGACAAGGGCTTTGATTTCTGAGGAAAGTTCACCCCTTTGTGGAGGGCTTGTATCACCACCATTAGGATAGCTCCTGGCTTGCAGTGGAGTCTTAAGGATCTAAACAGTGCCTGGGACTATGTCTGAGTATGACCCATCTGAGGTACCAACACACTTGGGGTTTCTGCATCCCCATTCTCAGATGAAGGGCAATTTTTAGAGAGAAAATGAAATAGTTTGCTTCAAAACTAGAAAAATGTCAGTGTTCCATTGGGAAGAACTAAAAAATGCACACGAAGGAGGCTGTGGATGGGAACCAGAATGTGTCCAGCAGATGCTAAAGATCTTTGAAATGTTCTCCTAAAAGTCACAGCTCTGTCCAAAAGAAATGAAAGATGGTCTTATTTTTTTCCAGTAACTTGGGAATTCACCATCAGCTAATAAAGAGAAGCCATAGCTCATGATACCTGATAAACTGCATTTCCTTCTCTGCTTGAGTTTACATCTAAGAGAGCTTTGTCTTCAACTATTCCTTTATGGAATTAACAAAAGCTGTTGTGCATAATTTGGTGCGATAAAGGCAAAATGATACAATTCACTACTTACAGGCATGGGTAAGGGGTGGCTGTAGAAAATCTTGGCTCCTTACATTTCTGAATCACCCAGCTAGCGTGCCTGCAGGGAATTTTGCAGAAAAGTGTGTGTCCTAAGTTGCAGAACATGAATTTTGATGTTCGTTTCCAAATATTCTTCTCCACGGTAACTGCGAGAGTCAGGAGCTGCTGCAGGTAGCTTCAGTGCAGAGCAGAAGCTGTAGAGACAAAAAAGCATCTAAGTTTTCAAAAAAGGATCACAGTCACATCTGAGGCCAGTTTTTCAGAGGGCACTTGACCATTGTCACGCAAGTAGCAGGTTGTCTGATGCCCAGGACTGCCTTATTTTAATAGACCAAATTTCATTTGAACTTCTCCTAGTGTGTCAATGGGTTTTAGATGAGGTCAAAAATGAGCTGTTGGGAGTCAGTTTCTTTGTAAACCTGCTGGATGGAAGCAAAAGCCCTTCCAAGTAGACCTCGCTGAGCAATGAGGGATTTCATTCCCACATTACCACTGCTCTCCTGTTGGTGTAATTCCTGAACCCCTTTCTTTTTTGATCTTCAGAAACGAGTTCAGACCCTGGATAGATGTCAAGCCTGTGAAAGCTATAAAAGCGAAGGCCCAGTACAAGCCACCAGAAGAGAAAATGACCCACGAAACCAGTTACAGCGCTCAATTCAAGGGGGAAACCAGTAAGCCTGCTCCAGCTGATAACAAATTCCTGGAGCGCAGAAGGATACGCACTCTCTACAGCGAACCCTACAAAGAACCACCAAAGGTGAGAAATGCGGTGCAAGGGACCCAGGGACATCACTGCTCCTGGTGGGACATGTCCAACACAGTAAGGCTGGGCTGAACTCTGCCTGCTGTCATTCCCTTTATGTGGCATCTTCATTTCTGACCAGAAAGTGGATCTGGGGATCCACCTTGGAGATGGTGGTGCATGAAAAACTGAATATAAGCCATCAGTGTGTCCTTGCAGCCCAGAAAGCCAACTGTGTCCTGGGCTGCATCACAAGAAGCATGGCCAGCAGGTCGAGGGAGGGGATTCTGCCCCTCTGCTCTGCTCTTGTGAGACCCCACCTGCAGTGCTGCATCCAGCTCTGGGGTCCTCAGCACAGGAGAGACGTGGACCTGTTGGAGCGGGTCCAGAGAGGGCCACAAAAATGATTGTGGGCTGGAACACCTCTGCTCTGGAGACAGGTTGAGAGAGTTGGGGCTGTTCAGCCTGGAGAAGAGAAGGCTCCGGGGAGACCTTCCAGCACCTTCCCGTACCTGAAGGGGCTACAGGAAAGCGGGAGAGGGGCTTTTTACAAGGGCATGGAGTGATAGGACAAGGGGGAACGGTTTTAAACTAAAGAGGGGAGATTTAGATTAGAACTTAGGAAGAAAATCTTTGCTGTGAGGGTGATGAGACCCTGGCCCAGGTTGCCCAGAGAAGCTGTGGCTGCCCCCTCCCTGGCAGTGTTCAAGGCCAGGTTGGATGGGGCTTGGAGCAACCTGGTCTAGTGGAAGGTGTCCCTGCCTGTGGCAGGGGGGTTGGAACTAGATGATCTTTGAGGTCCCTTCCAACCCAAACCGTTCTATGATTCTATGGGCTCTAGTACAGGTTGATGCGCTTTGGAGACAACACTGCCCTATGCCAAACTGTAAAGAAGTGAGGGTAGGGCCCAGATGAAGAGGTTTTTGCGTTGTCATTTCCCAGGTGATTGTCTAGACAGCTTTCTCTTTTTCCCTCCAAAACTATAGGCAACCCACATTACACTCTATCCCAGGAACACCTGCAGTTAATTCAGAGCGCTCCACAGATTTTGACAGTAAGCCCTTTTGGCTTTGATCAGATGGAGGACATGTGTCGAGAAGGGCCTTGGCTGAAATGTCTTCCAGCCTTGTTTTCTAGGAGCAGCGGAGGATCTGCATATAAATGGAGTCATTCTGTGCAGTTTTAGTCATTCCCAGAGTTTGTAAGTGCTTAGATTTTTGAGGTCTCAGAGGGATGGCAGGGCCAGCACGGAGGAGCTGAAGACTTCGGTTCTTCCTTAATTTTGAAGCTGTCCTCCCTACTTTGGGAGCTGTAGAAGCAAGTGGATGCAAGACACTGTTGTGGACTTCGCTCAGGTGCAACTCAGTGTCCTGTGAGAAAGGTGGGGATTTGTACCAGCCTCATTGTCCTGAGCATCATTTCTTTGCTTTGAACCCAGAAAGAGACAATCTAGGCTTCCTAAACCCCTCTTGAAGTCAGAGGTCAGGGCATAGCTGAGTAGATAAGTAACATTCATGCTGTTTCTGATCTAAATCCTGTTTTCCACCTGTCCTTGTGTCTCTCTTTCTCTGTCTCTCTCCATCTCTGTGTTGTTGTTTTGCATGTCGCCCTCCATGCAGGTGGAAAAGCCTAGCGTAAAGCCTTCCAAACCAAAAAAGACCACAAGCCATAAACCCCTGAAAAAGGCCAAAGACAAGCAGATTGCATCTGGCCGGGCTGCCAAGAAAAAGAGCGCCGAGACCTCCAACACAGCAAAGCCAGAGGACAAGGAGAAAAGTAAAGAGATGAACAATAAACTGGCTGAGGCAAAAGAGTAAATGTCACTGCACTTTCCTTTCTTTCTCCTTTTTTTTTACTTTTCTTTCCTTCTTTCTTTCCTTTTTTTTCCTTTGATCAAATAAAGGCCACAAAATTAATTAGAGGCTTCTAATCTGCTTTTTGTTCTGATTGTATTAGAAGCTTTTCTGTTTTATTTCCAAGGAGGATTAGGAAATCCTTGTTTCTGAGGTCGAGTTGTTCTGCTTTGCCTGCACAACACGGCTCTACACAGAGTGAGGGATGTGGGAATGCACAAGCGGGGTCGTAGGAGATGAAGGTGATGGATCAACCATGATTGCATCCAACAGCTTGTCCCTTTCCTTGGGCTTGGTCCTTCAACGCTTTGACTGCGTGGAAGTCCTCAATGAGCCGTGGAGGGGCTGTGCTCTCATCCCATGAGGCCCTTTTGGGGTTGGCCGTTGTTTGGTCATCTCCCACTGGTGTCAGCAGGTGAAAGGTTTTGGAGGCAGAGAGGATCAGAGGTTCATTCGTGGTGCCATAGATCTGCCATAAATTCGCTAGAATCAGTGGTGTGGCCAAGAGCGATTTCCCCTGGTGACACTGGTGGGACTTTTACTCCAAGAAGCAACAGGGAAGGAGATCCCATGCAAATAAAGGGCCAAATCTTCCCCCAGGGTAGCTGGGGGATGGTTCTAGCTGCATCAAGGCAGCTTCACCCATCAACACCACTCAAAAGACTTGATTAAAAAAAAAAAAGGAGTGAAGGAAGGTGCAGAGAGCAGTGAAGACTTCCCAAGCATGTGGCAGGTCAGACTAGGTTATCGGCAGGCTGTTCTTCCCTATTGTTTTCCCTAGGTTATGGATCTTTTTTAGTTATTCCTGGTTGGTTTTGAATCTTGGTCTGCTTTCTTCACTTCTGGGGTGCCAGTAGACAGAGCTAGATTTCAGAAAGACGTTTCATTTGCAGACGTGGCCTTCCAAGCGGTAGAAAGAAATAAGTCGCCCAGGTTGGCTAGAGGTGTCAGCCCCCATTGCTTTGACTCTGTCAGCTGTTGGAGTTCATGTTGGCTCATAAGCATCCCAAGAGGGCCATAAACTAGTTGCTGGGATCCCCAGACTCACTCCGGGCAAGATCTCAGGGTTTCAGTCCTATTTGCTGTGCTCTTACTCTAGGAAATCCCCATGCCCAGCAAGACCAGTTTGGAAGCTGTAAACACAGTGGGACCATTAGTCAGCGAGTAAACTGGCCCAACAGACTGGCATTGCATACCCCCAAATTTGGGTCGTTGAGTCAATGGGAGCTGGGAGAGGTATGGTCCCAATCCAAATTTACGTGCCTGACTCCTGGATTGGGTCCTAAATATGTAAGGATTAATCTTGATCCCACCAAACTGAGCTGTTAAACTCTTGTGTAGCAGAGCAGCTGCAAGTCAAGATGCAGAGTTCTGTATTTTTGCAGCTCAATATTTCTATCCTAACGTGCAGTCCAGCTTGAAACTTTCAGAGAACAGACAATTGGGAAGAACGAAGAGGGAGATGGGAAGTAGCGTAGGGAGATGGTGTAAGAGGGTAGAGTATCAGAACTGTGTTGCTGTAGAGGTGTTTGAATGAGGAAAGTCTTGCTGCTAGAATATTTTAGAGATGTGAAACTATCGAACAGAAAAAGGGATGGGCCAGGAGGGTGAGGAGTCCCGTTTTGGGGTCTCATCGCATTAGAATTGGGTCTTTTGGAAACATAAATGAGTGGTGGGCTACAAGGCTGAGAGAACGTTTCCAAATAGGAGGAAAGCTCTGTGGTATACAGATAGTGACATTTGCTGGCCTTAGTAATGAAAAAATGCCAAGTTCCGTGTATTGTGTGACGTGTCCTGTTTGCCTTGTGCTAACAGCCTAAAGCTTTGAGTATAAGTAAGTGTAGTGTTCTGAATTCAGTGGTGTATTTCCAAGCTTAGCTGTGTTAGAACTGTGTGCTATGAGCTAGTCAGGTTGTGTATGTGGAAAATACATATTCATATATAGAAATATATATATTTAAACCTCCAATGTTTAGGAGGAAACCAGGGAAATCCTCCAGGAAGTAAAACTGTGGAAATCTTTGCGAATGTAGTGCATTTTTGATGTGCATGCTCCATGGAGACGCTGACCTGTCCATATTGACCATTGCTTTTCTGAGTGCTCAGAAGCCCCTGCAGCACTGCTCGAGTGCAAAGCTCAGCTCTGTCTCCAGAGCAGCTCAGCGAAAGGCTGGCGTTGAGCTGGTGGAGAGGAGTGCCGCTCACAGCTCTTCCCACCCCATCGCACAAGGGACAACTGGCCAGAGAAGCCTGAGCTTCCAAGACTCGGTGTGATTCCTTGGCATTTAGATGCTTCATCCATCTTCACACTCCTCAGTAACGTCCTTTCCTATCACAGGATATGGCAACAGCGTGAAGATGACGTGTCACAGCAGGCAGAACATGTCAGGAAGGCACATAGACAGTTACCAGTAGCCCCCAACACACCAATCTCACTGTACATAAGGAAAGACCATGCCAAACGATTCTCCCAATTATTTTTTGGCCCAAAGCTTCACATTCAAAGAGACAGCACACTTGCCACCATTTCACCTTGAATTCAATGAGAATTTAGCCCTTGACTTCAAGGGCAACCAAATTTTTCCCAAGGAACATCATTAAGATGCTCAGGCCACCTAATCCAAGCTTCTTCATGACTCTGGATCAACTGCTCATTATCTAGGGCTTTAGGGTTGTTTCTTCTCAATGAAGAGCATCCATCACGGTGTTTGAATGAAACACGTACAGTGAGTGGTCAGAATATGGCCATATGTTTCCTTAATAAATGAAGTTTTTGGTGGCATCTAACTACAAAGCTAGGTAGGAAGTGCTAGCCAGTGGTCTAAATTCCCCCTGTAGTGAAGGAACTTTCCAAGGGCCATTGAGCTACCTATTTTGGACACCTCTCTTTGGGTGGGATAAATGATCCTTGGAAAGTTTCAGTCTTCGCAGAAAGAGCCTGGGAGACTGGTGGGGCCTGAGGATCTCCCTCTCAGACAGCAACAAAATAGGGATATAAATCCTGGTCTTTGCTCCGTGTGCACCAGGTCCTCAGCATCCGTCCAAGCACACAGTTTAGCATTGCACTGAATGCCAGGAACTGCAGCAGAGTCAGGCCTCAGGGCGAAATCCTGCACTGCTCCACCTTCCACAGACTTTGTGCCCATCTGACCCACTCAGGTTTATCAGAAAGGAGACCAAATCTCTGTTGTTTCAAGTTCACTTTGGACTCTGAGCTTGTCACCCGCTATGAAAAAAAGAGTGCTCTGCTGTTCTGTTTCCAGCTACCACAATGCTGATTCTGTTTCATCGCTGATTTGTGATATGTTTTGCTTTCCTTGTAAAAAGAAAAAAAGAAATGTTCTGCTTTTTACCCTGTGAGAGTTCCTGTGCTGTCTATTGCTCGCTTTCTCATTTTCACTGTATTGTACTGTTACTCCTTTCTGCAAAATGGTGCTAATTGCTGACTGAGCTCCTGTTTTCTGACTGCTTCGCACACCGATCACCTGCTTCTTCATTTGCAACGCGCCCGGTGTAAAAAACACGGCTCCCATGAATTCCACAAACTCTTGCCTCTTGGAGGCAGATAGGAAGTGTCTAATTAATATTTTGTGGCCTGGGTTTGGTTGTGTATCACAAACTGTCTCTTGTAACGTGTTAAGCACACCTCCTCGTGGTGCTTTTTCATTCTGGCTGTTCTGATGAGAATCACACGCACACACACGAACACACACACACACACACAAATTAATGTATAGCCAATTGATTGTGACGTGCTTGTGATCTTTGCTTGCTCAAAGGGGTTTTTTTTTCCAATGATAAATAAATGCTAAAGACGAATACCACCTCCTTGATCTTGTTTTCTCAATAAGAAGCACAGTTAAGTGAAAGAAACACCCATCCAACTGTGATCGATCAGGTTTGTGTTGCGTAGAGCCACCACTTCCATAGAGCCACCACTTCCATAGAGCCACCACTTCCATAGAGCCACCACTTCCATGCCTGCCATAGGGACAACTGTCGCAGTCTGACTCCCTTTAGATGGCTGCTGCCCTCAGACCAGCCTGACCTGAGAGCCAAGGTTTGCAAAGGTGAAGATGGGCAGTGAAGTCACGTGGACGGAGCAGGTAGCTCGCTTTCATTTTCTGTCCCTACGGCGTGTGGAGCAGAGGGTTGGTGCGCTGAGTGCCCAGCACGCCGGCTGCTGCTGTGCCTTGCTCCTGGCCACGTTGCACTGGATCAGGGAGCAGAGACCGAGCCCCATCGAGAGCTGGTGGGAGGGGAGGTGCTGTGGATGAGGTCGCTTAATTATGCACCGTTTCCAACTGCCTATAGCTTTTGCATTGGCCCAAAACCACCTGAAAGGCCCATGAGAGAGTTCAAGGGGCTATAAATCCTCACAGAAAGGAGGTGGCAAGTTCTTGGGCTGAGCACTTGCAGCATGCTGCAAGCCTAGCCACCGTTGAACAGGAATTTGGCAGCGTCTGTGGAAGTGCAAAGCACTGATTTTATATTAATGAAAGCGTTTGCTATCTGGAGAAAATGATGGTTGAGAAGAAAGCAGGGCTGAGGGCACAGTTTTATTTTAAATGGTGAACCCTAATCTTAATTTCATCTCTTTCTTCTTTTAATTAGCCTATAAGCTCCTACCTGCAATGTTTACTTTTAATCATGTTTTCTCTTTTAATGGATATTCCAGTAACATCCCCACCAGCCTGGGGAAAATTGTCTGCATTGGGGTTGTCTTTGAAATCTCTTCTCCAACATAGCTCTGCCGACTTCCATGGAGCACTGATCCTTTTCTGCCTTACCATTTCTGGGTGCTGTTTCTCATCCCTGCCTGGTTTATAAATCACTTTCTGAACTTATTCCATCAGTGATTACATGCTAGTAGCAGTGCTGCTTTATGATGTCCAGCTGTATCATCCCACATTCCCTCTCCCTTCACCACCAGCTTCATCCGTTCATCACCAGCATAACTATATGATCTTCAAAGTGTTTCAGCTGAGCTGTAGGTCTGGGGATTTATCTTTTCACCCCTCCACAGCTGGTATTGGAGAAAATGGTCATTGTTAAAAGACTGGGTGTTGACAGGGCTCATCTGTGACAATCCATGCTGGCCAACAAAATGTTTCTCCCATGACACAAAGGTATGGGGTCTGTTCCATGCTGCAGCATGGATAGGTGACCCATCTGGTCTCACCTAGCTGCCCACACTCAGTGCTGGAAAACACACCCTTGCTGTCCTGTTGCTCTCTGAACTTGCTCAGCATTGCAAAGCCTAAACACCCAAAGGCGCAGGATGCATTTCTAAGAGACAGTAGGAGCTACTGGGCTGATGACAGGCTTGGGGACCTGGGCTCCCTGGTCCGTGACCACCACTGTCTGAACCTGCTGCTACTGACGCACTCCTTAATCTTTGCCAAGTCATTAGTGACTGGCACTGCCCACCTCTTTCCAAGGGTGGCTGTGAGAACGTCTGTGCAAAGCGCTGGAGGTGGGTTACTAAAAATGGAATTATTTGTCTTATAAGAGCATTTAGTGTGGAGTGAAGTAAAAATAATCCTAATTGTCAGTATTGGTGTCTGGTGAGGGGACAAGGAGAGGAGAGAAAATATTGGCATGTTGAATTTGAAGAGTCAAGTCTGCTTCTCACGCTCTTAATAACGGAGCATCTGAGTGTGGCTTTGCAGAGTCACTTTGATTGCAGAGGGTGTGAGCAGCCCCATGAGGGGTGGCCGGCATGTTTCTGATTTTAATCAGTTGCTTTCAAACACATCGTGTGCTGAGGGCTTCAGCATACACCCCCGAAGAGTTGTGCATGGGTGGATGAAGAGGTTCCTGCCTGATGCTCTCCATCCCATTCCCTGCATCAGATGGGAGCTTAAGTGCCTTGGGTACAGGACTGAGATTTACTGATTTTGCCACTTTCAAATCTCTGAGGTTCCTTTGAAAACCTCAGTTATCATCATTACATCCCTGACTGGTAAAGCAAGGTCAAAGGATGAGTATGGATATTTCATCAGCTGACATGTCAGCCCTTATATGAATGCAGCCTCTTGTGTCGATGTATCCTTTGGATTTAAGATTTATTTAGAGATGTGTCAGTGCAGGAGAGAAAGGGACTTTTTAAGAAGATATCTCTGTCATAGCTGGTACCTCCCAACATCCAAGGAATAACCACCATCCCCAACAGCAACAGCAACATCAAATACAGAAGAGGAGCTGTACAGGAAGAAGAAATTCCCTAGTGTGACTGTGATGACATGGCCATGTTCAGCACTAGAACAGTATCTTTTGCACAGTTGGAAAACATTGTGATGTTCAGACATGGGCTTCAGCTCTCCCTGTTTCCGCCAGTGTCATGGTAAGTTTGATCCAATTCGGGCCGTGAGAGCCCACTTCCATTTGCCCTTATTCATGTGAGCTTTCTGGGTTGGGAGCAATTCCACTAATGCCACTGGGTCTACTCACAAGCTCAGAGGTCTGTGGTGAGGGATAGCACAGCTCTGGGTACTTCAGGACTGCTGGTTTATTGTGAACTATGGATTGCTTGTAAACAGTCTTAATTTCTGTTGCAGGGTGCCTTGGGAACAGCTCCCTAATCATGACTGTCATGTGGAGGAGACGTGAGCCCAAGGATAAAAGAAAAGCCTGCTAATGGATGGAAGGCATCTTTATGATTAAAACACCATCTTCCCCTGCAGGGAGACTGCTCCACGGAAACCAACAGCAAGGACCAGCCACCAGAAAAATGATGGATGAGGAGTAGTGACAGATCTTAGTGATATGTGAGAGCACTGAGGAATAATAACCGTTCCTTCAGTGTCAGCAGTTTAACGGTGTGAGAGATGGGAAAGGGGGAAACATTTCTGCAACCCCCTTGTTGTCATCTGCCCACCTCCCACCCCAGCCTACCCTGAGACATGCAGCAGCCTCAAGCCCCTGAGCAAAGCTGGGTCTTCCCATATCTTCTTGGGGACCCAGAAACCTGCATGCCCTGCCTGGCTCTGAGAGAGGTCTGGAGAGCTGGGTCACAGCAGAGGGTGAGGAGCACCCTGCATAGCATGTGGTGGAGAGGATCCCACCGCACAATGGCTGTGGCAAATGAGTCTGTCCTCATCAGTTAAACAGCACCCAGGAGCACTTGATGGTGCCAGTATCCGATGGTCAAGATAGGGAAATCCTGAGAGTAGTCCCTGGTCATTGGACTGGCCTGGTTGGCCTGGTTCAGAATTTAGTACCCAACTGAGGACCGGTTCAGCTGTGGCCACCTTGTTTGGAGCCAAGAGATTTAACAGCAGGGACGTGAGTCAGCAAGGCACCTTTAATTTAACAGGATAGTGCTTTGGAGTCGCAGGGCAGCAGATGTCCTTGCCCCTGTTGCCCCTGCTCACTCCCCTCTCCCCAAGTCTCATTGCTGATCAAACTTCTCTGTCCCTGTTGGCTCCTTCCCATGCTGTCTTCAATGCCCTCACCACCCCATCAGACCCCATCTGCCCGCCATACTGCTATTCCTTCTTGCCTTCAAAATCGTTTTCCCTCCATCTTCCCTGCCAGCTTTTCCATGTCTGTCCTACAGTTGCTTCTCCAACCCTTTGCTTTCTCCCACCTCTCCCCCTCCAGCACTTTTCCCCTCCACGCCATCCTAAATACCCAGATCACCAGGGACCTTCTCCTTCCCATCCTCCCCAAGTTACTGTCTCATGTCCTGTCTCTCCTGGACTGTAAGCCTTTTTCTTTGTCTGTACTGTGCAACAACACTCACTGCTTAGAATAAACAATACCTCACCTACCAACTGCCCTTTCTTTCTCTCGTTTCTTGGTGTGGCTTCAGTAGATGTGTCTGCAAGTGCACTGTGTGTCTGTCCTCGTGGCCAGTTCAGCAGTCGGTCTTGCTGCCACAACCCTATCCATAGTCTTTTGGGATGACTCTGCTCGTGTTTTTGTTCCCTGGTACCTGTCTTTCCTTTTTACAGCCACAGAGACGAGCTTTGTTGTCTATGTAGGAGCCCGGCATGTTCAGAGCTGCGTGACCTTCTGTCCTTTGCAATTCTGGTGCATCTGGTGAAGAGGTTGGCCTTTCTCCAGCTTCGTGCAGAGATGTCCAGGGCTGGCAGGTGGCTCAACAAATGCAGCAACTGAGGAGAATGAAGGAGAAATCTTGTAGCTCAGAGCAGAAGCAGCCAATGGTGGAGGAACTGCATTTCCCGGCGTGTCACAGAAAACAGTGGGCAGAATTGTGTCAGTGGAAATCCAAGCAGATGCACCTCTCAGAGGAAGAAGCAGAAGCTGGCTTAGCAGCAGGACATGTTTCAGAGATGGATGCCCTGGAGGCTTCTTGAGGTTCAGAAGGTGCCCTGAACATCTGCTCCCTCCATCCCAGGCTAGGACTAGGCCTGCCCGTGGTCCCTTCAACTTGTGAGTACCGCAGGGACCCAACTGTGACTGAGTCCCAGGTGGCTCTTTGCTCCCTCCTTGTCCTAATCTTTTGCCTGAATGTGCTAGTTCTGTCCGTGCTGGCTGGAGCTATGGAGATGGTGCTGCTTCCCAGCTGCTCCACACACACAATGAAAGTTACAGGAGCAGCTCAGTTCCTCTACCCTTACTGTGAATCTTGCTGTAGGTAGTGTGAGACCACCCTGCCAGAAAGCAAAGGAGACTCCTCATCATGCTGAGGGAGGAGCTGAGCTCACAGCATGGCCATCAGTCCAGTTTCATGGGCCACCTGCAGAAGTTAGGTCTGAAGACCTAAATGAAGGTCCACTTGAAGCTGGTTAGTGGATATGGATGGGAGAAGGATCAAGCAGTGCTTGGTCCCCTGGGCTCCCTTCAGTGGTTCTGTGCAAGAGACAGAAGGGATTAAATGTGTGGGGAGATCCAATCCTCCTCAGTGAGGAACCTGGGGATTTCATCTAGGACAAGCAAGACCTGCAGCTGGGTTGTGCTTGACATCTCCAGGCTCTAGGGTTTTCAGTGTAGATACTGGAAAGAGGTAGTGGGAAAGAGGATCCCCTTGGTGTGGGTAATAGCCTGCATCCTTTCCCATGTGTCACCACGGCCTGCTCCCACCTGCCGTGCTTTCACAGTGCTGCCACCTCCTCCTTCAATTTCTACAGTCCAAGAGTGAAAAAGCTCTAGAACGACCTAAAACACCAGCCAAAAATCTCAGCTGCACAGTTTTAGGAACTGAACGGTATTTAGGGCGATATTCCTGCATGCCACTGAGGTCCCTAACTGACCTTGGACACTTTCATTTCCTTCAGCCCTTGCTGGCCCCAAACCAGTGCACATTTCCAGGGCACACCTATGCAAGCGATAAGAACCCCTCTGCTTGCTCATATACAGACCCAGGCTGAAATTCTTCATTTCCCTGTTGTAACTTACAGCTTTAGCCCCACTATTTTATGCTGTTGCCTTTTGCAAGGAATGAAACAGGGACCAGATATTGAGTACAACATTAAGGCCATTTTACAGGACAAAGAAGACTTGTATTTTTGTCACTGTTGTCACAGACAGCAAACTTCGACATACGAAGGACCATAAAGCATTCAGAAGAGAGAAGTGGCTCGCCATGTCCTACAACCTAATTGCTAATTGCATTTGCCCAGGAATCAATGAGTTTATCTTCTGAGGAACATGAACCTGCCACTGTCCTCCTGGGTGAGGGCCCTAACCGAAAGATCAGTTCCTCCACAGAGGAGACCTGTCTCCTCACCTGAATTCTCTGTGAAAGAAAGGCCCTATTTCATGGTTCTTTGCAAAAAAGGTTCTTTTCAAACTTCACAGCTATATGTGCATGGGGTTGTGTTGATGTTTCTGAGTCACCAGGAGAGGACCACTGGTGCTTCTAGTTGCTCTTCAAGTCAGCTTTTAGTTTTGCATGTGCCTGGAGTTGGCTTTGACTCGTTAACAGCTCCCAGAGAGTTAAACTGCTTTCCGTGAAGACAATGTTGCAGAGGAGGATAAATGTCATCAGCCCTGGTTTGATGTGAGGCCACCAAAACACCAAGACCCAAGCCCACAGAGGGACAGGTATGAGCTGTGAGCAGGTCCTCCGCATCTGTGAAGAACAGGATAACATTGCTGGAACCCATCACCATCAGAGGCAAGTTCAGACCCCAGGTATCCAGAGCAAAGTCCTTGCATAGGATGTTACCCATTGGCACTGCTCTGAACTGGCTGATCCCAGTGTGCCGCCTGCTGTTACACCAGGACCAGGGAAGAGGAGACCATGCTACATGTGCTCATGGTGGTCATCCTTTCTTTGTTTCCAGACACCAGGTGCTGCTTCTGGGAAACGAACCCCTGCTGAATTTCGTACTCTTTCTGCATCTCTCAGCCATAACTCAAGTAATGATCTGTCACCTCCAATCCATCTCTTCTCCATTTCTCACCTTCTCACGTCACATAATTAACTTCTACACACATGGGTTTCACCAGGCAACGGTTTGCTACCAGCAGCCCTCGTGAGGGCAAACATCTCCAAACTCTTTCCTCGCTTGGCTAAGACAAAGATCCTTTGTAAATGTTGCTGTTTCTGTGTTAGGTCTCGTTATTTTTCAGGATCAGGCTTTCCTTTCAACCTTCTGATTTACACCCTCCCAGCTCACTCTTCCCAAAGCTGGTACCCAGGGCCAGACCTCTCTGTGCAGCCCTGCAGAGAGCAGCCAGGGCTGTTCAGCTCCTGGTGAGAGTCTGTGCAATGCTGTGTTGTCCCTGGATACCAATTCCTGGGGAAAATAATGTAATTACCGCCTCCTCACACTCCTTCCAGTTTAAAACAGGTTCAGAATGAGCTTTACTGGGAAGGACAATCACACAATTATCTGTATTCAATGCAAACAAAGAGGAAGCCAAGGGATGGGGATGGGACACAGCCTCTTTCTCCTCCAGGAGGCTGGGTCTTAGCCAGCCTGCAATACATGGCTGAAGGACTCAGAGGCCCATGAGAAAAGAGCCAATGGGTTAAAAAGAAGAAGTATCCACCACGCAAACATGCACCACATGCACCAGCTTTCACAGCTGCCTCAACAGAGAGGTACAACACCAAGGCTGCTGAGGAGGGTGAATTCCTCTGGTGATTCTAGCAGGGGCTAAGGGAAATGTTGATGCAGAGTGATTTCAAACAGTTTGTGTTCCTCCAGGGAGATACTATTTTGGCTTTCAAACTCTATTCTGAAATGCAGGGCAACAGCAAGAGCAGGGTTGGACACCAAGCCCAGGGAAGAGGTGGGATTAATCTGGTGTTGACCCACCTACAGCCTGGAGCATCACATGTGCACTGGCACAGGAAGACATGAGCTCAGGCCCCATAGTTACTGCATCCTCCCTTACTAGGCCAGATGTAAAGACCTGCTCGGAGGGGGTAGCTTGGCATCTGGAGCAGCTACTGGCAGCCTTCAACTTGCCCAGCCTTCATGTGCAAGTGCCCTTGGGCACACTCTCCACTAGCAAGGACATGCAGGCGTCTCCAGCCTTCTCCAGAGACCAGGCAACGGGTCCTGTCCTAGCCGATGTCTGTGCATCAGCGGTATGGACCTGGTCTGACCTGACAGTGGGGCATCTTTCCAAAGAGGATCTGCCCTGCAGGATTTCCCTTAATCCCTTGATTTATGGTGCTGGGCTCACCTCATTTCCGTAGGAACCAGTAGGTTGGAAGGACTCAGCAGTTTTCCTGCACTGGGGACACAGGGGAAAGGCCATGCCAACATCTACCAGCAGCTTCTGGTAGCAAATGTCTCTTCACTGTAAGCATGAAGGGCAGGACGAGGGTGGGCGAGCAAGAGCTGTCCTGTCAGGGCTCTCCACATGGTCCTGCCCCACGAGCCTCTCATGCAGGGATAGTTAGACTCGTGTCCGGGTTGGGCTGGTTTCATGGGCCAAGGAGATGGTAACCAGCACCTGTTCTCCTGGCACTGGTGTCAGCCTCTCCTTCCCTCCTTTAACCTGCAGGCTGGAACCATTCCCTACACAAAGACAACGTCAGGCTGGGGGACCAACGGGGATCTCAACAGTCCCTTAATTAAACCAACATGCAAAGCTCCCATTTTAAAGCTAAGCAGGTTTCTCCTACCTCTCCATCTGCTTTCTGCAGCCCCACAGATACCTCCCCATCCATCACACATCTCTCCTCATCCCTGGGGATCCTCCTTCTCTTTCTCTCTCCTAATGAAGATTGATTCCCTCATTCCCTACAGGTCTTTCCTTCCCCATCTCTCCCTCTGCCCTTCAACAAGACCTGACCTTCCCTCCAGCACCCGTATAGAGCTCCTGACAGCACCTGCCCTAACTCCTGGACTTTGTTCTCTTATGCTCCCATCTAAGACTACCCCAGGTACAGAGCTGGCCCCAGAGCTGATCCTAACAGGCATTCAGTGACTTGGTGCCACCATGACCTCTTGGTGTCTTCTGGGGGCACTGAAGAGGAGGGGTGCTCACAAATTGGGGGTTAGCATATGTGAGCTGGGCTTACTTTCCTGTCAGTTATTTTAACAGGCACTGGGTGCTTCCTGTCAGGAGAGGTTCAGGTTGGACATTAGGAAGAATTTCTCCTCAGAAAGGGTCTTTAGACATTGGAACGGGCTGCCCAGGGAGGTGGTGGAGTCACCATCTCTGGATGTGTTTAAGAAAAGACTGGACATGGCACTTAGTGCCATTGTCTAGTTGCCATGGTGGTGTCAGGGCAATGGTTGGACTCGATGATCCCAGAGGTCTCTTCCAACCTGATTGATTCTGTGATTCCTGAGCAGCACAAGAGCTCGGCTCCCCTGTGTTATAGGGCTTTCACCATCCACCTGGAGGGAAACAAACTGCTTCTTTGTGAGACAATTTTACAGCGAGGTGCTTGTTCGATGCAGGTTATAATCAATTGGCAAGCATTTTTCATAGCTGGTGGGTGGGCCTGATCCTGGTCCAGGTTGAACCAGGGGCTGGTCAGAAAGTCAAGAGCTCCAGCCCTCCTAATTTTGTGGACATCCATGGGTTTTGGACCAGGACCAGGCTCACCTAACAGCCTGAGGACATACCAAACATGTGTGGGCTGCTTGGGGAGCACTCTGCAGAACCACTTGTCACGGGGGGCAAATTCCAGCTCGGGGGTGGCGTTTTGTTTTTGTGTACCAGCCGATTGCTCTGACAGCTTTGCAATGATGCTCTTTCTCTGCTTCCAGGACCCCTGAAAAAAACACTGGTGCTACAGACCAAGAACCAAGTACCTTAGTGCAGGACCAACGCACATGAAGTCGTGCACTTTCTTCTGAGCAGCGGTTGGAGCAAACGTGTAGTCTGCATGAAATGTGTATGGTCTGGCTGGCATACAATAAAGCTGATGATCAGAGCTGAACGACAATTTCTCTTGTCTCTCAAGCACTGAGAAGTTACTGTCACCAGGATATGTGCAATGCAGTTAGCATGTCTGTGCCTTGATTTATATTCAGTAAAGTCAGAGAAAGAAAAACTGGTCCAATTCTCCCTTTATTCATAGCTGTGAAATGGCACTGGTTTCAATGGTCTCCCTAGTGTACATGGGCAGCAGAGAGATCAGATTCACATCCATAACTCATGGAAGTATCGTACTGAATTTCAGAGAGTGTCCCAGAAGCCTGTTTGATAGGATCAGCAACTCTCTTAAAAAAAATCCTTGGAAGCTTTAATGCACTATAAATTCTTAACTCCTGTCAGGAACTCCCATTTGGATGTCGCCAGGTGAGGCACACCTCGTGCAACATCTGGCAGATCCTCTTGTCACAGAATCACAGAGTGGTTGGGGTTGGAAGGGACCTTAAAGATCATCCAGTCCAACCCCCTGCCAAAGCAGGGTCACCCACAGCACGTTGCACAGGGTCATGTCCAGGAGGGTTTTGAATATCTCCAGAGAAGGAGACTCCCCCCCTCCCTGGGCAGCCTGTGCCAGTGCTCTGGCACCCTCAAAGGAAAGAAGATTTTCCTCATATTCAGATAGAACTTCCCATGGTTCAGTTTGTGCCCGTTGCCCCTTGTCCTGTCACTGGGCACCACTGAGAAGAGTCTGGCCCCAACCTCTTGACACCTGCCCCTAAGGTTGATAAGATCCCCTCTCAGTCTTATCTTGTCATTGTGTTGTAGCCAAGAACATCTCAGACCTTCTTCTGAGGCTGTTAACATTCAATTTGTTCAATTTGCCATTTAGAGCAAATGCTGGACAAGACACCAAATCTCATTGGCAAATTAATACTTCTACTCAGCATATGTTCCAAAAATGTTTTGTTGAAAAATTGTAAAGTTCAAACTGGAAATGTTGTAGGAGAAATGTAGCTGGTTCATGGGATTAGCAGGTCCCATTGTTCTGTATGCCCTTCTTTTCTGAATGAGGCTCCCTATGTCCATAAGACATATGCAGCATGTGATAGGAGATGTAGTCCATCCCTACAGCCTGTCCTCTGTAGGTGGCTAAGTGCATGAAGTACCCAGACTGCAGTTCCAGCAAGGCACTGTCCCAGCACACTCCAATAAATACTTCTAGGTTTGTGCTGAAATGTTATAACGCTTAGAGCTGGGATTTGCTTTACTTCCTTCAAGATCTAACTTTAAGCAGAAGGCTGCTCTTCATTCCCAAATGAATTATGCAAGGCAGCTACTTCATCGGAGGTGGGGAGAGCTGGGCAGCTTCCGTGGAGCATGGCAGCTCCAAAGCCCCCCAAAACCAGAGGGTCTGGTTTTCTGCGTCTAGTTCAGAAGGAAACTGCCTTGGGCTTGGAGAAGTCATTCAGGTTTTTCAAAGTGAAAACGCAAGTCCATGATATGCTGCCTCCTCCTATATATGTCCTCCTCCTATACAGACTCCTGTTCTGTGCAGGAGTAGATCAAGAGTGATTCCAGCCATGGCTGGACCAGCTTTAAGATGAGTGAATGTTTTAGGACATCCAATCTTCTTCACTTGCAGAGACCCTTGGTTACTACTGCCCAGGGAGGTGGTGGAGTCACCATCTCTGAAGGTGTTTAAGAAAAGACTGGACATGGCACTTAGTGCCATGATCTAGTTGACATGGTGGTGTCAGGGCAACGGTTGGACTCGATGATCCCTGAGGTCTCTTCCAACCTGGTTAATTCTGTTCTGTTCTATTCTGTTCAGTACTGCTATTTGCTATTCATATTGTACCACTGCTAGGGCACCCTGTGATGGCCAGAATCCCAAGGGTGCCAAGAACTGTACAGACATGGGACAAAAACACAGGGACCCACCCAAAGGACCTTAAAGGCAAAGCAGGAACCTAAAATTATCTCAAGCTCCTGATGTTCACATTGTCCTGAGTTCTCTTTGGCAACAGGAAGGTTGGAAAGAAACTGTTAAAGGGATAAAATACAGAGGAGTATTTGTAGCGGCAGCGTTTGTACAAGCCAAGAAGAAATTAGAGTAAAGCCAATCACTGAATCGTTGCAAAGCACCTCCGAGAAGATGTGAATAGTAACTAATGAAATATTCAACACAAAGGGAAATAGATTACATGCCTGTGAATAATTGCGCCGAGCGTGAGCTTTGCTCAGTAGCTGAAGGGTCCTTGTTACACATGATTAAGTAATTAACTTTTTTTGTGTATAATTACCAAGATTGCACATTTATTAGAGAGGAGCCCAATCCAAAGCTCCAGCGCCAGACATCGGTGGCCTGCAGGAGGTTTTGCTCCAGATCCCTGGAGCTGCTGGTGTCCCAGGGAAGCAGGACCTGGCAGGCATCTGGCTGTTGCTCTCTGATGTCTCGAGGTCCATCACTTGTCTCTAAATCAGATGCACCCGAGGAAAAAAAGCCACCATAGGCCCAGGGAGCCAATGATCTTATCTATACGCAATTATTTGTAGTAACCCAGACATCCATGGTGTAAAACATGAGAAAAAAGGCTTGTTCTCCCATCAGTATCTGATAGTCAGAGATCTGGCATGGAGGGGCAGAAAAGACGACCCTAACATTCACCAAAATACAGACCTTTTTTTTCAGCTCCCTGAAGCAGCACAGCACAAGGTCAGAGCAGGAGCAAGTGGCCACCAACTTCCATTTCACCTGTGGAAACAGCAGGGAAAAGTGTCCAAAGTAGGAAGGTGAAATTTCATAGAGGTAGGATATGAAACAGCAGAGTCAATTTCAACACTAACCCAAATCAAAGCAGAAGATGCCCACTTTAGAAAGCGTTTATGTAACTCATAAATAACCAGGTGTTTTTCCATCAGACTCGGTACAATATTTCAGACCGACCAAAAAAAAAAATTCAAATTTAATTTCATATAGAAATGCAATCACAGAATCAATCAGGTTGGAAGAGACCTCGGGGATCATCGAGTCCAACCATTGCCCTGACACCACCATGGCAACTAGACCATGGCACTAAGTGCCATGTCCAGTCTTTTCTTAAACACCTCCAGAGATGGTGACTCCACCACCTCCCTGGGCAACCCCTTCCAATGTCTAATGACCCTTGCTGAGAAGAAATGCTTCCTAATGTCCAACCTGAACCTCCCCTGGCGAAGCTTGAGGCTGTGTCCTCTTGTCCTATCACTAGTTGCCTGGGAGAAGAGACCAACTCCCACTCCACTACAACCTCCCTTCAGGTAGCTGTAGACTGCAATGTTCTGATTTAACTCAGCATCTCTCCCTTCTCAGCCCAAAATTTTCACTTGGCCACAAGCTGCATTATTTACTGTTTATTAAGAATAAATAACAATTTCTGTGTCCTGGCAGATTCTGTTCTCCATTGCTAACATTTCCCTCCTCTTCCTCCTGGTGTCAACTGCTATCCTCAGACTCTTGCTTCCTTCCACTTCTCTTTCCATTTAGCTTTCTTCCCCTACATAAAATGTCCCACTCATCTTCCTCCTACTCTCAAAAAATAATCGAGTTGCCAGCTGTCATGTTGCCCACCCAGCATATTGTATATAATTTCCTACTGTGCTTCTCTTTTTAGATTGCACAGTATTTGTGGCTGGGAGTTTCCCTCATTTTGTGCTATTCACCGCTCTGTCTTTCACTTTTCCTGAGGTATTACAAATCTGTAAGGCTGGGAAGGGAATCCCCCAAGCAAGCAAAGCCAAAGCTAACAAAGGAGCAACACAGGAGACCAGAAGTTAGAGCACGGAAAGACAAGGAATATTTCCAGGTCAGAAATTAAATGCAATGGACGGAGATGGGGGCAAAAGGAGGGCAAAGTTTTCTGTTCCCCCCTCCAGGAGCTGGGTAATAAAACTGGTCCAGGGAGGATGTATCCCCTAGAGAAGAGGAGCAGCAGTACTGGAAAAGGAGAGTGTTCAGAAGGGTGTTTCAGACTGGATTTCACCCTCTGTAGCTCCCTGGCTTCACAGATTTGAGGACTTTCACTGATTTTCAAGGAAAAGCATGCCCAGGGCTGAGGAGATATGTGAAGTTCATAGGAGGTGCTTTGCCCACCAGCGGCACTGGCAGCATGAACATTGATTAATGCTACAACATTTCCCATCTGATGGGTTATTTCCATTGAATGAGGCAGTGGGTGAAGGAGCTTGGTGGCTGGGGAGAGCTCCCAGATAGATCCATCGAGGACCAGGGCAGAACTGAAGGATGTTTCAATTAGGATTTGAGGCCAACAACATCCATGGTGTAAAGTAGCCAAAACTGCTGAAACTGCATCTGTTGGATTTGCCCTTCTGATCTATGGGCCACTTCCTCAGAAGGGTGTAAATACCCCCAACCGGACTGACTCCTTGCTGATTTACACCAGTCAAGGTCTGTCCAAATGGCACAGAAAATCCAACAGCTCTTTTTAATGCTGTGAATAGCATGTTGGTTTGGTTGTTTTTTTCCTCTGCAATGATTCCTAGATGACTTATGCTCTCTTGTTTCTTCAAGGCTCTTAAAAACCCTGACCTGAATTATTTAACCTCTATTCATTCCCCCTTTCCTCCATTGTCTTTTCTCTTTTGTTTCCTTTACCTTGATGTGTTTATCTCCCACTCTGTCATCCCAATCACTTAATTTCTCCTTCTACCTTCATGCATCTTTCATAGTTTACCCCTCTTTGCTCTGGTGAGGGGCAGGTTTTCCTATTTGGTGGCAATCAGTCTTTGTGACATATCTAGGCTACTGTCAGGACTCCTTCTCTGTGTAAAATGTGTTTCATTTTTTATGAATCTACTTTAATAATTTATCCCACATCAATGATGTATAATGAAATCACCATTCTGAAATGGCTTTTCCGTGTTGAGGTAATAGAACAGAGATGGGCTGGAAGGTACTAGCCCCGGATGGTATTTTGGTGCAAGATAAGCCACAAGTTTCAGGGGAAGGAAAAAGCTGAAACAGCTGAGAAGATCCTATTGTTTGAGGTCTGGATCAGAAGAGAAAGGAATGGATCTCCCTTTGCCTGTAGTGCAAAATATCAGGAGTCACATGAACCATAGTGATACCCTCACTGCTGTCCTTCAGCTCAGAGATAACCACCATGGAGATGAACCAACGAAAATACCAAGACCCAAAACATCCTTCCCATGAGGTTGTAACCACACATATCAGAATGCCAAAACCACTCCATCACTTACTTTCCCTGAACTGCAAATTTCCTCACTGTGGTCCAAAATGGATCATAAGGTGTAACTGAGGCTTATGACCCTCACCGTATCATAAATTGACGGTGGTGCGAGAGCTACTGACATCCTGGTGGTCTAGGGATACCTGTGAGGCAAGGCTGGTGGCAAGGTTGGTGGTATCTTTTATTAGAGGAACAGGGTCTGAGAGGACACTTTCTCAGGATCACAAGTGCTGCACTAATCAAGTGGAGGCTGTTGGTCCAGACCCTTGCAGTGCCCTAGGATGGGTTAATTAAGGAGTCAAATGCACACATGCAGTATTGTAATAGGCACAACCAATTACAAGGTACAACCAAAATCCTCTTAATATTCAGATGACATGACAGGAAAGTGTGTGGGCAAAATCCTGGTGCAAAACAGCACCATTACATTGCTTTGAACCTTGGCTTTGGAGAGCACAGGTGACTTAACACAGCAGAGGATCTGGGGATGTCAGACCTAGGACCCAAAGGATGCAGCTTGTTCCTTTCTGACATCCAGCAAAACCAAACTGCCAGACCCCAGTGATCCTGACCAATGGAATAACATAGCCTTGGATCCAGGCTCAGCAGCTGGAGCCCATCCCTCAGGAGGGCCTCATTCAAAGAAGTATCAAATCCCCAATATTTAAACATTTTATCTCATGCACACAGAATTCACAAGTTATTAAGGAATAATTGAATTAAAGTTGATATTGGCTTATTTTTTTGTGTTTTCATCCTTTATTCTCCAGTCATCTCTTTAAGCTTTTCTCTGTAATCACATTTTTTTAAACCAATGGAAGCAGGGGTATTTACCAATCCAACTGCATCTAGCAGCTGCAAAAATAAATGTTCCTTTAAAAATAATTTCCTAAATTGCCCTAAGAAAAAAACATAAAGGAATATTTTTGCATGGAAGTAAACATGAAAGGAACGACTATTTTGCCTGGTTCCTCAGTATTTATTATGTGAATATATAAATCCTCATAGAAGTCATTAAACAAAGCAGCTCAAAAAAACATAATTGATTTTCCTCTGTCCTCTGCGTAGCTCATATCTGATTAACTATTGCTTGTTTATATTTCCTCAGGAAGAAAGATGAATATATATTTATGAAACAGCACAATCACAATCCCCAGAACAGCACATTTTTGAAGGGTGAGCTATTTTTTTATTAAGCATTCATGTATTACACAGGGCATTGACGGTAGCCATTATTGTCGAGTAGGACTTGGCATCATTACAGAAGAACTCAGTTATTCATTCATGTCTAGCAGAAATATGATAAACCAGCTATTTAACCCAGGAACCCAAAGCAGTGACAAAACAGAAAGCTTCTCAAAATAAGGCAAGCCAATAAAATGCAAACTAAGTTCATGGCAAGGTGTTTAGGGTGGGTGCATTTTAGGAGGAGAAGGAGGTTCTCCAGAAATCCAACTTAATTGTAAGTAGCCTCATGGTTTGTGACAGAATCACAGAATCAATTGGGTTGGAAGAGACCTCTGGGATCATCAAGTCCAACCATTGCCCTGACACCACCATGTCAACTAGACCATGGCACTAAGTGCCATGTCCAGTCTTTTCTTAAACACCTCCAGAGATGGTGACTCCACCACCTCCCTGGGCAGCCCATTCCAATGTCTAATGACCCTTGCTGAGAAGAAATGCTTCCTAATGTCCAACCTGAACCTCCCCTGGCGAAGCTTGAGGCTGTGTCCTCTTGTCCTATCGCTAGTTGCCTGGGAGAAGAGGCCGACTCCCACTCCGCTACAACCTCCCTTTAGGTAGTTGTAGACTGCACTAAGGTCACCTCTGAGCCTCCTCTTCTCCAGGCTAAACACCCCCAGCTCCCTCAGCTGTTCCTCATAGGTCATATGAACAGAGCTAAAATCTCCATTGGTCTTCAAGTGCTAATCGCACTGCTTTCAGGGGCATGTAAGCTCCTAAATAAGTTTTGAAAATGGTCCTCAGGGAAGTGTTTAAATGGCCTTTTCCCACACACACTACCCTCTAGCCCACATTTCCCCACTTACATGTGGGCTTTGGTCTCCATCCCCCACGCACAAGTAGGTGCAACCAGGAGGTGAGAGCATCACCAAAAGCCATGGTTTATTCCAATTCTTCTTCTAGGTTTACAACAAATGCGTCTATTGAACCTCACTTGGAAATAGTGTGACTAAGGACATCCTGAAAGGATGTCCAGTCCAACCTTCCCCTAGAAGGAGATTGAAAGAGAGACAGACAGCCCAGCAGGCCCAGGCACTGGTCCAGGCAGTGACCTGGGAGACAGGCAGCAGAAGGGAAGGGCAGAAGGCTTGAAATTGCAAGGAGGGATTTAGCCAAGCACGTGAGCCCTCACCATCTGAGTTGTTCACTCGTCTCCTTCACAGCCGAAGGAGAGAAACAGTCACTTCCAGGAGACACCACATCTCATCCTAAGGGAAATGGTAAAAATAACTTGGACGAATCACATTCCAGAGAGCTGAGACATGGATGACCATGTCAAATATTTACATTTATATTTAGATGTCTGATGTCCAGGGAGTTGAATCTCAGATCACAGAAGCACAGAATCAATCAGGTTGGAAGAGCCCTCTGGGATCATCGAGTCCAACCATTGCCCTGACACCACCATGTCAACTAGACCATGGCACTAAGTGCCATGTCCAGTCTTTTCTTAAACCCCTCCAGAGATGGTGACTCCACCACCTCCCTGGGCAGCCCCGTCCAATGGCTAATGACCCTTGCTGAGAAGAAATGCTTCCTAATGTCCAACCTGAACCTCCCCTGGCGAAGCTTGAGGCTGTGTCCTCTTGTCCTATCGCTAGTTGCCTGGGAGAAGAGGCTGACTTCCACTTCACTACAACCTCCCTTCAGGTAGTTGTAGACTGCAATGTTGGCATCCTGTGCCCCAGAGAAGCATACACAAAAGTCTGGTAATATCTTCTGTGAAGTTTGCATTGCATCAATGATTGCACAAAAATGGAGGGAAAAGCCTTGCTGTAACAGCAGAGTGTGGATGCATGGCATCTAGATTTAACACCTGCACACACCAGCCCCAAATGATGCTAGGGTTGGAGCTGTTAACGCAATATTGGATCATCTGCCCTGATGCTGTAAAGAAGCAAAACACTTTTTTTGCTTGTTCACAAATAGAAAACCGAAACACAAAGAATTTAATCGCTTTCCCAAGTTGGATAGTGCAACTATAGCACATCTCCAAAACCCAGTCCAGCATTAGTCTTATCTGAAGAAATACTTTTTGCAAGTGCTGTCCTCAGAAACGTGTAGTTTTCTCCCTCCTGAAAGCAACCCAGCAGCTCAGAAATGGGTGACTAATGGATTTCCTGCTTCTGTCTAGATACTCACATATTATTCATAATTACTTCAGTGACACTTTCATTTGTCTTAATTTGCATGGCATAATGGAAATGATGTGCTGGATTTCCCAGTGAGAAGTGCAAGGAAAAGGTTAAACCGAAGCTGTGCTACAAAGCATCATTAAGATATCTGGGAAGAACGTGGTGCTCCTTGTCTATCCACCCTCTCCATAGTGTCCACCACTTTTCCTAGACACATTTTGGGGTCAAAACCTTAGAAGACTTCACAAATACCTGTATGGACATGAAAATATGTGCTCTAACTTTAATTAGGATAGGCTTTTTGTTTTAAAAGACTGTGTTTAAAGGTTTCAGGATAGAAGTTGGAAAGCCACTTCCCCTCATGATAGGCTATTCTTGAAATGTTCCTTCTAGATTGTTTTCACCCAATTTCCTCTGAAATACCAGACGTCAATCGTTAATGGGGATATAATGCACAGCAGGGGCAATACATTCTCATCCAGCATAAAAAATCCAGTTCTTCACTGCTGGATTTCTAACTGCCTGAAATCTCTCATGCCCTTTACTTAAAAACAAAAGAAAAATACAATGCTAGATTTCCAGTGGGGGGAAATAACCAACCCGCCTCTTGTTTATGTGCATATGAATTTCGTTGTACTCGGAGTAACTAGATGGATTTTGGATTGAAAGGGTGAGGGAAGAAGATCCTTGTCTGTGCTCCCCTGAATTTCAGCAGAGCCTGGCTAATCTACAACATTTGAGCATCCCACTTGCATGCTTCAGATGTTGAAGTCACTTCATGTTATGCATGACAGAAGGAGTCTCACCAGCTTCTCCTGCAGTGACGTAATTTCAGATATACCTGCAAAGGGAGCAAAGTCGTAGGAGAAAAATCTGTCTCCTTACAAACTTCTCTGCACTGGCATTAATGTCCAGCCTTGTAGATTCATTGATCATTTCTGTGAGGGGACACTTGTTACTGGCCTGGCCAATATGTGTGGTTGAGTTGGTGTCTCCATTACCGAATTTGAACCCTGAGGTTCTGGCCTTCTCCGGCACATTAAAATTGCTCTGCATGTCGACTTGACTCCCAACAGTGCTGATTCTGAGACTTAAATGCACCAAAACTTACTGCTTTCTTTCTGTCTCCCATGACACACAGTTCTATCACCTTCTGATCAGATTTCTGCTGCAGGACATGCTGACCAGAAGTGCAGGAAAATGGACAATCCTGCCTAATGCCAAGGATCTTGTCATTAGGAGAACACAAAATGAGGAAGAGGTCAACATCATTATTCTCTGAAAGAGACTCCAGACCTTCTGTGAGCCTATGTTGTCACTGTTATTCTTCCAGTGTTTTTGTTGCCTCTCCTCTGATCCCTCTAGAGCTGGGCCCATTAGCACTAGGACACTAGAGAGGTGACCAGTTTTATCCAATACAGCAACTCATTGACTTCCCCTGTCCCTAATGGGACATCAAGGCAGTGGCACTCCATTGCTTAAGATGGCAGCCCCTAGATGTAAGTGCAATGGCCACAATGGCAAAAGAATCTTCTCCCAAGAGGGGATGCCCGCTCCAAACAGTTTTGGAGCATTTCTTTTCCATGTGGTCATCCAGAAGACCACAATCCTGCAAACCCTTATGCCCAAATGGGGGTCTTTGTGGTCCATGCTTCCATGCAAATTGGTGCCACCATCTAGCTGATAGGACTGCATGTGAAAGTTGTATGCCAGACCAACCATTAAACACAGAGTAAAAAACCAGCTCTTAGTTCCTTCATCAAAGCTGAATTGACACAAGTTTAATTCCTCAGCTCATCTTTCTGGGCTAGTAGCAGCAAAGCTCCTCCATCCTCCCCAATATGTGGTACAAGGTGTATCTGGCAGGAGAAGACAAGCCTGCCTTTGCATTGTGAGATGGGGCTTGGTTTTTGGAACAGCTGCATAAGGAGGATATGTGATGTGTGGGCGACTGTGCTTGTGGTTCAGCCTTCCAGTCGTTCAGAAGTAAAAATAGGTTAGTGGATTTGCAGAAATAGGAATCCCCACCATGGCGATGCGTGGCCAGATGGTCCCTCTCTGGGCAGGATCCATGGCTGAGGCTTTTCCACCCTTCCCAGTCATCCTCTGAACAGGGCTCTGAGCTAATCCTTCTCATCCAGGAGGGCATCTTGTCTTGATCTGATGCCCCAGGAGCTGGGGAAGCCACCGCTTACCTCACTAAGCTCTTCTCCCTTGAAACTTAAAAATGCATTGCTTTATTATGTCTGATAATAAATAGCCCCACTGAATCTCTAGGAGCTTCTCTTGGTGGCAAAATCCTCTTTGGAGGCACTAGTCCTTTTTCCCCAGATGATCACACTGATTGCCTGCTCTTGGTGACCCCAACAGCCTATTCAGAGCCCTCTTCCCCAAAAAAATCACCTCCGGAACTCAGGCCACAAACTTCTGCATTTTCCCAGATTATGACTCAGATTTTGGCTTTATTAACTTACATTTTGACTGTACGGCCCCAAGCGATCCAGATTGCTCTGTGTGACTCATCATATTTTTTGTGCTGGCTGTCTTTGTGTTGTCTGTGAGTTATGTCAGTGGTAATTTTATATTTATTCCCAGATCATTGAGGAAAATGTTGAAGAGCATCAAGCCTTGTAGCAGCCTCTGTGGATCTCTGCTCAAAAGCTCCGCAGGCAATCACAGATTTCAAACCAGCCAGCTCATCCAGCTGGTTATCGGCTGATTGAAACCTGTTGTTTGCTTGTATCATTGATTAACATCTCCTTTTGCTGATGACATAGAAATATTTGGTCGTTGTCATGCAGGGGAAATACAGCATCCAACATGTATTCCTAAGAGTTTGACTATCTCTACTTAGTGACAGTTCCAACCCATTGCTTGGATTCCTCCGTTCCCATTGCAGCATCTTTGCTATCTTTTCCCCAGTCATCGTGTATTTTTCCTGGCAGCCTTCAGCTTCTCTTATTATTTTTTTCTCCTTATTTGCCACTATGCATAATAGAAGGTACCTGCTTTCCTTTTTGCCATTGTTTTTTGGCATTTCTAATTGCTGACACTGAAAGGAGAAGAATTTGACTCTGGGCAGTCCTCTTCTGTGTTACAAACCAAAATATTTTAAATATCTTATTCACTCTTGCTGAAAAGCTCCCTCTCAGTCTTCTCTTCTCCAGGCTGAACAGACCCAGCTCTCTCAGCCTCTCCTCATAAGAGAGATGCTCCAGCCCTCTGACCATCTCTGTACCCCTCCGCTGGACTCTCTCCAGTAGTTCCTTATCTTTCTTGAACTGGGGGGCCCAGAACTGCACACAGTTACTCCAGGTGTGGCCTCACCAGGGCAGTGTAGAGGGGGAGGAGAACCTCCCTCGGCCTGCTGCCCACCCTCTTCCTAATGCACCCCAGGACACCATTGGCCTTCCTGGCCCCAAGGGCACATTGTTGGCTCATGGGGAACTTCTTGTCCACCAGAACTCCCAGGTCCTTCTCTGCAGAGCTGCTCTCCAGTAGATCAGCCCCCAACCTGTACTGGTGCATGGGGTTATTCCTCCCGAGGTGCAGGACCCTACACTTGCCTTTGTTGAACTTCATGAGGTTCCTCTCCACCCAGCTCTCCAGCCTGGCCAGGTCTTGCTGAATGGCAGCGCAGCCTTCTGGTGTGTTGGCCACTCCTCCCAGTTTTGTGTTGTCAGCAAACTGGCTGAAGGTACACTCAGTCCCTTCATCCAGGTCATTGATTAATAAGTTAAACAGGACTGGACGCAGTACTGACCCCTGGGGAACACCACTAGCCACAGGCCTCCAACTAGACTCAGCACTGCTGACCACAACCCTCTGAGCTCTGCCATTCAGCCAGTTCTCAATCCACCTCACTGTCCACTCATCTAACCCACTCTCCCTGAGCTTTCCTATGAGGATGTTGTGGGAGACAGTGTCAAAAGCCTTGCTGAAGTCAGGTAGACAACATCCACTGCTCTCCCTGCATCTACCCATTCAGTCACAACATCATAGAATGCTATCAGGTTGGTCAAGCATTATTTCCCCTTGGTGAATCCATGTTGACTACTCCTGATAACCTTCTTATCCTCCACATGCTTAGAGATGGCATTCCGAATGAGCTCTTCCATCACCCTTCCAGGGATGGAGGTGAGACTGACTGGCCTGTAGTTGCCTGGATCGTCCTTCTTGCCCTTTTTGAAGACTGGAGTGACATTGGCTTTCCTCCAGTCCTCAGGCACCTCTCCTGTTCTCCATGTCATTTCAAAATGGCTTGGCAATAACATCTGCCAGCTCCCTCAGCACTCGTGGATGCATCCCATCAGGGCTCATAGATTTGTGTGTGTCCAGTTTGTCTATGTTGTTACAAGGATTAGTCAGTGTTTAAGGCTGATAATTATTCTGAGTCACTCATGAGAAAACCACAGTATCAGGCTGCGTGGAGTCTGTGACAAGATTTCAATTAAAATTATGACAAAAAATATTGCATGCAGCTGCAGCAATTAGCCAGCAGCACCAGCCCCCACCAGGCTGCTGACAAACAGCCCTGTTTACTCTTGTTTACACACTCTCACAAAGAGATACAGGTTCCCACGGGAGAAACCAAGTTTGAATTTACTTTGAGACTTGATCCCACAACACAAAGTCTTTGGTGGCAATATTGTCCCTGTCCCTCGACTCTGCCAGTTCACAGTACAGTCCCTGTCAGCTTGAACAAATGGATGGCCTCCATAGTCTTCCTTTCAGCTAGGAGAGGAAGGAGGGATGACCTTAAGCCAATATTACTGCTGGAAACTGGGCCATGTAAAAACCACAGTCGTGGGAGGTTCAAATATACCCTTGGAGGAGCCTCTGTTTCTCCACAGAGCTTACGAACTGTAAGCTGTTGCATGCATCAGTCTGAGACGCCTCAAAACCAGAAGAAGTATCCTCATCCAGCACATCTGGCCAATATTTTTAGTACCAGATTGTAAACAGGAAAATTTTCAGAAAATCACAGAATCACCAAATCGCTGAGGTGGGAAGGGACCTCTAGAGATGATCTAGTCCAAACCCTTACTCAAAGCAGAGTCAGCTGGACAAGGCTGATCAGGTCATTGTCCAGTTGAGTTTCAAATATCTCTGAGGATGGAGACTCCAGAGCCCCTCTGAGCAAACTGTTCCAGTGTTTGATGCACGGGAAAAGTTTTTTCTTACATTTAAATGGAATTTTGAGTATTTCAGTTGGTGCCCATTGTCTCTTGGCACCACTACTAAGAGACACGGCTAAACAAAGGCATGTCCACCCTGGCCTAGAGTTGGGGTTAATCCTGCTCTGAGCAGGTGCTGGGCTAAAGATGTTCAGAGGTCCCTTGTCCCATGTAGAATTTGGCCACTCTCATCTAGCCCCTTTTTAGGAAACAAGGTCTCCAAATGACACCCCAGTAAAGAGACAGGAATGAGACAGAGATGGCCTGTGCAATTATTGATCAAAATTAAAGCGTGGAGCAAGCACAAGAGGCAACCCAGCCTGTCTGTGGAGCAGAACAAGCTGCTCAGCCTTTCAGCTATTGCTGCTGGAGCCAGACAGACACTGGCTTTTCTGGCTGTGATGAATGGAGGTGAAGGTTTCCCTGATTCACAGCAGGCAGGTGATTTACTGCAGAACGTGCCTGGCTGTTAACTCTTTCCTCCCCTTCGCTTCCCATCTGGAAGCAAGAGGCAGCCCGTGGCTCTTCCCATGATGGGCAAGGGGCTGCAGGGCTGGGCTGTGGCTGGTGGATGTGTCCTCCAGAGATGTTTCTGGGGGGACAGCTTAGTCCACCTAGAGCCTGCTTTGTCCCTTTTGCACCATGCCCATGAGCTGCAGGCACAGCTGAGCGACTGACACAAAGATGAGAAGTTGTATCTTATCCATGGGGTCATGGTGGTGTCACACTGAGAAAATGCAGTTTTAGGTGCCATGGAGTGAACTCCATGTTGTGTGGGAGATGAGACAGGACTGGGTGGGTTGAAAGGGTCACTAGACACTGGAATGGGCTGCCCAGGGAGGTGGTGGAGTCACCATCTCTGGAGGTGTTTAAGAAAAGACTGGCCATGGCACTTAGTGCCATGGTCTAGTTGACATGGTGGTGTCAGGGCAATGGTTGGACTCGATGATCCCAGAGGTGTCTTCCAACCTGATTGATTCTGTGGTTCTGTGAAAATGGCACCATCACACCTTCTGTGGCAATGGTTAGGACAGGCTTTGTCATCAGAGCAACTCGCACCATTCCAGAAAGAGAACCACCCCAGCATCTAAATTCTCAACTTTTCTACCCAAAACAGAGTTCAAAGAAAGGCTCCCAAAATCATCTCCAAAGCCAAACGCACCTTTACAGAGTCCAGCAGCATGCACCCAGGGCCACACAGCCTTGAAGCCTCTCAGACCCATACTGACGGGTGTGATCAGTTCCTGGTTCAGGTTACTGAGTCCAGCAGAAATTTGAACCCCAGCACTTTGGTTGTGTTCCCCGTCTAGTAAAACTAGCCATTCATGGGGAGCAAAAATATAAGACGACCTGATCTTCTCTTTCTTCTCTCTTTTTCCCTCCATGAAAAATTTCAATGGATTTCATTTCCATTTTGTGTAAGAATTTTTTCCATTTGGAGAGCTGCTGTTTATTGTTCAAAGCCATTAAATATCCTCTAAAATCACAGTACTTACAAAATGAAAAAGGAGCTGTTAGATCATCCAGTCTATTCATTTACAAGATTTATTAACCTCTGGTAGAAGCATCTATCATTCATCCCTTTAGGACAAATCTTGAGCTTGACTTCCCAAATGAGTACATTCATCTCTCTGGCCCTAATTTGCATGAGTCTTTGGTGCAGACGCGTTTGCAAACCTCCTCTGTGCTCAAAACATGGATGGTTGCACATAGGGTTGCTTGCAATTGATTGTGCATAGTTATTGTTGAAAGCTGGGGGCTGTTGGGGGGGATTGCAGTAGACGTGTCCATGCAGTAGCTGCAGGATGTCTACATCTGAAAAGCCATTCTACCCCCTTACCCCTCCCAGCCACTCAGGTGACCCTGGAGACCAGCTAAGCTCCCTCAAGGAGATGCTTCAAGTGCACAGACCCCACTGTTGCCATCTGCCAGCCCTGGTGCCTTTCTCCTTCCAGTTCACTGGACCGTGCTGTTTTAATTACAGCAGAGCCGCTCTTGTCTCTCAAAGCTCAGTACTGGAGAGGAGATGGAAGATTTAGGTAGGCTGGGAGGGAAGAGACTTAAGGACCCCAAGGAGCTGCAGAAGTGTGCGATGGGGTTTGCTCTAGGTTTATGACAACAGATCATCCACCTGTCTCCATCCATTCATCCACTCGCCCACCCATCCTATCCCTCTAATGTTCTGACTGAGCTCTGAACAGGGCTTGTCTAGCAAGTTTAGTGCCCCATAAAGGAGATTTCCAACATCAAAATGTCTCCTCCCCAAAAGCATCATCTCATACATGCAATAACTGTACAGGCTTTTTGGATGAGCAACGAGCTGCTCAGGAGCAGTCTGCTAGCAGACACGTTAGCTCAGGTCCTCCAGGGCAAGGTGCAGATGCTTTTGTCTGTGCCATGGGCAGCAAGATGGGTGGGAAGCACCCAGAGCTCACAACCATGGGCGTCAGCTATTCAGCAGGGGCAAACATAGAGTTACTATCACAGACAGGCACCTTGACTACAAACTAATGAGGCAAATCCTCGTTACATCTCACTCTGAAGTAGGACAACACTCTTATCCTTGCTCCATTGTATAATATACTAGACCAACGTCTCCCCACTGTAGCTGGATGCCATGGAGAGTATGTCTGCTGCACTGGATTGAGTTTGTGTACTGATGTGGCAGGCTGACATGATTGAAAAAATAAAGGATGAAGTTCTTCCCAACCTTTCTGGAGCAGGAGATGACCTAAATGTCCCATGTACTGCAGCTATAAACCCTGCACCTTCTTGGTGCACCAACTACCTGAAGGGAGGTTGTAGTGGAGTGGGAGTCGGCCTCTTCTCCCAGGCAACTAGCAATAGGACAAGAGGACACAGCCTCAAGCTTCACCAGGGGAGGTTCAGGTTGGACATTAGGAAGAATTTCTTCTCAGCAAGGGTCATTAGACATTGGAAGGGGCTGCCCAGGGAGGTGGTAGAGTCACCATCTCTGGATGTGTTTAAGACTTGACATGGCACTTAGTGGCATGGTCTAGTTGCCGTGGTGGTGTCAGAGCAATGGTTGGACTCGATGATCCCAGAGGGCTCTTCCAACCTCATTGATTCTGATTTTGTGAAATTGTGGCTCTGGGTACATCTGTCATCTGTAACTCTTTGAGATGGTGTTAGAGCATCTTACTGCTTGCTAGATTTTTGAAGAAGGATATTCAGGTGCCTTTTAAGACAGACTGTCCACCAGCCTGTGCTCCAGGGCATGCTCCCTTGCTTCACAGTTTACCCTGCGTTTCCAAAATGGTGAGGACTTGAGTTAAATTCGATCTCAAGAGCAGCCTTGATACGGGCTGAAACACTGGTATGGGCTGTAGGAAGGCACAGATACAAGAAGCAGCAAGTTAATTAATTCCCACATGAGATTTCTTTTGCAGACTGATGACAGAAAGTTGGTTTTGCAGCTTGTCACGGTTTAAAGCTGGGCTGGCGATTAAACCTGCGGCAGATGCCCTCTGTTATCCCCCCCCCTCCCCCCAGAGGGAAAGGGAAAGGGAAAAGGGAGAGAGACTTCTGGGTTGGAAAATTAAAACAGTTTTAATAAACTATAATAATGAAAAAAAAGTATAATAATAATAATAGAAATAATCAAATATATACAAATATATATACAAAACCAAGATTGAGCTCCCCTGAAGTCAGCCACGTCACCACCGGCACTGCAGGGCAGGCTCCGGGAAGGCCCAGCCTGGGCCTAGCGATGGTCGAGAGCTGGATTCAGGAACGCACGGATCGGGATCGGGGGCAGCAGGAAAACAGACGGAGTCCTCCTTGGACACCGGCCATAGCAGAAAGAGAGCGAGACCCTCGTGATCCCCCCACTTTATACCGAGAATGACGTGTATGGGATGGAATACCCTCGTTGGTCAATTTTGGGTCACCTGCCCTGTCTGCTTCCCACTGCAGCTGCGACCCCCCTTCGGCTCTTCACTCGTAAGCAATGAGGAATTCAGCAGTGACCTTGGTTTCTCTCAAGAATAAGTACAGCAAGAGCCTTTCTGCACAACATCCCTACCGGTGCCTCAGTGATAACTACAAACTTCGAGCGTTATCAGTCCTGGAAGCAGACACTGTCTGCAAAAACATGCAGTTAGTTAGAGGAGACTTAGCTGAAAGTAAAAATCACTGAAAGGAAAATCGGCCTGGTTTAGGCCAAACCAGGACACAGCTATGGTGAAGAGCAGAGCATCAGTGAGGGCTTTGCAGAGAGATTTCCCACAGCCATGAGGAGGTCACTCAGCTTATCCATTTAAGCAGGGCTTAGAATAGAATCATAGAATTATAGAACCCTTTTGGTTGGAAAGGACCTTTAAGATCACCAAGTCCAACCATTAACCCAGCACTGCCAAGGCCACCACTAAACCATGTCCCTCAGCACCACATCTACACGGCTTTTAAATCCCTCCAGGGATGGGGACTCCACCACTGCCCTGGGCAGCCTGTTCCAGTGCTTGACAACCCTTTCGGTGAAGATATTTTTCCTGATATCCAATCTAAATCAAGCTTGCTGCAGGCTGTTCCTGTATCTAATAATACTAAAAGAATCACTGGTCCTACCTCATGTCCCTAAATATTCCTCATAAGGATGTGAAAGGGCTCGGTAGCAGTTAATTTTTGAGTGACAACCGGCCATCTGGTTGTTCACTTTCCCCACTGACTCCTGCAGGGCAAAGCTGGCCACCCTTGTTTGAGGACCTCTGACTCCAGTTTCCAGTCTGTGGAAATGTATTTCTCCATGACTTTTCCTGAAAATCCTCTTGATTTCTGCATCCATAAATTTTGGTTGAAGTCTTTAGCCTGATCCCTTACTGAAACGGTCCAAAATGTGCCGTGTTTCTGCTTGACCAGTCAGCCTGGAGGTTCATTGCGCATGCGGGTTTGCTACATGGATCATTACCCCTCTTCTTGGTTTCTGTGATTGTTTTTCCATGCTAATTAACCTTTATAAAAGCCATTTCCAGAGCACGTGTGCAAAGGCAGTCACTGAGACCACATCTGTGAAGTGCAATTTCCCTGCGACCGGCTTGGGGCTGCAGCACAGGGACCAGCTAAAGGGATTTAAGATCCCAGCAATAAAACTTCCCCCGTGCCTCAGTTTCCCCAACAGCAAAATGATGGTCCTGACATTCATTAGCAACACAGCCATGTTCTGGAAAACAGATAATGATTGTGGAGAGACAGGTAAATTAAAAATAGTTCTAATATATTCTGCTTAAAACAAAACAGACAAGACAATTTAGCCCCTTCCCAGTGATTTTAAAAAACATCTTCTAAATTGAAATGCAGCAACAATGACCTACGAGGAACGGCTGAGGGAGCTGGGGTTGTTTAGCCTGGAGAAGAGGAGGCTCAGAGGTGACCTTAGTGCAGTCTACAACTACCTGAAGGGAGGTTGTAGTGGAGTGGGAGTTGGCCTCTTCTCCTGGGCAACTAGCGATAGGACAAGAGGACACAGCCTCAAGCTTCACCAGGGGAGGTTCAGGTTGGACATTAGGAAGAATTTCTTTTCAGAAAGGGTCATTAGCCATTGGAATGGGCTGCCCAGGGAGGTGGTGGAGTCACCATCTCTGTAGGGGTTTAAGAAAAGACTGGCCATGGCACTTAGTGCCATGGTCTAGTTGCCATGGTGGTGTCAGGGTAACGTTTGGACTCGATGATCCCTGAGGTCTCTTCCAACCTGGTTGATTCTGTGATTCTGTGAACAGCGAGTTGTCCAGGAACAGGCAGCAAAAGACCCTGGGAAGAGTCATCCATTCCTATTTTCTCTGTCTCTTTCCCCCTACCGGTGGATCTGACACCATCATGTGTCACCCAGCATGAGCTGCCACCCAGAAACCATCAGCCTTAACGTTACTGGGCTGAACTGCTCGACCTGCAGCCAGTGCCTCTCCAAATGGATGCACCCTCCCCTGGGATGCTAATGGGGTGGGGAGGGAAGATGCTGAGGCCAAACCTCAGCCATAGCAGTGTCACAGCTCCACGGAGATGCCCAGCACACCTTGTATTTAGGGTTTTGCTGTGGGTGGATGGGTGCAGAGAGGAGCCATCCTGAGGGTTACACTGTGCCCAGTGAGTGAGTGGGGTGGACGTCTTCACCCCATTAAATACGCTCATGCTCTGGGGAGGGGATGGAGGAGGAGAAGATAGAGGAAAACCCCTCTGAGGACCTGCAGCCCCAGCCTTTGGGCACAGCAGGTGTCCTGCATCCTGGGCCAAAAATCTCCTCCAGCAGCCTACACATCCTACGCTTAAAGATTAAAAATTGTTTAAAGACTAAGCGACCAATGAGGCTTCTTTTCTTTACGCCTGCCGCAGGGAGATGTAAGTACCGAGCAAGGAAGGGGTAGCTGAAGGGTCAGGGTTTGTCTCACACATTACTCCAAGCCTAAATTCATCAGGGAGCGGGTTGCAGCCTCCTCCCTGCTGCTGCGTGTCCATGCCAGGATGGAGCATCCCGCTGCAGATGGACACAGCCCCACGCCATGATTCCAAGTCTGGGAAATGAGAATTAACACAGGTTTTGGGGAAGGTGCAAAGCAGAATCACAGAATCAATCAGGTTGGAAGAGACCTCTGGGGTCATCGAGTCCAACCATTGCCCTGACACCACCATGGCAACTAGACCATGGCACTAAGTGCCATGTCCAGTCTTTTCTTAAACACCTCCAGAGATGGTGACTCCACCACCTCCCTGGGCAGCCCCTTCCAATGGCTAATGACCCTTGCTGAGAAGAAATGCTTCCTAATGTCCAACCTGAACCTCTCCTGGCGAAGCTTGAGGCTGTGTCCTCTTGTCCTATCGCTAGTTGCCTGGGAGAAGAGGCCAACTCCCACTTCACTACAACCTCCCTTCAGGTAGTTGTAGACTGCACTAAGGTCACCTCTGAGCCTCCTCTTCTGAGGCTAAACAACCCCAGCTCCCTCAGCCGTTCCTCGTAGGTCAGACCCTCCAGACCCTTCACCAGCCTTTCATACAAAGACATTTAGGGTTTTCACCACAAACTGTCACAGGTTTGCTGGCTGCTGAATGCTTGGCTTTGACTGGGTCTTTATAGCTTCCATTGAGTAAAAAGGGGCACTTTACTCCAGGGGCTGCTAATGAGGATGCTCAGCCAATGCAGAGGCAACCAGCATGGTTTAACTGCGATTTTGTAGGCCTGTGAAAGGGCTGACTTCCCTTTGTCATTTTGGGAAAGTCGCTTTACAGTCTGCCTCAGTTTCCCCATGTATGAAATGGGAATTTGAAGAGCTCTTGCTCTCAGAAATATTATCTAGTGCTTCAGCTCCTGTGCAGGCTTTCACTATTATGGCTGTGGGGTGAAGACCATATTGGGGTGAAGTTAACAATATTAGAAAGCTGAGAGTGCGGTAAGATCCTGACATCCCGAATAATTGTGGTTTGTCAGCTCTGGCATGACCAGCTCAGGGGAGATCTCTGCTTTTGTCAGTGTTTTGAGAAGAGTCACAGCCAAGGTCTGCTCTTGGGACACGATCACATATATGCCCAGAGATGTGCAGGCAGGTCCTTTGCTCTAGGAAATGTCTTTTTACTCACAGTAGGTGCTGAGGGTGAAGAGTCTGAGGCCATCCTGGAGAACCTCCGCATGCCTCCAGGGCCTCTATGAGCCAGCTGCAAGCAGAACATCTGGAACAGTTCGGACAAACCCTTTCCCAGGACACTCAAGAGGTGCTTAGGGCCAACCCTAGGGGATGGAGTGGATGTTGCATGACCACATGCCTGCCTCCTGTGCATTTCTCAACTCATTCACAACAACAAGCTCAGAGTTAGTCATATTTGACCCATTTATTAAAATGACACTTTTGGGAAAAAAAAACACACCTATAAGTCAAAGATTTGGTCCTTGAAGCTTTGGATTAAACTGTGTTCCAGGTAGGCTGCTTCTTAGGGCATTAGGGTTGTGACTCATTTCCTTTTTATTGCTATGATTCACTAATGAATATTTGTGATCTACTATCTGCCTGGTTTTGTGTTCAGGTTTTCTTTTTGGTTCCCTGCATCACCGTTTTCAATCTGACTCCAGCTCAGCAGAAAAATCAAATCTGAAATGCTGGCAAATGTCTTCAACTCAATTAAAACCTTGATTTATATGGTGCTTCTGCTAACTCAAGAAAGGCCATATATTTTCCTGATATTATGAGGAAATTGAGTCTATGAGAAAGCCAAGTTCAAGTTATGGTTATTGCATATTTCCATTAGCAAGGCTCTCTGCAGCCCTGAGATTTTTTTCTTCTTCTTTGCTTAAAGAGAAGCTTGAATGAAAACACTGGGATGTTCAGACCTTGATATATGCAAAATTTGGTCCTCCCTGACCCCACAGTGTTCTCATGCACCCACCCAGATTCAGTGCCACAAGAACTGTCTGTTGCTCCCCTCCAAATACACTATTTATTTAATGCCTTTAAATCCTTAGCTGAGATTTCCAGGACCTTTAATTGTCTTTATTTTTGCTGTGAGTTTCAGCCTGGGTGTTTCACCCCTTTCCAAGGCAGAGGCAAGAAGAAAGATGCTGTCTTACTGCCTTACAGCTCCAACCACCATCTCTTGAGCTGCTTTCCTCTCCCTTCTTTGCACGCCAAGATTTCAACCTGCAGCTAAAATCTTGCTGCTAAAATCTTGCAACTAAAATCTCCAGTCTTCACAGGTAAAAGCTACCCAAATTTGCAGGACACTGGCTAAGTTTGGGGCAAAACCACAAGATTTGCTTCAGATATTATGCTCAGTGGGAAAATCTGGCTGCTAGATTACTAAAATCATCATAGAATCATAGAATCGTTTTGGTTGGAAAGGACCTTTAAGATCATCGAGTCCAACCGTTAACCCAGCACTGCCAAGGCCATCACTAACCCATGTCCCTCAGCACCACATCTACACGTCTTTTAAATCCCTCCAGGGATGGTGACTCCACCACTGCCCTGGGCAGCCTGTTCCAGTGCTTGACAACCCTTTTGGTGAAGTAATTTTTCCTAATATCCAACCTAAACCTCCTCTGGCACAACACAAATTCTTCCAAGATGCCATTTTTGAAGGACTTCTCCCACTCCTCTTGTGATCCCACCTGCGTGGCTCATTCCCCTCTGGACATGACAACCAAATCCTTTGGGCACTTCATGGCACTGACTCCATCTCCCCTGTTGACCCCTCTTTCAACTCCTGCCCGTGACACTCAAGCTGGGTGGAAGAAGGTGCTTCATTCAAAAGGTCCTGTATGAGCAGGGCATTAGAGATTTCCCAGACACTTTTCAACCTAAAGAGCATCCAAACAGTTTGAAAATACATTGCACCTAGTATCTGCTGCTTGGCAATCAATGAAGGAGTGTGTATGAATGTGGAGGGAATAAGCAGAATATTCTCCTTTGCCAGAAATAAGTTTATTGCTCTAGAAAAGCGCAGTTTTACAGTGATGACTATAAAAAATTAATTAAAAAAGCCATCATAAATATAATTGGTACAATCCCGCACCAGCTTCCAGGTACTGATGGTAGGACCAGCCCTTGATGATGTCTCTAGACCTTCAGAAATGGGGTTGTATTAGTGCACAGTACGCTTTGTTTCTGCTTTGTGAAACAACTTCTTGTGGCTTTATAGCTCATTAGCAGACAATGAACCACAGCTCAACACTGGATCAGTGCAGCAGAGCCTGTGCTTTACCCTCTGAGCCACTTCTGGCCAGATCTGCTTATTTCTGGCGCTAATTTCTTTGCTGATGTCTCAGAATAGAGCCATAAATCATGTCCAAATGCTATTAAACACAGCTGACATCTTCACGAGGCCTTTTGCAAGCTGATCACTTGCACCTTTAATGACTGAAACGGTCATTGCTTTTGTAGCCAGGATTTCTCCTCCCTGTGAAGAAGAGTAAGATTCAGTCTATGATTTTCTTCTCCTGACACCGCAACAGCAGGGGAAGCCTCAACCCAACAAAGGCTTAGTGAAAACCAAGAATCTAATACCCAAATCTTTCCGGAGGAAACATATTTATTATACGACAAAGCACTGCAGGATTTGCCCACAGCAGCAGAGCAGGGATACTCAAAAGTGAGGTTGGCCCTCTTGGCAGCCCCATTTTAGTGGGAGCTGATGGTGACCAGCTTGTGCATCCAGCATCTTGGAAGCATCAGACCATGGAGCAAATGAAAAGGGAATGCCAACACACACTCAACAGCTAGAAAAGCGGGGTAAAACTGGATCAGGCTGTCTGAGCGCTTCCCCAAAGAGCCTGTATTTACAAGATTTTTCTCTTTACAGATACAGCCATGAGTGCTCCTGCCCATTCAGAGTAGAAATTCATATAATGAGTCTTCTGTTTTAATTGTGGACCATATGGCCTTTCCATCTCCGTTCCCTAATACAAATCTGTTCAGATTGTCTCAGCTGCTCAACTATTTGGTCATTTGTGCTGGCATAACTGCCTAATTGTCCTTCTTTGTCATGGCTCTTCTGGACGGGATTGGGTCTTGTCAGCAGCAGTGAGTGAATTTATAAATCAGAGCATCTGTCAGAGGCTGGAGGGAAATGAGTGTCAGATGGGGAACGGACAGATGTTTTCTCATCCCTAAACCCACAATTGGCTGCAAAACCAAGTCGCAATTCATTCCCATTACAGCATCCCAGCTCCATCCGAGCCGGGAGTACAGGAAGGCAGATAGAAAGCCCTGCCGTCTAGTAAATCCTGCCATCCCTCATCAGACAATTTACCTCAGTGGCTTTAGCAATTTAAGCTGCAGCTATTGCAGCTGGGCAGCCAGGGCAGCTCAGCTGGCAAAATGGGCTCCATTTGGCCCAGGGGTCAGTGGCTCATATTCAAGCCCTGTTGTATGATCCCTAAATGTCTGCAATGCTCAGCATCTTCCCACTGCACAAAGTGAAGCTGGCTGTAGGGCATGTCTTGGGTGGGGTATCTAGTCCAGCCCTCTCCAAACTTGCCTTATGTTAATTTGAGCAGTGTAGGGCTGGCATTTAGACAAATAGCCTTAGCAGAGCTCAGATGGGTGCTGTAAAACTGGCTGCCCCACACCAAAGTGTGGCCAGATACCCTCCCCAGGCTCTGCTAGGTTGGAAAAACAGCTATGTGTGTGTGTGTGTGTGTGTGTGTACACATTTATGTGTGCAAGGGGAGGGGCACATGCCCTCCATAATTCATAGAATCGTAGACTGGTTTGGGTTGGAAGGGACCTTAAAGATTATCTAGTTCCAACCCCCCTGCCATGGGCAGGGACACCTTCCACTAGACCAGGTTGCTCCCAGCCCCATCCAACCTGGCCTTCAACACTGCCAGGGAGGGGGCAGCCACAGCTTCTCTGGGCAACCTGGGCCAGTGTCTCACCACCCTCACAAGAAAGAATTTCTTCCTAAGATCTCATCTCAATCTCCCCTCTTTCAGTTTAAAACCGTTACCCCTCATCCTATCACTCCATGCCCTTGTAAAAAGTCCCTCTCCCGCTTTCCTGTAGCCCCTTCAGACACTGGAAGGTGCTAGAAGGTCTCCCTGGAGCCTTCTCTTCTCTAGGCTGAACAGCCCCAGCTCTCTCAGCCTGTCTCCAGAGCAGAGGGGCTCCAGCCCTCTGAGCATCTTCATGGCCTCCTCTGGACTCGCTCCAACAGCTCCATGTCCTTCTTGTGTTGGGGGCCCCAGAGCTGAGAGCAATACTCATCAGGATGTGCATCCTTTCCATATAATATTTACCTCCCCAAGGGTGGATGTGCGTGCAGTTGTTTCTGGGGCACGATGCCTGCCTTAGTCCTTCTGCACTAAGACAAGAGCTCGGGTGTGAGTCATTTCCCCAACATGAGCTCCAAACTTTCTGTTATCCCTCCAGAAACAGTGGAAGGGGACAGTGGTTGAGTCCAGGTCACACAGAGGCTGGATGTAGCACTGGGTTCAGTCTTAAGATGATGTCTGCAATGGTGATGCAGTAATTTTACACTTTTTTTTGTCGCAGTGTTTTTTTGAGGTGTTTTTTTTTGGTTTTGTGGGGTTTTTTTGTGAGATTTCAGCCCTTCTGTTCATTTTGCTGTTGTCTGGGCATGATGCCTTAAGAGCCAAGCAGGCATCAATGCAGTTCTGCAGTGCGAGTGCTGATTTTCACGGCTCTCCTGCAGCTGATCATTAGCGTCATAGTATAAGGAACCTCAGTCTTACCTAGAAGTTGCCTTTTTTCATTCATAAATGAAATACTTTCTTCATATTTTCCCTGACCTTTCCATTTCCTGGTTTTCATACAAAAACTTATAGTTTCCTTCACCAATTTTCTATAGTATTTTAGCTACAATTTATTTCAGCTCTTCTCCATCCCCATTTTTTTCCATTTTATGTTTTTTTTTTAACAAAGAATGATGCTATTTCTTGACTGTGCAATAGTATCTTTTTATTGTCTGCACAACTTCTCTCAAAGAGCCACTTCTTCCCTACGGTTTTCCATAGAGTTAATATAAATCATAATTTTCCTCTGAAAATCAGCCCTGAAGAAACATTGACTGCGGGTACAGGCACGTGGAGGTGAACCCCCGATGCCGTCTGATGCTGGCTGTGACTGCCCTTCATTTACCTACATTAAATGTGAGTTAACATCCCTCATCCCTACTGATGACTACATCCCTAGCTGATGACTACATCAGCTTCCAAGCAGTAATTCATCTTTACCATCTGTTCCCCTGACCAAGAGTACAAAAGGGAAAGAATATTAACTCTAATTTCATAAACTCTACTGATGGCTTCTCACCAGCTCTGTGAGATTTCCTGGGTTTGTCTTTCTCTGAGCTTAACACAACTGGCGATTTGCAGCCCTTAATTACTCTTTTTCTCTTCTTTCACACACAGGACTGAGAGCATTTAAGAAATCACTTGGACCTCAGCGTTCATAAGCTCTCTTCCAGTGGATATCGTTGCCAGGTGAGAGCTCTTCACTTTTATGTAGTGCAGTTTTGCTTCAAAAAAGAAATCCCACAACATCCCACAGGAAAGGTCTGGGAGCTGAAATGTAAAGCCTACAGCTCGTGGAGCAGAGTAGCTAATGAGCCAGGAGGGATGGCAATGTCCTCCCTGCTGTCCCAGCACTGGGAGCCACCTATCTCAGCCTGCCCTTCAGCTCTTCCATCTCATTTCAGGTCCCTCTGGCTCAGTGGCCACAGAGAAGGAACGTTTTGATCTCTCTGTCTCACCCTGCCCTTTCCAAAACATACCTCCAGTTTCCCTAGGGCATGTTGGTGTTCTCAGCCACAACCAGGATGTGTATGGTCCTTCACATGTGCCTCACCTCCTAACCACCACTCCTTGCTGTAATCTTCTTCTCCCTCATCCTATATTTAACACACCACAAAAATATATACACAGAAGGTAGGGAGCTTGAGGGAAACAGCCGTAGGAATGGCTTGAGAGAAAAACCATAGGAATGAAGGGATAAAAACCATATGCACTATGAAGTAGGTGATAATCTGGACAGCAGAAGAGGCAATGCCCTAGGAAGAGTTTAATTAAAGGAAAAAACAACTAAAAGCTAACCAAGATTAGGGGAAGGACAGTGGTAGGGGCATCTGAACCAGCATATGTGTGAGATGAAGTCACTGCACAGTCTCTATGCGATGTTCTCCTTAGATGTGCAAGGCAGGATGGTGGTGTGTGGGGGTTGCACCATCCTAGAGCCAGCCCAAACTCTGCCTGTACCAATGTTAACCTGTCAATCTTCCAAAGTGGAAGAAGAAAACAAGCTTTTTGCATCACAGGAGCAGGCCTGGTTTTGATGTGGTACCCAAAGTCCTAAAGCTGGGTGTCCCATATCGCTATTGCTGGCCATGTGGGCACTATGGCATAAATTCTCCGTGAAATTATGACTTTAAGTCGAGGGCGAGATGTGCTGTGACACCTTAGTAGCAGGCACACAATTAACTATCACTGTTTAGAAGATAGTAAGCATTTTCTGCAAGGAAAAAAGATCTCGTAATTCAGAAAGAGTGAAAAGGTTTTGTTACTTTAGAAATTGAATTCTCTTCACAGTTTTTCTCAAAAGAAAAAGGAAAAAAAAAAGAAAGAAAAAAATGACTGGTGTGTAGGTTTCTTCTCTTTGGAGTAACTTGGACCCAGAAGAAAGATGTGGGATTAACACCGGAGTTGCAGATGGTTTTAAGGAATTTCTTCTCCAAATCCAGATAATCACAGAATCACAGAATGGTTTGGGTTGGAAGAGACCTCAAAGACCATCTAGTTCCAACCCCCTGCCACAGGCAGGGACACCTTCCACCAGACCAGGTTGCTCTAAGCCCCATCCAACCTGGCCTTGAACACTGCCAGGGAGGGGGCAGCCACAGCTTCTCTGGGCAACCTGGGCCAGGGTCTCACCACCCTCACAGTCAAGAATTTCTTCCTAATATCCCATCTCAATCTCCCCTCTTTCAGTTTAAAACCGTTCCCCTCGTCCTGTCACTACTTGCCCTTGTAAAAAGCCCCTCTCCAGCTTTCCTGTAGCCCCTTCAGGCACTCGAAGGTGCTGGAAGGTCTCCCCGAAGCCTTCTCTTCTCCAGGCTGAACAGCCCCAACTCTCTCATCCTGTCTCCAGAGCAGAGGGGCTCCAGCCCTCTGAGCATCTCCATGGCCTCCTCTGGACTCGCTCCAACAGCTCCGTGTCCTTCTTGTGTTGGGGGCCCCAGAGCTGGACGCAGCACTGCAGGGGGGTCTCCCGAGAGCGGAGCAGAGGGGCAGAATCCCCTCCCTCACCCTGCTGGCCACGCTGCTGGGGATGCAGCCCAGGACACGGTTGGCTTTCTGGGCTGTGAGCACCCCTTGAAACCAGGGAAGCAGATACGCAACCATTGCATGCGAAATCCCTGTATGCATTTGGTCCTCTCTTGCTGCTCACCACAGAAGGATGCAGCCCGCACTGCAATCCCACAGTATCCCACCACTTCAACCAGTGCAGGTGCAAACACTAACTTGGGTTCTATATTTGCACCAAAAATCACTTTTTGGGTGCAGTGGTCCAATGCAAACACATCCTACCCCAAAACCACAATACTCAGAGAGGTGAAACAAAAAAGCCCCAAACACTTTTCTTCTGATTCCCAGCCTGCTCTGCAGCATCCCTGACTGGTACAAATAGGCATTTGAGGTGAATGTATCTTCCCCCTCCCTACCCTCCAGCCCTTTATCCCTGTTTTTTGCAACCATCTTTTTCCATGGCTAGGAAATCAGCATGCACAGGGCTAATTAGAAAGCAGAGCTCTTATTATGCAGCACGCTCAGCACAGCTAGCTGCACTGATGGAGATGGATGGGTGCTGGTGGATAGGAGGAGAGCCGAGAGCACTTTGTCATGAGCAGATGGCAAGAGGAGGGGAGGAAGGGGGAGAAGGGTCTCTCAGGGGAGTAAATCCAGCTCAGGAAAATGTCCGTTTTACTCTCTGGCCCAGCCGACTGAATTAACGTGAAGTGCAATCGGCCTCTTGCCCGTTAATGATGTGCTTTTGAAAGGAAAGAGAAGAGAGGAGTCAATCAGTCGAGGTGTAATTGAGGGGTGACTGATGGAAAAGCCTAATGCAGGCGTGTTTGCAGCATAGAGGTGAAATAATACGTGGCTGAAGAGACTCCCTCCCTTCCTGACAGCTAGGAGAGGCTGTTGAGGACACCGAAAACCCCCTCTGCATCTAGTGAGGGTGGCAGCTCTAGGGGCTGGGCATAGCCAGGCTGGTGCAGCACCGAGCAGGATGGGCTGAGACAGCACAGCACAGTCCCTCTCGGCATCCTCGGGACAAAAAGCCACTGGTCAAAAGCCCTGCTGCAAAGTTGGGTCATGTATTTGCTCCAGGAATCACCTCTTGGCTGCGAGGGACCAACATGGGCTTTCTTTCCTCGCCAGCTCCACCACATCCTGCCAAAGCCTCTTAGCTACTGGAGGAGGGACTTGGGCATTACCCTTGCAGTACCTGTGGGTTTGGTGGCCACTGAGCTTTAGTATGGATGGGGAGGTCAATCAGTGCCCAAGATTTGCAGCTCTCGGTGTTTGTGAGCCACGGATCTGCCAGAGTTGACCCAGTGCTGCTCAAACATGGTCCTCTGAGACGGAGCCTGGGCCAACACACAAGAGAATAACCATGGTACAGCTCTCTCCCCCAACCAGAAGGGATCCCTATTGCATTTTCCCCTATACAAGAACAAGGACCTGCTCTTCACCCAATCCAGCCACCTGGTTTAGTGCTTGCCCAGAGCATGCTCTGTCATTGCCGTGGCTGGAACAGAGGACTAGGCAAAAAGTGTCCCTTTGTGGAGGTGGGTGGGCACTCAGACACAACAGGCACAGGGACAGAGCACTCAGCATTTCCATGGTGCAAACACCCCCATAAATCATCATTACAAAATCCAGGAGGTTGGGACTACCATTTAATGTCACAGAATAAGAGAAAGAAGGGGGAGGAAAACAGCAAGTCAAGGAGATTCATTGGTCTAAGGCTCCTAGACACCCTTGGCCTGGCCTAGTGCTTTGCTAGTAATACTTGGGGAGATGGAGATGGTCCACATGTTCATCTTCCTGAAACACCTCATTTCTTACCACTGTTTCTAGGAGGATGTGCTCAGAGCATCTTCTCTGCTTAAGGGATGGTGCTGGAAGATCCAGAGTCTGCTGTGGGTCAGAGCTCCACAGTCACTTCTGAGCTCTCATTGAAAGAGAGGTGTTCAAAACACTCATCACAGATGTGATGTTTGATTGCTTGAGGAACAGGAAAGCACAGAAGCTGCTTTTGAGAGTGATCATGGTCTATTCAGGGCTGGCCTAGTGAGCGGTGGGTGGTTAGGAGCAACGGTGTTGTATTGTGTCCTGATCCCATCCCATTTTTCCCACAAAATTAGAAAGGGAGGAATTGCATATGTGTTTGGAGATTCCCAACCATCCAGTCCTTATCAGAGACAGCAGCCCAACGCACACCTCCACCTGCCCAGCAAGCTCGGCTTTGTTTTCATTTTCAAAGCTGGTCACCCAGGGCTGTGCATGAGCATCACGGCGTCACGCACTGCTTAACCCGCCTGCTGATGGTACTGGCTCAGCTGTTACCATGGCAAGCGACAGTGGGATGTTATTAGGGGCTTTTGTTTCCCAGATCAGTGGGATGCTGGTGAAAACAAACTGAGATGCAGAAGCAATGTCCTCAGATGCCTCCCTGCCTCTCCCTGCCATAAGACCTGTCCCACCTCAACCATTAGAGGATTTATCATCATAAAACCTCTCTCACAAACAAACCTGAGATTTTTTTTGCCAGAAAGCAGGTCTGCTGAGTAACAGATGGCCTCTTCTTTGTGAGGTGCCTACATGCTGCTGTGGCAGTTTCCATTTTGCAGATGGGAACCCATCTATAGTGGAGCGGAGGGCTTTGGCCAAGGTGGCGTGGTTGGTTTGTAGTGGAGCTGGATGCTGAGCCTCGGTGCTTCTCCTAGGAGCTGTCAGTCTCTTCTCCCAGGTAACAAGCGATAGGACAAGAGGAAACGGCCTCAAGTTGTGCCAGGGGAGGTTTAGATTGGATATCAGGAAAAATATCTTCACCAAAAGGGTTGTCAAGCGTTGGAACAGGCTGCCCAGGGCAGTGGTGGAGTCCCCATCCCTGGAGGGATTTAAAAGCCGTGTAGATGTGGTGCTGAGGGACATGGGTTAGTGGTGGCCTTGGCAGTGCTGGGTTAACGGTTGGGCTTGATGATCTTAAAGGTCTTTTCTGACCAAAACGATTCTGTGATTCTATAAGCCACCCTGCTTCCCCATGTACCTTTAGATAGTTGTGTCCAGAGGTGAACTGGAACTGGTTTTGGGCAGGAATCTGGACCTGTGTTCGATGTTTGGTCTGTAACCAAACTCCAGCTCTGACTCCTTTTTTCCATAGCACATCCATGCTATCATTGCACCTATGTCTGCTGCAAAGCAGGGACATAAATCTGCTTCAAACTTGTCTGCTCAAGGTCTTAAAATGCTGTACAGAGCCCAGAGCTCAGCCTGGGCAGCATGGGGCACCTTCAAAGGGAAGCATTCACATACAGACCCCTTTCCAGCACCCCGTAATTTGGGTTAAAACAGCCTCCAGTATCTTGGTCCCTCCACAGGATCTGCTCCAGGCCATCTACCTCTGACCTAGGTTTGTTTAAAACAAACCTCGTCTGGGATGAAAATGCCCCAAACACACTATTTTCCCCAGCAGCCACCCCGAGACTTTTGCTGTCATTACTGTGAGTTTCATAGAAGAGTTTGAGGTGGAAGAGACCTTTAAAGGCCATCTAGTTTAGCCCCCCTGCAGTGAGCAGGGATATCTTCAACTACATCAGGTTGCTCAGACCCCTCTCCAACCTGACCTGGAATGTTTTCAGGGATGGGGCATCTACCACCTCTCTGGGCAACTCATACCAGTGTCTCACCACCCTCAATGTAAAATATTTCTTCCTTCTATCTAGTCTGAATCTCTCCTCTTTTAGTTTAAAAACCATCCCCTTGTCCTATTGCTGCAGACCGGACTAAAGTCTGTCCCCATCTTTCTTATAAACCCCATTTAAGTGTTGAAAGGCCACAATAAGGTCTCCCTGGAGCCTTCTCTTCTCAATGTCTGACCTGGATCCATGATATGTTTCTCCATGTCTTACCTGACTCCTTGCTACGTTTAAATATGTTGGACCTAAAGAATCACCCCTGCTCTTCTTTGTGTATCCAAAACCCATTGGTCTGCGTTTGCAAAGCTGTATGGTCCCAGCTCCTTCCCTCTGAAAGCAGTGTCCAGGTCCAGTAGGACCCAGAGCTGCAGGGGAGGGGATTAAAAAGGGGGCTGCAAAGAGAAAATGGGTAAGAACTGGTGTGTGCATGGGTCATGGTGTGTTGTTGTCGACTATTACTGATCCAACCACAGTCCCAGACAGCGACAGCTGAGCCGGGACTTGTCTGCATCCCCTGTGCTGGGCAAACCCAGGCTGCAGCAGCTCTACCTGCAGATGCTGTTGTGAGGATGGGCATAGCATCAGGGAGACGAGGACAACACCCTTCCCAGGTTGAGAAAAATCCTACTGGAAAACACAGCAAGAGTGGGCTGAAACACAGCCTGGACAGAGCTACAAAGTCCAGGACTGGTGGTTTTGAGATGACACCCACTGGTGAGGAACAAGACTGCAAGCAGGCTGGGTTGTGGGTCTTCAGTTTTGCAAACTGTCCTTCAGAGAGATTTAACTAGCGCACCAAAAGAAATACCCCAAAAAAGTTAATGTACATTTAATTGCAGCCTATGGCTGGCCTGGGACTGACGGTCCCTCCAAGCTTCAGAAATGTCCATGACGGTTTTGTAGTGATTATTTTATGTATCAGCAAAGCATTTAAAGAACATAGGCATGGGCAAGGTAACAAGCAATAGGATGAGAGGAAACAGCCTCAAGTTGTGCCAGGGGAGGTTTAGATTGGAGATCAGGGACAATGTCTTCACTGAAAGGGTTGTCAAGCACTGGAACAGGCTGCCCAGGGCAGTGGTGGAGTCCCCATCCCTGGAGGGATTCAAAAGACAAGGAGATGTGGTGCTTTAGAGATATGGTTTAGTGGTGGGCTTGGTAGTGTTAGATAAATGGTTCGATTCAATGATCTTAAAGGTCCTTTCCAAAAAAAAAATGATTCTATGATTCTAAGGGGCCTGCTACTGTCTGGTTGTGATAGGTGGTCATACAGCACTCTTCCCATGGATGGTGCAAAGCAGGGGTTCCTGCCCCAGAAAGCTTATAATCAAGTAGAGAACTTTAGAGAAAAAAGGCAGGGGGAAAGGACAAACCATTAAAAAACATCAACAGGGACAATGTTTCCAGCAGGAGCAGCTGTAACATGTGAGCCCAGAGAATATTTTACGTGCATAGGAGCTTCAACACTCAAAGTTGGTTTCCCAGATCAGGGAACAAGCTGGAGTGAGGCTCAAGGGGGACCCAAGCAGAGGTTAAACCCATAAGGTTACTCCTTAGAGCTTGTCTGGGCTTTACATCATGTGTTTATAGCAGTCAGCTTGTTCCTGCAGCCAGCCTGCCCTGTGCATACACATATCTCAGAGCAAGTAGGGGTGACAGCAGTCAGGATTTGTGTAGCAGATTAAGATGCTGGGGAAAAAAAAATAAAAGGTGTGTTGGTGCTCTTGATGGATTTGGAGAATTAGGCAAAATTTTCTCATGCATTGCTTCACGCCTCAGTCCCCCTTCTGAGCAGCAGCATGACCTGAGATCTCTCAGGCTGACTGACAAGTTTTCCCCAATTTTTTCTTTCTCACAGGTAAGACCCTGACCTTCTCCAAGTCAAGTATGGGACCAATCTTTAAGTCATACAACCAGATTTCACCTGCATCCCCGGGAAGCCATTCGTGTGCTCCCACCCAAGTCGGGCAGACAATTGCCAGTGCCAGAGGTTTTCACTTGGAAAATTAACCCCAGTTTCATTTGACAAAAGTGAAAGTTTAGCATTCATGGCCACTTTGACAAACCTGTTGAGCTTCCTAAAGCAAGCAGGTATCACAGCCCCTTCTCCAAGGTGGCCCAGGTATTATTTGCCTGGCCAGGTTCAAGCTGCAGGACCTGGACCCCAAGAAGCTGAGAACAGGCTGAGTCAGTGCATGTCAAAGAGGGGTGCATCAAGCTTTGTGGATGCTAAGAGGAGTCAGTGAGCCTGGATTAATCTATGATCTTGTGAGCCTTGTCCAGGCCCTCCCCAGCTCCACTGTAGTAGTGTGATGGGAACCACCTTCCCCTTTCCAGAGCTCATTTCAAACATTCTCTCCTCTGATCCCTTCATTTTGGACAAACAAGTACAATCCTAAATGCCAGCCATATAGGTCAAGCTGGCAGCTCTTCATGCACTGGAAATAGGGTCTGAGCACCCTTGGCCCAAGGGGGCATGCCAAGATGGAGAGGAACACAATGTTCCCTAGAAGTTAAAGTTGTTTTGCAGAGATGCCTTGTAGCCAGGGCCTAAGTCCCCATTTCATCCCGGAGATGGGAAATACCTCCTTCTTTCCCAGTTTTTCCAAATCATAGAATCACAGAATGGTTTGGGTTGGAAGGGACCTTAAAGACCATCTAGTTCCAACCCCCTGCCACAGGCAGGGACACCTTCCACTAGACCAGGTTGCTCCAAGCCCCATCCAACCTGGCCTTGAACACTGCCAGGGAGGGGGCAGCCACAGCTTCTCTGGGCAACCTGGGCCAGTGTCTCACCACCCTCACAGTCAAGAATTTCTTCCTAAGATCTCATCTCAATCTCCCCTCTTTTGGTTTAAAACCGTCCCCCCTCGTCCTATCACTCCATGCCCTTGTCAAAAGCCCCTCTCCCGCTTTCCCGTAGCCCCTTCAGGTACTGGAAGGTGCTAGAAGGTCTCCCTGGAGCCTTCTCTTCTCCAGGCTGGACAGCCCCAACTCTCTCAGCCTGTCTCCAGAGCAGAGGGGCTCCAGCCCTCTGAGCATCTTCGTGGCCTCCTCTGGACTCACTCCAACAGCTCCGTGTCCTTCTTCTGTTGGGGGCCCCAGAGCTGGACGCAGCACTGCAGGGGGGGTCTCCCGAGAGCGGAGCAGAGGGGCAGAATCCCCTCCCTCGCCCTGCTGGCCACGCTGCTGGGGATGCAGCCCAGGACACCGTTGGCTTTCTGGGCTGCCAGCGCACGTTGCCGGCTCATGGTGAGCTTCTCGTCACCCATCACCCCCAAGTCCTTCTCCTCAGGGCTGCTCTCAATCCATTCTCCACCCAGCCTGTATTTGTGCTTGGGATTGCCCCGACCCACGTGCGGATAGGTTTTAAGAAAAACTTGGAGTTTTTGGATGGAGAAGTGTTGATCTTGCAGCAGATGGCGCTTTTGTCCAGGAAATAGGGCTGGGGTGAGGGTTCTTGGGGCCACTGAACAGGGAGTGGAGCAAGGCGATGCCTCCAAAGCATTGATCATTGGAGATGACATGCGTACTTTGCAAATACCCCAAATTCAGGCTTGCTGGCCTCACTTCACTGCTTTCAGAAGGTCTTCCTTATCCTCTTTCTTCTCCCATTGATGATTCACCCCCAATACAGAATATTTGCAGCCACCACCACAAGGAAACCAAACCCCTGGTTTGGGTTGGTCTTTACACATATTTATGGCAGCTGTTTGTCTGGAAAAATAAGACTAAGGGAATTATACACCTATAGACATTTTCTTCATGTTGAAGCTTTGATAGGAGAGGAGAAGGAGAAGGAGAAGGAGAAGGAGAAGGAGAAAGAGGAGAAGAAAGAGGAGGAGAAGGAGAAGGAGAAGGAGAAGGAGAAGGAGAAGGAGAAGGAGAAGGAGAAGGAGAAGGAGAAGGAGAGGAGAGGAGAGGAGAGGAGAGGAGAGGAGAGGAGAGGAGAGGAGAGGAGAGAAAAAACCAGGGAAAGAATCACAATATCACATTTGGCTATTACAGCTGGAAATAGTGTTTTCAGAATTTTAACCAAAATTACTTTGGACTGAGATTTTTTTAATTATTGTTATTATTGCATGAAATATACAGCAAAATATTGCCATCTGCCTGAAAAACTAAACGCTCATTCATGGAGAGTTTACACTTTTTAAGGTCTTTTTGTTGGTTTGTCCAATAAAAACACAGGTTAAAATGTCAAACAACAGTAAAATCTACACGTATTTATACACATGCACACATACACCCTCCATTTCTTCCTGTGTATTGTGAAATAATGTACTGAGAACCCATCAGATGGCAATTTCATTGCTTGACTTATCTAACTGATAATAATTGCTTAGAAACATAAGGAAAAAAAAAAAAGAATCAGTGCTCTCTGATGGGTGGATGTGCGGACTTCTAGGGTTCCTCCCAGGATGAGTTGTGCACAGTAAGGATATTTTTCCTTATGGGAGGAGAAAGGGCAAGGTCAGTCACAAGACAGAGTTAGTGGCCAAACACATAAACATCTGTTTGCACCGTAGAGGCCAAAACTGAGCTAAAATGCCCAGCTCCGATGGCAGATCAGGCTGGGTATGAATGGATGCACCTCGGCAAATAAACTCCTCCTGCCCCCCAGACAACCCACAAAAAAAATTGCAATTTTCTGACACTTTTTTGCTCTTCCTTGAACACTTCTATATTCTGTTTTCCCCCCTTTAAGTTCTTTAAAGGGTGTAGACTTGAGAGAGGCAAGATTTATATTAAAAGAAAGGCTTTTCCCTTTTCCTGCTTGAACATAGGTTACTGAATTACTGTACGTGCCTTTGATCAGAAACATGATCAAATATTTATACAGTGGGAGATCCGTCTCTTCAGATGAATTCCCAGCGGGGTAGCTCCATTCCCATCTTATTACTCACTTCATTTTCCTCACTCGCTCAATTTTTCCTGGAATCAATTGGTCAAAGACTGACAGTGGAGGGAGTAAATATTTCTTATTCCTTCTCATCTGCACACATAGGAAATACTCTTGTATATTATATTTCTTGTTTCATTGCATGCATATTTATTTAGCAATGGGTTTGGGGACCGATCTGCACACAAAGAGTTCTCCCCAGGCTGGTTTGGCTGTCACCTCTGACTGTACATGGCTGGACAATGCTCAGCCCATCAATCACCTATTCTGACACTTTCCATGTGTATCAGCTGGAGGACAAATAAATTTCATGCTGAGATGCCTGCATTTCCATTTTGACCCCTCTGGCCTTTGTGAAAACAACATTTCTTGGTAATACCTATGCAATTATAGGGGTAGATACATGATGGGTACCAAGCATGAAGTGAGGAAAGATTAAACCTCCAATAGTAGCCCTTTGAAAGGAGAAAAGACGCATCTGTGTTGGTGTGGAACACGTTGAGCCAGTGTGACTAATAAGACTAGAACAAAGGCTGAAAAATGAGAATTGCAGCATGGGGATTCATGTGTATTTGGGGCCATCTCAGCCCAAGTTCTGCCTGCAGGTCACCTCTTGGTCCCCAGTGGATGGATGGTCTCACCTGGAGCAGGAGAGATGCTCTCTCCATTGTTCAGCAGCCTCTCCTGACAAACTCTTGCCACTACACACAGCTGTCCCATATGGTCACAGTCAATGCAGATTGGAAGGGACCTCAGGAGGTCTGTAGTGGAATCTGTCGACGGCAAGGTCAGCTCTGGGGTTTGGGCTCAGGCATTTATGCAGTTGTGGCTTGAAAACCTTCAAGGATGGAGCTTGCACAAACTCTCTGGGCAACCCCTTTCACCAATTCTCTTCCAAATTCACCTTCTCCAAGAAAAAAACATCCTCTGGCCTCTGCCAGTGTCTCAGCAAATAGGCTGAGGCCTCCTGAAAGAGCTGGTCATCCCTGGACACATCAGTTCCTTAGGTGCTATGCTGTTATTACAACTGATTATAGTATAGCCAGGTTTAAGCAAATCCATGTGCCAACACCTAAACCAAAGATAAGCCAAGACCTATTGTCCCCCACCAAGAGGGAGTGGGCTGAGATCAAAACTACCCAGCAACCAGAAAAGGAGTGATATTGTAAGAAAACCCTATAGAAAGGTGCTGCATATCATTCACTGTGTGCTGATCACATCATCACATCATCAGTGCTTCTGTAGGAGGTCCCCATCACCCCAGGCTGGCAGAGGGGACATTACAGAATCACAGAATCATAGACTGGTTGGGGTTGGAAGGGACCTCTGGAGATCATCCAGTCCAACCCCCTGACAAAGCAGGGTCACCCAGAGCACGTTGCACAGGGTTGCATCCAGGCAGGTTTTGAGTATCTCCAGAGAAGGAGACTCCCCACCCTCCCTGGGCAGCCTGTGCCAGGGCTCTGGCATCCTCAAAGTCAAACAGTTTTTCCTCATATTTAGATGGAACTTCCCATGGTTCAGTTTGTGCCCGTTGCCCCTTGTCCTGTTACTGGGCACCACTGAGAAGAGTCTGGCCCCATCCCCTTGACACCCACCCCTAAGGTATTTGTAAGTATTTGTAAGTGGCATTCCTGGTGGAAACAGAAATTCTGCATCACCAGCTGGTATCGGAGACTGAGCAGGGGACTGGAAAAGAGAGCAGGAATGCCCCGAGCCTTTATCATCTGTTTTATCTACTGTTGACTTTGCAATCAAAGCCAGCAGCTCTCCTCTCTGGCCTCTGGTTAGAAGGCAAATTGTCATCAGCCAGGGAAGCACAGTCAGAAAGCAAGGGACAAAGTCTCACCAGTTCAGAGCTGGAAAAGTTTCTGACCCGTTGACTAAAATCTCATCTGCAGCCAAAGCAAATCCAGCCCTGTCCTCTGCCCAGGCAAGTCCCGACGTCTGGATTTATGGACATAGTTACCACTACATTAATGAGCTCTGGAGAGCGTCTGCGGCCAGCTTCATTACAGATGGGTGGAAAAATATCGTTCTGAGGAATCCCCCAGCTGGACATAAATATTTAGCATGCGATCAGCTGTTCAGTATTCCCCTGACCTGAATAAATCTGTGTTGTTTCCCCTTGCCTTCAAATAAAAGACCCATAATCAGGATCACTCCCCTCACTTAATCTTTTTGAGGGGCACAGTGGAGGTGGCTGGTTTATATCTCTGTGTAGCCCCCTGAATCCCTCCATCTCTGGCAGAAAAGCTGTTTAAGGCCAGATCATCTCTCTGAGGCAAATTCAGCTCAGGACGTTACAGTAATTTATGTTGTATGTAGTGTAAAGGCTGGGACTGCTCAGCAGCTCACGAAGCCCGCTCTTGGGTCTTTCAGTTTGGAGCAGATGTTACGTGGGCCTTTGGTAAATTCAGCCTTTTAGAGCCCAGGGACAGCCATTTGAGCTCGTGTTAAACATCTTCCTAATCCAGTATTTCAAGACCAATAGAAGGTTCAAGTAGATATTGGTGCTTTTGCTGTATATTCCCCCAGCAGTTTGCAGCTCATGGTTTTCTTGAGCTAGAAATTATATCTTTGTGCTAGTACAACCTATAGGATTTTTCTTTCGTGACCTTTGTCTGTTTGCTTTCCTCAGCCCATGTGAATTTTTGACATCCACAATGTCTCGTGGCAATGACTTCACAGATTAATGACATGAAGGGAAATATCTACTTCAGCACATTCGTAGCCTCCCACCTGCTAGTTTAATTCACAGAATCACAGAATCAACCAGGTTGGAAGAGACCTCTGGGATCATCGAGTCCAACCATTGCCCTGACACCACCATGGCAACTAGACCAGGGCACTAAGTGCCATGTCCAGTCTTTTTTTAAACACATTCAGAGATGGTGACTCCACCACCTCCCTGGGCAGCCCATTCCAGTGTCTAATGACCCTTTCTGAGAAGAAATGCTTCCTAATGTCCAACCTGAACCTCCCCTGGTGAAGCTTGAGGCTATGTCCTCTTGTCCTATCGCTAGTTGCCTGGGAGAAGAGGCCGACTCCCACTTCACTACAACCTCCCTTCAGGTAGTTGTAGACTGCACTAAGGTCACCTCTGAGACTCCTCTTCTCCAGGCTAAACAACCCCAGCTCCCTCAGACGTTCCTCATAGGTCAGACCTTCCAGAGCTTTCCCCAGCTTGGTCGCCCTCCTCTGGACTCGCTCCAGCACCTCAACATCTTTCTTGAAGTGCGGGGACCAGAACTGGACACAATTAAATGCCCTCTAGTTTGTGCACTATGAGAATGACCAAATATTCCTTATTTACTGTCTTTAAACCACTTATGGCATCTGCCCTATTTCTCTTTATAAGGCTAAAACATCTTTGCCTGTCTTGTGGTGTCTTTCCCAGCTCCTCAAGCCAGCCTGTGGTTTTGCATTGGAGTCATGCAAAGCCCATTTCAATTCTCTTTGGCCAAGGCCTTGCAGACAACGCGAGGGATTGTAACCAGGCAAGCTCCTGTTTGCATGCAAGCAGCAGACTGCAGGAGCTGAAAGAATTGGGACTGCAAAAGCCCTGGCACAGACTGTGGGAGATGTACATTGAAATCCGTCTTCTGCCACTGACTTGCTGGGTAACCCTGAGCTAATAAAGCAGAACAACAGCCCCTTGGGGCACTGGGTGCCCATATCCCATCAGGTTCAGTAGGAGACAGATATTTCCTGCTTTGGAGGTATCATACTGCTCACCATACTGACCATCATCTACTTTCTCATGGCCTGAAGATGCATCTATTCACATGCATAAAGACAGCTTTTTTTTTCTTTTTTTTTTTTTTTTTTTAACTTGTGACATTAAGAAAATAAAAGTTGATTCAGAGCCATTCTGCAGTTTTAGATGCAGGTTTTTGATGACAGCTTTCACACCAGAGGCTGAAGGAGGGCTTGGCCCTGAGGCTGCAATAGTCAGTAAAAGGCTTTTTATTAACTCTCCTGTGTTCTGTACCATGCCCTAAGAGTTAAAAAATGGAGGAGGTTGAGTTAGTCAGTATGGAGAGCTTTGATACCATCACTAACACCTCCTGTAATAACCCCTGGAATGCCTTAATTAGATGAAAAGAGAAGGACAGTGTCTCCCAAAAGCATAAATCTCCTGTATTATTTTTAATTTGTGACAGGGGCTCTGGGAGTGCACTGCTTGGAGTGAAGGGGGGAAAAACTCTTGATCCTGAGATCAAGCTTTGTTGTGCTTATTTTTATGTTTTCTTAACAGGTTCTTGGTTCAATCCAGGCTTCTTAGATAAAAGGGTCTTAGTCATCGTCTTCCTAAAAGGAAAGAAAGGGGGTGAAATAGTCTAGGGAAAGTGCAGACTTGGTGGAAGAAATTTCTCTAGGTTGATGTTTTTTAACTAGATCTGAAGTTGATTGCAGCCTGGTTTGCTTGGACTCAAGCCATATGCTTTACAGTGTACCCATCTCATGTATTGCAGATTTCTGTTCTTCCAGGGCCAAAGGGATGGTCCCAAAACATACAGCCTTCAATTTTCACAGCAGCTCTAATCCACGTGAGTGACAATGTACTAAAATGGTCCCGATGATAAACAAAAATGGTCACAGAATAGGTGGTCAAATGCAGTAACACTAAAGATGAGATTTGGAATCATCAAAGTGATCAAAATTTTACTTTTTTTCCCCCCTCTCTCCCCTTCCTCTAACAGTTTTCCAAAGTTTCACCTCTCCAGACTCTACTCCTTTCCTCACAACTCTGTGAGGAAATGTCACTTCAGCATCTGACCTCTGTCAACAAAACATTGTGAAATCAAATACAGGACCTCAGAGATTTGATCGCCAACCTCACCATGAGAAAATAAGAGCTGAAAGAAGAAACCAAAGACATGCAAATTCTGAACCATGGCTTGCAAGCCAAGATGGGCTATTACAAGACATTGGTGGAAGAGCTGCAGAAGGAAAGGAAGAACATCAAAGACACAGTGCAACAAAGGGAAGAGAGGCTCCAACTACTAGAATATGAAAACAAAACCCTGAAGAGTGCCAATAAACAACTCATCTTGCAAATCAGTGGTATGGCTGACCAGCTGGTTGCATGTGAAGACTATCAAACTGTAACAGACATGCTAGGAAACAGAAGTGAAGCTCAAAAAATAAAATATTTTCCTCAGTGCCTTGAGGACAAATTGGAAGGTGTCCAGCAGCAATACGAGAAAGAAAAGTGACAGACTTCCTATTCAAAGGAGACATTGAGAGAGCTCGCCAGGATATGTGAGAGTCAGAGGAATGATATAATGCAGCTGAAATGGGAACTGGAAGCAGTGGAAAAGCAAGCAGCTCTCTAGAGACATCACCATGAGTGCCGGGCTCGCCATGGGCTCGTTACAGTAGGAGGGAGACAGGATCAAGATGACGAAAACTCCTCAGAGCCAGCTGTGATGAGAAAACTACACTGGCTCAAGGACCTCAAGAAGTTTTTATCTGCCCTCAAAGCTCGTGTTGCACTTCTTGTTGTGCACCATTTTGTCAAGGATTATTTCCTGCTGATTTTTTTCTACTCTTAGTGAACAAGACATCTACATGGTTGTGGAGCTCCTATCTCAATATCTTATCCTTTATCTTAAAGGGTAATGGCCTCTTGCCAAATTAGATTTGCTGTATTCCCCTGTTTGGGGACTTTTGTTCATAGTTTAAGAGTTCAGCTTAGTTCTACGTCATATGTTTGTTATATAGATCCTTATTTAAAATATGTATAATTTAGATAAAGTAATAAAAATAGATTGTCAGGTAGTTGTCCTTTCAGTTACTTGTTCACTGAATTGCTCAAAGAAATTTTGTAGACATGAGAGAGATGATTCTTTTTCATTTAAATCTTATTTTACTTCCCTTTTTTGCATTTCACCCACCTATTCCCACAATGAAGGCTGTTGTGCTGTGCTGCTTCAGATCTCTTACAGCACAGTGAAGAATTCGGTTTGATCCAACTGCAGCTTTTTATTCAGGGACCGGTGCTATAGAGTGCAGAAAGAAGATATGTTTGACTCACTGATGAGGGAACAGAGATATTTGATATGTTAAATGACTTGGTTGAGGGCAGCAGGGAAGAGATGGCAAAAACAAATACTGGGTCAACCTAGAGACTTCATGCAGAGTTCCTCTACTCTCCAGAAAGAAGGCAGATATGGAGTAAAGTGAGCCAGTATCTATCTCCAGGGCTTAAGCGCAGCTGAAGGTGTGTAATACATGCAATACCCTATTAAGGCTGCTAAGAGCACATGCGTCTGTGGGGAGTGGCCTGAGCATGACCAAGGTACTATTTTTACTCCAAGAGGATGAACCCCATCGAGTGGGACCTTTCCAGGCTTCCTCAAAGCAAGGAGGGAAAGATGAGCTGCACAGTGTGAACAAGAACCCAGCCATTTCATTTTTTTTCTAAAGACACATTTTTGGACACCCTAGAGCTCTTGAGATGCCCAGATCTGCTACCCAATTTGCATTTCTCTGGTTTGGCTGCTGAGGTGTTGAGCTATGGGTTGGAATGAGAAAGAGTCAAGGTGCATCAAAATATACAGCTCATCATTTCCAAAGCAAAATGGCCATAAGCCACCTAAATTGAGTTCAACTGTTAAGGAGACAAACATAACTATGGTATTTTAAAAACAGTGCAGGGATCTGAGAAATATTGGTCAAAAATATATGTCAATGCTGTTGCTTTTGGTTACACTTCATGTTAAAGGTACATTTTTAATGAAGAGAGAAAATGCCACCAGAAGGTGATCCAGATCTCTCTATTGACCACAGGGTTTTAACACTAGTACCTCTATGAAGTAGTTTAAGTCAGGTGAGGAGACTTTCATCCTCAGTGCCCATCTCTTCTTCTTACCTGAGTCCTTTGACAAGTTACTATGGCCTTTAGCTGTTCCTTAGGCTGGAGAAATGCTTCAGGGCACCCAACAGATTTGTAGAGATGGGTCTTCGTGTATGTCTTGTGCTTCCAATGCCCCCTCTCTGTAGGGTATTGCCCTACCCCACAAGAGTATTAAAAGGAAAAAAGCATATTTCAACAGTGAGAACCACATCTGGTGAGCTAGGCAGACCTACTTAATTACTGAAGCAACCACACTTTAGCTCTTATTTACCTTTATTGTACTTTATCACAAAGAATCACCTCCGTTTTGCTCCACATTCTGGATTTTCCCCTCCTCTTCAGCCTTTGCATCCAGCTCTTGCTGCTCCTTTGAGCATCCTTGCCCCACATGGAGGACAGAGCTGCCCAAGCAGCGTACGTGGGTAGAATAGCCTCCTCGGGTGGCTGCGGGTCCTCCGTGCAGAGCAGCCCCTGTTTTCTGCTGCCAGTGGGGCTTGTTGCACACAGAGGCTTTCAGTCTCCTTTTGGTGTCTTGGCGGTTCATTGAAAACAGGCTCTGTCACCAAAGCGGTGAGCACAAAGGCTGCTGGCCACAGCCCAGGCATGCCTCTGAATCCCTTTTCTGCAGAGATTACTGGGAACCAAAAAGGGACACCCCGCACAGACTGTCAATGACCAGCGTTTTGCCAAGGCCAGGCTAGATGGGGGCCCAGCCAACCTTCTCATACAGAGCAGTGGGGTACCCTTGGCCAGATCTGTGGGACAAGAACCTTTCTCAGAGGTGTTACGCATGGCAACCCCTGCCCACCTGTGCAGTGCAGTCCTTGGGGACAACCCCAACTCCAACCACCCCTTCTGTATCTAGCAGTATTTTGTGGTAAGTTGCTCACATCAAGGTTGCTCAGGTGCAGATTTCCAACTCTCTGCAGCTGGATGAGTGTTGATGTCTCAGTCTGGTGTCATCATGACTGGCTGATGCAAAATGAACTTTATGTACTTTATATCTCGATATCTCTGCAAAGGTGTGGTGGGGCAATGCTTGCTCCAAGATACTGATCTGCTTGAGCAAGGTGTCTCCTTCATGCCATCTTCTATCGTCTATGCTCCAGCTCATGTGGATTCTTTTTTGGGTGACCTTCCGGCCATACTTTTGCTTTGTGCATCAACCGATTGCTCTGTAACAAAGCACCAAGTCCCTCACTCTCCCTCCAGGGGAAGTTGCCCTCTTTTCTGTTTCATTTTCAGCTATAGTCTTTTAAGATTTTGGTCACTTCCTAGACTGCTGAGATTGTTACATCATCATTTTTCATTCATGCTAATCCAAGACACACACAAACTAGGGAAGGGAATACCTAGAGACCATTGAAGCTTCCAGAGGATCCAGGCTCTCAGTGTAGTGTGTGTGTGAGTTCTAAAAGCAGGAATCAATCCTTATCACTACAAACTGGTAAACATCTTATTCCACATGAAGTAGGAATTTGAAGCCACGTACTGGGTCTGAATGACCCTGCTGGTCCTACCATTATTTGCATTTAATAGGAAATAAATCTGGTCACATCAACCTTGCAATAAATCTGACACAGTCCCCCCCTCCCTTTCCTTCTTACACGAATATTTAAAGCTAGAAAGACAGCCATTGAAACCACTATTATCTCTGCCCACCAGTTCCCAGCTGGTTATTGTGACCCTTAATCAGAGTTAATCAGCACCAGCTCACCCTTTCAGATGGGACTTGCTTCCCTGCACACTGCTCTCCTGCCCCATGATGCTATCATCTCCTGCCAGCTGGACAGCTAAATGGAAAGACAGCTTCAGCATCTCCAGGGGCTGGAGTGTAGTGATGCCCTGCCACATTCATGCTGGGGAGGTGGTTTTTTCAGCTCTGTGCATTAAAAACAACAATTACCATATGAGCAAATAAGCTGGATTCATTAGAGACAGCACATGCATCACGCCTGAAGTGGTCAGGCAAGGAGCAACAGGAGTGAGCAAAACAGCCCAGGCCAGCAGGATGTCATGAGGGAAGTGGTACAACTCTGGAGGCCAAGCCTGTATGTGACAAGACAAAATTAGGGTAGGAAGGTTTGAGCTTGAGAGAGGTGAAAGGGCAGCATGGGGAGTGAGAGGAGGAAACGATTTCTACGACCAGTGACAGTGTCACATGTAGATGGCAAGTCAACGGCAGCATTAAAGGCGGTCTCTCTCTGGGTCTGTGGAAGTCAGTGGTGGGCTTAGTCCAACCCCAGTCCATGGCAAAACAATGGGGAGCTGTTGTCTTCTCCCTTGAGTAAGCCTCCCATGAGAAATCTTTGCCTGAATGAAGCTATCTCAAACTTGCATCATGCAGAGAGCATTGGGTGGTGAGAAACATCCCCTGATGTGCCCACTGTGAAGCACTGATGGCTCTCACCTCCTGCCAAAGCACAGACTGGTGGCCTCTCCCTGATGCCACAGCAGACCAGAGCTGGAGGCAGTTGGTTTCACTCCATGCAACAGCAGGCTCAAAACTTCCTTTGAGACAAGTGCTATAATTACTCCTTCATTTATCACAGTTCCCAAGAGCGTGATAATTTAGGTAGAACTAAAACACCTCTTTCAAAAATGCATCTAGTCTTGACATAAAGGACTTGCAGGGTAGGAGAGAAGCTTCCTCCTATAGGAAGTCTTTTCCACCTAAAGGTTAGGTAGCTACTTCAAAGTAGTCACCAAGGTGTCTCTCAAGTCCACCAAGAGTGAGAGGCAGCTCCAGTGGGCTGCTTAGCTTGCTCCAAGAGACACATCTAAGGCAAGGGGGGCTCTGAGCAACTTGATCTAGCTGAAGATGTCCCTGCTCATTGCACGGGGGGGTTGGACTAGATGACCTTTGAGGTCCCTTCCAACCCAAACCATTCTTTGATTTTATGACTTTGGAGGAGGGTCGAGTTTCTGTCTTTAAGAAGTACATCAGACTTTCTGATGGGTGAAATCTGAAACTTATGAACCTCAGTTCAGGTATTTAAACCCTTGTTTAGATTTACATGACTTGTTCTTCCCACAATTGAGTTTTGTTTGCTGGAGAACTGAAGGACACAGCAGTGTCTGTGAAGGTACCTATACGACACTTAGGACATCAGGACTTGGTATCAAATGTGTTTGTGCCTTCTTTCTGCTAAACATCACCAGATGAGCACTCTGTAATCCTTATCCCACTCCTAAGTAATTTTGATGGCTCTTCTGCTCCTCAGGATTTTCGTGTGTTCTGCCAAGTGTAAACTCTGGATCTGCTCCCATGGTCCCTTCTCCATTGCAATGATGGCACTGACCCAGTGCAGCCCTCCATGTCATCCCTCTGCTCCCGCATCTCAGTATCACATCTCTGTTAACAGCATCACTGGAACCTATTTCAGCTGCTTGGCCGCTCTAGTTACCAAATCCCTCTCTGAACGCTGCTCCACAGGATCCTTCTCTAGCTCTGGTTGGCATTTGTTTCTTGCCCAGTTGCATCACATCTCATTTGCCTTCATGAAAAAGGCATTTTTTTTGGCCAGGTAGCAAAGGCTACCAAGCAGTCAGCTTGCTCTCCACAGGAGCCCTGTCTTCCAGATTGTTTATAATTCTTCTAGTTTGTGTGTCATGGACAAATGTTATCAGTCGCTGAAGTTCTTGCTGTCTACACCGCCCACGTGATTTGTTCACAAAAAGCTTTTTCTTTCCTCTGGCTCCCATCCAAAATACAAACATACCCAAAATAACATAACTGCTGAGACAGGCAGTAGGAAAACCGAAAGGATGGGGGGAGGAAGGGATGGCTTAAGCACTGCTTGGAAGTGGTTGACAGTCGCTGTTTTGGAGTGCAAAGAGAAGTCGTTTATTCTGTTTTTAAAAGCTTAAATACATAAAGCTGGATCTACTGCACATGCTTTGCAGATGATCACTACTTTCTTCTACGTTTTTTGCTATACAGAGCTCCCACAGCAAGTCTGTGTATTAGTGTAAACACAGCAAGGAGGTGCTTTAGACATTGGAATGGGCTGCCCAGGGAGGTGGTGGAGTCACCATCTCTGGAGATGTTTAAGAAAAGACTGGACATGGCACTTAGTGCCATGGTCTAGTTGACATGGTGGTGTCAGGGCAACGGTTGGACTCGATGATCCCAGAAGTCTCTTCCAACCTGGTTGATTCTGTGATTTTACATGTGGTCTGAGAAGTCTTCCCAGAGACTGAAGCAGATTGTACTGGCAGACAGTTTCATGCTTTGTGTTCTTCTGCCACACCAAGGAAGAGCAAGAATCAGCCAAGATAAATTATTTTTCATTTTCTCTGGAAATACTCTTTCCATTGTGCCAAAAGATGAGTAAAAGTTTCCCCATCCTTCAGCTGCATTTGAATGCTCCAGGCACCTCTCTACACTGACTTGGCCATGACCCCATATAATAAAGATATGATTCCCTGCAGACAAAAAGCAATACCTTGAACTTCCTACCTGCTTAGACTGAGAATTCAGGTATCCCATACAGAGGCTGGGACACCTCAAGGATGGTGCTACCACAGCTCCACTGATGCTCCATCAACAAAGTATTTTTGGAATGACATAAAGCAACATGCACAAATGAAATTCCTGCAGCAAAAGCACTTAGGAGTCAAGGTAAATATTTATTATTTCTAAAAAAAAAAAGTTAAATTCTTTCCCAACCCTCCCCTGCATGCCCACAGCTCAGAGCCCTTACAAAATACAAACACATTTCAGTGGTACAATGAATATCACGACCAAGAACGAGGCAAACATTTTAGTATCTATGCCACAACTTCCACCATCATGTTACACCTATTGCAACACATCACACATGTCAAAAGCACATGGGAAAGCTGACAAGAACATCCTCTACCCTTTCGAGTGAGCTTATTTCTACAGGAGTAAGGAGTGAAGGACAGCAAGAGACTCCCAGGAGGCATTAGGAAAATCAGGAAAGACTGCAGAAAGAGAAGGTGTAAGTGCAACTGGAAAATGTCCTTTTCCCTATCAAGGCTATTGCTATGCCCAAATACATCACCATGCTCTTTTCAAGAACAAAAGCACAAAGATCTGCCAGCAGCCAAGCAAGATATGTCTGTCTTCACAGCCCTATTCTATATACATTAGGCAAGGCAGAAATTTGGCATGAGGACCAACGCTTTTATAAGGTCTGATTCCTCACGCTGCTCACCATCCTCAGTTGAGCAGACTTTGCTCAACGCATGCCCTTGCAAGCTCTGGGTGTGCTCATTCTCTTGAAACACCAGCAGTGTTTTCCAAAGTGCAGACCAAGAGGAGGGACATACTAATGGGACGGTCTGTGGAGAATTAAGAACCTCTTCGGCCATATGGATATTGAGGTGAGGTGGAGATACTGGGTCCCAAGCCACACACTTCGAAGGGGCACCCATAATGAAGCGGTGAATATTGAGTCCAGTTCTGGGCCCCTCAGTTCAAGAAGGACAGGGAACTGCTAGAGAGAGTCCAGCGCAGAGCCATGAAGATGATTAAGGGGGTGGAACATCTCCCTTCTGAGGAGAGGCTGAGGGAGCTGGGTCTCTTTAGCTTAGAGAAGAGGAGACTGAGGGGTGACCTCATTAATGTTTATAAATATGTAAAGGACAAGTGTCATGAGGATGGAGCCAGGCTCTTCTCAGTGACATCCATTGACAGGACAAGGGGCAATGGGTGCAAGCTGGAACACAGGAGGTTCCACATAAATATGGGGAAAAACTTCTTTACAGTGAGGGTGACTGAACACTGGCACAGGCTGCCCAGAGAGGGTGTGGAGTCTCCTTCTCTGGAGACATTCAAAACCCACCTGGACGCGTTCCTGTGTGACATGATCTAGGTAATCCTGCTCCGGCAGGGGATTGGACTAGATGATCTTTCGAGGTCCCTTCCAATCCCTGACATTCTGTGATTCTGTGATTAACACACAGGGGAGCAGTAAGAGAGGCAAAACTGGGGAGGAGAGATGGACTGTGATTTGAGCTCCTCAGGAAATCATGCTATAGGAGGATAAAGGTCTCTCTGGCACTAAAGGCCATCACAGCATGGGTTGATGTGCTCATGCTTTCTTTTGTGCTAATTTAACTAACTGAAGGAAAGTTGCCAGTTTCTCCTGAAATCGCCGTTCCCATTAAAGACCCAATTGTGGATGCAACTTGATTGCAAATAAAATTACCTTTTAGGAGCATGAATTTCCTTTTCTTTCCTCATGGGAATAACCTATACCAGCGTTGAATCTCCTTTATATTGCTTAAAGGACACGTTGTGCTGCTCATGATCTGATTAAAATGGCTAACCCACATGAACAGGAGAATTTGAGGCTGAGAACATCCAGATAGTGCACCTTGATGAACAAAATGGCTATGACAGCCCTGAGACTTTCCAGATGCGACTATGAGGAGCATTGGGTATGCTTCATGCAATGAAACACCTTGCTCATTGCTTGGGCAATGGAAGAACACACATTTCCTAAAGAGAAGAGGAGATCAGTGTGACCCAGTTGCAGCCAATTTTGGTTCTTCAGCAGGGACTTCTTTTTGCCATGTTTTACAGGTAAGCCTGATATCATCACAAAGAAGAGATTAACTTCTCGGGGTTCACAGAAAACAGAAATACTAAACAGGACCACATAAAAAACAGCTATATAGGGGAAGCAGGCAAAACCAGGAGGTTTAAGACAATTGTTCATTAGCCATTGGAAGGGGCTGCCCAGGGAGGTGGGGGAGTCACCATCTCTGGAGGTGTTTAAGAAAAGACTGGACATGGCACTTAGTGCCATGGTCTAGTTGCCATGGTGGTGTCAGGGCAATGGTTGGACTTGATGATCCCAGAGGTCTCTTCCAACCTCATTGATTCTGTGATTCTGATTCTGTGATTCTGTGTAATGAAAAGGCCCTGAAAATGCGAGTATCTGGGCCAGTGGACATAGTCGTTTCTTCTCCTTCAGGAAGAAGTCATCATTGGGGTGAGAAAAGGAAGGTGCAGAGAAAAGAGCAGCCAGCCAGCAGCCTGCTGTAGAGGAGTGCACCATACAAGTAATGGGAGTTTTTACGAGACCCCACTCTACATTTGGCAGCAACTAAGTCCCTATTTGAGCAACATGAATATTTACATGGACTCATTAGAAATTGCCAGTTCCAATCATCATGGACTAAACACACTGACACCAAAAGCTATGACTATTCTACCAAATCAAGTGTGCTCAGGATCAGTTCTAGACCTGAGATCAACTGGCTTGGAGCTACACAGTCTGTGTAATTGAACGCTTGCCCTCCAAATGAGCTGTGAATTCAGGCTCCCAGGGGCTCTGTATCAAATCTGTAAATATTAAGTTTATTTTAATACTTGCCAGCGTACTCCAGAGCCAAAATGAGCCAGATGTGATTCTGTGGCTACCACGTTTCAGGTCTTAATGCTTAATTCCTACACATTAATATTCCCCTACCTCTGCTCTCTGAAGAAGGAGCTCTTGGCTACGTGATTCACTTGTCCTCTCAATGACAAAGGGGGCTTTAGTGGAGAAATTTTCTTGGGATATCAGCTTTGAAGCCTCAATCTCAGCTCTCCACTGTAATGGGACTAGCTGTTCGTGGACGTTATGGCCATTTAGGTCACCACCGTGGTTGGACACAGGGCTCTACAGGGGTAAATGCACAAATATCTTACAGTTTTAGCTAAACAATTGGATCTTGTAACTGTAATTGTGACTGCAACGGTCTTGGGTGTCAGAAAGCAGCAAATACATGTCCTTGCAGGGCAGTGAGCCTCTACTGCCAACATAACAGAAAACAGTAATCTACATCCGTGACTACCTAAGTAATGGTCCAATTCAGTAGTTCCAAGGGCTGCAAGGATACTTGAATCCTACTGTGGCAAGCTCTGTGATGCAGCTTCACACAGCCCAGCACCCTTTCATCCTCTCACCTAGATCAGCACCAAAGCCATTGGCATCACCAGGCCAGGAAAAACAGAACAGAGGCTGCTCAGGGGCTGCCTGGAGCACATCTTCTTCGGTGCCCTTCTCCACGCAAAGGTGAGCTGTCTGTCCACATGCTGGGTGGCCACTGTCTCAAGGGGAGGCTCTGGGTGGGAGGTGGACGCAGTTGGAGTCCCGTAGTCATCTGTTCATGCGCTGCAGGATGGTCACGCAGCCGTGATAACTGGTACAGCGCTGCAGTGGCGGCTGCTGCTCCACGCTCCCCGTTACCGGGTCGAAAGTGAATGCTTTGTCTGTGCCTTCTCCGTTCTCGTCTCGGCCACCCAGGATGTAAATCTTCCCTCCACACACTGTCAGGCCACAACTCTCCTGGAAAGCAGAAGGAAAGCCCAAGAGCTGAGGAGCAAGCCTCTAGCTTTAGGCAATGGGGCTGAGCAGGGGGTTGAGTCATTGCAATGGGCTCAGCTCTCACCTGCCCACCAGAAGGGAGGGAAAGGAGGTAGGGTAAGTGATGTCTGGCTCTTGGGGTGCTGCAATCTTACTGTTTCAGTAAGAGTTTAGGCACTTGGAATGCCTCAAGTTGCTGTTTCTGGCAGTCCCCCAGACACAGCACAGACTCACAAGCACACCAAGAGCCCAGAGAGCCAGCCAGCACCTCCCTGTGAAAGCCACTTATAAGGGTGCACTGACTTGGTCATTTTAATTCAGACCAGGGTAAGCTGTGTCCCATCATTCCTCTTCACTGTGCCATGGCTCACATTGCAGCACGGCTTTGGAGTACAAAACCATTATGAGTGGGCCTCTCATTACAAGAAACACCTTGAGGTGCTGGAGCGAGTCCAGAGGAGGGCAACGAAGCTGGTGAAGGGTCTGGAGCACAAGTGTGATGAGGAGCGGCTGAGGGACCTGGGGGTGTTTAGTCTGGAGAAAAGGAGGCTGAGAGGAGACCTTATTGCTCTCTACAACTACCTGAAAGGAGGATGTAGCGAGGTGGGGGTTGGTCTCTTCTCGCAAGTAACCAGTGATAGGACAAGAGGAAAGAGCCTCAAGTTGCACCAAGGGAGGTTTAGATTGGAGATCAGAAAAAATTCTTCACGGAAAGGGTTGTCAAGCATTGGAACAGGCTGCCCAGGCAAGTGGTGGAGTCACCATCCCTGGAGGCATTTAAAAGATGAGTAGATGTGGTGCTGAGGGACATGGGTTAGTGGTGGCCTTGGCAGTGCTGGGTTAACAGTTGGACTTGGTGATCTTAAAGGTCCCTTTCAACCAAAATAATTCTATGATGCTAAACCAAGATACACAACCACCACCCAGCTGTGTTCAGCCCACAGAGCAGACTAGAGCCAGTATAAACCTCATCCTGAAACACATAGCGTGGAGAACAGGTCCTCAACACCAATGGTTTCATGCTACAGATCCACTCCTCTGTCATTAGTATCACAGAATCACAGAATGTCAGGGATTGGAAGGGACCTCGAAAGATCATCTAGTCCAATCCTGATGGAGCAGGATTACCTAGATCATATCACACAACGTGTCCAGGCGGGTTTTGAATGTCTCCAGAGAAGGAGACTCCACAACCTCTCTGGGCAGCCTGTGCCAGTGTTCAGTTTCCTAAACCTCTTCCTTACCAGAGGCCCAGGGAGGGTGGCCACTTCTTGCCAGCTGTCTTTCCTTGGATCGTAGCTGAAGATTTTACTGAGGAGTCCACCTACAACATAAATGATATTGTCCAAGCAGACGGCACTGATGCACCTCTGGTAAAAAGGAGTGGGAGACAAAAGAGTCCACTTGTTGTCCTCTGGATCGTAACACTGGACCTGGGAGGAGAAACGCAGCTATGGGAACACGATTTTACCACATCTCCCTGCTTGGATGAAGCTGCTATTCACTAGAAATAAAAGTACATGAGGACAGAAACACAGATGGGAGTTTCAACACCCAGACACCAGCGCAGTGAGCAAAGGGATGAGGGGTTCCAGCATTCCCTCTTGCATTCAAGTCTCCCAGAAAAACTACAAGCCCCCAAGGTGGCTGTCCTTGATCCAGACAGTGCATGGTTAAGCGTTCAGAGATGGAGCTGAGAAGCACTGGTGGCTCTGCAGCTCAGGAGACCAGAAGCATCATCTTTGGCTTGCAGAGGTCTCCTCCAGGCAGTTACTACTGTTGCTACTTATATGAAGTGAATGCCCACAGTGTCAGAGGTTTGTTCCTGTGGTGCCTCAGGGCTGACCAGGCTTCAGAGCAGAACAGGCTCTACTGGAACAATGACTAATATACTGTCAACTCCTGACACCGTCCCTCTCTGGTCCCTAAGTCTCATTGGCTTCCATTTAAATGTATGACTTCTCATCTCATTATAAGGGAGTCTTCATTAGTCTTCAAAAAAAAGTCTCCCTTGTAGCTTAAGGACAACCCCATTTCCCTCCACGTTCCCTGACAAACCTTCTTTTTTTAGGTCTCTGTCCATTCTTGATGCCCCAACAATACCTTGTCAGTGTTAGCGGTGTCATCCACAGCACCGCCCAGCACGTAGAGCTTGTTCAGGCAGGAGACCACGGCCGCCGAGCTCACGGCTTGAGGCAGTGGGGCCAAGGTTGACCAGCTGTTGGAGAAGGTGTCATAGCACTCCACACTGGAGAGGCGGTAAAAACCATCAAAGCCTCCCACAGCATAGATCTGCCACAAAAGGACCAAAGGAAGTAGATTAGAAACTTCTGGACTCACCTAATGGGCTATGCTGTCACAGCATACATGAGGGGAGGCTAGAACTTGGTCAGAAGGACAGACATCAAGCCATGGTAGAACCTTGGGGCTGGACTAGATGACCTTTAAAGGTCTCTTCCAACCCAAATCATTCTATGATTCTATGAAACACCCCACACTGTATAGCTTTCACACAAAGACTATCTGCAGACAGCTATCTGCAGAAGTCTTGCACCATCCCATGGTAGATCTTATTGCTACAATTTCATTTGCAGCTACTTCAGGTGACAGCACGCACTCAACTGAAACAGTGATGTCTTGGTTATGTCCTAGTTGTTCTCCCATCAAAACCATCTCTAAGTGACCCAGAAGACAAACACACCCTGACAGTTTCTCATTGTACTGGGCAGCAGCAGAAGTGGGGGACAGTGCTCCATGTGGCTTCTTCCAAAATTTGGGCCATTGATTACCTTGCCCTGAAGTGTTGCCATTTTGTGCCTCCATCGGCCTTTCTGCAGACAAGCAACCTTGATCCAGACGTTCAGCTGGGAGCTCAGCACCCAAACATCGCTGCTGCTGATGTGTCCTCCTGAAAAACAGAGAGATGGAGGGCTGGTGTGATCCCAAGGACAGCCCCATCACCTCACCATGACACAATATTGCATAGTTCCTCCATGCAATGGAACAATTTAGGCCAGAATATGGTTATTGGGTTATGGCCATGTAAACTCAGCTTCCCAAGGGAGATAGATACCCTCTGGACTTCAAGGCACTTGTTACACTGCTCCATCCCTTATATAGACCTCATTTGGTAGGCAATATATTTTAAGTAAGGGACAGGCAGGAGACTCTGACATTTTAGGAAACTCTGTGTGACAGCACACACCAAAACCAGCTCATTCCACAGCTGAACACTTTTGACAGATGCCCAACAGGAGGGAAAGGTTTTTTTAATACTGCTATCCTCCCCCCTCAAAGGTGAAGTTGTTTCTTGGGACAGCAAAATCCAAACCACCCAAGGATAAACTTCACCAAGAAGTTACTTTGCTCCAAAGCTGAGATGCACGTGAATGACTCCTAGTGTACAGACCTAAGGAGTGGCTGTCCAAGGAGAGGTCGTGCTGTTCTTTGCAACCAGGAAAGGACCATCTGGTTCAGGGTATCTCACCTGATATGTACACGTCGTTCTTCAGTGTGCAGGCAGCAAACTCTGACTTGGTATAGCCAGGCACGCTGGGGAGGGCTGTCCACTGCCTGCTCTTCGGGTGGTAGAGGTCCGTGAAGGGCAGCTTCAGAAGGCCTTTCTTATCACAGCCCCCAATGACGATGATGACTTCTGCCAGCTCCATGAACCTAGACCATGAAAGGCATGGGTAAGTCCCCAGGCCAGGCTACTCCTTTCCATCATCCTTCCCATCCTATCTAGGAACGTTGGCAGCACGGTCCAGTAGATAGGGCACGATCGTCCCCTGCATCAGCTACTCACTTTCTGGACAAATCATTTCACCCCTGCACCTTCCCTTTTGTCTGCATGATCAAATCAAAGGCACCTCGAGCTTGAGTGGGAAGGGGTCCAAACTGCATAGGGAAAGGAAGTGGGAATGACCTTTAAAAGTCCTTCGTGAGATTGCCTCCTGCCACTCGCCCTCCCCCTTCCAGGACAATCAAACCTAATCCTCAAGGCACAGCCACGAGTGTGGAAAGCTGTTCCTGGCAGCCTGCCTGCAGCAAGCTCTCTGCCTGGAGAGAGAAGTGTTTCCAGGAACTCTCTCTCTCTCTCTCTCCCCAGTCCTAATAGCAGTGAGCAGACGAGACAGACAGCGGGGGAAGGAAAATCCTGCCAGCTTGTAGGTGGCAAGAGAGGAACGGCTCTGCAGGGTGTGAGGGGAGAGGAAGGAGGAGAGTGAAAGAGGGTTTGAAAGACTTGGTCCAAAGTTTGTGAAGCCTGAGACAATTCACTTAAGACCAAAGCTGTAAAAGGAGGGAGGTAAAATGTGGATGCTGGGGGGTGGGATTTATCCCCAATGAATTTTAGCTGTTTGCATCCTTGAGGAGGTTACCACAGACCCTGTTATTGAGCAGTTCTTTATATAATGGCCCACTGCAGTATTCAGCACAGAGAAGATGTGTCAAACCATCTCTTCCACCTGACAGAAACACATCCTAAATGCCAGGCTGGGACTTCTGAGATGCACTGGGGCAACCTCCATCCTTCTGCCCAGGATGCTCCACTGAGCGGCAAAAAAACGTGCACTCCTTGGGCTGAAGAGCAGGAGATCACAAGAACATGGCACTGCAGTCCCACGGCCACAGGTGTCCTCTGGAAAAGGATGGGGAGCCTTGCAAACCAACTCGGTTTCATATAGCAACCCACCTCAGAGCAGAGGTGTCCAGCAACACTCTTACCAAGCACACCCTAAGGAACCTGTGGCACCATGAGGAGAAGCAGAGACTTAAAACGTGGCTGGTCAAACCCAAACTTCACAGTCACAAAAAGATGCAGATTTCTATATACACCCGACCCTATAAATCACTTTTTCGTTGCCTCCTCCCCTTTACACTGGCAGCTGCCCAGGCCAGCATCTCTTTATCTTCTTGCTATTCATCAATAATTCAATGGAAAGAAAAAAAAAGTAAAAAATAATAATAATTTGGGGATGCCTAGGTAGCCACCTGGACAGCAACTGCTTTTTTCCCTGGACATTAATTCCTGACCCTGCAGGAATGCCTTTGAGCTAGACAACATGCTGATGGCCAGGAGGACTGGTCCAAGCCTTCCTGCTAACAGACAGCCTGGAGAAGGTGAGAGAGAGACGGAAAGAGGTGAAATGAGAACAGACCAGTTGCAGAGCTGTGAATGGAAAACAGGTCTCAACCCAGTGCTCTACCCATTGGTGAAAGCAGATAGAAATAAAGAGCTACAAACACTGCTTCCTGCCCATAGTCTGGGCACATATCTGGGTAGCATCACTGCACACCCAGAGCAGCATGACGAGAGCACTTCTTGCCAACAAGTGTCACATGTGTTAGTATAAATTTCACAGGAATCTTTTAAGCCAGGCAAACATCTCCAATGCCTTCATTTTGGAAACAGGGAGGCCAAGAGAAGCAATCAAAGGAAAAAAAAGAAAGAAAAAAAAAACAAACCAAGAACTCTCCTCAAACTCTAAGATCCATCAACGTAGGCCATGCCAGTCTAGGGAAGAAGACACTGTGTTTTACCTTCTGGGCCTTGATCGCAAAGAGCTGACCTCGTTCCCGAGGATGTAGTACTTGCGGGCCTCGTGCAACAGAGGAATGCACTCCTTTGAGTCCTGAATGAGTCCGTCCATCTCCACCTTTTCCAGGAAGTAGGTGGGGTCAAGCAGGGGCAGACGCACGTGCTCAAGGAGGTCCTTCAAGGCTCCCTTCCTGGCAGGTACATCATGCCGTACCCAGCGCATGACTGCTTCAAAGACCACCTCCTCCTTGAGGACCACCAGCTGCTCATCGGACAGATATTCAACCAGCTCCTTCACACCCATCTCCAGGAACTCTTCATGACATGACACCTCCACAAAACACTCCAGCATGAACCTCTTGCTCTTTTCTGTCAGAGAGGCAATGGAGAATGAATCAGCAAACTTCATGATGCCCAAGCAATTACATGGGTGGAGCTGGCCTTCAAGGAAGGTGATACAAGCATCTCTGAGCTTGGAGATCTGCAGCAAGTCAGACAATTCCAAGATGCCTTCAACATTGTCCTCCTGAATTATGATGTTCCCCCCATACATATAATCAAGAAGGAGAGACATGGTGGAAGCAGATATCTTCTGGATATTAATGATATCCTGGTGGCCTTCCTTGAGATTGCCACCAAACATGGCCCGGAAATATGTGCTGTTGGCTGACAAAGTGGCACGGTGACAGGGGAATTCTTGTCCATCAATTAATAGCACCACATCTGTGAAAATGCCGCTCTGCCGGTAGGAGTTCAGTGTCTGGAGGATTTGCTCAGCATGGCAGGACCCATTGCAGAGCTTCATGTGCAGCTTTTGTTTGCTCGGGTCCTGCGTCACATTTTCCAGGCCGGTTGTCCTGAAACTTGATTCTTCTTTCATCATTCGATGCATCCTGATTGGGAAGCAGCGGAGGAGACAAGAGAACAGTACGCTATTAAAATATCTGACCACGATGTCCAACACCATCATGATTTCTGCATCTTTCTCAGTGCTATGAGGAAGTACAGATTCTCGCCAAAACGTACTCAGACTCTGCCCCTTCATCCACACACTTGGCTCATCCTCAGTAACCAATGTTTCCTCCAAACCACAGCACAGTGATGAGCACTAGGATATTCCCAATCCAACCCCATCCCAGTAGACCAACTTCTTCTCATTTTAGATGTTTCTTCTAAGGAAGTTGTCTTGCCCACCTTATGCTGTACTAACACCTGGACACACTTTCCATTCTTTCTGACATCTTGCAGCTCTTACTAACTGTTTTCCCCATCCTGCCAAATGCAAATGCTCCATGGTACAGCCCAGCTGGGAGCAATGCACTCCTTTGATTTTTTCTATCCACCATATTTCCCTAGATGTCTTATTCCAGGCAAAAATCCAGAGGTAAGGATGTAAGACTGAGATTTGCCAAAGGTAGCTATGTCAGGGCAATGGTTGGACTCCGTGATCCCAGAGGTCTCTTCCAACCTGGTTGATTCTGTGATTCTGTGACATGACCTGCCCTAAAGCAGAGATGTAGACATCTGACATACCTTTCTGCTAGATTTGTTCTCCAGATGATTTAAAATCTTTCTTAAAGGACTTCATAAATTGCAAAAAAATAGCTGACTTCTCTCATTCAAGCTACAATGTTCACAGTTGACACTGACAGTATGAGCAGTGTGACCCATCAATTTAGGATTGGGAAAGTCATGTACTCAGCCTGGAGGGTGCAAATAGCTGCACATCCAAAAGGGTGATCTCTGCTCAAGTCAGGGGGTAGGCCACCAGATCACCTGTAAAGAGTAAACCCTAGGGAGAAGGGCCTCTGCCTGCAGAGGGGGTCTGAAAAGTAGAGGAGCATTATGGCATTGAAATAGTGACAAGGGTTGACTATCTCTGGCAAAGGTAAGTGAATCAAACACCCCAAAACCCTCAACTCCTGCCTTGACCATCCTAGACCTGCTAACAGGTTGGCTTTGCCCCATTTCCTCCACTTCTCCCCAAAAAACTGCCCTGACCCCTCGCTGTTGCACAGACCCAGATGCTGGGAGGAAGAGTGAGAAGGGAGTTGAACCTGGGTCTCCCTGTGCTTTCCCATCTGGTCTCACCAGCTGGATGTTAAATAAAAGGGGCACAGCAATGCCACCACCTGTGTTTTAAAATCAGGGAGTCAGCACCACTCCTTGAGTGGGGGTGCCAGTGAGGGCAGTCAGCAGAGCACTTCTGATCACAGCTTCTACCACGGCCATGCAGGTTTTAGATTGCTTTTCTGATGCTCTGTAACAGCGAAGAGCCTGTTCTGGGGGGGGCTCAGGCTCTGCTCTTAAGGGCCCTCTAAGTCAGGCTCTGGAGCATCTCACCACAAGCCTCTGGCAGGAGCCCAAGTGCCCACTTGGGTGACAAGTTACCAGACATCAGTGGCTTTGTGGTATCCACACACTCCCCTGCAGAAAAGGAGGCATCCCTTGAGGAGGATTACCTTGAATTTCTCATGAGTCAAAAATCCCTGTCTTATGTCTAGTCCTTCACCTTTTTCCTACACCTGTATCTCCCAGACAGCCATCGTGTCTGACCACAGACCCCAAAGGTGCTCAGATTCTCCCATGCTCCAGAGAACGCCTCCTGGCCGCACCTGCACCAGGGTAGCCATGTATAGGACAACCAAATCTAGTCCTGAGGATCCTCACCCCACCACCCTGAGAAAGTGTCACCGTATCCTTTGTGCCTCCAGAATCCCTCAGCAATGGGAAAAACACCTCTGCCCATGCCATGGGGGAGCTGCAGAGACCTAAAGAGCAGCGAAGCAGCATGTCAAGCCCTAACTAAATATCTGAGAAATCCTGTGGCAGTGGATGAAGTCTCTAAACACCCTGAACACCACTGATGGGTGCTCATGGCTGTGTACAGAGGGGAACCGCTGTTAGTCTGTTTAAAGTGATTTAGAGAAGTCACAAAGGCAGCTCTTCAGAGATGCCTTTCAAAGAGCATGGCAGACTCCACATTTTGCACACACACGCAGTTCCAGCCAAGAAAGAAAAACATATCCATATCCTTGCTTTTCTCCCTGATCCACATGTGTTTCCAAGCCATCAGCTCCACATGACTCAGTGCTGGGAAGAAACAGCTCGGGCTGACCTCCTTACAAAGAGACATCCCCCCCTCCCTCCCCAATTCATGCAAATGCCTTTCCCCAGCTCACATCCCTCCTGCCTACCCAGGAGACAAACGATGCTCATGCCAAAGAGTGGGTTTACCCCATTGCCCTCACCCATGCACACTCCTCTCCAGTCACCCTCTCCATCCAAGCACCACACAGCAGCAAATGTTATTTTTTTTTTTTTTGTCAAGCTTCCCCAGCTGGTAGTGCAAGAAGTCCAACGTTACCTGGCCCACAGGTTGTGTTCTCCAGGTGGGACTTAGCGAAGACTCAACTTCCCTTTCGGAGAGCTCCCATCCACGTCGCGGCTCCGCACGAAGACAGGTCCCCTCCGCAAAGCACGCTCAGCCCTTCTGCGGCAACACTTGGGGAAGCACAAAAGCATCCCCTTTATCCTCACTGCCAGAGAGGTGGGGGAGAAATCTGCTTTTGTTTCTCCTGAATGACATGCCAGAGAGCTAGAGGGCATTAGCCATGAAGCTGTCAATAACAGCCAGCCAGGGAGGAGCCAGGACCCAGGGAAAACCCATCGCAGCTCAGGGAAAATATATCACACCAGGGCAGCTTAAGAAGGCTGAGCCATCTGGAGAGCAAATTGGGGTCCAGGTGGAGCGACTCACTTGATAGAGTCTCTGGCTTGCTGGAAACCACCCTAAAACCAATAAATAAATTACGTCTCTGTAGGCAAAAAGATGCCCAGAGCAAGAATGGACTGGGTCAGGGAGGAGCTGCAGTCCCCCTCATTAACGTGTGATAATTAGGTAATTAGATCCTTGAGAATGGTGAGGACAGAAGGGGAGGTTTGCCCCGTGTGGCTTTCTGCACCCTCCCCTCTAACTTGATCCCAGTTGTCGGCTGAATTTTTAAACGCTCGTATCAGGGATCAAAGCAGCCCTGGGGAAGCTCCACGAAGTAACCCTTGGGCTGAAGATTGTCAACCCCCCTAATGTGATGCAGCCAGCCTTCCCTCCTTCGTCCAGCATCGCTTTGAACAACTTGTATTATTTCACACTAGACAGAAGAGAAATATTAATAATAACCAGCCGCTGCATGTTGTCATCCCAGTGAAATCGCCTTTCTGCGGGGCACCACCGCTGTGTTTGCTGGCTGGCTCCTTTCTGCTCCTCTCCCATGGCTGGGATGCAGGGCACAAGCTGGCATCCCGCTTGCTCCCGACATTTGCATATGAATCACTGGCAACCTGGAAGGGACTGTGGTTTCCCAGCCTGCACAGTGGGCTGGGAGGGTTCAGGGTGTTGGAGTCAGTCCAGAGGAGGGCGACCAAGCTGGTGAAGGGTCTGGAGGGTCTGACCTATGAGGAACAGCTGAGGGAGCTGGGGGTGTTTAGCCTGGAGAAGAGGAGGCTCAGAGGTGACCTTATTGCAGTCTACAACTACCTGAAAGGAGGTTGTAGCGGAATGGGAGTCGGCCTCTCCTCCCAGGCAACTAGCGATAGGACAAGAGGACACAGCCTCAAGCTTGGCCAGGGGAGGTTCAGGTTAGACATTAGGAAGCATTTCTTCTCAGCAAGGGTCATTAGCCATTGGAAGGGGCTGCCCAGGGAGGTGGTGGAGTCACCATCTCTGGAGGTGTTTAAGAAAAGCCTGGACATGGCACTTAGTGCCCTGGTCTAGTTGCCATGGTGGTGTCAGGGCAATGGTTGGACTCGATGATCCCGAGGTCTCTTCCAACCTGATTGATTCTGTGGTTCTGTGATTTGCTCTTAGGACCTTCCACCCTGATAGAGTTGGTACTGCCAGGCTGCACCGACCAGGGGTGCAACCATCTCTGCACATGGATGGAGCTAGAGATGATCAGGAGCGGGTCATCAGGACAAATGGCAGCACGGCACTGATCCTGCTCTGTGATACGCAGCAAAAATGTCTCCAGAGTCTTGGAAACCCTTCAGCAAGGTTGCAAAGCTGTCCTCTCCTTGCAGCCATAAAGCACGGAGCTACCAACATGTTCAAAACCCACCTTCAGCTTCAAGCAGTGTGTGCAGCCCTGGGAGGCGGCTGGGAGCAGCTACTAAGGGTTCTAAACACACAAGGTTACTACAGTGAGAAGGCTTTGCAGGGTGCCCATGCCAAGCTGCCTAGCGAGTAGATTTCTACAGCCAGAATGCACTGCACTGCACTTGGCCCTGGATCTCCCCGTGCGATGCCACTGTGCCCCAAAGCCGCTGTCACTGTGCAAAAGCTGTTCTACAACCCACGCTTGTGGCCTTTTGGCATGAAAATGAGGGTATTAAATACCCTACAGAGCTTCAAGAGGATGTGGAGATGTTCAAAAGGGCTGTCTGTTAGCTCCCAGTGCCCTGGGTCTTCTCCCAAGGTAGATACAGACACCAGAAGCAGTGATCATAGAGTCCCAAATGCACTGTAAAATCCCTTCTTCACATTAAAAATACTCAGCTACTGGCACGTGGCCCACAGAAGCCATTAGGCACAAAGCCACAAGCATTACAATGATGCAAAAGGGAAATATAAGTATTTAGGACCAGGAACTCCAGACGCCTGTTGGGGAAAGCTCTGTGTGAATGTAGGACCAAAGCTTCCTGAAGGAGCAGCAGACTACGCATGTCAGAAGGAGGAAAAAGTAGGAAGGAGAAGGGACGCAGCTAAACTGAAGAGAAAATAAGGAGAAAAGAGTGGCAAAGACAAGAGGAAAGGTAGGAGAGAGTTTTGGATAAATCAGGTAATGGAGGCCGCAGTGAGACATCTAGAAGGAGGTGGTCACTAGGACTTGATCATGCTTTGGTCTCTACCTCCCCACCACACGCCTGAGAGAAGGAAAGGCATCCTACCCAGGACAGCTCTCTATGCACTCCTGGCACCACCATCCATATCTCCACCTTGCCATGGAGAGTCAAGACACCCTTCCTTGCACCCTCAGACAGTTGGCAGAGGTGAAGGGCAGTCACCAGCATCTGGGAGAAGAGACCAAAGCAGGAAAGCCAAGTAGATAAGGAAGGGCAGAGAAGTAACTAGAACAGAAACAGGGCCCAGAAGGAAGAGAAAGAGAAAACTAAGAGGTTTAAGAGGGGAAAAAAAAAACCAGCTTGGTTTCCTATTTCACATATGGTCACAGAATCAGAATCTTCTTGGTTGGAAAGGACCTTTAAGATCATGGAGTCCAACCATTAACCCAGCACTGCCAAGGCCACCACTAAACCATGTCCCTCAGCACCACATCTACATGGCTTTTAAATCCCTCCAGGGACAGTGACTCCACCACTGCCCAGGGCAGCCTGTGCCAGTGCTTGACAACCCTTTTGGTGAAGACATTTTCCCTGATCTCCAATCTAAACCTCCCCTGGCACAACTTGAGGCCATCTCCTCTCATCGTATTGCTTGTTACCTGAGAGACTAACACCCTCCTCACTACAACCTCCTTTCAGGTACTTGTATGCAGCAATAAGGTCTTCCCTAAGCCTCCTTTTCAATACTCACATTGAGCTTGAAACCTGCTCAGGAGCTTCAGCCAAGAAGAGGTTGCTTGCACCAAGAGCCCAGGAGGAGGAGAATCAGCCTTCAGCCTCATGCTGCTGCTGCTGCTCACATCATGGCTAGACTTTCACATTCAGTTTGAACTTTTCAAGCTCCTAGCCACTGCATCACGTTAAGGCTTTGGTGGAGATGATATGAGAGATCCTTCTTTGGCAGATAACTGTGTAGACCTAGGGCATGGGCATGGCCGCATCATCATCACCTCCCAGACCCGAGGACTACAACCCTACTGGCAAATTTAAAGGGCTGGAAAGGTTCCCAGATACTGTGAGAACTATCCCAGCTGTACCACTAAGCTCTTATAAATAAGGGCAGGTTTAGAGAGGAAGAAAAAGAGTTAAATAGCACAATGTTGGCTGTCCCAAGCCATTTGGGCTTAGAGCCAGCAACCAATCGTCAGCTCCTTTATCTGAATAACAGACACAGCCTACATGGCTCTCATTACTCTCCTTTCAACTTTTCAATATCTTTCCCTAGGGTACAGCAACGACAGCCCCCAGTTAGGGATTATTCAATATTGCAGCTATCAGGAGGCTCTACCCCTTCCCCCAGGGCAATTTTATATCTAACACTGAAATGGTCTACCCAGAGCCAGTCAAATTCATGACACGGTACTGACTACCCATCGCCAACCAGTGAGATAGCGTTGTATTTACTTTAATCCCTTTCAACTATCAGTTAAATGCAGCCATTCAGGGGCTGGAGAAAACAGCGGCTTAATGAAAAACAATCCCACATTGACCCAGACAAGATCCCCTTCTCACCCAAAGCACCCTCTGTCTGCAGCTGGGAGCAGATCCTGGGGTAAAGAATAAAAAAATAGAGCAAGCACCAAGCAAGCCTTTCCCTTAACATAGATATTTAGTGAAGAACTGCTCAGAGACTTCTCAAGCTGGATCTCGCATCCAGACTGCTGTGTTTAATAAGTGCTAATGAACGTATGAGCCATTTATTGCTCTTTGAACCTGCTCATGGTTTTTGGCCTTCACAGCACCCTGGGGCAATGACTTGCATAATACGTGTTAAAAATAAATTGCTTCCCGTTTGTTTGGTTTAAAACTGCTGCCTCATTGGTTCTATGGGTGCGTCATTGTCCCCCTGTGGCCACAAACATGGAAAAATTATTCTACAGTTACTGTTCAAGACTCAGGTCTGCACAGTCACCTCCTTTTCGCATCACTGCTTTTCAGCTACTGTCTCATAAAACCTGGATGGCAGAGAACCATAGAATCATAGAACAGTTTGGTTGGAAGGGACCTTTAAAGGTCATCTAGTCCAACCCCCCTGCAACAAGCATGGACATCTTCAACTAGATCAGGTTGCTCAGAGCCCCGTCCAATCTAACCTTGAATGTCTCCAGGGATGGGGCATCTACCACCTCTCTGGGCAACCTGTGCCAGTGTCCTACTACCCTCAGCGTAAAAAGTTTCTTTGTTATATCTGGTCTGAACCTACCCTCTTTTAGTTTAAAACCATCCCCTTGTCCTATCACTACAGGCCCTGACAGAAGAGTCCCTCCTCATCTTTCCTGTAGCCCCTTCAGGTACTGGAAGGTGCTAGAAGATCTCCCCAGAGCCTTCTCTTCTCCAGGCTGAACAGCCCCAACTCTCTCAGTCTGTCTCCGTAGCAGAGGGGCTCCAGCCCTCTGAGCATCTTCGTGGCCTCCTCTGGACTCGCTCCAACAGCTCCGTGTCCTCCTTCTGTTGGGGGCCCCAGAGCTGGACACAGCACTGCAGGGGGGGGTCTCATGAGAGCGGAGCTGAGGGGCAGAATCCGCTCCCTCGCCCTGCTGGCCACGCTGCTGGGGATGCAGCCCAGGACACCGTTGGCTTTCTGGGCTGCACGCGCACGTTGCCGGCTCATGTTGAGCTTCTCATCAACCATCACCCCCAAGTCCTTCTCCTCAGGGCTGCTCTCAACCCATTCTCTGCCCAGCCTGGATTTGTGCTTGGGATTGCCCCGACCCACGTGCAGGACCTTGCACTTGGTCTTGTTAAACCTCATGAGGTTCAGATGGGCCCACTTCTTAAGGTTGTCCAGATCCCTCTGGATAGCATCCCTTCCCTCAGGAGTGTCAACCACACCACTCAGCTTGGTGTCATCAAAAGGAGATGCAACGCAACTATAGCAATCTCAGGAAGGACAGATTTCCAAACATCCCTCTGGTCAGACCTTTAGCTCCCTCATGAAGCACAAAAAAGCAGAAACACAGGGAGAAGATCAAGGCATCACCATTTTCCAAGCAATCCCCGAACACACGACAGTGTCACAGACTGACAGGGGAATACTAACAGTTTATTTCACAGAGCATTAAGAGTTCATTTTGGTCTAGCTCTATTTTCATCAAAAAAGTATCATCCTTTTAAAAAAAAAGGTAGCAAATATTAAGTACGATAACGGTAACAGTCAGTGCATTACGCATAAAGTTTGGGTCTCATCATAACAAAAAAAAAAGAAAGAAAAGAGTGAATTGTGAAAACAACTCTTTGTTGGATTGCTTTTAACACTTCCAAGCTCTTCAGCACTTGACCTTTCAATAGTCATCTCCAAGGATAAAAACAGAACATGCAGGTAATTATCAACAGATGCTGAGATTTAACATCTCTCACTTGGCAATGACAATCCACCAGGAATGTTTCAATACAGCACCACGTTAGAAGGAGAAGCAACTTTGTTCTCAAAAGCCTTGAAATCCACCAAAACCTTGCAGTTCTGCAGAAAAAACACACCACGTTTCACAGACTCGAGAGAGTACCATATAGAAGGACAGTATTTGGGGAAGGTCAGAGGGAGCACGGACCAGGGTCTTATTCCACTTACATTCATAAAAACCCAGGGTAGATGCCACAGAATTAAAGTCTTGAGTTGCACTGCTTAGGAGGTGCTTATTGAAGCACCACAAGTCACATTTGTAATATCAATAGGGGTATTTTCCTTTTACATAGGTGTTGGCCACTTTTGCCCCCAATTCTTACATGCTAAGCCCAAGACCTTGGGGTTTCAAAATGCTACTGGAGTACAGCTTAAAAAAGATAGAGCAGGTCAGTGCTGCCAAAACTGCTTGCGGCTGTTTTTATCGTGACTTGTTTCTGGCCTTTTCAAGCCTGCTGTGTGTGTTGAACGTGATGCACATCAGCATCTCCCATCATGGGCTTTACAACCCAGCTTGGCCAGCACCTGAAAATTCAGTCTCAGCTCCCATTCCCTCCACGGTGAACAACTTTGATGGTCCCATCGCTTTCAAGGCAGCGCACACCAAGCTTCAAAGGAAGGTTTTACTCAATGGGATTTCTCACATTGGATGCTGCGTCGACCAAGATCCAGCAAGGAAGGGAGCAACCCAACACCAGAAGGCCATGAGAACTGAGCCAAGACTCATTCACAGCTCTGGCAGCCTTCCAGCTGGCTTCAGCTGCCTTGGTAACTGGCTCCACGTAAACAGCAGTGACCCAAAAATGAGCTCCTCTCCACAAGGCCTTGAAGGTCAATAGCAGAGAGCTGAGACAGCCCTTGGGCTGGCTGTGAGCTGTTTCAGGAAGGGGACAAAATTCAACTGTCTTCTACTTGGTTTCTGAGCTTTTTGGGTTTTTATTTTAACCTCTGGTCTAGGATTTTGGTTTAAAGCCTTTGGCATTGGAAACACGCTGATGAGAGCTCTTGCCTTCATGAGCCTGTCAGCATCTGCTGCAAGACCATCACTCCTTTGGAGGACATGAACATGCAGCTTTAAAGATCCTGCTTTTAAAGCAAGGAGGAAAGGTCTCCTTGCAGGAATAAATTATACGCCGGGGCTGCCTCACCTTCCAAACTATTTACAACTCCTTCACCCAAGGGCATCTCCTTGGCCCAGAGAGGGGGAAGCTCACACTGCACCACCACCTCCTCTTCCTACACAGGTGGAAGGACAGGGAAGTAAGGAGCAACTGCAAATGCCACTTGGAGTGGCAGGCACTTTAGCCAGATCTGAGTGGTGATGGTGCCCACAGCATTGCTTTTTGCAAGCCAACCAGGCTCCCAACAAAGCCCAACTCAGGGAGAAGATAGAAAGAGAGAAGGGGAAAAAAAAAAAAATCAGAAATTAAAGCATTGCTGCCAGCAGAGGCCAATCTACAGCCCACGCTCAGGATTTGCTTTCAAGTCTGTGGTAGGACATTTCAAGAAGGCCATTCCCCTGTGAGCATCCAGGCTTTGGGGAAGGAGGACAGGACAGGGAGAAGGTGCCCAAGTGATTGAGCCAGTGCAACCCCTTCCCTGGCTCTGAACTTCAGTAGGGAAGAGCAGTGTTATCTCCTCTCCTAGAAGAGCTTCTCCTCCAAAGAGCCTCCTGTTGCATTAGAGCTAAAACTTCATTGCCCAGGAAAGGGGGAAAGTGGGGGAAACAAAAAAAAAAAATAACAAAAACAACACTTCACAAGAACATCACAACATTCAGCTGCACCAAGGGAAGGAGTGGAGCAAGGCAAAGGGGAGAAAGAGGAGACACATCCAACGTGTTTTTCCCAGAACCCCCCAAGGGGACTCAGGCTGTCATATCGAGATTGAAATAGCTTCAGTCATAAGGTCGAGGATTTAATGAACATGGTATTTCCATTCATGCCCTGAAAAAATTACACTCAAAAGACAAAAAAAATTCAGATTTTCTACATATTTACAAAAATAAGCCCCCCAACCTCACAACCAGGGAGGTGGAGCAGCTCGTGATGGGGTATGGGAAGGGGCTCTGCCCACCCAGCAGTTCCTCAAAGGTTCCCATCCCACAGCAAGCAGGAGAGCACGGCTCTCACTGCCCGGAGCGAACGCAGGGGACGCCACGCGCCGGGGTTGGGCCGGAGCCCCTCAGTTCATCCGCAGCTTGGTGTCCCGATGATCCGTGGGGGTGACCATCTCGTTGGCATAGCCATTCTCTGAGCAGAGAGACAGCTCGTCCGTGGTCTCCACGCCGTTGTTGATCTCTGGGGAGGGCAGAGAAAGCAGGGACATGGTCACAGGGGTGCAAGTCCCAGAAGCCCCCCATGGATGGGAAAACTGAGGCACTGAGCAGCCATGCAGTTCCACCACATGGGATCCATCTGATCCTACAGGATTTCACCCCGGGTTTAGTAACACTGCACCCATTTAAAACCAGTTCTGAACAGCACCTGCCTCTAAATAGGAGCTCACCTCTAAATTTCAGACCCTGCCACCATCAGAGGCAAAACTGGACCCCCCCATACACATGATGCTATGTCACAGGCTGAATTAGTCACCTGTGGGAAAAGGGTGTAAAATATCTGAGCTTAATCTCTACATTGGTGGCCATTCTGGGACAGGGCAGACTCCAAAGTCACTGGTTTCACTGGGAAAAACATGCAACCACCAACGTTTTGATTGTAAACACCCACCCTAAGCAAGAATGTTTGTTTCAGAGGCACAAAACTTCAATATGTATCCCCTGACTCTAAGGATGTAAGATGTCCTAGACATAAAATATCTAGAACATGTTGGGGAGGCTTAATTCTGCTGTCACCAACTGCTTCCCCTCTCTGGGTTCCCTGGATTTACACCTGATTTTCACCACCTCTGGAGGGCAGAATCAGGCCTGCATTTCACACAATAAGCTCTTTGAAGCAAGATTCGTCGTTTCACTGTGTATGTGCCCAGTACGATAAACCCTGATCCCTCCTGGAGGCCTCTAGCCCCTGAAGACAAAGAAAGAAAACCTCTAACAAAGCTCAAGGGGAGATTATATTCACATTCCTTCAAATGCGAGTTTTCCACCTTCATGCACCAACTTTAATCTTTTAAAGCTGAATGTTTCCCTCTTTGTACACATTTCTGAGTTCTTTCTTAGGAAGAATTTCTTCTCAAAAAGGGTCATTAGACATTGGAAGGGGCTGCCCAGGGAGGTGGGGGAGTCACCATCTCTGGAGGTGTTTAAGAAAAGACTGGACATGGCACTTAGTGCCATGGTCTAGTTGCCATGGTGGTGTCAGGGCAATGGTTGGACTCGATGATCCCAGAGGGCTCTTCCAACCTCATTGATTCTGTGGGGTGAGATGGACACATTGCCAGCATGGTCCAACACAAACAAATGCTGTGAGGAGCACAAGGGTATCAGCAAGCCCCTCAATCCAAAGGGCCACTGAGTTCCAGGTCTACCCCAAACTCATCACCACTATCTGTGGTGACCTATGCCATTATTTTAATGGGTTTTATAGCTTTTGACACACTGTTGATAACTCAGAGCGGAGAAGATGTGGGACAGTATGAGAGCTGCATGGCACAACTTGGGAAGTTAGACACAGGATTCTTCAGCAAATCAGTGCTCAGACGTGCACCAGTTTGTGGTGGATGAGCCATGACCATATGCCACAAATGGTTCAGTGCAGCAGGGTCAGTCCAGCCACCCTGTCCCGCCAGCAGATGATGACACCCGTATCAAGACCACCTCCTCCATCAGCAGAGAGCAGGGTGATAGCTGAGTGATGGAGCAAAGGGCTCTGACCAACCAGCCCCATCCATACCCGAGAAGATCAGCTTCTCCTTCATGATCTTGACATCCCGGCTAGACCGACGGACAGCAGCACTCAGCATGATCTGCTCTGGATTGTAGGTCCTGATGCTTCCTAGGCGCCACCTGCAAGACAAGAGGGGGATATCAGGGGCTGGTCTTCCCAACCATAGCAGCATCCTCAATGCAAGTGGCCACCAACAATGTGGAGACCAACAAGTCCCAGAGACCCTCACGCCTTCACTCCCTTGCACCTACACAACCCCGCATGGTAGGAGGATGTTCAGAGATGAGAATGTTATCTCAGACATACAAGCAGGTTGTCTTTAACCACCTTGAGCATTCTAATTCTGCTAATTTAACCAAGGACTGCAGCTACCCCTCTCTACCACATCAGCTACCCAACCGCCCTAAGCAGGTAGGGCTATTTTGACTATTTTGACTCTTAGGGTTGGAAAGAGGGAACAGAACAAGAGATCAAGCCAACTAAAGAAACCATAACCTTTTCCTCACTGTGTCACATGCTTAGCCTTGTGGGAGAAGAAAGCTCAAAGACAAATCAAGGTCTCAAACCTGAGATGCAGCAAAGACACTGTCCCCACACAAGTAGCTGTCATATACAGCTCCCCTGAACATTATTTCTCCCAGAGCTTCCCTCCTCATATGCCAGGTCTTTGCTTAAATGCTCCTACCCAAACCCTACACTTTTTAAGCCTTGATGAAACTCAGTGTTCACCAAAAGTTTCCACCACCTAAATAACATGAGGCTGAGGGGAATTTGGCTCAACTTAAAATTAGCCAGACTTTTATTCTCATCACTGAATGCATGTAAAGAAAATTACTCATGTTAGTAATGCTTTAAGGCTATTTGATGGAGAAACAGAAGGGATTAGGGTGCTTTATATGGGGTTTCCGATCTTCTGGCACCATCTAGTGGCTCACCCACACAAGAGAAGGTGATTTAATTAATTTATTTTTTTTTTAAAAAAGGTGACAACCACCTTCTCTTACATTTCTAACCCCCTACCCAGCCCCAGGAGCAGTGGATTTGAGGAGCACCACACATCTCCAGCCTAGGACCACAGCATCAACCTGACAAAGCATCATCCACAAAAGAGGTCCTGCAATTTTTCCAGGAGAATCTAGCTGGTGCCAATTTCATGGGGTTTCCAAACCCTTCCCAAATCCCAGCGGGTGACGCGGCACCATCAGGCTTTGAACGGGGTACAGATGAAGGCAGATGGTCTGCTACAGAGAAAAGAAGGGGTGGGATGGCAAGATGACACAACTCACAGACCCATGGACAACACAGAGGAAGCACAAGGAGGCAAAGACATTAAAGTAGAAAAAAAAAATTAAATTAAGAAAATAATTTTCTTCTATCATCGTCATCTAAGCTGAGCCACTCTGACCTGGAAGAAGATCATTTTTGCCCTCAGCGTCCCATGCAGGCAGATTCACTAAGGTCAATGTGGTTGCAAGTGCATAGGATCTCACAGGATAAGACCCTCTTTTAACTAAAAGGACCAAAACATATTGCTACAAGTCTTTTCTTTGCCCACAACAACACGATTTCCAGCATCAGTCGGGGTTGTGTGGCCAAAAGGCATGATGATCTCTTGCCCATGGGTCCTAGAAATCCCATGGAGGGCATGGGCCATTTTGAGGCACAGACAGCCCAGCCTCAAAGGGGTGCAGGGACCAAGGGCTTTTCTCCTCCTGCCAAGGGGAACAAGCATTGCTCTCTGCTCTCCCTCTCCCATGGTGGCTGTGGTCAGACCCAGCATGGTTAAATATGCACGAGGGGCCGATGACTCCTCTCACAGGGGTGCATTGCTCTGATTGAACAAGCTAGGAGAGGGTGATCCCATTTTTCAGAGCTATTTTGAAATACCCTCTCAGAAGAGCCACCAGTACATTTAATCAACAACGCAACTCCAATCAACATCATACAAAATACTCTCTGCTGTGCTTGGTAGCCTTTGGGTCTCCAGAAACCTTGTTTAATAGAAAATAGCACCTCTCCTACCCCCTTGGACTCTGTTGTGATCGGCCACGTTTAGGACAGCAGCGTGCAAAAAGGCCAGAGAGACAGCAGGTAGGTCTTGTTCTGGGAGGCTGGCATCAAAGCAGACCAGACGGACACGGGGTGGGAACAGACTAAAAAATACTGGGACAACAACACAGAGACAGCATACACCATGTTAGGGCCACGACTGGACCCTTGTTTGGAGGGAAGATGCTAAATGGCAAGGAAAGGGGATGGGAGAGTGGCAGGTCAGGGAGAAAACGGGGTTGATTGGTACTGAGGTGATAAGATGGAGCGAGCAAAGAGCCAAGCCAGCCGCAACTAGAGTCCCCATCCTGTGACTGCTCTTGCCTAAAGCTGCCCAACTCTTCGGCACCTCTGTCTTCTTACCCATGAGCTAGGGAGCAAGGGGAAGGCAAGAGGGGGAAAACACCCAACCTCCCTGCACCCCGTAGGAGGGCTCAGCCTGGCCACATAGCCGGGTCCTGTTCTGGGGAGATGTCATGAGGACGTAACGCAGCAAGTCCAAGGTACCTCGTGGAGCAGGCAATACTGGCAGGTGGGCAACCCTGACCCCCAAGGCGGTGGCAGAGGGAGAGGAGTAGATAAGCACAGACAGGGAGTAGCCAAGTTCTCATAAATACAACCCCATGGCACACAGCAGAAGGAATGAAGGTGGTAAGGTGTGAAGAGTTTTGTCCGAGGACGGACATGGTGAAGGCTTTACTGCAGAAAAGTGACAGCACCTCCCTCCAAGGGGATGAGAATGAGTGGTGAGAAAACATCCCAGACAAGGAGAAATCTGGGTTTCCAATTGATGGCACTTCAAATCCAGGATCCCAGGCTCACTCCCTTCCTGCGTGCAATGCTATTTATTTTCACATTGCATTTCCAGTTTCACAGTGGTGTAACTGGGAAGAGCCTCCTGAAAGATCACAAGCTCCAAGTGCAGCAATAGAAGAGCCAAACCTTTTCAGCTCTTAGCCTTATAAATCCATTCCCAGCGCTAGAGAAGCACTACTTTATATAACTGACCGGGTTACATTATTTTCTTTAGAATTGGCCAGTTTAGAAGAGGTTGGTCTCAAAAACCTCTGGTAAATGCAGGAAGGAAGGAAATAACCCCATATTTTTGCATGGGATTATTTCCATGGAGAAAGCATCACATCCACTGTGAATTTCCCAATTACAACGCTCTGCAGGACCTCAGAATTGGGCTGTTTGGATCATTGTAACAGAAGGTCAGATTGCCTTCAAAACATCCACCAGCTTCAGCATCAGGCTCCCGTGGTGCTCATGGCTATGGACTATGCAATGTTCAGACCCTTATGGTCCCCCTGCAAAGCCAGATGTTTGAAAGCATCATGAAAAGCTGCGTCCTGCCCTGTCCATCTGCAGTGAAGCCATAGCAGAGAGGGAGAAAGAAAGAGAGAAAGGAAGGTTGAATGAAAAAGAGAAAGAAGAGGAAAGCACCAGAATTACCTGATCATGTGATAGCTGTGAGATGCCAGAATGCAGCAGAGAGAGAAAGAGGAGGAACATGCACAACAGTCAGAGCAGTAAGAAAATAAACAAGGCAAAGAGGCAAAAAAAGATCGGTTAGAAGTCATCACAGTTGGTATTTCCCCTCCAGAGAGGCTGCCACGATCCTGTCACCGGGGCTGAAGCAGAACAGCAGGAGCAATCCCTACCCACAGCTACAGAAGAGGGACAAGCCATGCGTAGGAGAGAGGACGAGCACATCGAAGCTGTGGCTCTGTTCCCACCCGCCCCCTCATCCTTGCATGAAGGAAGCAGTTCTGTTTTGCCCCAAAAAGGACTTAGAAAACAAAACAAAACAAAACCAACCACGACACTGAAGGCCAAATGCCAAGCCCCACTTCCCAGAGCTGAATCACATCAGCAGGTAGTAGTTGGGCAATTCTGCTGCAATTTGGTTTTGATACATCCTCAACTCTGTTACCATTTCTTTCATGCGGTGGAGAAACTGGAACAGCAGGGAAATGGGTCTCTCCTGCACAAGGCTCTTGGAAGAGCAAGCCCTTTGCTGCAGAAAGTCCAACTTCTGGTGACAGAGTTTCTCCTTCTTTCTTCTACTGACTTAGGGTTCAGTTGTCCCAAGGGAGAGATACAAAAGGCATAATTTGGCCCTGCTACAATCCCCATGTAGCCAGACCTCTCTGAGCAACTGTCTTTCTACATCAGGTCCAGAGGCTGGGCAGGGAGCCCAGTGCTCCAGGCTGAGGGACCCTGGGGAAAGCTGGTGGCAGTTTCCAGCTCTTCTCACCTATATCACACTTACACAGAGAGTGGAAGAGAAACCCTGCAATAATGCTCTCCTTCCTTACCCTGCTCCATCAAACCTCTTCCAAACTGGAAGAAATTCAATCTGTGCAGAGAGGAAGAGTCCAGCTATTGCAAAGTTCGTGTAGCTGTGACTTCTCCCTCTCTCCAAGCATCATTTCACTCTGCTCTGGCACCTATAGTTCCCATAGATTCCTGCAAACAGATGATCTGGGACAACGCGACAGCAAAATCACTGGCTCATGAGGCTGAAGCAAACTAAATTGCTGCTCCTAACGCAAAGGCATTTCAGATATCATGAAGGACAGAAAGCGTATGTCCCTTGATGATGTCTCTAGGACAGTTGTTTGTGCATCCCAAAGCAGATGAGATTATAGAGCCAGGGGAAGAGGGGATGCAGTTTCTGAATGACACATATTTTCCCAGGAGAAGGCTGCTGCTTCTCGCTGGAGGGAGCGCATCTCTCTGAGCTCACGCTTTTTCCTGGAGAGGGTTATTACACTGTCATCACTGACAGATAAAATGCCTCCTAGGAGAAAAGGCACATCACCGGGGAGGACACCATGGTTTCCTTTGGTATAATCAAGAGGAGGGGTAGCTTGGCCAGCTCTGCCATTAGGAAGTTGATTTACCTCCTCCTGATTTATCAGTGTCTTAACTTGCTCTGCTCCCAGGTTTTACACTCCACGTTTGTTTTCAGGGACCCTGGCTAACACACAGGCTTCTGCAGTGCCCGTATCAAATCCTTGCTCTCCTTTTTCTTTGAAAAATGGGGAGACTTTATGCATCAAACTAAGCAACCGATTTGATTTGCTAAATCTTAATATTTCTATTTCTTCATCCAAATGGGAACAAACTGATTTAAGAAAACTATAACAAGTTCTTTTTGAAGACTATAATGGTGGAATCTCAAAACATCTCCTCTTCTTCCTTTAAAGCATTTTAATCTCTTTCTCAATGTCCATTTCCCCAAAGCATTTACAGTTTCTCTCCCACATGCATTTATGAGCAGAGCAAGGCATTTATCGCTACTATTTAGAGATCTCTCAGTCTTAAGAAGTAGCGACTTCATCCAATTCGATGTCACATCTCAGAAGTGGAATTATTGTTTGCAGTCTTTGTAGGGATTTTTAATAAACAGTTTCCCTGCTATTGCAATCCAAGCACCTGAGGAGCACGGTGCTCCTCTCTCCCATCCCCACCCCACGCTCGGAACAAAAACACACGCCACAAATACACAAGAGTCGAGCTGTAACAATGCTACTTACTTCTGGAATATAAAAACTCCTACAATTACGATAAATGAAATGAGATCAGACGTGATCCAGATTAGGTGGTACTCGTCTGGAGGCTGGAAGACAAAAAACAGAAGCAGAACTTAAACCTTCTGGCTTGCACAACCACAGAGGGACCACACATTGATAAAGTTACCACCAGAGCAGAAAGAAAAGCACAGAGCTGCAGGGGTCACATCTAAATCACATTTATGACATTGGTAATGCTAGCCGGTCACCCAAAATGACGTTATCAGGAAAAACTGCAAACAGGAACAATTTTTAACTCTCCACCCTTTCATGTGCTGACATTTTCTCAGAGCTCTGTGGGCTGAACATTTCCTGTCTCAGCTGTACCTCGAGGTGACGTTAAGATGCTGTTTGGAAATCCAAGTCTGTGGGAAAACACAGAAATGTATACACATTGCACATGAAACATGCAGGGTCCATTTCCAGTGCTAATGTTAGCTGTTCTGCGCAGTCCCCATGCTATATGCATATATTTCTCAATTTCTACCCTTTAAGGCACTAGTAGCTCTGGCTCCATTTGCCAGTCTAAGTGGCTGTGGTCATCACACCAGCTCAACCCATCATCTGAACCCAGCACAGAAGCACACTACTTCACATTTATTTTTGTGCTGCCCGGGAAACAATGTTTGACACTATCCCGTGTAACATCCTTATCTCTAGATTAGATCTTAGGAAGAAATTCTTGACTGTGAGGGTGGTGAGACACTGGCCCAGGTTGCCCAGAGAAGCTGTGGCTGCCCCCTCCCTGGCAGTGTTCAAGGCCAGGTTGGATGGGGCTTTGAGCAACCTGGTCTAGTGGAAGGTGTCCCTGCCCGTGGCAGGAGGGTTGGACTAGATGATCTTTAAGGTCCCTTCCAACCTAAACCATTCTATGATCTATAAAGAGCAGCACTAGTAAAGACAAGAAACTAAAATGATAATAAACCCCTGATGATGCTCAGAAAACACCTACCCAGGACAGCCACGAATGATGCTAACAAATTTCTCCTATCCCAAACCTGCACTAGTCACAACCAGGAGAAGGTTGTTGATTTCATACCAGACAGATCCATCACAACCACCAACACCATCATTAATGCACACAAGCAGTATTACATTAGAGAAAGAGAATACATAATGCATAAAGATTAGTTCACGCAATGGTAGTGTGACATGGATAAAACCAGTGAGGAGCCGTCAACTCTGCTACCTCTGCCTCCCAGCAGAGAAGAATCGTAGAATCACAGAATGGTGATTTTTTTTTTTTAAGTCTTACAGAAAGCTCAAAACTAGAAGTTTTTAGTACCAAATCAAGGTTTCATAAGCAGCAAAAACCAGAATTTCAAGGTGATCAAAAGGGGAAAACTACAATTTTTCAAAGACGTGCACCCCATGCACGTCGGTATTAAGAGTGCTCAGTGAGAAGATGCCTCCTCAGCCCTGCAGAGGAGGGAGCATGTGTCAGCAAGACCTACTCAGGAATTTGCTATATTTCACCTGCAGTTCCCCTTTTTTAGACAGGGCTTTTCAGTGAGATTATTTGTTTGGTGGGTTTTTTTTTTAATAAACTTTACCCAATATGAGGCCTACTCTGAAATCCTCACATATGCAGCCTTTCAAACCCTTCATCAACTCAGTGTAACTGGGCAGAGAGCAACTTAAATCCTGGCTCTGAGAGACTCCCCAAAAAGTGGAGAGGGGTCCCTGCTTTAAGGGCATCAAGTCGGAGGCTGATCCCCAGCTCAAGCTGCCGATAAAGCCCAACAAAGCCCCTGAGGGCACTGGGCAGCCAGAGCCTGGCAGAAACAACCGTTTCACTGCAGCTCCTGAGCCACGTCCCACGTGGTGGAGGGGGCTCAGATGGCAAAACTGGTTATATTACACCACCCAAGCACTTCAATATGCGGCAAATCAAGGGATTTTTATGCTGCCAGTGATATAAGAGTGTGCACTCACAGCAGAGGGGGAAATCCAGCAGATGGGACAGCCCTTGGAGAAGGGCTCCAAGTACCATCAAAGAGGCTTTTGGAGTAAAAAGCTGCTAATGATGCACACACAACTCCTGCCAGCTATAGTGGAGGACAGATGTTTGCAGCAGCAGAATTCAGTCGACTGTAATCTCTTCTGCCAACAGATCCAATCTTTATGAAACCATTTCTAATTCTTCAGCATGCACCAGTGTGAATTTGTGTAGTCAGACACAAGCAGTAGGTTAAGCTAAGGCTAAGGACATCATGCATAGATGTTCATCCACCTAGGCAGTAGTCTTGAGGTCCTAGCTCTAGCTAAAGATGCAGATAACTCATTAACGTTAAATTCTCCTTATGCTCATCTTGTTCTCCCCTTTCCCAAGCAGATCTGCCAGAGTAGCAGGTAAAACAGCTGCCTCCTGTCCTACCCCAACACGATCTGTCGTCAGAAAATAGCCCCTCCGTCACATGCACTTACACCGCCACAGATGAGCTCTTGTTTCAGGAATACTTTGATGCAACTATTTAATTGTTTTCCCTCCAGTCCAATATGAATATTTCCATTTGGTTCAGAGACCCAAAGTGCTAGGGGAGTTTTGAGAGAGTTTACTGGCTACGTGCTGGGTAAGGGGGCTACCTTTGGTCTCTGATTGTTCCTTGTCTGGCAATGGAGTAACCAGAGGTAAAACTTGTCCTCATTTATTAAAAACAGGCAAAAAGCTAGTTTTGCAGCCTGGTTGAAAGACAGAAGCCAGGTTTGCTGGTTCACTTGTGTGCCTGCTTCTGCAACTCAACAGCTACTCAGCAGGTCTGGAAAGGTGTTTTTCCATTAGAGAAAAATGGGAAAATCATATGGGTTAAACAGGGCATGCAACACAACGTCCAAGGCTCCCAAAACCTGTATGAGAAGAGATGAGGCCACCTGAAGGAAGGGATTGTGCAAGAGGAGCATTGAACTGTTACCATCTCAGGGCTCAGGCATACAGAGGGGGAAAACCCTCAAGCTCAATAGCATGTTGAACCCAAGTAAACGTTCCTAGAGAAACCCACTAGACATGTGGCTGCAGTGGTCAACAGCCACCTCTACACCCCTCCACTGCATCCCCTCCTTCCAGGGCTTCACAGCACCTTCCCAGGCATCGTGCTTACCATTAGCCAGATGGGAAAAGGCACCTTGCGAAGGACGTGGGAGCTGTCGGAGGTGACTGACTGGACACCGGCGCACCACAGGATGGAGTATAGCCAGGGCTCATTCACAGTGTAGAGATTCACGCTCAGGTTCGCCATGGCGTAGTCCCTACCAGGAGACAGACAGGGTGAGATGCAAGTTCCCCAGCAAACATTAGACCCTCATCTCTTGCCATCAGCCACCACTGTAATCACAGCTAGATTTATTTGGTCTGAATTGCATGAAATAGGTTTTTTAACAGGGCATGGTCACTTCATAAGCAACCCAAGGGCACTGCAATCAAATGGTTTGAGCTTGAAAGCTTGCTTCGTCTCTCAGATGCTATGTGACCCAGGCCACAGCCCATCTCAGATACTTCCTCACAAACGATGGGCACGTCATGTTTTTCTAACAACCGCCTCATCACGTTGATGTAAAATTAACATCTGGCTCAGATGCCTGTAACACTTCATAGGCAATTTACTTAATTAAAATCTGGCAGGCTGCATTTCCAACATCAGCGCCTACAACTCCCGTGCCCTTGTTTTGGGGACAGTCGCAGAGTTACAGCTTCCACTCTCCTGAGGTCATTTTCTAAGAAGCTAAAACTGCAAGCTGGGGTGGTACAGGAGCTGTCAGCAGCAAACCAGGCACTGACAGTGGACTCCCTGTACCCAAAATTGCTCTGTTTCTTCATCTATGAAGCAGAAGCATCACTAATCTCCCTTGCATGGACAGCACTGAGATTAATCCTTGCAATTCAAGATCAGCAAAGCACTTTGAGGTGGAAGGCCACCATACAAGATGTGGACATCTCAAAGCTCACAACATGATCAAGCTGCTCCAAAGGCTAAGGGATTGCTCATTTGACTGGGCACCACAAGGGCTTCAAGGTTCAAGAAACACTCAGGTGGCAGGTCTGATTTTGGAGACAGCTGAGGTGGGATTGATGAGAGACTGGGGCTGACGAGCTGGGATAGATGAGAGAGTTGGCATATGGTCCTCTCCATGAGACAGAGAAAATAAGTAGGGGAAAAACAGGCAGGAATTATCCTGCAGGTAAAGCACAGACTTGGTTTTAAGGGCAAGCAACTAGTCCAATTGCTGGCAACCATGGAAAGACACCACTGGATTATGCTAAATAGGACCATGCCCTCAAACAGCTGCAGGCTCAGCTCTTCCCTACTCCCAGCCCAAATGTATAGCAAGACAACTCCTTTGAAGATACTTTTCTTCTGCAAACCTGTTTCATTTTCAAGTATGCATTTGGGGAAAAAAAGATCAAACTCTAAAAAATAGAAAAGCTCTACCAGAAACAATCCACCCTTTCCAAGAAGGGGGCAAAGCTGGGAGCTAACACACTGCACAGTTCAAATAGAGGTTCAAGCAGAAAGAGAGGAACCCCACGCTGTGCCAACCTCATTAAAGAGGAGACCTGACCAGTCTAAATAGCTGACAAAGGACAGTAATGAAACAGGTGAATTCTCTGTGAAGAGAAATTCCTGAAAGCATATCCAGACTTTGGACTAAGCAAAATTCTGTGGTAGCAACTCTGGAGCAACAAACAGAAGCAACGGGCAGCTGCTAATGAGGATGAAACAGCACTTGGAGGTACTTGGTGTGAAAAGCCTTCATTTTTTCCAGAGCTGACAATGTAATAAGGATCAGACGATTCATATATTTGTATTTCAAAAAGGATCACCATATACTGAATTAGCATGTAGGGTTATTAGAGTCAGCTGTTTGCTCCTGGGAACAGCCTGGATGCTGGGTGATGGGTAAAGACAAGCTTGCACAGCTCAAGCTTTTGAGAGCAAGTCCATCTGAAAAGACACCTCTATGCGGGTAAGATGGGATGATCAGAAAAGATGCTGCTGGGCCAGGGATGCACGCAAGGCACAAGGATGCACACAGCTGTGGACACCCGCTGTGGAGCACGTGGGCTATCACGCAGCATCCCAAGGGCTGTACCTGACATCCTCGTTCGTGACCTTGGTGTAACGCAGGTTGAGCTTCACGATGCCCTTCTCCCTCAAGTGCTCTGCGTCCAGCTTGAGGCCAGAAGTCTGCTGGAAACCCGGCGCAATCTGTCTGACCAGCTGCCTCTCCGCGTCCGGGAGCCACATCACCTGCGGAGGGAGCGAGACAGAGGATGACTATAGCAAAGACTCTTCACAAAGCTGGTAACACGAGGCAGTTTTGCAGACAGCCAGTTTACACCAAGCCAGAAACAAAATCTCATGAAACATTGTCTTGTTGTCATACAAATAGTCCAGGAGACACTTATAACCTCCCACATCTTTAATCAAATGCACGTCAGGATTATCCTCGAGCTCAAAGGACTGTAACGTACAAAATCTTAGAGGTGAAAAGGGTTGAGATACAAAAGGATCAGGCCAAGTGTATCCTTGGTGTATCCTTGAAAAGCTGTCCCCCCTGCCCAGGTCAGGGCACAGAGAGAACTAAGGACATGAAGCTAAAATTGACAGTGCAGAAAGGACGCACAGGGGAAGCCTCTCATGATCCCATGGCTAAGACTAGTTTTATCCACTCTCTTTTCTCAGGCTACATCTACTCCAACCCAGGGCAAGGGTTTCCCTAAGTTCATACCACGCTTCGAAAGTGTGTCAAGTTGATCACCATTAACATGCTCAGCTGCCAGATGTAAAGTGGATGCAGGAACCAAGCCGGGCAGCTTTCTGGCTTGTGCCATGCAGAGGCTGGACACAACCAGATGATCTCAGCAGTACCACTGGGTGTCGCATTGCTTTAACCCATGTTTAATAACTCGGTGACACTCATCTACCAAAGTATCAGAGCAGCACAGGTGCAGTAATATTGTGAACTGGCTGAAGGAACGAAGCCAGAGAGTGGTGGTCAATGGGACTGAGTCCAGTTGGAGGCCTGTGTCTAGCGGAGTCCCTCAAGGGTCGGTACTGGGACCAGTACTATTCAATATATTCATTAATGACTTGGATGAGGGAATAGAGTGCACTGTCAGCAAGTTCGCTGATGACACCAAACTGGGAGGAGTGGCTGACACACCGGAAGGCTGCGCTGCCATTCAGAGAGACCTGGACAGGCTGGAGAGTTGGGCAGGGAGAAATTTAATGAAATATAACAAGGGCAAGTGTAGAGTCCTGCACCTGGGCAAGAACAACCCCATGTACCAGTACAAGTTGGGGGCAGAGCTGTTGGAGACCAGCGTAGGGGAAAGGGACCTGGGGGTCCTAGTGGACAGCACGATGACCATGAGCCAGCAGTGTGCCCTTGTGGCCAAGAAGGCCAATGGCATCCTGGGGTGTATTAGAAGGGGTGTGGTTGGTAGGTCAAGAGAGGTTCTCCTCCCCCTCTACTCTGCCCTGGTGAGGCCGCACCTGGAATATTGTGTCCAGTTCTGAAGGGAACTGCTCGAGAGATTCCAGTGCAGAGCCATGAAGATGATTAAGGGAGTAGAACATCTCCCTTCTGAGGAGAGGCTGAGGGAGCTGGGTCTCTTTAGCTTAGAGAAGAGGAGACTGAGGGGGGACCTCATTAATGTTTATAAATAGGTAAAGGTCAAGTGTCATGAGGATGGAGGCAGGCTCTTCTCAGTGACATCCATTGACAGGACAAGGGGCAATGGGTGCAAGCTGGAACACAGGAGGTTCCACATAAATATGAGGAAAAACTTCTTTACAGTGAGGGTGACCGAACACTGGCACAAGCTGCCCAGAGAGGTTGTGGAGTCTCCTTCTCTGGAGACATTCAAAACCCGCCTGGACGCGTTCCTGTGTGATATGATCTAGGCAATCCTGCTCCGGCAGGGGATTGGACTAGATGATCTTTCGAGGTCCCTTCCAATCCCTAACATTCTGTGATTCTCTGAATATGCATTTTCAATAGGGAACCATAGAACCTGGTTGAGAAATATCACTTCACAACCCCACATATATGTTTTGACTATTCTTCTCCTGCTCTCCATTCCAATATCCAAGGAGAAGACAGCATGATCCTCCCTTGGACCTATCCAAGCTAGCAGAGGCTTGTGGATAACACTGTCACTGCAGCAACGTAGTTAATTGGACATTGGGTGGCAGTGTCTGTCATTAAAAAGACAGATGGAAGATAAAAATAGCTCTTCCTGGGCCCATCGTTGTACAAATCAGTGCTGAACTTGTCTGTGCATGCAGATGCACCTAATTAGTACAGATGAAATATCTGAGCTACGAGTGATGGAGTCATTCTGCTTGCCAGCCTCACTACGCTATTCTCAACCAGTCCATATTCAAAGGAGAGCACAGGACAAGTGAAAGGACCAGATTTCCTTCCCAAGACAGGTCATGAAGAGAAGTTTTCCAAGGGACACCCAGAGTCCCCAGGTCTGGGTGCCCTTCTGACACATGGGAAGTGGTGCTCTTCCTCCAGAAGAGATGATGGCATCAGAGGGAGCTCCTGATGGGCTAGATACCTCGTGGTCAGAGAGGACACAGCTAACAAGGCTGGCTGGGCTCTGACTGCAACAGCACAGAGCTGGAAATTAAAATGCTTGGCATAACCCAGCAAGGACGATTCTGAGGCAGAAATGAAAGCCTGGAAGATATCTCTGCATATACACAGACCTGCAGGTACATAGACCTCCTTTTTCTGAAAACCCCTTATCTCCAGGACACCCATTTCTCCTCCAAGCAGAAGCTGACTCTAGGCTGAAACAATTGCTCAGCCCAGGGAGAAGAATTATTTAAAACCCAGGAGTTGAAAGGAGAGGAAGGGTTTTCTGCTGCTCACAACTGGCCTCCAGGTCTCAGCCTCTTCTCTCATGTCCAAGGCTCTTATTGAATCGCTTGGTGGGAAGGGACCTCAGGAGATCTCTACTCCAACACAAACCAGGGCCAGCACTGATTTCAAACAAGGGGCTCAGGGCTTTGTCCAGTTGCATCTTGAAAAGCTCCAAGGATGGAGATCCCTCAGTCTCTCCTGGTCCCTCTCAACACTTGCCTGCCCTCACAGGGAAAACTAGTTTCCTCATATCCAGCGAAAACCTCTCCTGTTCCAATTTATGATGATTCTCTCTCATCCTCCTGACACACAGCCCAGTGAAGACCTTGGGTCTAACTTCTCAACAACCTCCTTGATGGTACTGGAAAGCTGCTATTACATCTCTCCAAAGTCTTTTCCAGGATGAAGAGACTCAGTTCCCCCAGCCCCTCCTCATATGTTCAGCCCCCTGACCAGTTTGGTGGCCTCTGCAGGACTTGTCCCAGTTTACCAACATCTGACTTGTACTGGTGAGCCCCACACTGAACACATGATTGCTGAGTAAGGGGAATAATCACTTTCCTCCATCTACTAGCTATATACTACAATGACTACAGCCCAAGATGCTATCAAGCCTCTGGGACTACAAGCCTGGAGGCAGAGTCTTCTCCAGCGTCACTTCTTGGCATGAAGTGGCATTTCAAATCAAGTGTTCAAATGGGTCAAATGAGACATTTAAGGATTCAGGGAACCCATAAAGACGGCAATTTTGGAAACATCACCAACCCCACAGAACTCACAGCCTGTTGCCGAATTCCCGACGCCAGGATGGTTTCCAGGGTGATGTTGATGTAAGTACTGTAGTAAGGATGAGCTGGTGGCAGGTCCTGAAAGTTCAGGATGAGCGATGTGTTGTTCTTGATCACCTCTAGCATATCTGCCAGCTTGCAGACCGACTGGTTGGCAGCTTCCAAGTAGTCAGACCTTGAGAGAGACCCAGCCGTCCAGAAAGGGTCATTCTGAAAGGAAAGAACATTCCAGCATTAGTGCCACAGAGCCCAGATTCCTCTGATACAAGTGAAGACCCTTTTCTATCCCACCTTGACAACAGTAGGGGATGCTGACAGCTACGCTTGATGACTATATTGCAGGTCACCTCATTTCCAGTACCTAGCACACCTTGCTTTCAGGAGGCATCTGTGACCTCTTCTTGGGTAGGGAAACTGAGGCACAGAGCTCCAGCAAGCTGCAAGTACAAAATGCAATGGTTGGGGTTGGAAAGGACCTCTGGAGATCATCTAGTCCAACCCTCTGCTAAAACAGGTTCACCTAGATCAGAACAGCAGTGAAGCTATGGTTGTTTCAGGCTTCCACCAAGCGAGCACCCAGAAAGCTTCAAGTAGGTACATGAAAGTGGTATCTGAGCTTGCATCACTGCAGCAATGCCTCAGCACGCCACATTCAAGCTTGCACGAGTGTGTCAGAGTGCTGCAGCCCTCCTTCCAGACCACAGGTAGTGCTCTCCAAGAAGGTTATGGCTGTAGGCCAGAGAGCAGCTCAGCAAAAAGAAATCCCACCTGCAAGCCAGGCCGCATACCAAAAGATGGGTCAAGCCCATCCCACAGCAATTCTTCACCCCTGGACTTCGAAGGCTGAATGTCTTGCTTTTTCTTTGTAAAGACAATTGTCTCCAAAAGTAAATTAAAGAAAAAGGACCAGCATATAACATGCTGTCTTTTCTGTTGTCTTTATAACCACGTTCGCCCTCTTCGGGGTCTTGAAGTCCTCTGTGATGTCAACTAGGCATTAAGGTCCCTTCTCCCAGGTGGTGGTAGAGGCACAGAAAGACAACATGTCTTTTAGATCAAGTCCAAGTTTAGTAGAGAACAGAACTAAACGTGGTTCATGGAATCTTGGTCTAGCTGCACTTCAGATCACTCCACTGAGGAGATGCATCTACACCTCTCCACCTCAAAGAGGGTTTAGGCATGAGCTTTCATCCCATGGCCAGAGCTCCATGACACCCTCTCCATGGCTGTACACACCTTTAGGAACCACTCTCCAGCATTGAGCTTTTCCAGGTCTGTCCAGTTGAACATGGAGGAGTGCTCGTAGGCCCGCTCTGGAAACACTTCCTCCACGTTTGTTGTTCTCCTGAGTGTCTTGTCATGCATCAGAAATGGCACTCCATCGTAGCTGCAAAGACAGCCAGAGACCCCATTATAGGTGGAGGTGCACAACCACATACACAGCACTAGAGAAATGCCCATTCCCACTCCAGCCTCTCGCATGGCTTCACATCAAAATAATTGTGAAGATCATAGAATCACAGACTGGTTTGGGTTGGAAGGGACCTTAAAGACCATCTAGTTCCAACCCCCCTGCCACAGGCAGGGACACCTTCCACTAGACCAGGTTGCTCAAAGCCTCATCCAGCCTGGCCTTGAACACTGCCAGGGAGGGGGCAGCCACAGCTTCTCTGGGCAACCTGGGCCAGTCTCTCACCACCTTCACAGGAAAGAATTTCTTCCTAATATCTCATCTAAATCTCCCGTCTTTCAGTTTAAAACCGTTCCCCCTCGTCCTGTCACTCCATGTCCTTGTAAAAAGTCCCTCTCCAGCTTTCCTGTAGGCCCTTCAGGTACTGGAAGGCTGCTAGAAGGTCTCCCCGGAGCCTTCTCTTCTCCAGACTGAAGAGCCCCAGCTCTCTCAGCCTGTCTTCATAGGAGAGGTGCTCCAGCAGCTTAACACATCCCCAGCATCCCGAAGACCAGTTGAAATGAGATGCACCCAGGGGAAAACATCTCTTAGATACCTGCTAGACGTTTGCAGTCATTCAAATGCTGACATAACCCTATCCATCCCTCCCTCCTCCCCACTACCCCCTCAAAAACATCTAGAGTGCCAAACTCAGGTAGCTTGGAAAAGAACATCCACCCTGAATGCTCACGCTAACAAAAGCTTTCTGCAGTGTCTGTAGCTCCAAATAACGTCAGAGGTTTTCCATAGCCTGTATACAGATACACACACAAACTATTCTCAAAGTGTTAACAGTAGATCATAGAATCACAGAATCAATCAGGTTGGAAGAGACCTCTGGGCTCATGGAGTCCAACCGTTGCCCTGACACCACCATGTCAACTAGACCAGGGCACTAAGTGCCATGTCCAGGCTTTTCTTAAACACATCCAGAGATGGTGACTCCACCACCTCCCTGGGCAGCCCCTTCCAATGGCTAATGACCCTTGCTGACAAGAAATGCTTCCTAATGTCCAACCTGAACCTCCCCTGGCGAAGCTTGAGGCTGTGTCCTCTTGTCCTATCGCTAGTTGCCTGGGAGAAGAGGCCGATGATGAGTAAGATTTTCAAGGGCTCTCAGACTGTATGGGAACTTAATGTTCATGGGCTTTCAGCAAAACACAGGGGCTCCAAGCTACAAAAATTGCTCTGAAATTCCCTTTTCCAGTCGAAAATTGGTTTCAGGAAACGGCCATGCTCACATGAGTTGTTAAGTTCATGCAGGTTAAAGAAAACTTGCCTCTCAGATGAAACCAAACAGTCAAATGCATGCCCTATGGTCTTTAAGCCACCAAAATATTACAGAACAATGGTTCTGGGAAACCTAAAAAGCTCTTTATAAACTTTCTTCCAGCCCAATTTTCTGTGACCAGATCAGTGGTAACACCACACAGGGCAGTGAGGGTTTCTATCAAGGGCAGGGGAACAGTTGTCCACACTAGTAATCAAGGTAAACCCAGCACAGCCAGCCTGATTATAATGACATTTTCTAAATCAAGGAGCCCATCTTCACAACAGGAGACTCAGATAAGGTCTGGAAAGCAGATGGGGTTAAAATACAAACCCCATTTGAATTAGGAGACAACCCAGAGCACCCACCCCCCAGAGCTAGAGGGAAAACAAAAACCAATTTCAGATGATGGAGCAAACGCTGCCTCAGCTTTGCCATTGCCTGCAGAAGTCCCTTATCACAAAGGTCACTGGCATCTTTATTTGTTATTTCTAGCATGCACCGTGCCAACTACTTCCCCTCCCAACCCAAAGCAACAAGCTGACACAGCAGTACCATGCTCAGCAGCACACCATGCTGCTGCAATCAGAAGGGTTTTTAATAAATACAGTTTAAAAAAAAAGAAAGAAAAAAATGCTAAGCAACCGCAGAATTAAGAGTGTGGAGTGTTTAAGGGAGATAGGAGCTAAAGTCTTAACGTCTCAGAGCATCATCAGATACTGCTAAGCCTTAACCACAGCGTGGAAATCCTATGAGGCGTTTAACATTTGCTTCCTCCCGTCTAATCCTTCCCCTTATGGAGTCACTCAGCACTACCCAAGGCTAACCACAATGTATTAGCAGGCACAGGTTTGAAAAAATAACTCAGAGACAGAAAGAAAAGCTTTAGAAGAGAGGTGGGAGGAGGCAGAAAATGAGAGAGGAACACACAGTGATACTACGCTTCTGCTGCTTGAAGCAAAGTTGGCTTTCACAGAATCACAGAATCAACCAGGTTGGAAGAGACCTCTGGGATCATCGAGTCCAACCATTGCCCTGACACCACCATGGCAACTAGACCATGGTACTAAGTGCCATGTCCGGGCTTTTCTTAAACCCCTCCAGAGATGGTGACTCCACCACCTCCCTGGGCAGCCCCTTCCAATGGCTAATAACCCTTTCTGAGAAGAAATTCTTCCTAATGTCCAACCTGAACCTCCCCTGGCCAAGCTTGAGGCTGTGTCCTCTTGTCCTATCCCTGGCTGCCCGGGAGAAGAGGCCGACTCCCACTCCACTACACCCTCCCTTCAGGTAGTTGTAGACTGCACTAAGGTCACCTCTGAGCCTCCTCTTCTCCTGTGGACATCCCAGGTGGAGTGGACCCATCAAGCCACATGCACAAAGAGTATCTTTCAAAGGGATAAGGACAGCAATGGGTGTCGTGCTGCAAACCCTTCCCAAAGCTGCTGCCAGCTGTATTGATAGCTCACTTTGTTGTCTGAAGGTCAATGGAGTCCTCCGTTTATAAAGACTCTTGGGTCTCCTATAGAGGGCCTCAGATAATTGGGCCATCAAGGGCATTTTTTAAGCTATGGATGCTTGCAGTGCTCCTCTGGGATGGCTGACGAGTGGCAATATGGAAAGCTCTTGGAGCTTTTCCAGCTCTTCTCCTCCCAAAAGTCCACCTTTCCCATGGCCAGTGCTAAGGAAGCAACCAATTCAGCCACCACACGAGCTGAGTGCTCATTTGTGAGTGTGGACAGTCAAGTAGTTGTCCCTTCACAACTCATTTTTGAAAGAAGAATTGTATTGCAAACATCCCAATTCATCTTCCATCCTTCCATGATGACCTTCCACTCCCTAGGCAGAAGAAATTCCTTTAGTTTTTATATCCTTTGCTCTCAATTATACAAAGAACAAAAAAGCATCCTAACAATTAAGCTTCAGAAGCCTATCTTCCACCAGGCAAAACTATCTTTCCATGAATATCAACCTCCAAAGTGGTCAGGGAAAAAGAAAACAGCAGCTTTGAGTCTTTTGTGTATTTATAACTGGAACTGAGACAACCTGAGGGATCACCAAGATACGGCATTACTGTTCCCTTCGTGCCACTTCTGCCCTCTTGCACATCTATAACACATGCAAAAAACAATTCAGAGAAGGAACAAGAATATTAAAGAATTATCAAACTCCTGGAACAAAGCACAGTTCTTGAAATAACCCTCTCTAAATTGTCCTTGTCAACGCAGCTCAACGTTTGCCTGCAAGGAATGACTTTGAGTCAACGGTATCATCGAGTTCCTCCTTCCCCCAGCATTAGTGACACATGAGGGAGAGGAGGAGGAGAAAGGGCTTACTCCTGGGGTGCTAAATTCTTGTGACAGTTTTGCAAGGCTGGTAAAAAAACCCTTCTGAAGACTTGCAGTGCAATGAAGCCAGTTTGGGATCTCTGCTCTCTCTGCACCAGGGGCATCCCAGCAAAAGTCACATTTAAGCAGCTAATTTCAAGCCAGGTTAGAAACCAGGTGCTGTTCACTGCAATAAAGCAAGCTCTAGCATAAACTACAGTCTTCCTGCAAATGAAGATTAGTGTCATGACAAAGGTATCCAGGTTGCCCCACCTGGACAACTTCACCTTTGATCATCTCCTCAGTGGAACAATTAGTAGCATCTGTGCATTACAAATGGAGACAGCTGGGAGTTATCAGATATGTTCACCACAAGAGCCCTTTTCAATGGGAAAAAGCAGTAACAACCAGACACACACACCAAAGAACCACCATGGGTTGGGCCATCCACAGAGAAAGTCTCAGACCAACCATCACACTGGCTTACCTCAGTACAACGTCAGCTTGGACTCCGTACATCTTCTGTTCCACTGCCTTCTGGAAGGACATCAGAGTGTTTTCTGGTGCCAACTATGGGGAAAAAAGAGCAATTAGTACTAAGTGGAAATGTTTACAAAGCAGTGTCAGTGAGGATGCTGGGAGGAAGGTTGAGAGATATTAGGGAGTCAAAATAATCTTGTTTTGCAGATTATGTACTGGCCAGTTACGCTGGAGTACCAGCATCCCTCGGGCAGAACTGCATCTTACTGAAGTCTGAAGATGACCAATACATTTGACTCCACCAATGCACACAGGATAAAGTTCAATGCAGACCTGCAAATACCAGAAACCCAGCTAGCTCGAGGTCTGGTACAAAATTAGTGCATGAGAGATTTGCTCACCAGCATGGTTCCCCCAAACAGTGGCTTGCTGGAGATCCCCAGAAAGTGATTGTTAATGTGATGCCAGTTCTCTATCTGCAGGTTCTATCTAGAGCTATCTAAAACACCTTAACAGTTCTTCATTCTCCTACTTTTCTATGCAAACAGTGATTACAATGTCATTATAGAAAGAAGAAAGTCCATTAAAAAAGGGTATTATCCATACCATGAAGAACAACTAGACCACAGGTTCTGTAGCACACATTTTATTTCCACACCTACGCATTCAATAAAGTCATGTGTTACTCAGTCTAAAAATCAGCTGATTTCTCTAATAACAATGTTCCAGTTAGTTCTAACAATAATTTTAAAAAATAGCCTTAAGCCTAGAAAATTTATCCCTATTTTTGGGAATTTGTTGTTCTATAAAACCAGTACAGTACAGCTAGCCCCAAAATGTCCATAAACAAACAGGCAGACCAGAAAAAAAAATAGACAACTATGGAGAGAAAATCTGGCAGGTTTTCTGCACTGAAACACGAGCACATCAAAATAAAGCTATTTTTAAAACTAATTTTCTTTTTTCCAATTTTGCTTTCAGGTTTAGAGCACCTCTAACATCCTGTTTTTCCACCCATCTCTGCCACCACCAAGATCAGTGAGTTTCCATCAAGACACCACGAGCATTCACAGCCCATGATTTTTAAGAATTACTCAGGGTTTTGTAAGAGGAATGATTAAGAACAAAAGCCTAAATGCACCATGCAAACAACATCCACAATAAATACAAAAAACTGCTCAAGAGTTTACGGCATCTCTGAGCATTATTTGTTTTCCTATCAGCTGATGACCTCACACTCTCAGGTCAGCAAAGCTTTGGGGTAAAATAATAGGATCAAATGCCAGCAACAACCTTCACATAGCTCCCGTATCTCTCTGAATTCCTCCGGCTCAAGCCATGCATCGATACTAGTTCATTTTTCTTTTTGTTCAACGAAGGCAAAACATTATCTTCCTAAAAAAGCTCCCAATCAAAGCCTGACTTGTCCAGAAGACAGAGGCAACACCCCCATCACACCCTCTTGCACAGCCCAGCGCTGGGTCACGCAAGGTTGAGCTGAAAGAGCTTTTTGCAATATATTCACGATGCCCAGAGCTGTCAGCAGGGAGCAGCAGCCACATAAAAATCTAAAGATCCCATCCAGGCAGACCTGCTCCATCTCCTTGGGTTGCTTTCAGTATCTCGGGTTTCCCCCACCAAGCAGCTCAGGTTTCTTCAGGATAACACTGCAAGGTGATCCCCCTCTCTACAGCTCAATATTTGCTTTCAGAGACTGCAGTAATCACAAGGAAATAAAGCGTGTAGTGTTCAAGCTAGAGACAGCTGAACTAGAGAAACCAAAAGGTGATGCAGGACCAGCAGCCCAAGTCAGGAAGGGTTGCTGGGTGGATGCAATGCAAGTCCCAGCTCAAGATGTCAGGCAGCAACTGAACCCACACCCCATAAGCAGTCTCGCCGGGGATGCGGACATACATAGAATAGAAAAGCAAAGTGTGTTGAGTTGTAAATCATCTCCCAGGCTAAAGGAGACTGGAAAGGGCAGGTTGGACTACCTGCACTAAGCAAACAACATATAAAACAGAATCACAGAATCAACCAGGTTGGAAGAGACCTCTGGGATCACTGAGTCCAACCATTGCCCTGACACCGCCACGTCAACTAGACCATGGCACTAAGTGCCATGTCCAGTCTTTTCTTAAACACATCCAGAGATGGTGACTCCACCACCTCCCTGGGCAGCCCCTTCCAATGTCTAATGACCCTTGCTGAGAAGAAATGCTTCCTAATGTCCAACCTGAACCTCCCCTGGCAAAGCTTGTGGCTATGTCCTCTTGTCCTATCGCTAGTTGACAAGGGTAGGACAACACTGCTGTTACTCACCTACACAATGAAGAGCTCATATCAGGGCTGATGAAGGCAAACAAGTGTGGCTACAACAGTATTCCACCTCTGTAGAGGTGGACCAGCATGACCAAGGCCTTCTCATGTCTTACATGTACTCCAAACTCTGGCACAGCAGAACCCTAACCCGGAGATGACGCAGGCTCTGCTGTTTGGTAACAGGATTAAAAATGCTTCTTGCCTCTTTTCAGTGTATTTTGGTTTCTGCAGGGCCAGGATCAAGCCTTGCTCGGACACCAGCCCTCCTCAGATGCAGTTGGTTTGAGATGCAGAGGAAGCCTTAACCTAAACGACAAGGGTGTCCCAGCCTCCACTGCTGGAGGCATTCGAAGGAAACACAGAGCCAAACAGATCTGAGGTAGCAAAAGCCTCCATCAGCTGGACTGGGGAAAAGCAAATTCAGACAGAGCTGAGACTGCATTCATGAGGCCACAGATGGAAGCCAAATAGGAAAGCAGGCTTTTGGGGATGGGGTTTCTGTTTGCCAGACTGGACAAATGTGGCCACGTAAAGATAGCAGTGATGTTCACACATCTTAGGGGCAGTGCTATAACAGGGGTCACAGTGAGCTAAACACTGAGATTTTCATTGTTTTGAAACTCAGTGCACTGTGACTGTCCCATCCTCAGCACCCAAACAGTTGCCACTGAGCTTAACCCCGTGGAGAGACGACCCCAGCTCCAGGAGCAGAATATCCTACTCCTGCCTCTCTAGCCCCTACAGAGCTTGCAGACCAAGCTTCACTCTTCAAGAAGGGCAAAACTTAACTAAACCCCACCAAGGCTGCGTGTGGCTGCTCAGATATGAGGCACATCTGTTCCTTTCCCAGAAACATGACCCCAAACGCAAGTTAAATAAGGAAACAGCATTTTAAAACCGTTCTAAGGACTGACTGTCTCTCAAGGTCTGACCATTCAAATACACACGTAGGAGCTGTAACGTCATCTTCATCAGAACACCGCTAGAAGTGAAGAGCATCCTCTTGAAGAGCATCACAGATGGATGAACATCTCCGGCTGCTCTGAATCAGCAAATAGCACAGACGTCAGCAGAAGTGCTCTCCATAACACCGTGCCCCATGACGGCATGTGCTGGGTAGTCTCTGTAACACCATAATGCTATTACTTGACAGCCCAATTCCCTGTACGTCAGAAGCTTTTGAAAAGTAGATTATAAGCCTTGTAGGCAAACACATCATCTTCTTGTGAGCATGTGCTGGGTAAGCTCCTAACCTGGCCAGAGACAGTCACCCTGATATAAATAATTGCATCTCCAAATGAGTCCATCACCAATGTGGGAAGCTGTGCTCCCTGTTTTCTAAACCTCTTGGTCAATCCCGGCCTTGAGAGGAATGAACAAGCCACTCACACCAATGACATAACCCAGTAAAGGTCAACCAGAAAGCCAGGAGAGCAAGTTTAACCCTGTCCCCTAAAATCAGATGCTGCCTGTTCCTGGAGTCACCATCCCTGGAGGGATTTAAAAGCCGTGTAGATGTGGTGCTGAGGGACATGGGTTAGTGGTGGCCTTGGCAGTGCTGGGCTAACGGTTGGGCTTGATGATCTTAAAGGTCTTTTCCAACCAAAACTATTCTATAATTCTATGGAGGTTCCCTTGTCACCACTTTGGAGGCAGGATCTCTCTGTATCAGGAGTTCATATTCCTTACAATGGGAGTTTTTTGTGAAAAGAGAGAATATGAGTAAGATATTTCCAACATCCCAGCCTGTCTCTATCTCCCTTCAAAAAAGATGGAGCTGAAGCCCCAAATTCAGCATGTTTAGGGTAGAGATGCATCCAAGAGGGACAGTTGCTGGTACAGAAATTACTTGCTGAGATTAATGCTGATTTTATTAAAAGGTTTTACAGTAAAACTGCAATAATTAAATAAATTTATAATCTTTCTGCTTGCATTTCTCTGTCTCCCTCCAGTTTCTTTGACGGGTTTTCCTCCTTGATACAATACATTCAGGCACGTTATGTCTAAACCCAAATCCAGGTTTGCAGTGATCCAGTACAACTGGACGCAACCCATTTCTTAAGAAAGCAGTGCTGAAGTGAAGGAAGCCCCGGGGCACAAAGCAATGATTTCACTCCAAAACCTCTGTCCTATATAAACCATGCCAACATCCACTGAAAGCCACAGACCAGCCCTGTGCAGAGTTTCTAGAAGCTGTTCCTTCTCTTCACATTTGGTTTGATAGTCAAAAATCAGACTACTATTCATGTCTTCCTGCTACATAGACACAGCAAGTAATTTCTAGAAAATTACCCATGGAATAACTCATTTTGACTATTTTTCTGCTCAGAAGTCAATTGCAAATGCTTTCAAATGGAGTCAAGAGCTTTAGACCTTCCTTAACGAAGATTATGAAAGCGTGCTAATTAGAGCAGCGTAGCCTTGCTACAGTTGGACATCACTACACTGTATTTTTTATTTTTCCCCTAATTAGCCACCTTGCCAGGCCTTCAAAAAATAAATTACTGCATCATTTGTGTGTTGGGGAGGCTAATGAAGAAGCTTGGACAAAAGAACCAAATTAGTTCCAAAGTGTAACTGCAGCCACTGCACACCTCTGGCATTGTGAGCTGAGCTGCACTAAAGGATTTAATCTTTGCTTCATCGCCAAGATTTAAGGATATTTTCTCATCCTTTTGGAAACTAGAGCATCATTTTTTTTTTTTTTTTTTTTAATTTTCTCTCCCTTATCTCTCCTTTCCAATATGAATCTCCTCGTGAGCCAATAATTGGACTTAAAACACAAGGCACGATTAGGGTGATAACTGAAAAACAGTATTTTCCTTCCTGTAAAAAGATGCTCTTTGGAAGTTCCCTGTATGGGACTTAGTGTGGGATCTGCCAGTGCGTTGATTTGAGTATTAGTGTCCCATCATGCCAGGTCACTATGAGGCAATAACAATATTGGTTGAAAAATAAAATAAAATATATCTTTAATCCCTAGGAATTCTAGATATTTTAGAGAGCATCCATACCCAGCACTTCTGGAAACAGCTCAACTAGACTGAAAGGAAGTGAAAAAGCGCAAAACAAAAAGGGAAAAAAATATAAAGGATTACCTTGGACAACAGGCTAAACTCATAAGCAAAAAGCCATTAGAAAATTAATAACTAGATACAGGAGATGAGACCTCGTTAGTGTTGTACTGCACACAAAAAAAAAGCTGAAGCTTGATTTAATGAAAGACTACCTAACCCTACGTAGATTTATTTGAATGAACACAAGTCTTTCTCCAGGTCTGAGAGAAGATGCTAATTGTGATTGTTACTATAGATCGGACCAGCGGACAGATTAACTGGCTGTATTTTTAGTAGCCTTTTGGGTACTAAATGCTTATTTTTGGGTGTGCATAAGATGTACAGCAAACCAAATGCTCCTTGATTTCAGCAGCACGAGCAGTACAGACCAAAGCACTTCAGAGCCCTTAAAAAACAAAGCCATCTCGAATAGGTGGTAGCAAAGTTGTGGTACCCAAGATAAGATGAAATAAAGGCCCTCAAAACCACCGAGAAAACAAAAACCCCAAAACGATAGAAAGAAATCACCAGTTCTTCATTAGCTGAAAGCTCTCCAATAAGCCACAATCCCAACCAGAAGTCTTCATTACTGTTTCTATTGATAGTTGGCACCACAAGATGACCAAACAGCATCTTCATGAGAATGTCAACATATAGTGGAGGTTTCACCTTCAGATGTCAAAAAAAATCCAAACAATTCCACATGTGCAAGGCCATATTTGCTGGAATTTTCCCAGGAACAGCACAACGCCCTCCCTGTCAAGGCAAAACATTCCTGTGCAGTAACCCAACGGGCAAATCCTAAGCACAATTAAATGTTGGCTGCCCACCGAGGTACTTGTCCCAGCAATGGGTACTTTTCCACTCTGGAGTTGTGCAAAGCCAATGAGTCAGCATCGCTGAAAAATGCTCCTCCCAGCACGGTGTCTGTGCTCAGCAAGGAGATGGACATCATCTGCCGTGCAGGAAGGAGCTCCATGGCATGAGCACCACGTGCTTTGCGGCACGCAGACAGCGGTTTCGGCACAGTCTTTCCCAGTGCTGTTAAGACATGCTGAAAACCAGCTGTATGGGTGGTTTGCCAAAAGCATTTATTTTGATGCTATTTGAAGCCTCCAGCTCTGAAATCAAGAGCTCTTCTTGCTTCCAACATGCCTGGATGGTTTCCACAGGTTTAGCCCAATTTTTTTTTTTTATTTTTTTTTTTTAGACCAACCAGTACCTTTTTGGTCCCAGTAACAGGAGATGAGTTTCTAGGCTTCATGAAATTTCCAAGGAAGACAGATACAGCTCTTGCTGACATAAGCCCTTGCTATTATTAATCCTTTGGGTGATTTACCTACAATTTGAGATTAAATACCCTTATGATGAGGCTAATTTTTTTTTATAGGAGGTTCAGGTTGGACATTAGGAAGCATTTCTTCTCAGAAAGGGTCATTAGCCATTGGAAGGGGCTGCCCAGGGAGGTGGTGGAGTCACCATCTCTGGAGGTGTTTAAGAAAAGACTGGACATGGCACTTAGTGCCATGGTCTAGTTGCCATGGTGGTGTGAGGGCAATTGTTGGACTCGATGATCCCAGAGGGCTCTTCCAACCCGATTGATTCTGTGATTCTATTAAGGACAGCACCTTCTTCAGATCCCAAAAGCAAAGACAACCTGCCTCAATCTGAAGTGCCATGTGAGGAAAGACATTTAAGGGAGGGAGAAGACTTTAAAAGTGCAAATGGCAGTAGAAGTTTCTTTCCTACTGGATGAAGTTCCCCATTTCCATCTCAGATTTGGTCCCAGCTTTTACATTCTACCCTTGTTTTGGCTTATCCTCAGCATAAGTAGCATATTTATCATCACAGAGAGAAGACAGTTAAGTCTATTGCCATTGAAGAAAAAATGCAACTAGATTTTTGAAAGAAGAATAAAAAAGATGGAAGACCAAAGACAACAGACACCTGCTCGTAAAACCATCTGAAAAGTTTAACATATTAACATGCAAAATTTACAAAGAACCCCACCTCATGTTTTGGAGTGTCAGATAATTCCTGTACCCATCAGGAGAAGACCCTTTCAAACCAACAGATATCAAGTGAGGGCTGGAGCCCTCAATTCCCAGCACATTGCTGTCACAGCCCTGATGCTCTCCTAATGGGCGTCCAGAAGGACAGAAACAGATCTGGAGGCTGAATAACACATTTTTAAAGAGCCTTTTAAAAGAAACTGGTTTAAAACAGAAAGAGGGTAGATTTAGATTAGATATTAGGAAGAAATTCTTGTCTGTGAGGGTGGTGAGACACTGGCCCAGGTTGCCCAGAGAAGCTGTGGCTGCCCCCTCCCTGGCAGTGTTCAAGGCCAGGTTGGATGGGGCTCGGAGCAACCTGGTCTAGTGGAAGGTGTCCCTGCCCATGGCAGCGGGGTTGGAACTAGATGATCTTTAAGGTCCCTTCCAACCCAAACCAGTCCGTGATTCTGTGATTAACTAAACACCTGCTAATAGAAAGGGCTTTCAGATAGCACCCTGATGGGAATGGACATTTAGTATAGCAAAAAGTGGGCACGACTGGATGACATTTAGGCAAGGGAAGGTAGAAGGAGTCACACAGAAGAGCCTTTCTAGCAGTGAATTAAAGCACATGGGGGAACAGAATGATACCAGAGCGACCTTGCTTGGAGAAGCACTACCACTACAGACAAACAGTCAGCCAGTGTGGAAAGATGTTGAGGTGTTGGAGCGAGTCCAGAGGAGGGCGACCAAGCTGGTGAAGGGTCTGGAGGGTCTGACCTACAAGGAACGGCTGAGGGAGCTGGGGGTGTTTAGCCTGGAGAAGAGGAGGCTCAGAGGTGACCTTAGTGCAGTCTACAACTACCTGAAGGGAGGTTGTAGTGGAGTGGGAGTCGGCCTCTTCTCCCAGGCAACTAGCGAAAGGACAAGAGGACACAGCCTCAAGCTTCACCAGGGGAGGGTCAGGTTGGACATGAGGAAGCATTTCTTCTCAGAAAGGGTCATTAGCCATTGGAAGGGGCTGCCCAGGGAGGTGGTGGAATCACCATCTCTGGATGGGTTTAAGAAAAGCCTGGACAATGCACTTAGTGCCCTGGTCTAGTTGACATGGTGGTGTCAGGGCAATGGTTGGACTTGATGATCCCAGAGGTCTCTTCCAACCTGGTTAATTCTGTGATTCTGTGAACCAGTAGCTCTCCTGTACTGCAAAAAGCCACACTTCATCTAGGTACAGATGCAGGATGGTTTCTGATTTTCTCTTGCTACTTAAAATGCAAGGTCTTTTTCCCTTCTCCAGTGTTTCAAGATAAATTATGAGCCTTATGGCCTTTGATCCTCACTTTTTTCCTTCACAGAACAAGGTCAGCACTTCAGTCACATTCACACAGATGCTATGAATGCTGCTCTTAAAAATTCTAAAGGGGCAAGAGAAGATAGACAGGGTGTGTGCATGCATGGAGGAAAGCAGGCTCTGGAGCACAAAGAAGGATCACCTGTATGAGGAGCAGGCTGCACGCATTGATGGATCAGTTTGCCAAGTACCACATCCCTCAGGAAGTGCACACATCTACAGCCTTCCTGGGAAACTCTCCGTTTCCGATGCCCCATATAACATCTCCCCAACAAATCCTTTATTTCAGGACAACAAGCATCTTCAGTCATCCCATGGATCCCCTTTGCTGGCTTTGTGAGAAGAGCACTCAGTTGTGTCTTTCTAAGAGCATTGCATGTGCCAATGCAATATTACCAACCCAGTCCTGCCAGACTGGTGAAGCAACCAGCTATCAGGCTCTATGAGACAGCATGTTTCTCTGCACAACTCCCAAATCACATTTGTCTTGCTTCAGGAAATTTGAAGGCAAATATTGCATTGCTTTTTATCATCTCCACTCCCACTAGATCAAGTTTCACCTCAGGTCCCAAACTCCCAGGCTCTGCAGACTTTTGATCTTGACATTGCCCAAGGGGGGATGTCTGTGTCCTACAGCCCAGCCTCCAGACTCTTCTCTGGGCTATTTCCTCCTCCCCAGTTCCACTTGGCCATTTCTCCAAACTAAATCTACATACAAATAGGCTCAACAGCAAAAGCATAGCAAGCAGCTCTGCAAAACAAGACCCTATTAGCAGAAATGCCTTCTGGCAAGGCTTCAAAATCATTAGTTTACAAGCAGATATGACTTAGTACAACCTGAGGACTTCCACTGTAGGTGGAGCTTTTCAAATTCAGGGTGACATTTGATATAGTGAAGAGTTGGGCATGGATAGAAGTACAGAACAAAGTTTTGACCACCTCTCTCTGGTCCTCGTCCTTCTTATCCCACCTCAGTTTTGCCATTTAAGGGCACAGTCGGAGGACACTCACTACACACAAAGCAAAGGCAAAGCAGTTGTATAAACCTACTGCCAACACATCATAGGACATGCAGACTATTGCTTGTAGGTTGGAACAAGGCTTGCTAGTCTCTGATCTTCCTTCATGTGGGCTTCAGAGAAAACCATCTGCTGTTAACAGACAACCAGCTCTATGTATCAGGGAATGGTGAAGGGGAGGGATGGACCCTGCTGAACAACACCCGGGCCCACAGTTCCACACACAGCACTGAGCGTCCTCCACCATTGCTCTTGATCAACCTTTGCAACCCTCTACACCCTAACATGCAGGCAGCATCTTCCCAGATAGGTTTATTCCATACTGCAAGGAGTGTTCCTGTGTGATATGGTCTAGGTAATCCTGCTCCGGCAGGGGGATTGGACTAGATGATCTTTTGAGGTCCCTTCCAATCCCTAACATTCTGTGATTCTGTGTTTGCTGGCTCCAAGGAAGAACATGAAGCAAAGCAAAAGGACAAGTCTCTGCTGTGAGTCTTGCTCCAGATAAGGTTTATGTAAACTAGTTCAATTTGGAGGACAGAAGGATTATGTCTACTGTTTAGTTTCTTTAGAAGGCTAGTGGGGGCACACAGGCCTGGAAACCCCACAGGAAGAAAATCTCCTATCAGGTTTTGTGATTCCCTGCCATACAGAAAGCATGCAGAGCTCATGTTCTCTCTTGGCTTCTTCTGGCCTTCATGGTTGGTACAAACTCAGTAGGACAGGAAAAAGCATTTATCATGCCCAGAACTTCATTCCACCACCCACAGAGGCACTATAGTTAAAAGAGTGATGCAAATTAAGCTGGCATTTCAAGGGATTGCTTAAAGAAAGGAATCATTAAAAATAAAGAGAATTAAAATAAAATACTTCTGTGTCATGACAAGTGTTTATCTCACCTAGCAAACTCCTACTGCGCACTCTTGGACTTGGAGAGGAGCTCAAGCACATTCCAGCCTGCCAAGTAGGTTCTGACAGCCTATACAGATTTTTTTTTTCTGCTTTGAATGTCAGCAAAAAAGTTAGTTGGATGCTTAAAAAATAATTCATTCGCAAGGCCAGTGCCTACACTGCAGTATACGGTCTTGTCTGAAGTCAATCAACCAGAGAGAGATGGAGGTACAACTGTGCAACAGACCTAGGTGCAGAAGCACCCAAAATAGACCCAGACCAGTATGTTCAAACACCACAGGACACTGTAATCGAAGCCCAGGGCTGTGCCCAAGCCAACACGCTCCATCTTTAGCCTGGATATGTCCAGAAACCTTGGAGAAGAAAGGACTTTATGATCATGATTTCAAGGTCTACCCAGAGGCAGACGACGGGAATGTTTCATCATCTCGCCCAGCCTCATGATGGTCTGCAATACAAGAGTACCATGCAGTCATGTAGGGTCAGCACAGCTTGTTTGTTTGGTCTTCCAGATTGCCACATACTCAAGGCATCTTGCTGTGAGCTGAGTTTAACCACTGCTGGTGGGGTCCTGCAAAGGGCATGAAGACTGAGCCTCAAGCTCTTAAAAAAATCACAAACTTCTAATGCTGCAGCTCAAGGGCCAAGCCTGGAGAGCAAAAAACAGCAGAACTAGCAGCCAGAAAAATGCAGTGACACAAACCATCCTGAGCAAGGCAAGGATTGCCTTTTTGTTTGTAAGGCATCTAGAACATCTGGGGGTGCGACTTGACTCTGGGTTCATGTTCTGATTTACCACCACAGTAATTCTAGCCAGGAGGGGTGCCTCAGAGTTACATTTGCCATATGTATTCTCTGGAGAGCAACCTGGAGACCATCATATCCAGTACCATCCTTTACCCAGGTAGAAGAGTCAGACAACACAGTACTAATAATGTGAGACTACTCACCATCGGTGCTCCGCGGTGACCTATAATGGCTGGCTTTGGCCCCAGAGCCTTCCTCTCCATTATGCAAGGGGACGAGATGGTGAGGGGGACGAGGTAAAGTGCAACTACAACTGCGAGGTATGCAGTGAACATCAGCATCTGAGAAGCTGAGATGGAAAGAGAGATGAAGAGCTGGTGAGAACGCTGGTCCTGACCTCCTCACACCACAGAAGCAAAAGTCAAGACACCTTCGTGCTCCTCCAGAGGAGAGACTGGTCTAGAGCCATTGCCCCTGGTACAACAGCAGAGCTCTGTGTTTAGGGAAAAACATATTTTATTTAAAAAACCTCCTTGATTTAATCAAGTCCTGAGGGAGGTTTTCACTTCATTTTATACTGGGGAAACAAAAAATTAAGTGAATTTCTTAAAGTCCCAGCAATGTAGCCCAAAACACTGCTGATTTCCAGTCCTTTGGGTGGGACAGCACCAAATTTTGCCCTAACAGCAGAAATAGATCATCAGTTAAACATATCTACAAATAAGTCATGGCACCATGTGGGTGCAACTTAATACCACTTGGGTTCAACATCCCTTGTGTTTATATCAGTGGTTCACCAACACCACCCATTCCAGCCAGGGTAAAGCCACTTTAACTACTGCATTAAGATCTGTGCCAGACAGAACTAAGTTAATCAGTAAAACATGATTGCAAATTAAGTTGGACATGTTTAAATAAATCCTTGGGTTGTGACGGCACTGCAGTCCCCGGAGCCTCCGCAAGTAACTGTATTACAGGATCAGCAAATGCAGCAAAGAGGATATTTGGCTGTAATGCTCAGGGCCAGATGAGCAGTCCTGCCTCAGCCACCCACCTCCAACTACCCAGTGACTTCTCACGAAGTCCAAAGTCTCTGGGAATCTTTCGAAGGTGCTGACAGCGCAATAGAAACACCCCTTGTACCCAACAGACATGTGTTCCTTATAAAGAACAACAGGCACCTTTGAACTCCTGAGCTATTTGGAGTCACTTGAAACCACAGATGTTAAAGCAAAAGACTTCATTTTTTATTTTTATTATTTATTTTGCAAACTCATTAAGGCTTTGGAACTCGAGGGAGAACCTCAAAAAAAAACCTCTTTAAAACAAATATTTGCAATGGATGCAAGATGGAGAAGGGTTTTTTTTTTTAGGGGAAGGACAGTACAGCCCAGCTCTGGTCCTGACCACAACTGATCTATTTGCACACATAAATAAGCTGCTTTTTGCTTCCAGCATCTAATAGCTTCATTCAAACATATTCCCACAAGCCAGAAAGTAAAACTAGTAACTTTGCCAGTTAATTTTTTCCTCCTCTCTGGAAAAGATGTCAATCACCCACAGAGCACTCAAGGAACTGAATGACATCTTGCTAAGTGAGCTCACGCAGTGTCCTGCACCATAAAGGTATGGTGCCCTGGAGTTGTGCATTACCAGCATCAAAACCTCCAGACAGACATAGGAAGTGATCCTGACCCAATTCTTGCTCACCCCAGGAACACCACACACCAACCAGGCTTCGAAAATCAGCCTAATTGTCAGCAAAGTCTCAGGCTGTGCAAAGAATCTGGTCCCTTCCTTCCTGATCCTGCAGTTTAGGGATTAAACAGAATCACAGAATCACAGAATCAACCAGATTGGAAGAGACCTCTGGGATCATTGAGTCCAACCGTTGCCCTGACACCACCCTGTCAACTAGACCATGGCACTAAGCTCAGATTCAGACTAAAGACAAGCACCATGTGAAACATGTGGGCTTCCAAATATTTCAATTGTCAGACTGCTCCCACAAGGAAAGGGTGACCCACCATGGGTCAGAGACCATGTTAAAATGGAGCTGAAGACCACACCCAGCCATGTATGTCAATGTACTGCTCATTTTGAGGGTGGATGGTCTGTATGGAAGAAGCTCTCTTGGTGACCATCCAAGCAAAGCTAGCAAGACAGATAAATCTCCCACTTTTTACACCATGACAGTAAGGCATTTGACACTGTCTCCCACAGCATCCTCCTAGACAAACTGGCTGCCCGGTTGGATGGGTGGACTCTTCAATGGGTTAAAAACTGGCTGGATGGCCGAGCTCAGAGAGTGGTGGTGAATGGGGCAAAGTCCAACTGGTGGCCGGTCACTAGCGGTGTTCCCCAGGGCTCAGTTCTGGGGCCGGTGCTGTTCAATATCTTTATAGATGATCTAGACATAGGGATTGAGTGCACCCTCAGCAAATTTGCAGATGACACCAAGCTGGGTGGGAGTGTTGACCTGCTGGAGGGTAGGAAGGCCCTACAGAGGGATCTGGACAGGTTAGATAGATGGGTCGAGACCAACGGCATGAGGTTCAACAAGAACAAGTGCCGGGTCTGACACTTGGTCCACAACAACCCCCTGCAGCGCTACAGGCTGGGGGAAGAGTGGTTAGAAAGCGGCCCGGTGGAAAGAGACCTGGGGGTGCTGATCGACAGCCGGCTAAACATGAGCCAGCAGTGTGCCCAGGTGGCCAAGAAGGCCAATGGCATCCTGGCCTCTATTAGGAATAGTGTAGCCAGCCGGTCTGGGGAAGTGATCGTCCCTCTGTACTCGGCACTGGTGAGGCCGCACCTTGAATCCTGTGTCCAGTTCTGGGCCCCGCACTTCAAGAGAGATGTTGAGGTGTTGGAGTGAGTCCAGAGGAGGGCGACCAAGCTGGGTAAGGGTCTGGAGGGTCTGACCTCCGAGGAACGGCTGAGGGAGCTGGGGGTGTTTAGCCTGGAGAAGAGGAGGCTCAGAGGTGACCTTAGTGCAGTCTACAACTACCTGAAGGGAGGTTGTAGTGAACTGGGAGTCGGACTCTTCTCCCGGGCAACTAGCGAAAGGACAAGAGGACACAGCCTGAAGCTTTGCCAGGGGAGGTTCAGGTTGGACATTAGGAAGCATTTCTTCTCAGCAAGGGTCATTAGACATTGGAAGGGGCTGCCCAGGGAGGTGGTGGAGTCACCATCTCTGGAGGTGTTTAAGAAAAGACTGGACATGGCACTTAGTGCCATGGTCTAATTGACAGGGTAGTGTCAGGGCAACGGTTGGACTCGATGATCCCTGAGGTCTCTTCCAACCTGGTTGATTCTGTGATTCTGTGATTCTATGACAACACCAACGACAACATTTAGATGCAAGCCTTCCTTCTCCATTCCTTCTGTTCTTAGTGATCACACCAGCCTAGTTTGGGCTCCTAGAAGACCCCATTTCTCACACTCCCTTTTGCTACTCAAAGCTTCCAGAGCTGCTTTGAGTTCAATGTTTTCTATTTGACCTCAGAAGCAAGCTTTGAAAACAGGCTATTATCTTTTAAAACACTGTGGCTGTTCAAGAAACATCTAATCTCCAGATTCAGACAAAGCAGCATAGGGCAAACAAAAAAAAATAGAATATATAAATTTACTGAGAAAACAAGCCAGTTGCTGAAGATTGTACCATGCCTCAAAAAAAATTACAAGAACAGACTGTTGCACCAATGACTGCTTCTTCACTAGTTATTTCCAAAAGATTTAGTGACTGAAGTATCTTATTATCCCATTACAAGGGACTGTAGATTCTCACAGAGATTTCAGTTCCCTTTTAACACCACCATGTCAAGCATATCTGCTCCAAAAAGGCCCATAAACTTCTCCATGTAGGATACCTTTCAGAAGTAAAATGACCCTGAAATAACTTCTTTAAGATCCAATGGTACAGAAGTGATTAACATTTCTCCTTCAAAACAAGCACACAAAAAAACCCCAACCCAGGAGCAGAAAAATAGAAGGAAAATAGCTTCCTGGCTTATTAAAAAGAAAAAAAGCCATTTTCAGGGAACTCAGCTGTAAGAGGAAAAAGTATGAGGAATTCAGAAGGAGCACATGCAGTCTCTGCTCTAGGCGTAACCATAAATCCTCCCTCAACTGGCAGCGTAATTACATGCTAGGACATATTTAAGAAGAACCAGGTACAGCTTTATTGGCATATTTATAAATTAAGGCAGAGCAATTCTTTCTTTGAAAGGTCTCTCTGGATATCAAAATCTTTCCATCTTCAGACACCATTTCCTCATTCTTAACTCCCACTTCTTGGAAGTCTTTCGCAAGTGCTGCCAAATCCTTCCAGGGCTTGTATTTTACTGCGGGTTAAATACCAATTAAAATAGTTTTTCTGGAGCTGGCACAAGTGTCTGAGAACATCCGTGGATGCCCTGAAGAAAAACACTTCTGAGGGCACAGAAGGATCAACTTATTTTACAAGAAGACTTGAAGGATCAGCTTCGGCTTGGGAGAGCCCTCCAGCAATGAGGTGGGACAGGGGAGATGCAGAGAAGAGCTTATTTGAGTGTAGAGGACTATTAATCAGAAGAGCTGGGTTTAGTGTATCCTTTGCCACTGTGCTCCCTTAGACCTTTGACCATGTCTCAACATGCATTTAGGAAGCACCTAACCGTTAGTGGACTAGATCTCTACTGAGCCCTCTGGGTGCTACTGTACCACAAGCAACAAGTCCATCAAGGCTTTCAAAAGCTAGAAATGCAGGTGAGGTTACACCAAGGAGTCGGAGAAGGGAGAGGTGCTTACGAGATACAGAGAACATTGCACATTAGCTGTGGATGGTGCATTTATGTTTTCTAAAGCAGATCGATGGAAAACTGGATGCTTTTACCCATTGCATCATTGAAAATAGCCCTTTCACCACCAACCCTGGTGTGCTTCTGACCACAAATTGACAGCCGTGGGATCTGGGTGCATCCCCAGACCAGATACACCCACTCCAGTTTCATCCAGCTTATTGTACGAGAGCATCCATCTCCCCAATGTGGTTGAGCTGGAAGCTGCTGAGCCCAGGGAAGGAACCAGCACTGCCTTCTGCCAGCTGGATCCCAATGGGAGGACCCGACACTCTGACAGCCACCCACCAGCTGCTGCCCACCATGCAAGGACACAAGTAGTACTCACTGGCTTTCTCTGTTCGTGCAAACTGCCCTGCTATCAACCATGACAGGGCCGTGACTGCTGCAAGCGCTCCTATGTGCAAGAAAGGGGCAGTGGCCTGCAGGACACAAGAACAAGAGAGAAAACATGATTACAAACACCCCAGCACCTTGCAAATTCATTGATCTTGCAGGCTCCATAGTGCATCAGACCACTCTTTCCACTTGGATTTCACACATTTCCTACAGCAGGCTCCTGCATCTGTTTTGGCCATCTCTTCTTCCAAATCCTACTGTTGCCTTTGGCACTCAGGCCACTATGAAGGCAAAGCAGGAAAGCTCTAACTCCCTTCTTGGGACAGAGCTCACCGAATAACACAGATAGTTGGAAAATGCCTCCTTAGACAACATGAAAATTCAAGTAAGGTTCTTGGTGCCACCAAGTTTTAAATTTCTTGTAGTCCAGTTGAATACCAGTCAACAGTCAACATCTGGATGGAGATCAGTGATGAGTGGTGTCCCTCAGGGGTCTGTATTGGGACCAGTACTGTTTAATATCTTCATCAATGACATAGACAGTGGGATCAAGTGCACCCTCAGCAAGTTTGCAGATAACATGAAGCTGAGTGGTGCAGTTGACACGCCTGAGGAATAGGATGCCATTCAGAGGGACCTGGACAAGCTTGAGAATGGGCCAATGTCCTGCACCTGGGTCAGGGCAACCCCTGGTATCCATACAGGCTGGGGGATGAAGGGATGGAGAGAAGCCCTGAGGAGGATGACTTGGGGGTACTGGTGGATGAAAAGCTGAACATGAGCCGGCAATGTGCGCTTGCAGCCCAGAAAGCCAACCATGTCCTGGGCTGTATCCCCAGCAGCGTAGCCAGCAGGGCGAGGGAGGGGATTCTGCCCGTCTACTCCACTCTTGTGAGACCCCACCTGCAGTGCTGTGTTCAGCTCTGGGGTCCTCAGCACAGGAAAGGCATGGACCTGTTGGAGCAGGTCCAGAGGACTGGGGTTCATTCAAGGTCAGACAGGGCTTGAGCAACCTGATCTAGTTGAAGATGTCCCTGCTTATTGCACGGGGGTTGGACTAGATGACCTTCAAAGGTCCCTCCAATCCAAACCATTCTATGAACACACTGGACTGTGTGTCACCATATCACCACAAAAGAAAGTTTGAGATGGATCCTCCAAGTCATGCTTCTGTTCTCTAGTTGCCTGCCTAAATCTTTAATAACCAAGAAAAGGGAAGCACTTCTGAGAAATATTAGTCACTTGTGTGAATGCTATTTTTCCCCCTGTATTTGTGTATATTTGTGTACTCCGAAATATACATCAGTGATCACCAGTAAAACCTCTCAAGCCTTTCATGGGCAAAATATTTTTGGACCCCTTTCTGAGGAAGAGGGAAAAAAGGAAGACGGAGCAGGTCTACCAAGAAATTAACTAAGTATTTTCCTCTAACTCTTACATAGCCCTGCAGCATACCACAAGTCTCTCTTAAAACAGGACTAGAGCACAGAAGTTGCATTCTTTTTGTAGATATATATAAATTTAGGTGCAATGTAAAAACAAACTGAGAGTACTCCTCCCATAGGACTGGGAAGAGCATGATGCTCCAGGACACCAACGTCCAGAGCATTGCTGGCCAAACCAAGAGGAGGAATTGCCCTCTCTCTCTGACAACTCAGAGTCACACCCAGCCTCAGTATTTTCCACCTCTAACTCTGCAGTTAAGCCCTGGTTTGAGCTGAGAAGATGGAGACAAAGTGATATGGTGGCCTTGAGGACTCCACAGGAGTTTTGCTGCACATTTTCTCCTTGCCAAGATTTCAATATTGGGAGTGACAAACATCAAGACATGTTTTATACAGTAAAAAGACACAAAGTCCATGACATGTAGTTGCACTGGCCCCTTTCCCCACCCAGAAAAGTATCCTTGCAGACAACTTACTTGCAGTGAAATAAATACCATCTCCCATTCGTCGTCCCAAAGCTGTGCTATCGATGACATGGTCACCACGGTAGTTATCAAGGTTGTCATCAGGCCAATCTGCAACAAATATGAGAGTATTTACACACTGGAGCCTATCATTATCATAGAAGTTTTACAGATTTGGAAATGTAGAGAGAAAACTTTTGTACGCAATAAACGGCCTAAAACAAGCAGCCTTAGGACCCACAAGGAAAGAGGTAGGGGTTGTGTGCTGTCCCAGCATAACCTCTCCTTTCCACCACTGAAGATACAACACCATGGTAAATAGTCCCAGGAGGGCACATCTCATGAATGATCTCTCACTTTCTTCACACAGTCGCCAACGGCATGGAAATATCAGGTGATCAGTGATGAAGAAGATCAGTGATGAGTGGCGTTCCTCAGGGGTTGGGATTGGGACCGGTCCTGTTTAACATCTTTGTCGGCGACATGGACAGTGGGATTGAGCGTGCCCTCAGCAAGTTTGGGATGACACCGAGCTGTGCGGTGACACACTGGAGGGAAGGGATGGCATCCAGAGGGACCTGGACAGGCTGGAGAGCTGGGCCTGTGCGAACCGCATGGAGTTCAACAAGGCCAAGTGCAAGGTCCTGCACGTGGGTCGGGGCAATCCCAAGCACAAATCCAGGCTGGGCGGAGAATGGGTGGAGAGCAGCCCTGAGGAGAAGGACTTGGGGGAGATGGCTGACGAGAAGCTCACCATGAGCCAGCAACGTGTGCTGGCAGCCCAGAAAGCCGACCGTGTCCTGGGCTGCATCCCCAGCAGCGTGGCCAGCAGGGCGAGGGAGGGGATTCTGCCCCTCTGCTCCGCTCTCGTGAGACCCCCGCCCTGCAGTGCTGCGTCCAGCTCTGGGGCCCCCAACAGAAGGACATGGAGCTGTTGGAGCGAGTCCAGAGGAGGCCACGAAGATGATGAGAGGGCTGGAGCACCTCTGCTATGGAGACAGGCTGAGAGAGTTGTGGCTGTTCAGCCTGGAGAAGAGAAGGCTCCAGGGAGACCTCATAGCACCTTCCAGTGCCTGACGGGGCTACAGGAAAGCTGGAGAGGGGCTTTTTACAAGGGCATGGAGTGATAGGACAATGGGGAACGGTTTTAAACTGAAAGAGGGGAGATTGAGATGAGATCTTAGGAAGAAATCCTTGACTGTGAGGGTGGTGAGACACTGGCCCAGGTTGGCCAGTGAAGCTGTGGCTGCCCCCTCCCTGGCAGTGTTCAAGGTCAGGTTGGATGGGGCTTGGAGCAACCTGGTCTAGTGGAAGGTGTCCCTGCCCGTGGCAGGGGGTTGGAACTAGCTGCTCTTCAAGGTCCCTTACAACTCAAACCATTGTATGATTCTATTTGCCCTGCCAACAAAGTGGATCAGAAACAGCTTAAACACAGGTTGGGTTCTGCCAGGCAACTTCAGGAGATGATCCTGGATTCTCCTGGCCCTGCTGGAACAGCCTGTGATGCACTAGTGGTATGGGACATTGGCAGACTTTGCTCAACTTGATTGTCCAACACTTCTGTTCAGACATAAACCTTGAACACACCCAACAGACAACGAACACTGCACTTCAGGAAAGGGTGAACATGTGTTCAAGCAAGGCTGTGCATCCCCATCACTAAGCAATCATCTTGAGATACTTCAAGCACAACTTTATGCATGGATGTGACTTCACCTGGGTCTGAAATGGCAACAACTGTGCAGTCAGCATCCAAGCCATATTGACAGAGCAGGGGTAACAGATACTGCAGCCTGAGAAGCGGCTCTGGATGACACAGTGGTTGAACTGAGATGGCAGAACAAGCCCTAGTCCATCAGCCACTTCCCCCAGTCTCCCTCTCCCTCCCTGTGGAAGCACTCAAATCTGAATGGGGCAGTTGAAAAGAAAATGCCACTTCCATTTTGAAGGTAAAAAGTTCAAATCATCAAAAACTGCCATAGAAATAACTCCTGCTGTTCCTCTCCTGGCTGCCCACAGACAGACCTGCCAACAGCACGAGAGGTGCCCACAGGACAGCAGTGGCGTACTCTGAGCATCCAACTTTTGGGAAACACGAACAAAACACATGGGGCAGCAAAAGAGGCCAAGAGATCCAGCTGCCCCAGGTTGAAGAGGATCCCCGAGCCAAGAGGCTGCATTCAAACCACCTGCTAACCCAAACCAACCCATTTCTGCACATCCAAGGAAGGATGGGATTTACTTGCCTGTTTAAAAGATACCTTCCAGCTACCTATAACGGCAAACCACACTATTTCAAGATATTTCCTCATTAAGGACTCTGAATTAATAAAGCACGAAGCGATGCACGTGGACAATTGCACTTTGCCATGGGGCCCTGCATGCAGCAGTCATTCTGCTACCCCATCCTGCAGTCAAGACGTCTGGGCCGCCTGCCAGAGCGTAACACCACTACACAACCCAGACTTAATCTACTTTTCATCCATTTTATATCTCGCAAAGCTCAACTCCAAATTCAGTAGCAACAAAAGACTCTGTCAACTAGATTTCTTCAGTACAGCTCTAATTCCCCTTGATGTTGCTTCCCTGTGAAGCACAGAGGTGTCAGGACACAAGTGTATCTCCACTTCATCATTTCCTCCTCCCATCAGCTCCAATTTATTGCTTCTTACCCTCCCCCATGCATCTCCAACTTGGCTTATGATCTTCAGCTCTTTTTGCAGGATTACAGGAGAAAATTGGAAGGGATTGTGCTATTTGCACATACAAGCCTTTCCCATGTGCTTTAATCTATATTTGAAGGTAATTCAGTATGGTTGCAGAGAAGAATATTAACTTATTCTCTTTTCTCAGCCTCCTTAGAAACCTGAGGGAGGTGTGGGGAAGGGAAGAGAGAGACAGGGCAGTACATCTCAGTTGTGATGATAGGTGGACTTTTTTGGAAGAAGGGAAGGAAGGGTGGGTTTCTGTAGCCAAGAACTAACTGATCTCCACCAACACATTCCTCTTCTGGACTTACTCATCCATACCCACCAGCCACCTGGAGCATGTCTGAAAAATACCATTTTCCCTGATGAAGAAACATATGTTAGACTGAAGAATCAACAATCTATTTTCCAGCAGCAGTCAGACAGCCCCCGCTCACTCTTTGCATTGCATCCCCTCCTCCTAAGGAAGCATAATTTCTATCATTTCCAGGGAAAAAAAAAAAATAACAACAAAGAGAGGGTGGGGAGGTCTGTGCTCTCCCTATGCCGGGAGGTGGTACATCTGTTCGGGCTCTGATCTTGCAAGACCTTGTCACATGCAGAACAACCAATTTCAGGAGGAGATGTGTATTGGCGGATTCAGGACTGGTCCCTTAATTACCTCTTAGCAGATTGCCAGTCACAATTGAATCCTGCCAAGCGATTTTCTTTGGCACTGTCTCTCCCTGCAGCTTGCTACATACCCTTCCTCTCCCCTTCTGCACTCCAAACACCTGATCAGCATCTTCTACATTTCACAGTATATTTTTTTCAAACTGCTTTATATACAAATCAGAACCTGTTTGGGTTCCAGCAAACCACGACCTGCACGTTGCACATCCCCAGTTTTAACACCTACATCTTCTCCCAAGGTTTTTCCACAGCCAGTTCCTCCAAGCACACCCTGAAAAGCTCCACATCTCCTCCAGGACAGGGTTCAGCACAGAAAGGAGCACCAGAGAGGTTCATAATGGAGTACCATGCTGAGCCAAGACCAAAATCAATCTGCTCTAATGACATGGTGTTTCTTAATATTCAAAAGTGAGCCCCCTGTCAGCAGGGACCCCAAAGCATTTCACCAACCATGGAGCAAAGACTTTGTCACCAGGCTTTGACTGCACCTACTGTGCAATTTTCTCAGTCCTCTGAGATGAGGACACTTTGCCAGAGACATCTAAAGTTTATGCTCTTCCCAAAAACGACCATGAAAGCAAGTACCACATACACCATCTGCTCCTTAAACTCCCATTTTAATTGAGATCTTGCTCCTTTCCAAGCTGAGAAGAGCTGTTTACCTTGTGAAGCCAGTGCAGGTTCATTTGCTGTCCCACAGCAATGTGACATAGTGCTAGTATCTGGGAAGAAGAAATCACGAGTCAGACAATGGCACATCACAACCATTAAGTGTTTGCACGTGCAGGGCCACAGCACCACCCAAAAAGATAACCAAACAGGCCAGGGCAGAAAGCAGGGCTAGGGTGGGATGGTCCATCAGACACCCTGTAGCTTGGTTGTACAGACAGATCCTCTCCATAGCCAAGGATGTGGAGGGAAAGACTTTGACCTCCAAGAGGTATGGAGTTGGAGAGTCTGGTCCATAGGTGCACAGCTCCCAGGACCTGAGCAAGCATTGACTACATGGGGCCAGGTACCGGCATGTTACCTCAATGGCCACCACCCTGAAGATCCCAGCAACCTGGGATGAGGGGAAACAACTTGTACTTGTGACTGACAGATAGACTGAAGTGGAAACTGGGCCACACTAAGGGGAACAACAGCTGTATATTCTGAGGGGAGACCTTATCGCTCTCTACAACTACCTGAAAGGAGGTTGTAGGGAGGTGGGGGTTGGTCTCTTCTCCCAGGTAACAAGTGATAGGTTGAGAGGAAATGTCCTCAAGTTGTGCCAGGGGAGGTTTAGATTGGAGATCAGGAAAAATGTCTTCCCCAAAAGGGTTGTCAAGCACTGGAACAGGCTGCCCAGAGCAGTGGTGGAGTCCCCATTCCTGGAGGGATTTAAAAGCCGTGTAGATGTGGTGCTGAGGGACATGGTTTAGTGGTGGACTTGGCAGTGGTGGGTTAATGGTTGGACTTGATGATCTTAGAGGTCCTTTCCAACCAAAATGATTCTATGATTTCTCGTCAGACCAACTGCACCACCAGTACCAGGGTCTCTGTCTTTGCTCTTGATCATCTGAGCTCAAAGACCATGCATTTGTCACTTTCCATTTACTTTAGGCAACTTAAGGCTAAGAGAGAGAGAAGAAGAGAGAAATCACTTCTGAAAGGAAAATTGCTGAAGTTGTAGGTGGAGTGAGAAGTTCATGACCCTTTTTAAAACAAACGCACAAACCTTTATGAAATGGCATTTTGTTCTACTCACCAGTAACACTGTAATGTACGTAAAGCCAGCAGCAGTTGTTACAAGTATTGGAATGGACCAGTCACTCCAATATCCCATTCGGTTATATAAAAACCTGAAAGATGTGTGAAGGACAGATTAAGAAGAGATTCAACACCACAGCAACTTCACTAGGACTAGACAAAACTTTAGAAAATGGACCTTTCTGTTTCCGCAGTACAGACGAGATAGGCAGCAAAAAGAACAAGTCACTCTGAAACCAAATCAAGTGTCTATGCTTTGATCCCTCATGAGAAATTAACTCTGCAAAGAAGAATCAGGCATTTATGTCAAACACAGCAACATTACTTTGGAAAAAACAAAGTATACAGGACCAGGACTTAAGTTTCCAGAAGAATACTCCCTACAAACATGGGAAAAGTATCGCCCATATGTGGTGGTGTTTGCCTAAACAGTAGATCCAACGCTGTCCCATTCTGATAGACTAATAAATACAATATATACCATCAAGGACAGGGGAAGAAAATGAATGTTGCTGTGCATAGCTGTGCTGTATACTCAAGGCACAAACTCTTTGCTGATGGAAGAAATTGACTCTCCTATATCAGAGATGATCTCTTATTCCAACGGACTGTAGAGAAGGTCCAATCCTGCAAGACTCGAGACTGCATGAAGCCCATCCTGACTTGCCAGTTTCGGGATTGAGTCCTGCTGAAGAGGATCAACCAGGCTCAGAACACACCTGAGCAGAGACTCCAGAAGGCTGAGCTGAGACAGACCTCACTGTATTAAAGGATCCCAGAACACAGTAGACATTGGGCTTCTCCAGCATCTGAAAATCTGGGGCTCAGGTCAAATGGTCCCACCAGCCTTCCTCAGCCCTACTTATCAGCTCATTCCATAAACTGGCCAAGGCAAGCAGCCGTTTTATTTTTGTCAATATTTTTCGTTACAACAGACATAAATGCTGCATGCAAGCAGGTCAAAGACTCAACCCTCCTCCCCACCACTGAAATCCAGCATCATTCATCAGCCACAAACTCTGGTCTGGCAACTGCCCCATCTATTCTGTCCAGGAGTAAAGCTCCCACATAGGATCTGGAGAGCAAATCCTTGGGCTCAACAAACATGACCCATGACCAGGTTCTGCTCAGGGATTCAAAGAGCCATAACAAAAGGGATCTGGAGGGATTCAGACATGCTGTTAGTAAAAAAGAGGGAAGAAAGAAAAGAGGGCTCCTCTGAAGTCTTTGCTTATGCCACCACCAAGAGCTTCCTTAGCTCAGCTTCAGTACATTTAAGTTTTTGCTCTGATGTCCCTTCAAGGGGCCCTCATATAGTGTCAGGTCTTCACTTGATGTGCAAATGACTGTTTTAAAATTCTGTTTCCATGGTATGAACCAGATGAGCCTTCTCCAGAACTAAGGAAGAAAAAAATTTGCTACACAGACTTGCATTTATAGTCCTGCTCCAGAGGGAACACAGCCAGGTTCACAAATTACAGCATCTCCCACATTCTTCATTAACCAACATTGAGCTTTCTGCTGCAGTACTTAGCTTGCACACTGGAGATCTATAGTATAATGCAATTAAGTGTAGACGCCACAAAGAAATGTCCAAAGCAATAAACTAAAAAAAAAAAAATATTTACTTAAATTTAAGAGGTATAAAGTCCTTTCATTGACAAGGACCTCACTGCATATTCAGCCCAGCAGAAAAAGGTTAAAAGTAGTGACAGGACGAGGGGGAATGGTTTTAAACTGAAAGAGGGGAGATTTAGATGAGAGATTAGGAAGAAATTCTTGACTGGGAGTGTGGTGAGACACTGGCCCAGGTTGCTGAGAGAAGCTGTGGCTGCCCCCTCCCTGGCAGAGTTCAAGGCCAGGTTGGATGGGGCTTGGAGCAACCTGGTCTAGTGGAAGGTGTCCCTGCCCGTGGCAGGGGGGTTGGAACAAGATGATCTTTAAGGTCCCTTCCAACCCAAACCATTCTATGATTCTATGAAAGCCTGCAGCAATATATGCCAGGCTATAATTTTGCCTTGTCTTTCTGAAGCCCATATCAGTCCCAGAATAGTCCCTTAAGTCTTTTAAAGGTTAAAGGCTAAATCACCACATTTCTGTAGGTAAACCCTACCACTGCCACAATTTAATTAGGTCAGTTTGGTTTTACATAGGTATGTGCATCCACTGCTGAAGCCTGAACATGCTGCCTGAACCGCAAGCAAGGTTTGCTATGCTCATCTGTAGGTTTCTGCTACCTCTTAAGTCACCTCTGGCAGCTGCTCAGCAGCATTTAGCAAAGCTCTGCACATCTGGGTTAAGAAACAAAGACCATCCTAATGAATTCATGTTCCAAGTACCATTTTAGCCAAAAGAACACAAAAGAGAGAGATTGCAGCGCATTGTGGTTTCAACTAGAATAATGAGGCTTTACATTAGCATGATAATAACCTTGCCAAGAAGGACCTGGAGTTACGGAGGACAGGAGGCTGAATGAGCCAACAGGGCCCCTCCACTGTGAATAAGTCAAACTACTGGGTGGCATTAAGAGAAGCATCACTAGCGGACCAAGGGAAGTTGCTCTCCCTTCTGCTCGGCACTGGTGAGGTGGCACCAGCACCACAGTGCCCTGGTTTGGGCGCCCCGATTCAAGGAGGATGTGTAGGGTGTCCAATGCAGAACTACCAAACCAAGATGGTGAGGCAGCTGAGGAACATAGCTTACTAGGAAAGCTTGAGGAAGTTGGGTTTGTTTAGTCTCACAGAGAAAAGACTCCGATATGATCTAATTGTTGCCTATGCTGTCTGACAGACAGTTATGGAGATGACAAAATCAAACTCTTCAAGAGTGACAGACACTGTTACAAGGGGAAATAACCCTTAGAGGTTTGGGTTAGAAAATCTTCTCCTCACAGAGGGTGGTGCAGTGCTGGAACAAGTCCCAGAGAGGAGGGGAGTCTTTATCCTTGGGGTTTCAAGACTTCAGTCAACCTGGTCTCCTGTTGGCAATAGTCCTCCTTTGAGGGGCTGGTTGGACAGATACCTCCAGTCTTTCTGCACCTACTTTGGAGGGAGAGGTCAAAGAAGTTCAGTGTAGTTGCCTGCACATGACATGATGGAGAGCTCACAAGCATGAGCTTTGGAGGGCAGGAGCAAGCTCAGCAGCTCATCACACCAATGTGACAGCAATTCTTTGTCCCATCTCCTCCAGGGAGCCCCTGCCAGGAGCTCAGTGTGCCAGATCCTGTGCAGAGATGGCGTTTACCCCAAAGAGCCCTTCCTCTAGTCTGAGAGAGGTCATGGCTTGCAAATAAATCAGTGGAGCTGAGAAGAAGGCAACAGGAATAAGTATCAAAGAAACCTTGTCCACAAACACGGCCCAGAAGTGATAGCCACTGAGGAACAGCAAAGATGGGGTTCCTAAGAGCCAGGATCCCACTGTATCTCGTCAGCAACAGGCTCACAGCCCTATTGGGACCAAAATGATGCTTTCACCTCCTTTACACTCCATCTGGCTGCAAACTGTTCTGTTTTAATGGAGCCCACGCATCTGCGCTGGGAGGGAAGAGGGCCAGGCTCAGCCTGACCAGACCCAGTGGAAATTGTTTCCTCTCTGCCTGGAACCAGCGTGGCTGTAATTAAAACCTCACCCCATGTTATCATCTTCCCTCCCAGCCTTTCCACAGCATTTCAAGGCTGTTTTTCAGAAACCCTGCTGTTCTCCTCAACCTTTGGTGCCAGTGCATGGAGCAGGGATCTAATTGGGGTTATAGCACATACAAAGCACTGACCCATTTTGAGCGCTGAATGGCAACGCTTGAACAGATGTAGCCCTGCTATTTTGCATCCAGAGAGCCTCTTCCATGACTGTTGTGCATAAGAGGGCTTGCTTTTCCAGTGCTGTCAAGCCAAAAGTGCTTCTAGCACCCTGTGCCCATTGGGTTGCACGGCAGGGGAAGGAAGGCACTTTGGTCTGCAGGTGACATGTGTGGGCATTTTAAAGCTCAAATACCTCTTGCATCCAGAACAGATCTGTGCATCTCCTCCTATTCCTGCATGAATATTTGGGAACCCAACACTCTGAAGCGCTGTGGCTGCAATGCCCATTCACAGTGTTCACAGGGCTTTGCTTCATCTCTGCATGAATTTTTTCTAGCCCTTTCTCATCTTTGAGCTAAGACAGATTTGGCTTTGCACTGGGGCGGACCAGGAGCATTCACATCCTTTACTGAAGGTATAAATTGAAAGAAATAGGAGTTCCAAAATACCCTTTAAAAAAAAAAAAGGCATTTTTTTTCATGCTAGTAGTATAAATAATCACGAGCAACAGCGATGGTTGCAGTTCTCAGAGTGTGGGTCTGAGCAAAGGAAAAAACCCACCCTCCTGGGAGGAGACAGCTCACATCATTAAGTTAGTAAACACTCTCCCTCACACAACCTCAGCATCTAAAGCAAGCAATTTATTTAAGGCATCAACTACCCACTGCGTTTTAAAATACAGTTTGCATATTATCTTTGACAAGAAGATCCGTCAAAGCAGTTTGGTTAGAAGAGAGAC